>NW_024103751.1:2102257-2741968 GCF_003945595.2 Pipra filicauda | reverse complement strand
ATAAAAAAGTTAGTCCCCGTTCATTTAATTCTGTCAAATACTGTTGCACAAATAGACTACTGAGCAATGATGAAAGATGCTACTTTGTTCTAACTGGTTGCTTTACTAAGACTTCCTACTGTTATGATGGACTCAGCATCTCCACTTGAAACAATGCCACATGCTGTAAAGGAGAGTAGGTTCTTTCAGTGCTATTTTGTGCAGGTGAACAACTGGTTGTAAAACACTGCTGAGAATAATTTTAGCCAATTTTACAAAGTTACAGCTGCACCTGAGTTAGTTTTTTAACACCCCTTATTACCAACTGAAAGAAATATGTGCTTGCAGAATGCTATTAATCTGAAGTATTTTAAGACCTGCTTTAGGATGAGGTGAAATGTAATCACTGATGAAAAAAGAAAGAACTTTAGACTTTGGGCAGATGTACCCCATTCTCTGAGTTAAGCTCGATTTCATTTACTATAATGCTGCTGTTTGCAAATTTCAAAAGATGGAATTGCATTTTTATACACTACAAACATTCTTCCATAACTGCTTTATTTACAGAATCTGATTTGCACTATTATTTTCTTAAACAAGGTTTTTAACATTTATCTTTTTAAATAGCAGTATCATAACTTAAAAAGCCTGAATGCTAAATAGCAGTCTTGTAATTTCCAGATTTTTTTTCCTCTTGTTATTAATTCCAAATTATGGGATTAATTCTGTGAAGCTTTGAATGTTTACTTATAATTGGGTGAAGTAGGAGTAAAACAGTACTACCGTAAGAAAAAGACTACAAAAATCTGTTCTGATAGCAGTCAGCTACATTAGACAACAACAAAGCATAGATATATGGCAGTGGAGTATTCAACTCTGACATTTTATATGGGTTCATGCTTAAAACATAGCTATTGTTCAAATCCAAAACAAACTGAGAGAAATATTCGTATTGACTAAAACACTTTATATGGTAGACAGCCATATATTATCAGCCTCATGCAAAGAAAACTTCTTGTAGAAAAAGTACTTTAACAGTATTTTTGATGCAACCTAATTTTCATGAGTTCCCTTTTAAATGTACTGAAGTAATACAGTGATCATACAAAATGGTAAATATTTCCACCTGCTCCTTTTATCTGCCTGACACCACTGAAAACATTTAGTCTCTGCTTATTAGCAGAAATCACTTTGTAAAATTTTGTTTACCTTTTGAAAATAATTGAGCAAATTAGCTAGATAACTTGTTTAAGGATGTGAAAATATTTTCTATTTCATACACCTAAACCACTAATAATTCATTAGTATTTTTCTCTAAATTGAACAGAACACCACTGAAATGCTTATAATTAAGGCACTTTGTTGTCATGGTATTCAGACTTCCACCATATAATTTCAGCACTTTTATTTGCAGTACCATAACACTGATGATTAATACTGATAAAACAAAGGAAGAAACCTGGGCAGTACGCTGAAATTCTTTACTTGGACTTTAATTTAAGACACTAATTCAAACAGATTTTATCTCGTGCTCCGCTTAATCTGTAATATTTAACATTGAAGTTATAATCATAAAAGGCATTTATAATGCCTTTTAAAAATTATGTGAATTTTAAATTTGCAGCTTTTTGGTAATTTTTTTTTTTGTCAAAGGAGTAAATATCTAGCTGCCTAGTACAAATAAAACAATGTAAAGAAAAATTTTAAATGGTTTGCAATCTTGAGTGAAGTGGTACCAGTATGTTTTAACTACTGTTTGTAATGGGGTAAATATAATTTTGAGCACACCCACAGGATCTTCTTGGTAATTCAGCACATTTTCCCCTAATAAAAATCAAAGCCATTCGTCTTCAAAGACTGTGTTAAAATCATTGGTGTAAACAGAGGTATCATGACATTAGACAGTATTTTCAATGTGCAGGCATAAATGCAAGTTGAATTCTGCATGTTGGTATGCTCCAAGTATAAAACCTGCATTGTACCTGAGTTCCTCTATGAAGCCATATTACCTATCTATTTAATTACAGATAAAGAATAAAAACAATGCAGTTTCATGCTCACTGCATTGAATCATCTAGTCATTATTTTCCCTTTGCTATAAACAGACAGCCTACCTTTTTATCAGCACACCATTTCATTTATTTCACAGTGAAGCCCAGTTTCACAATAATTGACTTGTCAGAAGCTCTAATTTATGAGGCTGGGCTCTGTAAGCCTTCTCCTATATTGGACTCAACCTGCACACAAGCAGGGTTGAATATTTACAATGCTGTTAACAGGTGCTGAGTTGTTTAATGATTCTAATAGCCAGAAGCGCACTGAGAAAGCCAGCGGGATCACAATTACAGGCTGTTTGAACACAACAATTACTCGTCCCCTGAGAGGTGTGAAAGTCAAAGGCAGTTTTATCCTAATAGCATCTAGCACATGGGCTAGACAGGCTAACTTCCATTAGTAGTCCATAGGGAAAAAGCAATAACAAACCCCTAGGTATCATAAAAATTTACAAAGTATGTAAAATTTAAACAATCAGAAGCTGAAGGAACTTTTTATTCTCTTTTCAAAACATATTTAAAATCCCCAAACCTTGTAGAGCTTAGCAAGAACAACAAACTGTGAAACATGAACTTATTTCTCTAATCTAAGGAAGTGTGGAATTTCATCAGCTGAGAGAGACAGAGAGACGTGCAGGAACATAAAATGTAGATGAAGTTACACAAAACATTTAGGATTTAATGTGAATGGTGGCAATCATTTCCTGTTTAGCTTATGTAAACCTGACCTGAGATCTCTCTGGGAAATTTTTCATCAGCCTTGAAATGGTCCTGCTATAACTGTCAATGCTGTGAAGTCATTTGTTACAGCACCATGTTTTTTATGTTCAGATTATACGGTAGTAATGGTGACACACATAATGAAAATTGGTGACAGAGTCAGGCAAAAATATTAAAAGAAAAAACTAGCCAGTAGGTCTTTTGAAGCAAATGCACGAAAAGATGAATCCACAGCATTTAGTTTATAGCAAGAAAGTGTGCTTTCTAAGATTTTACAGTTCTGAAAGCAGAATTTTGTTATTAACAAGTATGAGGGAGCATAGATACTAATTTTTTGTAAGTCCCTTTACTGCATTCATCAATTATATTTACTTTCATCAGCTTGTGGCCTTCAGCAGCTGCCATCTTCAAATGGTACCATGGAAATGGTACGGAGTATATGGCACAATTGATGAACCTTCATAGCCAGAGAGCTATGAATCAATGTACCAACTCACTTCTGTTTTTAAGGCATTACTGATTGATTCTGGAATCAATGACTGGTTTGCTAAAATGCATTACAGTGTTCATAAATGCTGCAGACAGTTATGTCTTTCTGTATTTTACTTCCATCATGTTTTCTTGCATCCGTATATTTGCTTATGCCAAGTATGAGAAATAGATACACTGCTATCTTTAATCAGCTTTTAGCATACTGTACATTGTGGCTATGTAAGAACAAAAAACCAGTCCAACTTCTCTGACATCATCAAGGTATTTTCCTCCACATCAGTGCTTCTAATCATAACATTTACAAGAAAGTTTACCTCCCAAGATGTGTTGATGAGAAATGAGAGGTAATAGATGCACGTAAATTTCCTTACATGTTGACTGGACATTTCTTTTTCCTATCATACATTCCAACAGTCAATTTGTACAGGTAAATCATACCCAGAAGTAGGAAGACAATTATGTGAATTTGCTTTCTGAATGCAGATATGTGGGGTCTTCAGCTTTGTATTCTCACCTAAGATTGCAGCAGAGTGGGGAATAGGAGGTGGCTCAAATGCTCAGCACCCTGGGGCTTCCCTGTCTGACAGACTCAGAAAAACTTTATTTGTCTGAATATTTGGTAAAACCATACCATGAACTACATTCCTGTGCTTTTCACATCGCTGTGACCCTAACAATTCAAAAGAATGAAATTCATAATAATGTCTATAGCTGTCATTTATGGAATATATACATAAATGCATATGTATCTGAGCATGCATATAGATCTGAATGTCACTGTAAAAGGAAGAGTCCACCCTGTGAAATATCTCTTTACCAACTCAAAATATGAATATTGGTAATATACTTGCCTGTTCTAGCTTCTTTTAGTAGCTACTGCCAAACTTTTTCATTTTATCTCAATCTTAGCTAATTTAACTTTCTTCAGTAATTCCCCCTTCTGATACAATTCCAAACTAACCCCAAGATTCCGAATAACTGTGATTTAGGTCACTGAAATACATGCGTATGCTATCCTGACTGACTTCTATCCTGATATTACCTGTCATCTCAATACCGAAAACTATACTGGAGCAGTATATAATTATAATTTGTATTCAGATGTTTTATTCACATGCTCAGCTAGTCATACTGTGAAACTGAAATTTAAAGTAAAACATAAGTGTATGATGATAAGAGCAGCAGTCTGAGATAATTTATTTATAATTTATGCTGTATTATTCATTCACTCCAGAAAACTTTGTAAGACTGATATAAAGTGAAAAAAAAACCCCTAATAATAATTCTCAGAATGAATTAATAAAATTTTCTTTTCAGGTCTTCACAAGGAATTTACATAGAAAACTGATTTTGTAAGTGTGTACATGTACACAGATGCACTCTCATATATATTTATAAATACAAAAAATAGCCACACACATTTTAAGAGTGATGTGATATGTGCTCTCAGAATATCTAAAAATTAACTTTCCAAATGAAAGCTGATCCTGCTTAACTTTACATATGTTGTAAATTTCTATTTCTCTTTTGCTGCACATGTATCTGGAAAATATCATAACCTGATTTACAGAAAATGTTTCCCATAGCCATTTCTCTTTTGTAGAAAGTTGCAGTTTATAAACTTATATAAAGGTAAAAGAATGAAATAATCAAGGCATTTCAGACAAGGAAGGAAGATAGATGGACCTGTCAAAATAGCCCCTTGCAAAGAACAGGATACTTCACTGATCTGTCATGTGTGACCTTGACTAAGTAAAGAACATATTGACCACAGCTCTATGTGGAAAGGAGAACATGTTGTAGTACTTGACCGAAGTAGCACAGAAACTTTGACTTAACATGGGGAAGAACAGAGAAGAAACTCTGGATATTGAGACTGATGCACTTTGATAAACAGTTTTATTTGGACCACCGCTCTTGTTTGCACATCATCTCCTGAACAGCATGTGCACAACTAGTTGGTGTGCCTCTAAACAAAACGAGCACTCAGCTACTCTACTCCCCCAAATCAACAGCTGAATTGCTCCTCTCAACTAGACTACTAAAACCCATTCCACAGATTTTGAAAGACAGAGGTTCATCAAACAAGAAAATTAAAATGGTTTGATGAAAAGAAGTATTTTAACATGCAAAGATTTTCCATACTGTTAAAAAAAATAATCACAAGTTTAACAAATTATCTCAAGTTTGCCAGAAAAACTTTCATAATGACTTGATGTTTCGAAGAAACCTGGACACTTAGAGCAAAAGGATACTTTGTTCTCTATCTCACAACAAATATGGATTACCATTACTTAAACAGTACAAATTGTAAGCATTCTGTAAGGCATTTTATGATACTGGATGGGAATAGGATGATCCTACATTTGTTTATGCAGCTTTAACATACAAGTAGCTAAAACTGGCAATAAATGAGAATATAAATCTCCTGCATATTATCTAATCCCCATTATTTTGGGGATTTACAGCATCACACGCAATAACTTTTATGCCAATGAATCCCAAGGCAATTTAATAATCATGCATACAGGAATTACTTATTCACCACTAAGGTACAATCACCTGCTGTCTGGAAAATAGTTCTTGTTTCACAGTGGAAAGTCAACAAAATTGCTTTGGGGCAGGACATGATAAAGAACACTTCTATCAAGTGACACTGAGTGGGTACTGGGTAAACCAAAAATCAGCAATTGTCCCCCTACTCTTTTGAAAAAAAATAACCCCCAGAATCTTTGGATTATTACAGGCTGCAAATAGTTCTTGTTTCGTAATATCAATCAATTCATATGCTCACTTATGGCACAGTAAACTCCATTCATATTGCAATTTATTCAAAGTTATCTCAACTATCACTGACTTCTGTTCATAAAACTTCAGTTTTCCTTCGATGTATCTCATTCAAACACTGACTACTGGAACTGCTTGCTTGGCTTGTAGGAGGTCTGGAAATACCCCAGATAGTAGGTCCAGGAAAACTACTAACTGGATAGTTTAGTAACTTTGGATGAAACTTCATATTATTATCTTATCAAAGAATGGAATGCATGCACATTCATTACATTTGTGCTTTGTATCTAGAAGTGACCTCTTTGGGAGAATTAATAATATCCTTCATTTTTCTCCCTTCATGACTAAATATAAAAGGAATGCTGAGTACCCGTGTGGATGACACAGGGGGTAAAGCAGCTCAATTTGTGAACTGTTCCAACCTGCATGTGTGGCGTTCCAATGGAAGACTCCAACTTCATTAGAAACTTCAACTGACATTCCTATCCTAGCATTATGGTCATGACTACTCAAGATCTGTTCATCTTGCTTTTCGCTACGAAGGCTCTATATCTCATTATGAAATGGGTTTTTTCTTCCCCTCTCCTCCCAACTTTCTTCCCACAATCCTTTCAGAATAACAGAACTTTTGCTATAAATTTGAAATTGATAACTCCAGATTTAGCTTTCCATGACAGTAAAGAAACTGCAGAGAAAAAAGGACTGTCAGTCAACATGCCAACCTCCAGTGGAAACCTTCTTTTATATTGGGAAGAGCTTGCCTATTCAATTAAAACAATGATATTTCTATATTCTACACTTACCTTTGGGCTATATGTTGTGTCTTTAATAATCTACCTACCACAGATACCACATGATCAAAGCTTGCCAAAATCAAATCAACTAAAGAACTTTACCACAGTAATTCAAGAGCAAGACATTTTAAAGTAACAATACTTATTCTTTATACTAAAAAAGTACAACATCTAACCTACACAAAATCAGAATCTAGCTGCTTGTCACTCTCAGAAGAGAAATACCTTCCATATAAATGTATGCATTTTGTTAGCTATGAAGTGAGAAGGCTGAATGTTTTCCTTAGTTTACAGTTCTAACACTCTGCATTTTTTATTTCTCAAGAAGACTAGATGGAAATTCTGTTTGTTTTGTGGGAGATCCTCAGCATAGGACTAGATTCAGAATTCAAAACTAATAAAGACTAAAAAGGATTAAAGAAAATTATTTTATAACCTGTAGGCTCCCAGCAGCAGTTGCCCATAAAGAACTCAGCTGAAAATCTGGCCAAATGTTATGGATGTTAACATGATTTCAGAAATACAACATTCTGGAGTACATTAAAAAATATGCAGTGATCTAAATGATTAATTCCTTATTTGCCACATTATTTTGGCAGGTGAGTGATTGATCACATGGCAGGTAACATAGCATTTACCCAAAACAGTATTGTGACAAAGGCAGGCTACATAGCTGGAACAGCTCAGAATGATCTGCATACCAGCTGGAGCTAGGCAGGATGATAGCAATCATCAAAAATATTGCACACATGGTTTCACCAGGATACCCTAATGAAAGCAAACCTTATCACAGAGAAACAGCTGATAGCTATTCTCTCATTTATTAGGAAAGTCCAGGTCTTAATAAATTTTCTAAAGAAAACTGGGCAGAACATACCAATGTGGTAGCTAAAAAAAAAAAAGGAATTGCATTATAAATACAATATCTGAAAGAATGTGATAATCTGGAATTTTATTTTAGGGATGCTGATGTAGTCCTCTCAATAAGGCTATTTTATAGTTGTCACCAGGCTGTAAAGTTATCTGCCAAAAAATGCATTTATATTTAGAGAAAAAATTATAAAAAAATGTGCACACAAAGATTTATTCCATGTGTGGGCCAGTAATGCTCCTACACTGGAGACTGCTAAGTATTCTAGGCTCCAACAGCAGACGGATCACCTTTGTGTCAACTCTAACCTCAAGTTACCTTGAGAATAAATTGCATTTGTATTGTATACTCACCTTGGGTTCATTATAAGTCGACGGAAGAAGTAAGTCCAGGTGATATAATCCATTGCATCCTGCTTAGATGTAATAGTTCCAGCAGCAATTTCAGCATTCAAGTGGTCAGCCAGCACTTCTAACAAGCTGAAGAACAGGAAACAAGAGGACTTAGCTGACTTTACAATCACAAAGACAGGTAATATATTTCGTAGAGTTGTCCATTAAAAGGTTTATTACTTTTAATCTGAAAATACTATATATTTATCTTCTGGTAAAAGAGAAGAGCGGAAGAAGGGGGAACGTAATTGCAAGGCCAGTCATCTCCTTTACATGATAGTGGAATGAAGCTCAAATTATTTTTTGATTGGACCAAGAATGCACAAGTTTAAGTCATTCATGGAATGTATTCAGATGGAGCTACTCAGTGGTAACTTGTGAATATTGTATGTTGACCATATGATCATGCTGGTTTAATCCAATAGAGAATCATCT
Source organism: Pipra filicauda (assembly GCF_003945595.2). Lineage (NCBI taxonomy): Eukaryota > Metazoa > Chordata > Aves > Passeriformes > Pipridae > Pipra > Pipra filicauda. The sequence goes on along the minus strand of NW_024103751.1, from coordinate 2,733,444 downwards.
GGAAAGACAAACAGGAAATGAAACAGTGGCAATAGCTTAGCTAATACTCGACAAATACTTGAGGGTTATTAAAATTACATCAAAACTGCTTTCCCCAGATTTTGCCTCATCTTCATCCAATGTTAAAAAAAAAAAGAAAAAAAGAAGAGCAGCTACTTTTACCCAGAAAGATCTAAACTCAAAAACACAGAAGAACAAAAGCAGTTAAAGTCATTCTTAAAAAATAAAATACTGTGTCATTAAATGGAACAAAGACCTCCATTAGGGTATCTAATGAGATCATGCCTGGCTAGAGTTCAATCAGAGAATTGCAAATATCCTTAAGGTTCAATCTAATTTTTCTCATATTATAATCCTTTTTCTTTTCCCAATGTTCTTTCCCTCTTGCTAAAAGTAAAGAATAATTTGGCTTGAGTAGCTGTTTTACTGCTCTATACTGCTGACTGAATGCTTCTAAAGGTCAGAACTGCAGGTGTTCTACACAGATTGTCCAACAGAAACTGGACAGATGATCCAATTCCACAATAATGAGTGCTTTTTCTTTTGTTTCTAATGTGTGGTGTTTCAGGCCTATGATCAGGGAGAGCACAAGGCCTGTTATATGAGTTGAGTACTCAAGTCTTACAACTAATACATAGACAATGGCTTTTATGAAAAACTTTAATTAAAAAAATATTAAGTTTAATTTTACGAATTGGAAATACTATACAAAGCTGATAAATCTGCTCTTTGGCAGAACAGATAGGAAAGCATTCCAAACTAAAACCCCTCCAAAACACTCAGATAGTTTCTCTTCAAATACTTGATCATAAAAGTGACCGAGACAAATCTAAGTTAATTGGTTCACAACCTACACAGAACTTAGGGAGATTGTTATTAATACGTGAATCTTCATCTGAAAGGTTATCAAATATTCTTTCTTTATAGCAAAAGATGGAATATATCAAGTTACAAAGTAAATATATACACATAAAATGAGCTACCAGAAACACAGAATATTTATAGTCTTCCAAACAGGAAAAAGGTGTGATTACTATTGTTATATTGAAGATATGATTTCTTTATTTAGAAACATCACTTACCAATGAACAGAGATATTTCTTAGTTTATGCTAGTGCCATGCAGTCTGGTTATATCATCAATATTTTAATCAGAACCACTCTTTTGACTTATTTGCTATCATTTTGAAGAAGTGCAACTCCTAGCCTTTTGTGCTAAATGAAATTTCTATGTTAAAAAAGTGTGGTTTACTAAGGAAATGAAATGTATGTCTCCACATTTTCTGTTTGAAAAAATTATGTGTCTGTCTGTGCACCACAGAAGTTAATTTTCAAATACACCAGTCCATTTCCACTACATTTCATAGGCGGATTGCACTCTCAAATTCCTACAAATTTCCTGAGCAGAATAAAGCTCCCATTATTGCTTATGTTGAGGGATGAAGTTTCCTTAGGAGAACAATACTTCATCACTGAGAAAAGCTTTCAGTAATGTTCATGCTTTATCAGATGTCTGAGAATTCCTCCATGAAACATGCATCTACAGGAGTTGAGCTTCTAGTTGAACAACTAAGAATATTAAAAATATCAAAACCAAGGCACAAATTACATTATGCCAGACAGCAAACTAAGTTCAGAGAGGCTGCAAAAAGGTAGTGTTTCTACATTTCTGACAAAAATGTTGCAATTTTGAAAGGAAAGATATGTTGAAAGTGTATTAGGAAGAGTTTACACCATGTAGATTTCTCGTTGAACTTGTGAAATTTTGAAGAATGTAGTATCTATAATGATACAAGTACTCTAGGTACAAAGTGTTAGAAACTCACCTACGTTTTGCTATTAAGAATTTGTCACAGAATTTCGAAGAGGGCTCTGATAATCATGTATAGTTGTCCTAAACCCTGCCCTTGAAAACAGTTTGTGTTCTCATTTACATGTCTGAGACAACACCTGGAACCAAAGAGGTATTTGTAGTATTATTTGGGAATGGACTGAAGAGCTCAAAAATGCTTGAAAACTCAGGGGAGAAAGATGGGTAAAGACGGGTAATATTTTTTTGAAAATGATCTTCCTCTTGACTCCAATATGTAGGAGTTTTCCAGCACAGGAATTTTGTTTCCACTTCCTCTGTCCCTCATTTGTAGTATTTGCTTTATCTTTACCTTGATTCCACTGGGAAAGGTTCATAAAGGAATTTTTTGTAGAAGTCTTTCTTAATATCATGAACTAGAATTACAGCTTTTCCTTGGTCATCAAACTGTGGTCTGCCAGCACGTCCCATCATCTGAAGTACATCTGCCAAAGAGACAACAATGTATAAACCAAATGTATTTGCTTGGATGCATAAATAAACGTATTTATGTCTGTGTAATATACAACACAGGATTTTTGTTTTTTTTCTATCTCAGATAACTTTATGATGTACTTCTTTCTGGCAGAGACTTATCCTCCTGCATACTGAAAGACCACCACTGCAACAGAATCCAAGCTTATGTCTAATACAAATTTAATCTACTCTCCTTCCATTCCACATCCATCCCTCATTTGGTCATATGCTATTAAAGATGATGAGTAAGAGAACTCATGAAGGCAACAATGACAACTGTGTATTATTTTCCAATTTTCAAATATGTGACTTCACATTTATACAAGTTTCTCATATAAGCTTTTCTGCTAGATACGATTTCCTAGGTTTTGAGTATTTGAGAGATAAAATGCTAAAGGCAATATCTAATTTCTGAATGCGATGTTATTTACCACTCAAATTTCATGACAAGTTATATTCGTTAATAGCACAGGATTAGAGATGGTTTCATATCCTATGTTGTCCCTATATCAGATCACAATATACAAATTTAAAAGCTGATACAACTAAAGCTTACCTCTACTACTCTGCCTACACACCATTACTTGCACATGCTAGTTAATGACTTTTATGAACATTGAAAATACTAGTTAATGCAAAACATGCTCAACTTGCTAGCTGCCCACTAAGATAAGTATGCTTATCATTTATTTGTTTGTGTCTTATCTGAGAAGTGCATCTGCACATGCTGTTTTGTGTCCTGCTCAACAGAGCTCTGATTCCTTTCTGGTACCTCCAACTGCTGTTTAACTTACAAGAAACAATGGAAAGCAATTCCTAAGTAAGTTTTACATCTTTATTTTAAAACTTTTTTATGTTTTGTTTATTCCCTATGAGCTCTATCATACCTGCCCAACATGTGGCTTGCAGTACTGGGCATTTTGAAAAGAGATTTCTTTGAGTTCAGAATCAATAAGCTTTTGGCCCAAAGCTCAGCTGGGTAAAGAAAATCCAGAGATAATGGGATACATCAGTGGACCATTATAGGAGAAATAGACACCCAATGGTGAGTTTTTAGTAACATGTTTTCACTTATGTACTGACAAGCTATATAGACAGCAATGTTTTTTATCAGTTTATTCCTTTTGTTAGTTTAGGAGTGACATTAAAATGTAAAAATGAAACTATTTAAATCTGCTGCTTCTGAACAGGTGTATGTACAGGAGGGTGATGAAACGACTTTAATGTGGTAAATTAAATTGTGCATAATACCATATAGGAAATGGATTTACTAAAAAGCATCAGGAAATTGTTTTTGCCAATATCCACTATGTAATTATACAAAATCAATATTTTCTTTACTGACTATATGTTCCTTGGCCGCTTTTAATCACTGGACTAAACTCCTGAAATGTTAAATATGATCCAACTGGCTGACTAAATAAATGTCTGGTAACTGAAAAAGGCCCTCCCCAAAACCTCTGACTTCACTCAAAGAAGCATTCTTGCTTATTTTGAAATTACTGAACACTCCACAGTGATTCATTCTGCCCTCAGCTGCTTCCTTGGAGCCAAATGCATTCCTGATACAGAAAGGTAACTTTGGTAGTGAAAACCAAGTAATATCATGATGGAGCAGCGAAGGCATAACTTGAGGGCAGCATTAAAGACAGTATTGGGAAATTTTTGGAAGTATTTCAGAAAGAAATTAATTACATTTCATTTTATTGCTGCTGCAAAACTGTGCTACCTATCCACAAAAATTCCAGATGCACAAATATTCTCTAGAAAGTTAAAAATAAAACTGCTTTAGGCAAATGACACCACATGTTTCTTCATAAAGTAAAGAATCTGCATTTTCTGTTGCAGTGCAGACAACAAAATCTGAATGCTTCCATCACAGATGGTGGTATTCCATCCACTCCCTCCCCCATCCCAAGTCTTATTGAAAAAGCAGGAATTGAACTCCCAGTGCTGAAGTTGCCTGAATTTAAAAAGGCAATAAAGAGTAAAAGTATCAGCATTCTCTAAAGCCTTTGTGAGTACCTGTACAACAGGTTTCTAAAACAGCATAGAAAGTCTCCAATGCTTATTGAGTTTCTGATTTCTTTAAAGTACATTATTTTCTCTATTACTGATTTCTGACAGTCCCACAGATTCAACATAAAATTTAAAGTTTCAGTTGATTTCTTTCTTTGGCCCTTTTCCTCATTCAGCAATAAAGTCAGTCATCACTGGTCTTCCAGTCGGCACAAGCAAGATACTACTTTGCTGCCGAGACTATTTCTACTAAGTTTACATCACCCAAAGCCTGTCACAGAATACAAGTGTGCATGGATAAACTCCCAGGTCATACCAGAATCTCTGAACAAGACAGCTGGTCTGGAAATTGATCCCAAGTTTCCTGCAGAGCACTGACCACTAAATTAAGCTCTATGATGGGTTACTTGAAGAAGTAACCCCTGTAGTATTTTCAGTTTGAGCTTTTTTTCATTACTAAACTCCTCTTACTGAAAAAGAGTGCACGGGTGAAAAGACATTGCATGGTTAAAAAGATGTAAGCTCTCTATTTACTTCACAAATAATATTTGGATTGTCCTTAGGTGTATACATCACTAGTGTAGCATAGGATTATTTAATAATAAACTTTCTCTTGTGAAAAGAGAAAGGGGAAACAGAACAGGAAACCTGGAATAAATTTAGCTTGTCCTCATTCTTCAAGCTTAGTACCATCCAGACAAATATTCTCCCTGTCTGAACTCTGAAAGAAGTTCTTCCATGGTTAACTTTCTAAGGCTGGTTGAAAACGCTGCAGAACATGAATTTACCAGAGCCAGAAAGCAATAAAAGTCTGTGTCAAGATGAAAATTCAAATATTTAATTTAGCTGCTTATTTCTGAAGTATTCCTTACATCAGTGAACATACTAGACTAGTTAAGGTTTTTCATTTACTGTCAAGTTACTATTTAAACACTTTATTTTCTCATACATGTGTGATTCAACTGTTGTGTTTTAAACCACGGCTAAGTTTATGGTTGGAAATTTGTTTCTATTTAGAAAATGTTTAAAAAATGAAAAAAATTGCAGGCATGAAGACTTCCTTTTATACAACTAACTACATAGCTAAATTGTCTCTTTAATCGTTTAAAGTCTATTTTGGATGATACACATTAAAGGAATTCAGCATTAAAAAGATATGCAAAACAGAAACATTTTCATTATTACATAAAATCTTAAGAGTTCTCTTACAACTGCATTAAACAAAGAAATCTTTTCCTCATCTCTCCTAGTTTGTACCCAGATTAGGTATTTTCAGTGATCAGTTACTAAACAATTCAGATCATTTGCACATGATTAAAATACATTTCAACATAGGAACATTTCCATAATTTATGTCAGTACCTGTAATGGGATAATCCACGTAACGCCTTGTTTTTCCATCATAGTATTCTGTTCCTTTAACAATTACTAAATGAGCTGGAAAATTTACACCCCAAGCTAATGTGCTTGTGGCAATAAGAACCTAAGACAGAAAGAAAGATTAATGAAGTCTATGTAACAAAAAGCCAACTTTTAAAATTCCATGTAAAACTCATTATGGTAGGATTCAAAAAGAACACATATACCTGGATTTTGCAGTTCACAAACAGTTCTTCCACAGTTTTTCTGTCCCTTTCATGCAGACCCGCATGGTGCATGCCTATTCCAAAAGCAAGTGTCAGCTTCAGATTTGAATCTCTAACTGTCACTATAACGTCATTCATCTGTAACAGAAAGAATAATTTCATGTTTTAAAACAGATTACCCAGAAATTTTAAACTTTTAGGATTGTCGTTATTTTTTTTCCTTTTTTTTTTTTTTTCAGCAAGGATAATTTGCTCAGTGCTGTTTATACAAACAGGAAAACAGAGCCTTCTTCAGTCTCTGAAAAGTCTGGGTTTAGTCTAAAAAGATAAAATACTTATATTAATGATAAGGGGGGAATAGGAAATGCACATGACTTTATTGACATGCTAAGTAACACAGACAAGGAAATGAAAATGCTGAAAATATCTTGACAGGTCTGGCAAATGCTGTGCATTCTGTTCTGTGTTTGTTTAATGCAATCCCTAGTATCAAAGGGGTTAGAACTGGTATAAAAACATAGCAAATCCCTGCAACCAGTAACATAATAAATCTGGCTCTCTTTAATGCCTTTGAAAAGACAGACATAGTTCTTCAGTTTGATAATTTTATTATTCACAAAAAAGGGTTTTTTTCACATGCTGAAATGTAAATTAATTTTGATTTTTTTTGAGTATGAGTTTGTAATTTATAGACTCAAACCCTGTAGTGAAACCCAGCATTTATGGCATTCGTTTAAATCTTTTAGAAGTCCAGACAAGAGCTATTTTTATTACTATTTCTAATTTTTCAAACCTCATGTCGATGACTACCTGGAATCATTTTAAGTACTATTGTTTTAACTATCTTTTTTGCCTACATTTTTAAGTAGTAAATTTGATAATAAACTTATTTATTTCTGTAGATGACCTCTATGAAAAGCCTCTCAGTAATAATGAACAAAACTGTCTTGTTTAGTGATTTTATCTCTCAATATTCCTTTTATTGTTTTATTTCTAAGGTTGTTTATTATTTTATGTGATTTTAATTTAATTATAGCCAGGAACTTTAAAATTTATGCTCTTATTAGTGGTTTCCTGGTGCCACCAGCAGTGGCATGATGATATTGCATACTTATGGGCAGCATCATTCATGGTTAACATAGGAGGTATAGTCATGGTTAGAGAAAAAATAGTAGTGCAGAACAAATTAGTCAGGGTAACTGAAAAATCTGGACACAGTGTTCAGTCTCATCTCGGACTGAGTATCCCAAAGTACCAAAATATGATACTTGCTTGACTGCAGTGATATCTTCATTTCTACTTTGGACTCTGAGGTGTTGCACTTCTGATGTTTAAAACCGTACCCTCTCTAAATATTTCCTGGGTTTTATAATTCTCAGACCCTAATGTGAATAAGATTATTCATATATCTAAACTCATGTAAGATGATACTACTATTATACAAAGAATCCTTAAGAGGTATAAAAAAGGTGGAGAATATAACAGTCCATATTGAGGATTTTAAAACAAAAAAATGAACAAACAATATGGATTTTGTAAATCAATCAATTTTGTTAGGAAGAGCAAATTACAAAGCATTTAAAAAGTCTATTTGTTGAAGTAGTATTGACTAACAGAACCACAAAGAAGTGGAAGTAACAGAGAACCCAACTGAAAAAAAAAACACGTTCAAGTTTTGACAGATCAATCAATTTGACCCGTCAATGGAAGCTCTTAAACTTTGAAGAGAGTAAAGAGCTGAATGAAAGGAGGATATGTTAAAGGATAAAGTTTATCTATCAAGATACAATCAGCAAACCTTTGATTTCTCTAGTCAACATGTAGACATGTGACTGCAGTGTGGACAACATGAATTATGACCCATCCTAAAGAGTTTTGCTTCTAAGACTAAAAAACAGCTAATGAGAACACATATACTATTTTCTCTACAATTATGACCATCAACATACAATACTAAAAATATTATCAAATTAATGTTTTCTGTGCTATGGATTTATGAAGTGGTACTAGTACTGCATAGGCTCCCCATGTCTAAATAGATACTTTGAGAAATAATAGCTATATATATACATATTTGGCAGGATATTAAGATGAAAAAAGAGAAAACAAACCTGGTAAATATCTGAAAAATAAACAAAAGAGAACAAGAAGAATGCATTTACATTTTACTCAATTTCTGCATTCAAAAATTGGTAAAAGATTGTTGAATTAATTTTTCTTCTCCCTGTCAAGAATCAGCACCTCATGATAGTTATGTCTTTAATGTAATGGAAGAAGCCAATTCCAATGACATTTATTCCATTATTCACATCAGCAGAATGTGATATTGGGAAAATAATGAATCTAAACTCCCTCTTCCTCTAGAGCAGTATGGGGATCAAATTAGCTGATTTGGATTAGTCTATAGTGATTAGACTGCTCCTTCAGCACTTGCAGTTTTACAGTGTGAGTAATTTTCAGTACAGAACCTGAGATAAGCCTTTTTGCCATATAGTTGCCAGCATAAAACATCCTAAATTCACACTGCTGGGAATTTATTCAGAGATGTTCTTCTTGCTTTTACAATCAGTGGTGGTTATTTTTTTCCCCTCTGACTTGTATTACAGCGGTGGCCTGTGGTGCTGTTAGTCATACCTGCAAAGCAGTATAATTTACCACAGGAAAACTAAAGAACCCTTAGCAGGAGAGCTGGTGCATGTACTACGATCCTGTCATTTTAGCAGCAGGGAATCCTAGTCATTTTTAGCTGACCCCTTACTTTCATATAAATCATTGTAATAAACATAACTCTTTTACCCATAGGCACAATCCAAGGCTTAAAATTCTCAGGACAATTTATTTAAAAATATAACTATCTTAGGTCAATGTAGTGTAAGAACATTATAACTTTCTATTAGGAAATAATGGCACAATTAATAGGTTCATTAACCAGAAACAGACAAAGCACTGTGACTTTAAAACAAATCTAATATTTCTGCATTCTTACAACTAAATTATTATTTATTTTTCTGAAAACAACTGTAATGTTGTTTTACTCATAGAAGGGTAAAGAAAATATATTTTAATAACAGAAAATAAGTATATAAAAATAACATAAGGAAATATGCACAGTACTGACATACCCCCCCCCTCCCCCATACAACACCAGTGCAGGGAACCTAATGCAAGGAGGGATTTTTTCCCTGGACTCCAAGACAGGTAGGATTGGGCCCACACTGAAAGGTTTTGCTATCCTTCACAGATTTTTTTGATAAAAAACCAAAAATATTTCCTGTGTTCCTAATATTAGGTTGATAAGGAATCTGCCTTTTAATAAAAAAACCATTTGAAAACCAATTCGGGACTCTAGTAGCATTGCAAAATATCTATTCTAAAAAGTAAACTATATTTCCATATTTTCTATTCTAATTTCTGAACAAGCTAGATTTTTATCAAACTACTAGGTAGTCATTTTCTTTGTTCCTGCACATATGTAAACTGTTGAACCCTTTACTTTAAGCTAATAGAACTTTTTTTTATATATTTTAAATTTATTATACTTAAAAAGCTTTTGTAGAAAGATAGGATTCCATTTAAGCAGATACATTACCCTGTGCCTGAAATACATTCCAGTCAGAGTATAATTCAGCAAGTTGATGACAATGCTGGCTCCAAAAGAAAGGAGGAGACCAGATTGGACAAGAATGAGCTAACAGATTGTGCAGCCCAATTCTGTCCCTTTGAGTGTGATATATTGTTTCAAGATGCTAAAAACCCATACTTTCTCAAAGCATATCTGTTGTGCTGGTTTTCCCATTTTCACAGAATTCTCATTATTAGTACTCTCTACTCTTTTCAAAGCACGTCAGACTCAGACCATATGCCACTGAATAATGCTTATCAATTGTCTAAAATGCCCAATAGAAGAAAGATGTGCCAAACAAAGGAATCGTGAAAGTTATGAAGTCTTTTACAAAAATAATTACATATTTCACATCTGCTACAGATGTTAAGTGAAATAAAAACATCTCCTTGTTATAACTAAATGTTAATTTTTATGACACACTTTTGTGTCATAAAACCAACATCTTGTAGAAGGAAGCTGAACTTCTACAATGAGTGAAACATTTAGAAATCATTCTTGGGTACCCTCCTGATCTTTAAATGCAGAAAAAAATAACATCTTAGAAAATTATTTTTGACGAAGAGTTGGCTTATACTTCAGAACTCTCCCACACAGAACAAGATGCCTAAACCAACTCAAATAAGATTACTGAAGAAACATTTTCAAATAAGGTTTAAACAGTTGAGATATATTATTAAAACATATATTAATACTTCATAATAATACATTAAAACATAATAATATATTAAAACAATTAACACTGAAAGTCTCATCTAAATGACAGCAATGACACAAATGACACAGACCAGATTCTTCTATTCCTGTTTTACAGCACAACATTACCTCAGAACATTAACATGGAGATAACAGGTTATTTGATTTAAAGGTCAGAGAACGAGAAGTCATCTTTTTTCTTTCCAACAATTCTTGGGATTTTTTTGTTGGTTTTGGCTTGGTTTGTTTGTTTTATTAGCAATGCAAACCAGAACTATTGGTAAAATTTAATTCACTTTCATGCCTATGTCTATGTATATATCCACATAGTGTACAAACACATATACAAATCCGTAAGTAGTGCACACATGTTTACACACTCATGTGACTAAAATGGCAAAATCAGTACGGGTCTGATACATTCTTTTGGAGTCAATGAATGTCCTTCATTCAAGGGCTCTTGAATTCAGTGGAAGCTAACTATTGCCTGATATGGATGCTATGGAATATTATTGTAGGTATGTTTGCGCTAAAGGATATTGGTTATTTCTAGAGGTTTCATAAAGAACAGTCTTAACAGGATGCAGATGGCAAAATGATGCACAAAGCAGAATGCAAAAATCATTGTGATTAAAGATAAAACTATATACATTGATACATTTTTTGTCCCTCCTTGTACTGTAAATACTAAAAATAAATAAATAAATAAATAAATAAATAAATAAATAAATAAATAAATAAAACCCCAAGTATCTGGACAGGAAATAAATTTTTAAAAGAACCCCACCAAATAAATAAGAAAACACCCTGCTTGTCTGCTGGTGAGAACTGCATTCTAACTTCAAACAATAAACCATAAATACTACTTTGTACTTTTGTTTTGGGTTAAAACAAAAAGCTGTAAAAACATTAGAGAAAAATAAATAAACTGAAAACTTGATTCTAATAAATTACGTTGTAAAAAGATTGCAACATTTTCCACCACCACAGATGTAGATGCAATTTCTGACAGAGAAGGACTTGTTCCTCTTTAGTCAGCCCCCAATGTAGAACAGTATAACTCATCTTACTCAAGCTTACCATTATACACTGGTGGCACTGTCTGTTTCCAAAAGCATAATCTGAGCTATCGTCCCTTTTAACAAGATAAGTTATGGGTCACAAGCTTGAACATGACAGTCCTGGCTGACAACTGCAAATTAGAATTTTAGCAAGGATATGAGTATTTAAAAATCATCTAATGATTATACAAAAAAGCAAGGTAAGCATAAGGTTTTCTTTTTCCATGGGCATCTTGGCATCAATGAACAAGAAAAAGAAATGAAGAACTACTCTATTTACAGGTGAAGTCTTCTCTTTGAGATGAACTGCCCATTCACATTTCTGTCATGATGCATCTGTGCCTCATAAGTATAACCAAAACAATCTTTAGAGAGTGATGTCTAATGAAGAGTCCTTGCTACTACTGTGGGTGGCAAGGAAGGCAGCTTCTGTTGCTGCTTCTTCACTCTTTGGTGAAAAATAAACTCTGCTGCATATTGTAAGAGGGATAGAGAGCTCATTTTGGAACGTGTATCGACAATGAACCTTACAGAAAAATTAAAAAACATTTCTAAGGTTTTAAGATAGGTAACTATTCTTTCTTCTTCAAGAGACTGCCCACTTACACTCTGATCAAACTGTGGCAGTCTCCCTTAAATCCTGAAGAGTGTTTGCATGTGCAGTTGGAAAATGTCGGAAAGAGCTTTGAAGTACCATCTACAAATCCTGGCAAGTAGGGTATTGCAACATCACTGGAAGCTTCCTTGGTCTGACTAAGGTATATATAGTACCTAAGGTACTTGAGAGGACATTTATTCACAAAAAACATGCACATCACCTGAAACTTAGTTGCATAGAATAATTAAACAAATCGAACTATTGTAGTGCAGCAACAGGTCCAGTGGAACTGGAAAACTGATCAGTACTGGAAACAGCAATTTTCATCAAGTACTGCTCAGTATTATGAAGACCGACTGCTGTGTCAACCTTCTGAATACCTTTCAACTTTCTTAATACTACAATGAGTATGAGCCAGAAACTGCACACCAGACATCAAATTCAAGGACAGCATCCAGGAAGAACCATCCCCAAAACCTAATGGAACTGCCTATAACATATATTTTCAGTAGATGGATATATAACAAAATTCCTTCTCGACTATAATTCAGTTGCACCTGTTAGACTACTGACTCCTTTGAGGGAAAGAACATCTTTTATGATTCCTCCATGATCCAGGCATGCTGTTACCTGCTTTGGTGGCAGTGGTTGAAGGCTTGTTTCTGTATGTCACTTATATATACAAATATGTATTGCAGAAGTTTCATGCAAGTTCATGTAATTTGAAATATAACTGATTGATATATTGCCTGCAGTCTGGAGTTTTGTGAACTGAATTGGTCACAAGCTGCAAATGAGAGCCTGGTTTGGCACTACCACTACAAGGAGAACCTCTACAGAGAAGATCAGGGAAGCTAAGATGATGGCAAACAAAGATGATGATAAACAAAGATCCAATACTGGTAACAACTAAGGTAACAAAGACCCAGTATCAGTCTCTGCCCTACTCCAGTCTCTTCCCCACAAGGTCTGAATCTCTCTGATACCATCACAGAAAAGCTGCCAAGTAGGGTAACACAGAAGAAACACTTTTAATGGCTGTAAGAATCTGTGTCTACCTCAATATCAGTCCTCTAGATGTTATTATGTATGGCATTGTTTACCACATTCTAAGAAGCCTTATGAAGTCTACCCACTGGGAAGCTAATACAAACATAGCCTAACTTTAAGCCACTGTGTAGCAAAACCAATTACATCATTGAACAAAACTAATGAATGAGTTCTCAAAAATCTTATGTCAGCCAAAATTATATGGATAAGGCTGACTGAAGAAAAAGTGCCAAAGTCTGTTGTAAAGCTTGTTAACTTTGTATACACCCATGAAAAAACCTCTTACATCTCAACATACTTCACAATTAACAATTACAAATATTGTGAAAATAAAGTAATTTGTCTGTAAGTTCCTCTAAAAAACAGTGGTTGGCAAAAAAAAAATGTGAAAGATGGACATGAAAAAAATTTGTTTAAAGGCAACAACAATTTAGTTCTTCTAACTGGTCTGTTTTTATCCCATATGGAATTGAGAAACTTGAAATATTTGGGAAAGGGATTAAGACATGGAATACCTACTATAAAGTATTTGCTAGTTCTGTTTTTCATACTTTAAAATGTTATAGCAATAGGAGAGAATTTTTGTCTGTTTCACCTAGTCTAAGTCTGACCGTAATATAACTTGGAGTTAAAATTTTTAAATATAAAAAAAATTTAAATTATTATGGATAAAGAATTAGGCAGGATATACACTATATATGTAGCACTGCTATAGTTTTGTCCTGTGCTTCAATGTCACATGAAACTCAAGCTAATCATTCTCATTTAAAATACAAAACTACAAACTAGTTCCATAATTACCTAAAGAAATGTCCACTTGAAATTGTGGGTACTTCAAACAGAATTGTGTTCTGCATAATAGTGGTAAGATATAACAACTAATCCTCTGTCTTTTACATTTACGTAATCAGAACTGAGTAACTTGGTAGGTATCTTATGCTCCAAACACTCAGCTTATTAATTCAAATACAAATCATATGCAAATGTCATTAAACTAATAAATGCAAAGTCCGCTTGTCCTTGTTGGCTCCTATTTCAAAACCTTATTCTGAAACATGAAATTCGAAGACACTTAATAGAAAAGCCTTTTCCAGCAAGTGAAGAAGTTTCAGACAGTTCTTTTCAGGATAGTAGTGGCTCCCAGGACATGGGGAAACTATTCATATTAATGTAAGTCATTTAGGGAAAGCACATTGCATATTCTAATTGTAGGTGAGATTACTGCAGTAAACCAGCACAAGCTACTAGAGTACTCAACTAAACAGTAATAATTTGGATATGAAATGTTTCTGTTAGGCTCAAGAAAACATTAAATAGAGGTTATGCAGCTAGAAAAGCAGCATCAGATGAGATATGCTTTAGTACTAGTGGTTTATCATCCAAGACAGCCATTTTCTATTTTAAAATCCATCCAAAACAGGAAGGATACAGATGTTGTGCTTTATCTCTGAAAAAATCACATTTTATTTTTTTTGCAAAAAGCAAACAAACACAAACACTTAATTTAGTAACCTATGCTTTTTGGTACATAAAGTTGGTATACAATTGTATAACCATTCATAAAACTGTCGATACATAAATATTCATACAGTAATCAGTTTGGATCGTTTATTTATGATTCCTGCATTTTGCTGTGTTTTAGCCCTAAATTATCACAGAAATTCCTAGTAGAAGATTTGCTACCATTAGAAAAAGCTAATTTTCAAAATCTAGAAAATCTGAATATTAACCAAAAAAACCTGTTTTGAAGCAATGATATACTATAATCAGGACCATCAATTGAGAAGGAAACAAATAATACTGTATTCAGAGCAGGTGCCAAACTGAGTGGATCAAATATAGTATGGTAAACCATTTGAAAAATGCAGATAAAAGAGAATATTGAATAGTTATCATTTCACCATCACCCATGTTTTGTAATAGACAAAGTAATGACTTTTTGAACAAACAATACGAGAAAATGTAATTAATTATACTGTTTGAAAAAGAACAAAAACTTTGCAATATTTATGTTCTTATAACAAAGCTATTGGCAGAAGTTTTCTTAACTTTTTTTATGTCATTGATTTATTTAATTGATATGCAAGACAAAATCATTATTAAATGATTCATTCTGCAGTATATCTATCTATATATGTATGAATATAGATGGACAGATGCATGTATATACATATATACATATATTCACACATATATGTATGCATATACATAATGCATTTTATGAGAAGGATGATTTTTCTCCTAAAACACTGAAAGAGATTTGGTTTAAATTCCAGCTCAATATCTATATGTTACAGATGTCCAGCTGTAAACTTTAGAGAACACTAGCCCTCTTTCTTCTAGTCTTTATCTTATCTTTGTATCAGACTTATACCATGTGATATATGTTGTCTGGGACAATGGAACTAGCATTAATAAGAGATACACAGGAAAAAACAAAGATAAAAGAGTTTGTGTTCTGAAGTTCAGCTCTTGCACAGACGCTTATATAATCTTAATGGTGACACTACTTTTAATACATATGAAATTTAGCATATGCACAGTTCTTTCAAGATCTACCCTCAAATGACTCTTGTTTTAGAATGATTTTTTTCAAACAAACATCAATAAAATAGAAGCAAAGCAGCAATAATAAAGGTAAAAAGATTCTACCTCTCTTTCATCCATCTTCAGCCACTGTTTGGGATCATCCTCAGTGGCTAGGAAAGCTATCAGATCTAAGGCAGTAAGCCTCGTCTGACGTCTGGACGACACAAAAATAAGAACAGGCTTGGCTGGAGAATGACTCCGAATTGCTGTTGAGGAAAACAGAACTTTAAAGACAAAAATTAAGAGTTTCCCTTTGTAATATGTAGATAGATGACAGACCTCTCTGAAGATGACATACAGGTAGGTATACATGTATACTTTGTCTTAGATGAGTATATACCACCTCTGAACCAAAGACCATAAAATTATGCTTAGCTGAGTCTGAGTTAAGTGCCCTGACACTTCAGTGATCATTGTAAGCTAATTAAGAGAATTGGTTAGGAAAAAAAACCCAACATAACACCACAAAACCTAGAGAAGCTTTCTAGGCTTCAAAGCTTGTGAATTTCTCTATCTCAGTGTAATAAATATGTTAATGTTTTTTCTACCTTATTGGAGTATGTTGTCTCAGATAAAGTGCCATCAAAGTCAAAAACTTACTTTTTACCCGACCTTTTTTTTCTGTGCTTACTAATTAGTCTGACATATTTAAACCAATTATGTTTTAGAACTTTTTAAAAAATCATTTTCTTGCTCAGCCCATTATGGAAAAGTTTGAGGTTGCAAGCAAATTTTTATGGTCCCAGGAATAAGTATTGCCATGAAAATGCTAAAATAACCTTGACTGTATCATGTCAAACAAGTGGGGAACAGAGCCTTCAATAAATCATATTTCTGCAGATTTTCTAGCATCAACAAGCACAGAAGAATGAACAGGTGTACCTAGAATTTTCAAATACTCTAAGTCACTTATAATCCATTTGTGTGTTTTCTCATATAATTCTCATTCTAGCAATTAAATTTATGTATTGTTAATTTCTGAAAACTATTTCCCACTATCCATCTCCACATATTGTTCCCCAGTTCATCAATACTACCCAGCATGTGCTCCTGCAGTTGTGAAATTATTGAAATAGGATAATTCATGTGTATTTATATCTCACAACCATATATGCCAATATATCTATATATTTTAAAAGCCCAACATCTAATGGATTTTTGTTGCTTTAGGAACAGGTGTGGCAGAATAGCCCAAGACAGATTTATTGTTCATTAGTGTTTTTGTACAATGCTCTTGTGGAGGTGTAAATAATCCGAGCTGTCAAGATTGGTCTCTAGTCCACAATCAATACTTTGCTTCTGTCATAAGGCTAATTAAAGCAGCTAAAAAGTCACCTCACAAATGTCACCTCACAATCAACAGCAGTTCACATTACAAAATTTATTTTGGAGGTTATTTTTAATTGATATAATAAATATTCCTTATGTAACCAAACCGAAACATGTTCAAATAAAATACGAGAGTTTTCCCTAAATCTTTCCTGCTTGCCAGATTGGTTAAGAATAAAAAATTGGAAACAGAAGCATATCTGGATGCACTAGAAATTCTGAATTTTATGGTTATTGCTTTGAAACTAGAATTATAGGAGGTTAGCCTGACTTGCAACTTCTGTTCACAATTTTTTTAATGCTTACATACAACGGTCCATATGAAAATACCTCAGCAGATTAATAATATGAATGGTTTTATTACTTTCTAAATTTCAAATATTTTTATACAAATGTTTCTTTATGGTGTCAAACACTAAGAGAAAACACATTTTATTTCCCCTTCACTAGCACTAGTTTTATTCTTCTGTTTTAAATACACTACATTCTTCTGTTACATGTTGCATTTGCAGCACACTTTATGTTTCAGACAAATAGCTTTGGGCCATTAGCAGAGCAGATTCCCCCAATACATGCCAAGAGTACATACAGTAACACATGTTGCAAATGTGCTGCAAATGAACTGTGTAAAGTTTTTTTTCTTTTACAGAAAGAAGGAAAAGGTCTAGGAACTTGTTGCTTACCCTGAAATGCAGGTTTGTTCATGCTAGCCATGCGAGGACAGTAATGCTGGCCAGGGAAGCCCTGAATGTGCACCTCCAGAGGAACAGGACGTACTGATGGTCGGAAGTTGAACAGACCCATCTACAAGAGAACATTTTTTTTTTTTTTCAAGTTTAACATTGAATTAGCTTATAAATTGCTATTTTGTTTTTCTGCAAGACAAATACATATCTCTCTTCTAGAACTTTTTTTCATACCTGATTAATGTTTAGCCAATCAGCAAGGTCTCTGGCATTTGCTAAAGCAGTGGATAAACCAACTACTCTTACAGGCTTCTCAGTGTGCGATGAGATAAAGTTTGTTCGAGACACAATGACTTCCAACACTGGGCCTCTCTCATCCCCTAGTAAATGAAAATTGCATTGAAAAATAGAGAAAAAGAAAAGCTTCAGATGTCAAAAAGTACATTCACATCATAAATACCAAAACGCTTGTTCAAATTTAGCAAAATTCTCATTAAAAATAACAAAATGTGCTCACCCAGAAGATGGATCTCATCTATGATAAGAATGGCAACTTTCTGAACATAGCTTCTGTTCTGCCAGCTTCTGCTGACACCATCCCACTTCTCCGGGGTAGTAACGATCAGGTCAGCTTGGGCAATGGCTCTCATATCAGGAGTCACATCTCCTGTCAACTCTACAACCCTGTAATCAAGAAAGATGGTGCCTTGGCTTTGTAAAGCTTTAAAACATCTTAATGTTCAAATATTTACTCCTAAACTTAAATTCTTTAAAGAGTGAAGCGATTTTGTTTCTCATCAAATACATTTAATAGGATTTCTGAAATTAAGTAAATAAACTTGTCTCTCTGTTTCCCTTGCAAATAGCATATAAATACCAAATACCATTCCTCAGCGAAACCATATAAAAAGAAGAGAATGAATATGAGTCCCAACTCATCTATGGTTAGTTTTTCAAAATGAAGATAACATTATATTAGTATGATACAATGTGAATCATAACATCCTGTCATATCCAGGATGACAGCTTTCTAGAAAGCTACCAAGTTTCTGCCTGCTGTTCTGCATAGATCTCTGGTTTGAAAAACGAAGCTAAACTGCAGCGTGTATTGCATTTGTTGGTGAAGGACCATTAAGACTGGTGCAGAAATTATCCTGAGATCATTTTTTGGGAAGATTAGCAGTGTCTTTCCAATTGTTTGCCTCATTATGTTTTCTACAAACAGCATTTATGATGATCCATCATTTTAGATGGATCCATTAGAATGGATTTTTGATATTTCAATGACACATTCTACATCCAGTTGAATAAAAATTCCTCCCAGTAATGTGTATCTTCTGTTCGAAATTTAAGTCACAAGTAATTGTAAATTTCAAAAAGGAAATATTTCCTGAAAATATTTTAACTCATTGCTACAATAACAGGAATATCACTGGTAATTTCACGTACACACAGTAGCACTTCTTTCTCATGAAACTTGTGGTGTGCTTTGAGCTTAACTTAGGAAAAAAGCTATATGTAGAAAACGCAAAGGCCATAAATAATGCATCCTATGGATAATAATTTTAATTCAGAAAACTATAATTTTGCAAAACCATCACCATGACTGATATACCTCACAGATCATAAAGTAATGGCTGAACAACACCTGAGAAGATCATCAAGAAATTAAAGTAACCAAGCAATAAAATTATATTAATTTATATATGAAAGGCATAATAAGATTACTAGTACACAGTCCATCAAGTCCTGTATGTTCCTTAGAGCTGAGGTTTCTAATGAAAGCTTATCTTGAGTTACGTTTTCAATTTCCAAGGATATTGTAGAGTGAAATCTCAGCTTCATATTTGTTATACTGGCAAGTAAGGAGAATGCAAATAGCTCAGTAGCCCTTTCTTAGTTTTGATTTTGCTGTCACTACAATGACTATTGACAGTGCTTTTTAAGTACTAGAAATTTGAAGGACAGTGTATAATCGAAACCTATATTGAAATACTCATAAGTATTCTGTAGATTTTATTCATACTTGATGGGCTGTTCTTTTGCTTCTTATTTCTCTGATTAGGTAAGGAGAAACATACTTTTTACCAAGTTTTTCTTCAATCCTAACTTTCCAGTCCTCAATTCGTTCACGGACGAGTGCTTTTAAGGGTGCAATATACACTGCCTGTGAAAGAAATGTCACAAAACCAGAAGTTAAACAAGAAACCTTTATTACAGAGTACCTACAACATATAATATTTGCGAGATTTGAACATACTCATAATCTATAAAATGAATAAGGCCTGAGTTCCTTAAATGACCTATAACGGGATTATATTTAAAACAAGCATAATGCTTGAAAAAATGGTTTTGTTTCCTGAGACATTAATAAGCAAAAAAATTAAGATAAAGAATAATTTCTTGAAATTGAATATTTATCATATCATTTAAAATAAAACACCACTTATATAAATAATGTCTTTTTTTTCTTGCTAGGACTATAAAATCAGCAAGTTAACATTCTAGAACAGAAATAATCTGAATTTCTAGCACGCAATATCTTACCCAATTTCTAGTTATGTCATTAAATTATTAAAACATTACCAGTTAAATAAAAAAGCTGATTATTTTAAGCTAAATGTCACAATTTTTTTCTCAAAGAAGCCTGCAGTGCAGAGGGGAATACTCTCACATGTACAAACAATACTTACTTACAGATTTATGGTCAAAAATTCTGAAGCTTTTGAACATGCAGAAACTGATCATGAAGAATTCACATACATTCTTTAAAATGTATAGCCATGTTTTCAGCTTTAATAAAACCTAAAATATATATTCCTTTAAGAACTGGCTATTTTGTATGTCTCACAGATATTCTGAAAGTGTATGAGTGTTTTTTTTTACCTCACTTGGACTAACTAATTACATGAAGATATTGAAATTTCAAAGATGATTAAGGTATTTATGTACACAATTTCTGTTAACTTAAAGTTTATTCTTTCTTAAATCTTACACTCAGATACAAAGATCTTTCCCAAAGACTTTAAAGTTAAAATGTGGTTAACTAAGACAAGATAGCTAAGTCAAGAAACAGATATATATTCAAGAAACAGATATATATTCACTTTGAAAACAACTTTGAGTTGTTCGGCTTTTAGGAAATTTAAAGCACTGGGGCAAGCTGTAACAGAAAATTGGCTTGTAGTAATTAATTGCAACTTATTTGTTTAAATAAAAGAGAGACTGGGCTAGCTGTTTTCACATGGAAGGGAATTAATAAAACAGTACTACTGCTAGCAGAAGGAGATTAAAGCAGGAAATGCAGTTAAGTAAGGAAGAAAAGGAAATCCAGCATGCCTGTATGTCATGTTTGTAGATTTAACTCTAGTAGTACACTGATTAAAATAAAAAATTGAAATAAAAGCACAATGTACATAATGAAATGCCATTTTATATCCAGACAGATATAAATTGGAGACATTAAAATTCAGTTTCCCATAGTATTTTTCTAGACTTTTGTATTGCTGAAAACATGGTAATACAAAATCAGTCTAATAAACCTATTTTACAAACCTTTGATGTGGGATACTTGTTAAAAACTCTAAAGATGGCTAATTCAGCCGCAACAGTTTTTCCAGAACCTGTAGGTGCTCCAAGAAGAACATTGCAGTCTGTGTGATAAAGGGTATGAAATATCTGTGTCTGGATAGGATTGAAGTGTGTGAATTTGTACAGGACTTCATATTCTGGATGTCCCAAGGCTGTAACAGGCAAAGGCTGAAGATCTAGAAGCTCTGTAACCACAAAATAATTGTAAGACAAGATATGCCATGATATACCATTGCTTACTATGAAGATAAACATATTAACCAGTAATTTAGTGCAAAACAACTTACATTGGAAAATGTTTTACTTAATATCTCATATGACACAGAGTCCATATTTTGGTAATTGTTCACTTGGATGAAGAATAATGAAAAGTTGTTTTTATAGCTCTGAAATATTTCTGCAAGTACTGTTTTAAGTACTCTGATAGCTGTGAACCAGCTATTTGCAGAGATTAATCTTTTTCTTATAGCTGTTTTCTTTTTACCTTTACTAGTTACTTGTAGTAAGTTCTAAACTCACTGTATTAGATTATATGTATGTCCAGGTCTTATGATAACAGAATGTGGAGTATTTCAAGGTCAAGGAAAAAATCTATTAAGGAAGGAAGGATTCTTTGGAGTTTCCAAGTTGATGGAGTAATACAAATCAGATGAGTACAACTAAATCTTGCATCTAATTCTTTAAACATGTAATTAAAGACATAATCTTAATAAATAAACAAACAGCTTTTCAATATATGATTCTCAATATATCTTGAGGGCATCTGCTATCCAAACAATTAGAGACTCTGGAATTTGGAAGATGATATATATAACCAGATTGGATTTGGAATTCTACCAAATTAAGGAGACTGCAGTGATTCTGCTATGCAGATGCTTGCTTTGAAGTTTGGTTTGATTTTTTTTTTGTGGCTGGAGGTCTCCCTGTCTTTTCAGGGTGCTTCGCATTAAGGTATGATATGGGAGTCATAAAATCTACTGAGGCAATGATGCCTAATATTCTTCACATGTTTTTCACTGATACCTTATGGCTGTTTTATCATTCCCACTGAAATGGTGATTTCTTGGGCTCAGTCAAGGAGAAAGAAGCCTTTTTTTGCCTAGCAGGGCCTCTATGTACTTCATTGTTGAGTGGGAACCAGATGGGAATTGAAATCAATTACCATAAATCCTAGAGGCTCCATAACTGGTGATGTGTAAATATCTTTCTGTTTCTTCTGAATAGTAGTCAGTGATCAGTCAATTAGATAAAAAGGTTACACATGCTTTTCCAGACACTGTAGGTACAGTATAACAATAGCTAAACACTTCACAAACACATGTGAATTTATGCATGCCAAAGGACAACACCGTATGAGAAGTGAGTATTTCTGAAGGCAATCACTTCACAGGCTGCTAGATGAGCCAAATGTAATTGCAGTGGAAAGGTTTTACAATGACATCAGGCCCAATGAATGTATAAAGCAATTTATGTATCCAAAAAAAAAGAAGCAAAACACAAACATATGCTTCTGTGCCAAGTGTTAAAAAGAGGGGGAGGGGAAGGCCACGACTTGATGAGATGAAATGTGGTGTTTTGCTGTAACAGTGCTTAGTATGATAAATTTATCTTAGCAAAAATAGTAAAATATTTCCTATTATCAAAATTTTAGCACTGTTTCTTTTGTCTTTGATGAATGCCATTTATAATACACTCCAAGATTATTTTTAACTAGTCCAGAAGAAAAGTAATGCTTACAAGCACTAAGATAAGACATACTGTAACAAAGAGATTGACTTAGTTTTATATAACGGATTCTATTTTCTTATGATTTATAGAGAACCTGGAGTAACTAAAAGGCTGGTATTATGCTGACATTAAATGAGCTGCCTTTTGTTCAGGAACTGAAAAATTTAGAGAGCTGGAGAAGAAATATCACAAAGTGAAATTCCATAAATTCTTCTTTGATGAAGCAGAAGTAAGAGTTTTATTGCACGAACATAAGAAAAATCAATATGAGCAATATTAATTAAAGCAAAAGGATCAAATTTGAAGTTACCTGTGTGGGGTGGATGTCTCTCGGGAAGAATCAAATGTTGAAAATTTATGATACATACAGCCTCTGCTCCTAACCATCTATCAGACACAGCTCGAATGTAATATTGAGAAGGAAGAGGTTCAAAAATTGGGATTGTGAACACCAGCAGTTGAGGTTCTTTAGTAATGATCTAGTGCAAACAGGTAGAGAATAATTACTGCACAGAAAAATCAGTAACTTGAAAAATCATAGTTTGCCTCACTTCCATAAGCATACTAACACAAAACAATAAAGTATGTGTACACCTCCATGTGCTAAATGTTTACATCTTTACAAAATATTTCACCACTGGGAATGTATTTTGCTTCCATGGTCTTCAAAGGACAAAAATAAGGCTGTCTCTTCATCTTTTTCTTTAACAGAAAAAAACACTAGTGTCTTTCTTTTTTTCACCTGAAAATAACTGTCCCAGCAAAGAAGGAAGAAAAAAAGGGACATTTGAGATTAGAAAACGTTGTTGTGGGAGTCCAAGCTTATCTAGTACATCTGAATCTGAAAGCTTTGCTACTGATTTGAAAATCTGCTTGGGTCAAAATTCTGTTTGACATTACAAATCCTTATCTCACTAACTTTATTTTTGTCTTGCTATGAGATTCTGAATAAAATCTGTTACCTGTTTCTTCTGAATGATGAAATACTCTGAATGATAAATGTGATCATTAGTAGGATCTTCTACCCAAATCCACCAGGGCTCTCCAACAGTGCCATGTACCTTTAAGAGCAGAAAAGATAGCTTTCTTTTAGTTGTAACAAGGTTCTCTAGGTTTGCTAGGTATGTTGGATATATTTCTAAATGACACAGGCTCACAAAGGAATACAGAAATACAGAAAGCGCAAAATAACATTTTGAATTAGATCAGTCTGCTTAAAGATTGTGTTTCAATAAGAGTTTGCTTAAAGTAGGTATCAAGTAAATGGACATGATACAAATGCAACTGAAGGTAGTGCCTCAGCTGTTTATAAATAGTTTCCTCTAGGCTCCTATGAATGCTTCCTCTTTATTCCTCCCTGTACTTCTGCCTTTGGATTCTGCATAGAGGATTGTCTTTTGCTATTGTCTGCTCATTTTTTGATCAAAAACATTCTCTCAGGAAACACTGGACACTGAACTGTGACATTCCTCTCTCCTTCTCCCTCTTTCTTCTAGAAAGATACAGGAAGGGGATTCAGAAGGCTATAGATTGTAGTTGTTGCTACAGGTGAAGTAAGAAGAACATAAATAGAGCTGTCTCTTGATGATGTTCCTGCCATCTGGCAACAGTTTTTTCCATCGTAGATTTCTGTTTGCTTTGTTGTGTACCTTACTTTGCAATACCAGCCACAAATCATAGCTAGGTGGGATTCTCTTTTAAGATTTTTTTGTTTCTTTAACAGAATAAATAACTTGTGCCAATGAACAAGTATTTTACTTAAATATCTAGGAAAATAAAGAAAAATGCATAGTACAAGTGTACAGAAGACATACTATTAAGCGAACATAGATTTCTGATGTTTCTGATGAGGACTGTGATAAATTGCAAAATCAGAAGATGAAAAAAAAAGTTGGAATTATTCCTGAACTTAATAGAAAAAAAAGACAAAGTGCATAGTTGCTTCTAAAGGCAATTATAACACTACAGGAATTTGGTATTGATTCACACAGTATGCATTATTTTCAGCATAATTTGTTCTTGTGGATGTGTCAGAAAACAGTCTGTAATGGTTTTTGAAGACAAAAATATGTACAAAGAATAGAACCAAGGTGCTTTTGTCTCCTTTTTACCACAGTTGCACAATAGAGAAGCAGATGGACATTCATTTTCATTCGTTTAAATTTCACTAACAGCTTCACTGGGACCTGAAGCAGTGAAACTGAAAGGACACAGGTTACTGCAGGTGACATTTTGAAAAACGGCAGTGAGACTATTATTTCATCAGGGTTTAGGAGAACTGAAGACAAGAAAGAAGATTTAAGGAAGGTGATTAAGTTCAAAGCTCAGAAATTTTATTATTAACTGTAATAGCACCCTAATTTTGGAGAGTCCCGTGGAAAAACTGCAGGGCAATCTGGGCACAGGTAACACAACACTCTCTCCAGTAATGATTCTCAAGAACTCTGGGGAGCTCTTAAGAACTGACACATACCAGTATTTGGGGCAACCATCACCCTAAAAACTGCATGTCTGATATATGACTTGGCTAATTAATACTAGTTGAATTATTCTGTATTTCTGCTGGACTACACCTGACTGCAGTAAGGCTTAATTGCTCTGCCTGGGCATGTTTATAATCCTTTACTCCTAACAAAAGAATAAAAATTTTTCACTGGATATGCCTTGCTCACATGCTTTTACTGAACTTAAGGGCTTCCAGCACTGAAAACTAAAGCCATTAAAGATCAAGATGATGTCATATCTCATGACTACCAAAACATATCTTTTTTCATTTGTAACAGCAAGTGCAAAATTTGTGATGAGATCATTCTAGAATTAAGTATTCAGATAAAGGAACAAACTTAAAACCATGAAATGTTAGCCAAGCAGGGTATTTCAGTCAAGTATGGTATTTAATTTTTTAATATTCTGCTTTTATTTGATTACTCCAATTTTTTGACTGGAACTTTTTAGCAACTAGCTTTTGTACCAGTTAAAGCTATACCTATAAGTTTCTATAGATATCATCTGAAAAGCTTGCTAAAATACTGTGTGATGATGGAAAAGCAGTTTCAGAGTGTCAAATTTAAGACAGTTATTAATTTTCTGAGACTATTAAATTTAACAGCTTTATTTATTTACTGTGATAGAAGTTTCATTTACTGAAGAAACAAGAAAATCAACAGCTGTGTTACAAAAATAAAAAAGTGAAAAAAAGTTTTCCAAGTTTTTATGAGTACCAATATACAAATTCACATAAAAACAGCTCCTTAAGTTGAATTGATAAAACAATCACGATGTTTCCCAAGCAACCGTCAGAAAAACTGTGTAAAGGGATTATAGCAGAAAATAGACTTTTGACAAAATTTTGCTATAACTTTAGAAGTTCAGAGTCAAATAACAGTATTATTCTGTGTGGACCTCTTTTCAACTTGTAAAAATACAGAGGAATCTGGATTTTGTAGAAAAATCTAAAAATGGATTGAGAAATTACCTTTTATTAAGATAAAGTTTAATATGAAGAACAGTACTTTTTTTTTTGTATTTAACAGATTACAGGTAAAGTGGATGAAAGACTGAATAATAAAAATTTGTTTCAATCCTAAAAAGTAATGGCTTTTTTGCCTTCTGAAGTACTGTACATAAAAAAGGAAGCAAAAAATATGCCATGTTATGATTCATGGTAGGAATTCACTCAAATATTTCTGTAATAACTTCAGGCAGCCAAACAACATCAAATGTTCTATATTTTCATTGTTAATCTCCCATTTCTAAGACAATTTAGTGAAACTTCCAAAATAAAAAAAAAATAAAATTTAGGCCAGGAAAATAAAATTCTAAAGTAATTTAAATGTTTGTGGAATAAATTTCTAATTTACTTGTGATTAAGGTAAATTTGTAAGATAAGAAATTTTAAAATTAATTTTTAATCAAAGAACAGACACTACACACCTTTCAAAATAATTTATCTTAAGTGTAAATCTCATAAGCATAAAAGAAGAAAAATATGTTTGCTCATTGAGATATCTTTTTTCTGTAGAAAGTTTCAGAAGATTTTTTTTTTCTGTAGAAGTTTCTGAAGTACCAGCAACAATACAATGCCCCCATGTGGACACATATATTTAATTTAGATTTATGTTAAATCTATTTCTAATGAATAGCTTCTGAATCAAAGGGTAGATCTAAATCTGCAACTAGTACAACTCCTTTTATATAACTTTGCACCATAAAATACAGATGAATATAACTCCAAATACATCTCAGCTTTTGTGTCAGACAAGTCCCCAACAGAAAAAAAGGCACGGATTTGTGAAAGTACATTTGTAAAGCCATAAAGAGCAGCAGAACTTGGCATACATGAACTGCATTTCAAGGCTTTATTTGAATGTGTTTGCCATTCATTCATAGTTCAGAGACTCACTCGTGTCTCCCGTTTTTTTCCTTCTCCTTTTTGGGCATAAAACTAATCTGTGTGTGGCTACTGGTAATATTCAGCATAAGCATTTGCCTCAACATGTTATAAACAGCCCAATCCTGTAAGAATTAACAGAAATAAAAAGATGATCTTTGCCTGCCTTCTTCTACAAAAGTCATAAAGGCCATTCAATTCCTATTATCAAACTTGCTCTTTAGCTAAAATAAATATCTTTTTTCTTATCCAAACAGCTATGGACTACCTGTAACCATCTCATTTACTGAAGCTAAACTAATGCTTCCTGTCCTTCCTCCTCCTCCTCTTTTTTTTACCTGGTCATTCCACGTGAAGTCGGGAGCGATGTTCAGCCGAACTCGGAGCACTGTGCGGGTAATTGGCTGAATTGTTGCTTCCATTATGATGGAGGGTATTTGATGGACACACTGTTTTACCTTTAACCCAATCTTCACATGATGCAGCATATGACCTGCCAAGAAAACATTAGGTGTAACAAATTTGCATTTCCAGGAAAAAGAATACAACTCTGACTTTCAAATAGGCTTTTAGAGAGAAGTATTATTGCTTGCTTGTTTTGCTCTTAGGTGCGTAAATGTCTGACTCTCTTGACCTGGCATGTCTGAATGTTTTGTAATACTTAACTTGAATTAGCAATTTAGTGCCTAGAAAAATCAGTATTAACCCCCCTGCTGGCTATAACTAAGGGGTTAAAATAACTATTAAGACTTCACACTGAAAACATATGTCAAGCTACTTCTCTCTCCATTACTGACTTTTTGACCAGGCTGTTACCAAGCCATACAGGTCTTTTTTAAAGCGCGAATACTGACTTCTTACTTAATGAAGGGCACACAGCTGAACTTCTACAATTCCTGTGTAGTGATTCAAGGCAGGTGGAATGCTTCATAAAACTGAATAAAGGTAGTTAATAGGTTAAAAATGCACATGAGCAAACATCTCACAGCAGCTGATATATTTTTCAGAATATATCAGTATGTAACTAAGACAAAGGAAAAACTAAATGTTGCAATGCTTTTTCATTTTCTATCCCCATCATGGTAACTAAGGCAATAAAGAGATTATATTAATTAAGAAAAATGTCCTACTTGAATTTTACAGCTCAAATCTCTGTTCCCTTGCTCTCCATTTTAAATATAAAACAAAGCATGTAGCAGTGATTTGTTTCCTGAAAAATACTGCACCTTCCAGCTTATTTAGGGAAAGACACTTAATTTATTACATTTTTCACTGATATTGCTTACGCAATTATCTGGAGCATATTTTAGATTTTAATTGTGATGGTCATAAGTACTTCCTGTTAAAAGCTACCTTATCAATGGCTACTACTATTTTCTGTTATGTGGTTCCTTAACCACACTTGCCCATGTGCACACTTACCAAATTAAAAAAAAAAAAAGGGAGAAGAAGTCCTATTATTTGTGTTATATGCAAGGTGAAAAGGTTATACAACCTTTTTCTAGCAAAGAAAATAATAATTTAGGGGCATAGCATCTTGCAATTGCTATTTTTTTTCTATTAATCCTGACTTTAACTTTTCAGTTTTTCTTATTTAAAAAACTGGCAGATACTGCTTCACACAGGTGTTTATACTCTGAAGAAATGAATGGTGATCTTGCTTTAGAAACAAATCCTTAATACAAGTTTTAACAGTTATTTAATCAGTTTAATTTCCAGTTGGTAAAACTCCAGCAGGTTATTAAAATATATCAATATTATAGCATTTTTGCACATGGACTAGCATTTGTAATTAGAGGTAAAAGTTCAGAAATCAGGTTAAATAAAGGCAGATGACAAATATGCAAAGATATGACTCAATAAACCTATGCAGGCAAGTACACTTTTTCATGCCAAAAATCACTTTCTTTATCATGATGTGTGAGGTGAACCACGCTTGTACAGGACAGCACTGAGGTTTTTTTTATACTTACTTGCTAGGGGAAAATAAGGCTCCCCTCCCAACTTCTACAAAATATTATAAAACTCTCTCCCCTAGCTGCCTCCCCCCACCCTTTTTTCTTTAAAATAGTCACATTATGAGAAACCATCAATGGCATTTAAGAAAGATTAAAACCTTCTGAAGAAAAGCTGACTATTCAAGAAAATAGGCATGTTTAAAAAAAAAGGATAAATTTTGCTTATTTACAATGATTGTCATCTGTATTTTGAAAAAAAAAAAAAAGACTGTTTATCTCAGATAACACAGTGATTTCCTGGCTTTCTGGAAACTCCATGGTTACACTGCAATAGCACATAAACTGGTGTTGACCAATTCATGGTACACTGGAAAACAGGATCTGTGCACACAACATGCTTTTCGCTCGCTGGGAGGGCTGGCACCCATCTGATACTTTTATCTCCCACTAAGCCATGGACTGAGTTAGCCAGCTCCTGTCTTTGTTATTCTATCTCCAAGGTCACAAAAACATTAAAAAAGGAAAAAACACAAAGACTGAAACTAGTCCTATGGAATCAGAAAACAAGGCAGCACCTGGAAGTTGTACCTTTTCTCATTTCAACATGGCCTTGAATTAAAAATAACAATAAGGTGTCTGCCAGGCAAGCACTTCCTTCACATCCCTCAGATAGAGAGGCTAGACAGGAGGAAGTGTGCCAAGTATCTAGACTTCACAGAGATGCACAGATCAACTTGCTTTGATATTTATAAGGCTGAAGAACAAGAAATATCATCACATATAATCATCAATGACCTATTTTCACAGTCAATTCCCAAGTCTCATCTACTTTCTGACTAAGTTAATATAAAACAAAACTAGACAAATTGCAGGTATATATAGATACATTTTCATCTGGTCAATACTAGTTCTACTACACTGAAGGAAGCAAAACTGGTTTTGCATTTTAACACAAAATTTCTTTCTTCTTCAAGAGTGGGTATGGGGAGAAAGACTCGTTAAAAAAAAGGATGAGAAGAAGAGAAGAGAAGAGAAGAGAAGAGAAGAGAAGAAAAGAAAAGAAAAGAAAAGAAAAGAAAAGAAAAGAAAAGAAAAGAAAAGAAAAGAAAAGAAAAGAAAAGAAAAGAAAAGAAAAGAAAAGAAAAGAAAAGAAAAAGGAAAAGACCCACTAATAAAATTAATGAAAAAGAATACTAAGTGCTAAAAGACTTTACAAATGCACAACAAATTAATACATGTAAATTAAGAAGTGCTAGAATGCTTCTGAATAAAAAAGTATGATAATGCTAGCACTTCAAATAAAATGCTATGTTTTTAATACATTTAAAATTACTGTATATTAAAATGCACAGTTGCCATAGTCTTTTGGTTTAATTTATTTATAAATAAAGGCATAGCCTCTAATTCTGCAAACTTTCACATATTTATTTAACATATTTATTTAACATATTTAACTTTTTTCCAGCCTAAATTAGGCACACAACAAAGCCTCCTAAGCTAGGAATGTAGTTGTCTTGCAAATGAGAGAAATATTAAGTCAGAGGTGACAATTTCTAGGCAGTGATTATAAATAGTATTTTTATTCTAAAATTAGATTTTTCAAAAAATGTTTGTTTCTCACAGTTTGGCAATAACAGGTGCAAAAACAAGTCCAAATAAGAAGAAATACACTAAGGAAAAAGAAATACACTACAAGTGAGGGTTTTTTTCAACTTCAACCAGCTGGTGGGTAGTTTATGCACAACAGTTTATATACACTTACTCAAAATTGCCACTATGTCTATCAGTAGGTTTGTGATGTTCTCATTACTGAACTGTAAAATCCTTTAAAAAATTCCATTAAAGTTTTGCTGCAGCGACACCAGTGACAATGAATTCTCCATGTATGATGAAAATTAATGCCTTCGGAAGAAGGCCATTTACTGACAGCATACCTGGATATAATAGCCTGTTTTTATTCTTTTTCACATTAATAGTATTTCCACTAAAAAAAACCAGGCCACATTGTGCCAACTGGCAAAAGTAAACAGAATGCCTTTTATAGTAGTGCATTATGTAATGTGGGTAAAAAGGGAAGCACAGCTCAACATAAATATATACACATATATGTAAATACTTATCAACATGTATCTCCATTCCATCTGTGTTATGTGATTACCAGGACATAGGCTAGCCTTATCCTCAGAGCTGTGCCATACTACAAGCTGAGGAGATGGAAAAAATCCTTCCTTATTGAACATAATACCATATTGATGTATGGCACATGGCTACATGGCTTCCAGACCAGAGTGGGCAGATTAATGAATGGCTCAGACTCAGTTCTAACTTGCCCATTAAACTGTTTCTAACAGTTTAAGCAGATCAGCCTTGCTGATTTCTCACCTATTTCATCTTTTCTCATGTCCTTCATCTTGTCTATAGTGAGATTCTTCTCTTCCAACTTGGACAGGACCGATGGTGGTAACACTGAGAACTGCCTCAAAGGGCTGACCCAGCCCCACAGCCGCTTGTCAATAACTTTGCTGAGATTCAGTAGTCGATATGTCATCGCAGGCCAACGTTTCCTAAGGGCAATCTCAAAAAGAGCTCGAACAATACGAGCTGCATTCTGGAAAGTGAAAAAAAAAAAAAAGCAAAACTGTTGTAATTCTCCCAAGTATTCTTTGTAAAATGAAAAGGATCCCATAGACTCATCTTTGACAAACTGTAACAATAGTTTTTCTTTCCAAACTTCTTTGAAACATTTTTGAAAACTATTTTTTTCCATCACTGTCTAGTGGCAGAACTACCTCATGATTGCCTTTAGAAATTACAAAAAGAAACATGAGTAACCAATTAAAGTTGTAGTGTCAGGTCTGCCAGAGAATTTTGATCATGGTTATGCTAACATTATGGAATTCTCAATTTATTGCATCTCAATTGCTTTTGAAACAAATTCATTTACTGTACCCCCTATATAATATTATACACCTGCAAACTCACTTTATATGGAAATTCAACTTCTAGAGATTTTTCAGTTACACTTCCATAACGGCATCCCATTTCACACTGAATTTCACACAATTTGCACAGAAGCTTGACAGTAGTGACTTTTAAAAAAAAAAAGTTACCATGTTCTGAGACTATTGTATAACTAAACTGTATTAATCTGCTTTGGACTTGGAAAACTAATTATTAACATAAGTTTGAATGAGGTCAGTCTTATCCTGAAAACCTAAATTATGATATTCCTTTCATAAACTTTTCAAGCTGTATTATGAAGCTGTGTGTTTTTTTTCTTCCCCTATCGGTACTATGTCTGGACTAGGAATTATGTTCTTGATTCATTGAATAGAATCATTCCCTGTTGGCTCTGCTAAGCCAACAGGAATAAAAAATAGAAAATTATTTCGTCGTGATAGGAAGCATATGTTACTAAAGAAGCACATTCCTCTTAGAAAGAATGAATAATTTTCTTAATAGTCACTATCCAAGTAAAAAAAATTCACAATTTGTAGCACTGGTTCCACAAATACAATTTACGAAGATCTGAGAAGACCATGTTGTCTCACTAAAAATGCTATAAATGAAACAGACAAATAAAAGCAACTGCCTTGAAATCAAAGACTAAAATAATGATACTGAAAATCATTTTGCTGTGCAA
The DNA here is from genome assembly GCF_003945595.2 of Pipra filicauda. Classification (NCBI taxonomy): domain Eukaryota; kingdom Metazoa; phylum Chordata; class Aves; order Passeriformes; family Pipridae; genus Pipra; species Pipra filicauda. The sequence continues at coordinate 2,700,573 of NW_024103751.1, read as the reverse complement.
GTACCACAATTTTTATGTTGTGCATAATCAATTCAAAATTTTCTCATTTATACCCGTACAGTGCTACAAAATGCAAACATTTCTGAAGAAGATTATGTTAATACGGAAATGTTGCTGAAGAACATGTATAATTCTGAATATTTAGATCTCATCTTTAGCAACAACTAAATGCAATTTTTTCAACTAATTCTTTCCCAAGCAGTTTTGTAAGGATGAGACAAAAATGATTCCGTGAAACTTGTTGCTGTCTGTTAAAACAAAAAAAAAATAAAGAGAGACAGACATAGGATGGGCTAAAAGGTCAAACTTTATAATCAATTTTATTATTGTCGCACGTCTTGGATTGTCTATGAGCATTTTGTCACTTCGAATTTTCAGGGATCCAGAATTCTAAACTTTCAAGGAACACCCCTTTCTTTCTAAGATGGTCTCCTGTCGTGTAAGCAAGCAGCTCATCTTATGGCATCTAATTAGACCTCTGTGTCATGTCCTCTTGTGTACATGTCCATGTAGTAACTAAACGTGTTGTGTAACAATCAATTATTCAGGTGTCAAATCAGGCCAACAAACAAATGTATAGACTGGTATGTAAATCTGCATGATTACATCTAGCAACAAAACTATAATAGCATATCTTTCTTGTCTAAACCAAGGTATGTGAATCAAACACAAATTATGTTTTCCAGAACAAAGTATAAATGTAGCCAAAACATAAAAATAGATTACAACAGTTTTTCACATTTAGAAGAAGACACACGAAGTCGAGAACATAATTTTTGTGCAATCACAGTTAGAGCTACTAAATATAATAAGAGGTAATACAAACAAAAAGAACATTCATAATTAACAAAAAAATGCCCTAGTCTCCCAAGGTAGCTTTTTGCAAAACTTTTCTACTTAAGTATTATACTACACATGCTCTGATTTTCACATAAACTTGCATAAAAATGCACAAAAAGATTCAGACCAGGGCCTACTTATATAATTGTAAATGTTTGGGAGAATAAAAACAGTAGAAGACAGCAACAGATATGTAAAAAATTTTACCTGTGCAACATATGCAGAATCTGAAATAAGTGAGAAGCTGTCCATCTCCCCTCTGCTAATGTATGTTTGAAGGAGGATATTAATTTTTCCATAATTGTTTTCCACACCTCCTGGAGCAGGAAGTTCACAGAAATCATTCAGTAAGGTATCTAGCTCTTCTATTTCTTCTTCTCTTACCTAAAACACAATTATACATTATGAAGAGGCTGAAGCAATTTGATAAAAATTTTTACACTGAAATCAAATTTGCCTTATAATAGTTACATTACTTTTAAATGGAATCTCTAGTTTTAAGAAAGAAAAAAAAGAAGAAAAAAATCAGCAAACCCACATCTTCCACAATGTAGCTAATAGGCCATAATTGAAACTATCTTAATAGGGACACAATTACATTTTGTTATTCATCACCATCTATTAAGGTTGCCATTGACATACAAAAATTTGATATGCCACAAAAATTGAATCTTCTGACCTTACCATCCTTCATCTGATGAGATTTCATTTTTTATTTGACCAGAGTAAAACCTCTGTCCATCTAGATTAGGGCAATCTTGAATTAACATTAAATGTACTCATTATAGTTACATAGTTAGCATGTGGCATAATAAATTTTTAAACTCAAAACTGTGAAGTACTATGATTCATCATATCAGAATTTTCACTGTTAATAAGATTAAGTCTTAATATGAGTAAAGAAATATTATTATCTATGGTTTGAATAATGCATAACATATCACATTCTAACTGATGACCCTTACATGGCAAAACTAGCATAAATCTACATATTCTTTGATTTACTGAGAGTCTGTTAGTGTGAAACTTATTTAAAGAGGGTAAATGTTTGGTCCCTGCAGGGAATCATCTGAAAGTAATTTTCATCTGGACCTGACTACCTGACATACAGAAGACCCTAAGACAATTGGGTTAAAATCCCCAACTATCCAGTCACTTGTCCCATGGGAAAGAAAGAGGTGAAGTACAAAAACATCATAGATGATTCCAGTGTCAGGGGAATACTATGCTCTGCTTATAACAGCATTTTGACAAATTTTTTCTACTCTTGCATAGCACAGTACAGGTCAAATCCAGATCTGTATTTCAGCTACTGGTGAGTTACCCATCTCAAAATGCAGAATTTTTAAAGGCAGTATGGAGACATGACTAATATTACCAAAAGGCACAATTTGTATCGCACAGAGGGGGAAATCCTGAGTTATTCTTATGAAAACCAGTTACTAGTTTTTAAACATTCAGAGATGCACAGCAAATGAATCACAAAAATCTGGAAATGATGGTGCACTGATACCATACCATCCAAATCTGAGAAAGCAAACTGGAAAAACTATGTTTTAGTCAAAAAGCATCACTACTAACTTTATTACAAATATAGAAACACAACACATCATATTTTCCATATGCTTTTCTTTTAAATATTAAATTACGCTAAATTTAGACATAGCAAAGCAATATCACTATCATAAAAAAAAAGCCCTTCTAGCTTGGAAAACGTTCCACATACGATTGTGAAAGCTCACTGCTTATTAACTTCTATAATAGAAGAGATTAAAGCAAAATAGAATTTCTCCATTAGATAAAGAGATGGTAATACTCAGACAATGTGTGCAAATATGTAAATATGTAGATGGTGAGGGATTCACACTGCCAGTTCGCAGAGCCGGGTGAATGAGAGCCAACTCTGATCTGAAAGTTGTATAATTGTGGTAAAATGGCAAAGAGCCCAAGCTAACAAACCCTGTGGAGTCTGGCTTGTACCTCTATGAGATGGGAGCATGGGCAAACGAGCTCATGCCAGCTTGGAACATATTGCCTTGTGTTCTACCCACAAAAAGGAGGTGAAAAGGGAGGTTGGAATTGAACTGAGTATGATAGCACAGTAATCTTCTAGCCTGCACAAAATCTGTTATGACAACTTTCTAGATTTCAAATTTGAATTTAATTTATAAGAATTTATCGTTCTGCCAATCTAATATTGTTCTCTGCATGAAATATATCACAAAGTTAACTTCACTGAGTCCTGCCTCATTCCTGATAAAGCAAATTGTTCAGGAAGACATCTAACAATGCTTTAAACTTCAAACAGAAAAACTATCTCATCCCTGGGCACGCTACTCCAATGGACACTTAGCTTCACCTGTTAATATTGAGGAGCTGAGAAGTTCTTAAAAGCATTGGAAAAAAATTCTCAAAGATTCATAGTTAGTTATTAAATGTGCACTATCATTCAGACTGAGCTACATATAACTTTGAGTTAGAGCATATTACGCCTACTTAGAAAACATTTTATAATTGTGCTTAATATTTAACAAAATTTGAGTCTGTAGACAATATTTATGGAGTAAGTACTACAGAAGTGTCAAGTTCCAAGACATTCTTTAACTTTACCTTTATCTGTTCGAATTCTTCAGCTTTTGATACTATAGCAAGAATATCACCTTCTGTTTTATGAGCATCAAACAATTCATTGAAAGTCTATTAAAAATAAAAAGAATTGATTTAATACCGAAAATAAAAATATACATACAGCACAAAACAAAGAAACATTAACAAAAATTTAAAAAGGCATATAAAGTTAAAATTTAAGTTATTGGAAGACCTGAATGATGCAATTTCAACAGGAACAATGTTGAATTGCTGAAAGAATGACTTTTCAGCAGTTTCAGAAAAACAGTCCCTAGAAACTTGGCCACCCCAAAATCAAGAGGTATGCAATGTAGCCACTTAAAAAAAAAGCCTAGAACATATCTGAGTGAATAAATATGTGAGACTAATTATACATAGCAACATTAAGCAGTTAAAAATTAGTAATGCTGAATCTTCAGCTTTTATTCAAGAAAATTACATATTTGCTACAAAGGAAAGGTTTTAAGATGCATGTGTACATCAAATCAAGTTTTCAATACTACAAAATTTTGTACATGTTTACAACACAATCTGATTACAGTGCCAAAAGTTGTTTAAGGTTGGCAACCACAGAAGCTTGTCTGTTATCAGACACTATACTTCAATGTGCTATCATGTACTAATGGTCGCACACACTATGGATATCAAAATGTTCCTTATAATTCTCCTAAAAGAATTGAAAAAGACTACAGAAATTTCAAATTTCACTTCACACCAAGTCTAATTTTTTCAGTATTGCTTGATATTTAATTTCTTTTTCCTATTTCCTCTCTCCCCATTTCAGTAAATATGATTTGAAAACACGGTGAACAAAATCAGCTACATATTCTGTAATATCTAACAACTATTTTAGGTATACATTCAAAAAGAAGGAAAAAAACCCCAGAAACAGAACATCATCTTTTACCTCTATAGTATTGTATTTAATATAGTAGTGGCTGGCAGTTCTGCCTAAATCTGTTGAAGAAAAAAAGCCAGTTCTTTCTTCAAAGCGAATCATGCGGGCTTTGTCCAGTTTTCTGCCGACTTCAATTACCAATTGTTCTCTGTGCTTTTCTAGACCTGGATCCATCTAGATATGAAACAGACATATGTATCTGCATTGTTAAAGTGTTAAATAAATAATTTTATTGAGATAATCCAATCACACAAAGTTAGAAGTCCGATAAAAGAAAGGTACAGTTACTGAGTCGAGATTTTCCTGAGATTTCACTAATAACAGTTACACTGACATTATTGACCAAAAACTGTATGTATGGGAGAAAATGATCAGAATAATATTTCTTTTGCAATGCTTTGAGACTATCAATACAACATAGACCAATATTACTTACAAAATAGCAGCATGATTATGAAATAAATTTACACTGAAATTTTTGAAAGAAGTTTTAATGGTAACATATTCTTCATTAAATTATCATTACTGTATCACTTCACAAAAACGTGCCACCTTACAGCATCTTCTGTTTATGAAAATGGTTGATGACATACCCTGCCAGGTTAGTTGACAAGAGGACGGCTTTAGTTGTATCCTTAAACTGTATCCTTTAGTTGTATCCTATAGATTAAGCTTCCAATTGAATAGCTTAAATGTTTACTAGCAAAAAATCTCTAACGTCCCCAAGAGTTTTGGATATGTCAACTGGGATATTCTAGTTACTGAGTTACTGACATACAGTAACATTTGTGTTAAGAGCACACAAGGAGTTTGCTGTGCCCAACGTCATTTCTATTCATATCAAAGTTCAGGAATTTGGACATTTTGTCCAAGTAATGCACATTGTCTCGTTAGGACATCTGAGTGGGAGTGCTGTATAATTGTGTGTTTCCACATCATGCACCTGGAATGCCCACAATGACAGGGATGAGGGAAAAGGGATTCACAGTCATGTTAAACCTCTGGAATATGTGCACCTAAGATATGGTTCTAATTAGACAAGCAATGTTAGTCACCAAATTTGAAAAGACTGAAACTCTATTCTAGTCTGCAGACAGCATTCTTACGTCAGGGCTTGTATATAGTTCAGATTTTCTACAGAGTTAGTTATACCTGCCCTCTTGGTAAACCTGCAACAGAGATATATGACCAAGATGGCAAAAAGGAGCAGGCTTGAAGAACTGTTATGCCTTGGCTGTTCTGGTTTTCACTGGGCCAGGATTCAGTTTAATCTTTGTGCTGAAGTGCTTCATCTCACGGTCAGTGAAGCTGCAGACAAACATAGTCATCTCTACAAAGCAGCTGCAAGGCTAGCTCCTAATATTCTGTCTTTGCCAGTTACTCTGAAGCTGTTTCTCCTTAGTTATGGCTTGCCTTAGTTTCAAGTCAAAAGCTAAGATGACAAAGGTCTAGACTGCTTTTCTCAATAGTAAGTCATGCATTGAGGTCAGATTTCAGAGCAGAGGTGGTCAAAAAAAGAATGATCCAGATGCCAGGTGTTTAACATTTATTTCTTAAAACTATTGAGGGGAAAAAAAAAAATATCAAGACGCTCCCCTACTCTTTTGGCAGTCCAAATTACCTGCCAATCTTTTGTCTTTAACAGTAAACTAACATTTTTTAAAAATAAAAAGTTTTAACTTTAAAGGAGATGTCACCAACTTGAAAAAGCTGTGAAACAATATTTGAGTCTAGAGAATCCATGGTTAGCAACCTTGTTGAACTTGCATAATTAGAAATCCCACAAAGTAAAAGATCCAGCCTAGAACAGTTTTTACTCTTAAAATGAGCCTTGGCATGTCCACAGTAAGAAACTGAGCAGGTCTGGAGTATACATAGGGAAATTTAAGAATGCATGATAAAGTACATGACAATTCATCATAAATGAATTATTATCCACATTGTTTTCTCTAGCTTACTGAGAGAAATGTTGGGCACACACTCCTCTAACTTTTATAGGTGTTCTAAACAAAAGGCTTATGGGGATGAAAAGCTTTACTTAACTGTGGGAACACCAAAGAGTGGAACCAAAAAGAGGAGAAAATAGACAAAAGGGTTTATTTTAAAAACGCAGATATCTTTTCTTTGGAACCCTAGAAGTATGAGAAAATCCTACAGACTTCACTAACACAACATTTGCATTTGTTCCACTTTTTCCTTCCACTCTTTGTTTCCTCTTGCTGCTCATCATGAATTTTGGCCATTTTCACAAATCAGCGAAAGGCATTATTGGTACTTCTGGCAAACAACTTGAAAAATCACAAATCAAAGCTGTGGACCTGCAGTAGTCTACTCCTGGGCGAATGTGTCGGTGCATGGCAGATGCACGTGTGCTCTGGTCTCCCTGTGCAGCACAACATGCCCTATCATGTGGACAGGCTGGACCTTTGGTGCTCTGCAGTAATTACTGGATGTGGTGAGTGACAGTGGAAAGGGAAAGGAGAATGAGTTTGCACCACCTCAGCCCCATCAAACAACAGGGAAGTGTGATCCATGATGGATATATGGATTCTGAATGGAAAATGCTGGTTGTCAGTCAAAACAGAGATAGAAATTGGCACACTGCAACATTACTAAAAACAATAAGATACTAATTGTGAAAGTTAAATAGCTATAACCACAACAGAAGGCACAGAATGGTCTAATTGAGCAAATCCTTGGTTATGCCTGCACCTGGCACTATAGCATCCTCACACTATCTATAAAACAGTAGCTTTGAAATTTAAAACTGGTTTATCTAGAAAATAAGGGGATTGGCATTGGTTTTATTCCTACATGAAAGAGTAACACTTCATATTGATATAATTTGTTACTGCCTTAACACAAAAATAAGAACGTCTAGTATTAGCACATCAAATCAAAAGGGGTAGAAAGAAGGTCAGTAGCAGAAAATGACAAGCACTGGCAGTCTCTACTTTCTCAGCAGCTGAATAAAAGCACAACAGGAAGGGAAAGAGGAGTAACTCTTCTTTGTTGTTTTTTAAATTTATAAAAATATTTCTATTAGTGTTTTATTACTTTTTTCACTGGTTATTACCAACATGGTTATATTTCTTTTAATCTAAAATTTGATAGTAAAAAAAAAGGAATTTATAGTAATGGGACAACAACATTCACAGTGAATCAATTTTTGTTTTTCATTTATCTGTTACTTTGTGGTCTGTGTTATATACTGTTTTATTAAAATATGGTAATGTACTATACAGCTTTTTATAGAAAACAGATTTGAGATGAACAGAGGTATAAAGGTGTCTGCAGAAGCTTAAGCAATAGCCCCCCTACTTCCACTACAGCTTCCACTATCAGAAACAAAAGATATCAAAAAACTCTCTTCTGACATTTACATCTACATGCTAAAAAACTGCTGCTCACGATGTCAAGACAAATTATGAAGTCACAAAAGAGATTCATGACGTGAAATAAACTGCAGTTACCATTCAGTTGTGAGTTTGACCATATCCAACTATGTTAACATTAAATGTTTATAAATAGCTGTACAAAAAAAAAAGTAACAATATTTAGATAATCTGTAAAGTATTAAACCACCTAAAAATTAAAGATAATGAAAACAAATTGGGAAAAAAACCCTAATGTAACCGTGCTCTGATTGATATCACTGCATGGAACATGTCTAAATAAACAAAAAAAATTTCAAAACAAAGTAATAAAAAATCTTATAATTAATAAATCCCAAGAAAGAAAATATTGCACAATTAAAAATGTCATTTTATAGTTTATAAGATGCCATGTCATGAAATATTCTAAAACAAAAGCTGACAGGGGTGGAGGGAAATCAAGCAACTCAAAAATGCTTTCTTTTATCATTTGTATCTAGCCTACAAAACCGAAACACTGAAAACAGGCTAAGTTACAGTAACTGACTGATAAGAATGAATGGTGTTCTTTGGAGCATAACTTGACCAGTTAAAACGTATTTTTATGTGAACAGAAGGGGCCTCATAATTCAGTGTAAAAAACACTCTGCTACAGAAAATATCTTCCTTTTTCTAAGCACTTTAAAAGAATTGCTGATGTCAGGTTAAGTAGAAATAGCAAATATTTATCCTCACATCAGGGAAGGATTACAGACCCAGAAAAGGTTACAGATTTTTTTAAAAACGCATTTTATACCTGATAAGCTTTGTGACTGATGCCATATACTAATGGATTTGCTCTCATCCGTACATAAAGGTAAGTGTAACTTATCCACTTTACTGCTTCTTCCACATTAGTTACCGTTCCAAGAGCAATCTGGAAGTAGGAAAAGAGACAAAATTAAGTTTATATGTTACAGTTGCACATAAGTATTTGGCTGAAAACACACAGAATTCAGAGTAGTACCACTAGATTAAAGGAAGTGTCAGGATGTTTCCAACTTAAATAATTTTGAAATAATCATAAGATAATAACTTCAATAATTTATGCATCTTTATCTTATGAACATCTAATAACATGGCATTCTTTGACATAATACTATAGATACAGTAACTATAAATGATCTTTCCTACATCACTTATGATTTTTACAATGAAAAGATGATATTGAGCAAGCTTGTTATAAAAAAATAAGACAAACGAAACTAAATCATTCTTTAGTCAATATGGCCAATGTAATTTTAAGAAAAGTACTTTAAAACAAAAACATTACATTTAAAAGATTGATTTCTTCATAACAAGTGAAAGCATTATCTGGTCCAGGTCCTAAACAAAATGATACCAAGAATCTTTAGGATTTTTCTTCATCATTTCTTTGTACTTGGCAATCTATACATAGTTTCTATAAATAGTTGTCTCCTTTTGTATCTGTCAAATCAAACACACAGGTACCTGCTATATCTTTTTTATGTGAAAACATAATCAAATTGAACAGATACTATGCACATATATATACACGTTTATTCATATTTCAAGGTTAAATCAGGTATAACAAACCCATTTTTTTAACTGACTTTTTTTTGTGAATTCAATACTTTTATCACCAAATTATTGACCACACACACTTTTACTTAATAACTTCAGCTCTATTTTGTATTTGCTACAGTCATGAGAAGCATTTCACCACTTAAATACAGGTAACCTGATTTTACCAGGAGAATTTAACATTTCCTGCATGTCCCATGAACAAAACTTTTTTGGTTGTCACTCATTGTTTAAAACAAGCAAAATTCCCTCTTGCCAAAATTTTGTGATCCATTACCACATTTCTAAAGCTATTTTTGTTTTATTGGTGTTTGGATTTCATATAAATGTTCCACATGACTTGGCGAAAATTAACAAAAAACAGCCTATGGAACTAAGTGAATACATATGCATGTTCAGATTGAAGTATCTAGACCTTACTAATAATATTGAAATTCTTATTGAAATAACATAAATATCTATTAAAAAACAATAATGAAATCCAAATCTGCCTTGAGTTAAAATAACTTCAATCCGGCAAAACCTTGTTACTAATGACGAATAGCATGGAGTAACCCTAGGCTTTGTTTTACATATTTTTCAAGTGATATTTTGTTCTTCAAGTGCATAAGGAGGTTGGGGGAAGCCCCATTTCCCATTTTGTTTTCTCAGAGTATATACTACATCATGCAATGAAGTAGCTATAAAAGCATTCAGTTCTTCATAGATTACTACAGGGAAAACATTGAACACAGCCCACAGGTTACTATTACTCAATTTGTACCCAGGTTATTTTCAACATTTGGCTTCTTTCCATGACTCAAATATCTTCCAGTACACAACTTGAAACAGTAACAACATAGAACCTGAAATAGTGTAACAACATAGTCAAATAGTAGCATTTTCAACAATCACTTTCACAATCGGGAAAACTTAATATTCTCATTACTGAGGACAGTGAAGTCTGATGATTAAAAAAAATAAACACCTCACTTTTTTTGCTTCATTTGTTCAAATATCTCATTCTACTGCTATTCTATTCTTATTAATTATTTTCATAAGTTAAAAGCAAAACTATTGGAAAAAAGTGGTTGAGAAATACAATTGGGTTTCAGACAATATGCAGATACAAAAAAACCCAAAGCAATTTCTAAATATTTGCTGCCATCTAGTGTTCAAGTAAAGTTCTTATGGACTGAAAATTTATCCTTTGTTAAAATAGCATGAATGATGGAAGTTCCCAGCATTTCCTCAACCATGTAATAGGCATTTAGATACAGATGGAATAATCAATGAGTAGAAATATTTACTATATTGACATTGTATTGACTGATTGTACCAGTTGTCATAAAATGCTTTTTATTTTTCACCGTTCAAATACAAATAAATGTACTATATTAATTCAATTCACTGTGTAATTTTAAATGAAAACAATAATCAGCATCACAAAATTTCGACTAATTGTTCCATGGCTGATGTTGCCATCACTGAGCATTCATTAAAATTTTTTTTTTCCCACCAATGCTATGCCCCACACTTTATCAAGTTGAATGATATTGATTTTCCAAAAAGTGCAAACAGATATAAGTAGCATGGCTTTTGGAGGGGCACTTTTTGAAAAAATGAAGTTTTTTATTTCTGATATTTCTATACAGATTAGAAAAAGCACATAAAAATGCTACTGATAACATATAGAATTTATCATGTAACAATATACTGTCCTTTTAAAATATAGATATGTCTTTTTTATAAATATAATATGGCTGCAATAATTGAGTCAGATTACACAAAGAAAAAAATTTATATATGAATCAAGTATTTGTTGTTAACGCAAGAGAGCAAGGAAACTTTCTAAAAACCTAATAAGCAATTTTCTGTTTGCTTTGGAAACCAGTGTATTTTGAATTGCTCTTTCAGCATCTGAAGTGACTGTGGTCTTACTCCTGTACAGTTTTTGAAATAATTTCTTAATGTTACTAGAATTGTCCCAAGAGAGACAGAATCTCCTATGCTTTGCCTCATACCCAGATTAGCCATTCAGTCACACAGTTCCTGAGTGATTTACTTAGGAAAGGCTCTGAAGAAATTCTTTGTCTCTTCTGAGAACCCATTCTTTCAAGGCAAAATATAGATTAAGAGGTTTGTCCAAACTAAACAAGTCACCACCTTCTATGTTCCGGTCTTCAGAACAAAATCATAAGCATGTGCAAGTAAAGGCACACACACTGGGGAAGGCATCCCTACTGTCCAGCACTGCAAATCATTTTTTAACCTCTCAGGGGAAAAAATTCATCCCAGCAACAAGCTGGAGTCCAGCTGCGGATGTCTGGGAGGGCTCTATCGGGTGGAAATGATTACGGAAGGAATGGTGACCTGCATTGTATGAGCTATTGATGATAGTTCCCAGATAAGTTAAAGTTTATGGTCTAATTAAACCACATCCCCTGCATCTTATCTTTCTTCCTGTATTTCCAGAAAATACAGCCGTAGGTATTTTCTGTTTGCCAGCTGGTCAACTGACCCAGAGCTCACTCCTCTCAACTAAGTACCCTAACCATTTATTTTATTCCTTTTTACATTCCATTATGCCCAGTAGCAGAACTTCAGCAAAAAAAGGAAAAGGGTCTGTGTAGATCATCACTGACCATTTACTCTTCTGCTGATTTTTAGCAGAAAAAAATCCACAAATCTGAACCAAAACTCAGATCTGCAGGAGAGAATTCTCAGTGGATTGATGCTGACATACACACTCAAAGTCTTAATTTTGGTGTCAATTCAATGAAGTTGTGAGTATTTCAGGTTTACCCACTGTAGCTCTCTTAACAGCAAGGCCAGCATGCTGTCTCAGGTTAGATAACAGCAAATGCTGAAGGGCAAAAGGTGGCAATGAGGAACAAGCAACACATAAAGTTATCCCAAATTCTTAAACTCTTACATTTCAAAGTCTTTAGTTAAAGGGGTTGCCTTTGCATTTGATATCCTTCAATGGATTTTTATTCCACTTCTGGACAGTTTTTTAACTATTCTTTTTAGATACAGCTCCCTGCAGAGGGTTCCACAGTCTAACCACCCAGCTGACATCCTTTTGTGTTCTCTAAACTTGCTCATCCCAGACAATATTTCCTGGTTCTTGGCCCAGAACAGATGAGATCTTTTGCCATATCATTCATTACTTCAAAAAACTCTGTCATATAATCTTGATTTGCCTTTGTTCTCGCCTAAAGCATGCAGTAAAACTGGTGTGCTCCTTTCACAGAAGCTGATTTATTCCTTTGCCCATCCTCTCTGAAAATTTTCCACTTCTGGGAAATTAATTTTGAAATGGGGATTAGAAATGCTGCAATTTTTTTGCACTCCTGTGAAATTTTCTCTCCTGTGCAACATAAACCTAAGTACAAAATTCAGGGCTCTTGATTCCACTTAGGAATTGTGTGGCTGGGATTATATATTGTATTACCTCAAATATCTGAATCATTCTTATCATCTACCTATTTCTGCCAAGAGACCTGGTCTAGACAAAAGCAGTTTCATATTCTTGTGCAAACATAGAATCTTCCCATAGTTTCAACTGCTGCCTTCATTTTACTAGCCCTTCTTTCAGCTACTGATACATCCATAATAAATTATGAGTTTAAATAATTCAGGAGTGCTTCCGGCCTTTAATTTGTTTCTCTTTACAACTAGAGTATAAGCATTCAGATTTCCTAAATGACTTGTAATAAAAGCAGATTCTGATCCTACAATATGTTGTTTTATTATACGTAAGTGTAGATTTCCTGGTGCTAACAAGGCTCTGTTATGGAAAAGATGACAGTGGTTATCAGCATACTGTCTTGTTTTCTGTATCAAATCAGTCAGTATTTTGTGTCCACACTGTGCTATTGTTACCGTCAAAGGGACAGAGGATGACCAAAATTGAATGTGCTTCCTAAGACTACCTATTGATAAATAAAATGGTATGTTTTAAAATGTGGTTTTTTTTCCAGAATGCTGTAGCCCATTGGAATAGTCATCTCCAGATAAACATCACAATTTCTGAACCACCTGTATACTTCTCAGATGATTCCACTAACTTAGATCAAATCAGCATATACAGAAGATTAGACTGACTCCAATTATAAGGATATGATGAAGTTACTTTCCAAAAAATGCTAACACAATAGCTCCTTGTAAGTGCTCAAAGTTTTGTTCTTCAATAATCTGGTAGGCACTAATTTTTCCTGCATGTTATGACAGAAGAATAAGTAACATCACACATATCAGATGTTGGTTTCATGCCTTTGTTATTCTATTGTACTCCATTGCTACTAACAATTCTACTCCATTCTACTAACAATCATTTATCATGATTAAGTAAATTCTGACTGCATCATCTGCTGCTGTAACTGCACTGCAGCTATGGAATCTTCTGTAATTTAAAGCCTTGAGTACACTGTTTTTTTCAGATAACACTAGAATTACATAAAACCTGGAAAAAAAAATTCTATCTAAACTACTTTGTCTGTTTTCTGCACTTTTTGTCATACTCCAAATCCTGTGGTAGAAGTGCTGCACTTAGAAGTAATTTTTATTATACTGTACATCACATATTTCCAATATATCTCTTTGACTGGATAAGTTTAGGTGACTACCTACTACGAAAGGAATCATTGTTCTATTCCATTATTTTTTTCTTATTTTGTTCTATTATTTTAATAAAGCAGGAGGATTAACTTCTTAATTTTACACCTTCAATATAACCAAGTTGTTTCTGCAGTGTCTTCTAGCAATAGTTTTCAGAGAACTACTCAATACTGTTAAAAGTTACTAAATTTCTATTGAGATTTCCTCTCTTCCTGGAAAGAATTTCAGTAACTTGTACACATTTCAAAATAAACTCCTCAGTTGAAATATGTACTTCTCCAGAAAAATAAATTCTTCCCCTTTTAGGTAAAAACCTAAACAAAGCTTCATGAGTAAGATTGCTTTTACTGTTGTCAGTCTTATCTAAAAATGCTGCAACTAATTGTTTTGCATTTGGACATTTACTGTTTTATAATTGCTGCTAACATTACTATTCTAAGCTCACAGAGCCATTCCTCCCTTGAATATTTTGCTTTTTTATGCCTTTTTTCCTTCTTCCTTAAGTATCCATTTGGTCAAACTCACCTGATGAGAGAGAATGGTATTTACCTTTCCAAGTCTCAATGATATTTTTTTTTAACAGTATTTAAGATAGATGAGTACTTACTATTAAATGCAGGGAAAAGAGGGGAAAATAAAGAGAAGATGCTACCACCTTTGAAAACTTCTGTTGAAATCACGAACCTGAGATAAATTAAGATAGTTTTATACCCTAACAACCAACCAGGTCTGTTCAACCTTTAGTGTTATTTTTTGGTCCTAACTGCACCAAAGTCAATGCTAGCAGCATTTTGGCACCTTAATTTTCTATCCAGTACAGCAACATATTGAAACAAACAAGATAGAATCGAACATTTGCTAAACTATATTTTGTTAAGACATTCTAAATACTTCCTGTAAAATAAATACCTTGCACTTAAAATATCTTCACAGTGGAAAAAAAGGAAGGGAAGAAGAATCCTGAAGTGTAATTATAATCAAATATGTAAAAACAAAAAAAAACCCCAAAACAAACAAATGAAACAAAAGACCCCAAAAAACACAAAACCAAAAAAGAAACCAAACAAAAAAACAAAACAAAAAACCAACACAACAACAAAAAAATCAACTTTCTGGCCCTGCTGGACAATATGTGCATTTTGAAATTACAGCTCAGATCAGAGGAACAACATGCTCCCCATTAAAAACCTCTATCTCTCTAAAGAATATCACACATTGAAAATTAATAGCTTACATCTCATACTTTCTCAGCTAAGCATTCTCAGTGAGAGGAATGGAATAGGATTGGGACTCCTGGTTCAACAAGTCAAATCTTCAATTCTTCATATACAATCACATCTTTCATACCATCACTTACTATAAAAATTTTCAGCATAGAAAAAAATCAGACTTCCTGCATGTCCTCTACTGTTAGACTGTTCCAGATCTTACATTTCAGGCAGCCCTATTTATGAGCAGGGTGATTAATTCTTGTATTGCCATTGGTCAAAATTATCTTTTTTTCTTTTTCTTATTTACTTCTTATGCCAGTTAGTTATAGAGAGCTGTTGTACCGCCTTTGAGAATTTCTTTTGCTAAACTAACCAGCAAGATTTTTTACGGTATCTCAGTAAAGCATTTTCCAAACAAAAGCCAGCTTTTATGCTGGAGCTCTTGAAATTCCTGATATAAGACAGGTGGGCACACCTGCACATCCACACACCTTTTAGGACTGTTTGAGCAATACAGATGAAGCCTGAAAGAAAAACAGAATATAGCTATTCCATGTGCTTTTCACAGTATGTCAATCATAGAGATCTTCTCTGACCCAGTTCACAACAGGGACTTATTATTTTACTGTCTTTGTAATTCTTCACTAACTTGAAGGCCTTCTGTGAAACAGGAGGACTAAATTTCTAATATTAAAAAAATAAAAAGGTAGAAAAATCCTTTGCTGTGAAGGAAAGACTGTCCCACTCTTGTTTCCTCATCTACTTTGTCTATCTCAAGAAAATGAACAAAGCTTTTCTATGAAATCTGGCTGGATTCTTTCCTCCTGAAAAGGTAGAGATCTCTCTCTCCTGACTTATCAGGGTGCTGAATAATAACACAGGTAATTCTGCCCTTCAAAACCAACAAATCTTTAGGATTTAAATTATTACTGCTAATGTGTAAATTGCTGTTATGCAATTTTAAATAACTGAATATCCATCCAGTTCCACTTAGAGAACATTCAGAGGTGTCTATCTCCAGGTTCATAAGTGTTGTCAGAAGGAAAGGATTGAGAGCAGTACATCTGCCCATGGCATGTATGCCTTCCATTTATTTTTCCTCTTTTCTTTGAGGTAGAAAGAGAAATTGGAAAATTACGAATGTCTCCTTTTAATTACATTTGTGTGTCATGTTCTGGGGGAGATCAATTTCTCTCTCCCTCCTTGTTCTCAGACCATTCCAGGGCCTTGAGGTAAAGAGGGGGAGCTGTGAGCACAGACAGGTGTCAATATTTTCATTCCCCTACATTTGTGTGTGGAAATACTTGGAATACAGTTAAACCTTATTCTGTGTTTGATGTATGACTGTACCTGGGCAGAGATTTTTTCCGTTAACAGGAACTGAAGAAACAACTTATGAAGAAACCCCTTAAAAGAAAAAAATCAAACATCCAAAACCATGAATGATCAAACTCTGTGATTTGTAAAGAATCAAGGAATGAATCTCAACCTTTTCAAAGGTCACTGTATCAATTTCTGCTCTTTTTCAGAATAGCCTCTTGAAATGATTATTTATGACTCAATAATGCATAGACTTCAAAGTCATGAAAAGCAAAATAAACAAACATTTAAGAATTATGCAGATAAAATGATCAAGCATCTTAAAAAGACTATTCCTAATAGACCAAATACATCTTTCAAAGGGATAATCATTTTTATGTCACTGGACATTTCAGTTTAGCTGAACTGCTTGACTTTAACTGAAAAAATGTCCAGTGCCTTTGAAAAAAGAGTTCAAGCCAAGTACATTATTGTTCCTGTACTGCAGTCAAATATATGAATTTGTTTATACACAGAAAGACAGGCAGTAATTTTTTGTGGATTTTAATTTTCAGTTAGGCAGAATGCTTACTAAATTGTAATGCAGCACTTCTTAAAAGGTAAATGTTGTGTTTCTACAGTTTTATCTTAATGGTATTTTGACCCCCCATCCTAATTCGAATACCTACTGCCTTTTGTAAAAGGTCCCACATTTGCACATATGTAACAGTTCACTCCTCTTAATCATACACACCTACAGAATAACAGTAATAAAATATATACAATGAAAATATGGCATTTTTGTTTCAAATAATGTCAACCCTTTAAAGTTTGCTAGTTTCTCTAAATGAATCAAATGTTACCTCTGCATTTAAGTTGTCTGCAAGGCTTTCAAGAAACTGGCTTTCAATTGGATTCTGCTGAGTAAGAAGAGTCAAGTAATGACTGAGTTTATCATGAGTTGTAATAATGATGCCTTCTCCAAATTTGTCAAACTGAGGCCGTCCAGCTCGACCAAATATCTGCATGACATCTAAAATTCCAAGGTCAACAAAGGAGCCTCTTTTTGCAGCATATATTTGTGTTCCCTGGTTGAGGAAAAGTTAATAAAAATTAACATAAATACACATGAATATAATCCTGATGAGCTGAATACTGAAATTAGGCAAATATAGCATGATTTCAGAAGTGTACTTTAACTAATCCTTTCCTAATCTTTGATATATTTAAATCTTTACTATACAAACTAGACTCCCACTGGAGAGAATCAGTTTAATGAGATATAAATAACATTTCGAGTCAATCAGATATTTCCCCTCCAGGTCTGAAACTCACAATAAAGATCTTGCTACCTATATGCCTTTACAGGTTTTTTTTTTTAAAAAGACAACCTGTTTGCAGAGTAGGGAAAGCTCTTACCTTAATAACAACAGCATGAGCAGGCAGATTGACACCCCAAGCGAGTGTAGCTGTACAAACTAGGACTTTGATGTGTCCATTAGAAAACAAGTTCTCAACTAAACTTCTGTCTTGCCGCAGCATTCCTGCGTGATGAATACTAAATCCATCTGGAAACAGCTCGCGTAACTGCTTATTTCTGGATCTCTGTACCTAGAGTGGACAAGAAAAATAATTAAATTCACTTCCAATTACAGAACAAGAAGTATTGTATTAAAAAACTACAGGGAAAAAATTGAATATTATTGTGAGTCATAGGAAAGAAACTATTCCTATCATGTCAGATTTTTCATCAACACCAATATATCAGAGTTTTATATAAATGAATTTTTCTATGTTTATTTTCCAAAGAATACGCATAATTGTTTAAAAGATTGTAAAAAATTGTAAGAAGTTTAATCCTTGTACTAAAGTATTACTTCACTGAAACAGAGACCCAAGTTTACTGATAGTGAGTAACACTGAAACTGAGAACTCACGTATCACTTTTCCTTAAAAGCAATTCTTTCAGACTCTGTAGGTGGCTAAGACAGGCTTAAGGCAGCAGGCCACACACTATACTTTACCAGCCATTGCATCAGTGGGGCACAGTGGAATCAAACTGTTCATCCACCCCTCGTTTTTACCTTCCTCATGCATAGGAGGCTGGGATCTAAGACTGCAAAACCTCAAGTCCTCCAGCCTCCCACAGGGTCTGAGGTCTCTGAGTATTATTTCTGGGTGCTGGCTTTATCGTGCTTCACCTAAACTGAACACTGACCCTAAGTTATGAAAAATTAATTTCCCTGATTCGACACAAACACCTCTCCTCCCATCTCTTCCACATTCCTAGCTGCTGCACTCAGTGCCTCCTAAAGTCGATTGCTGCTAAATATGACACCATAATGGTAATGGTGACTCTAATACTTCTCTAAACCAGATTTCTTTGTCAGCAGAGAATCTCCACTTTTCCATAGATCACAGGAAGGTTAAGTAGTCTTTGACTCTCACTGTATTTTCAGCCCTGTATGTTATAGTGAATTAATTCCAAATAAATTCAGATTATTATTATTATTGTTGTTGATATTATCATATCTTCACATTTACCGGTACCTGACACACAGCCACTGAAAAGTTGATTTATGGGATACAGAGTGGGTAAAGCAAAGCAAAATATGGTTCAGAGTACTGGCATGCTGCCAAACATGAACAATAAATCTCTGCAAACACAGAAATAAATAAGGAGATGGGAATGCAATTATAAAGGAGGACATGAAAAAAAAAATTATAGGAAAAACACATTTCTCAGTTTCTCAATTATCCAGCTTCTCCATATCTGATCTTTCCTGCTTTAGCAGTAATTATTTACTATTCATTTAAAGGAAATCAAACTCAGCTTTTAAACTACACATGACTTTTTGGCAAATTTAATTAACTGCTGTAGTGCTTGAAAATGAATAAATAAGAAACTGAGAAAGTGGCTCTGCAGTTCATGAAGCTTATTCTTTAAGAGCTAACAAATGGAAACAAGTATTTCATAAAGAACACAGATGCACCAAAGTTTGCATTTATTGATTATCAATAGGGAATCTCATGGAAGATTGTGGAAAATTCACTGAGAATACCTGTGACCCAGATTGATTACATTTGGAATGTGGTGTAAGCATTTAACAACGTAATTAGCTTTTCTCTTAAATAAAGTAAATCTTTCTATTTGATTAATTACACTTTAAATATTGTAATCTTAGCTGAAAAAGTCAAATCTTGCTCTCAAATCTCCACAATTTAAAAATTGCATACCTTTGTTTGTAGCTTGATTGATTATGTTGTTTAATGTGATTGAAATACAGGGCAATACACTGATGGAAAAATAAGAATACTAAAATTGTGTACCATAGATAGAAGGAAACTGTATTTGTAAATGGTTTTAGGAAGTACAGTTTCACCAATTTGAGAGAAAGGAACTTGTGAATACAGGCAAAAGGAAGAGGAAGGAGAAGAGTTTGTGACAGAAAACATTTATATATGGCAATGCTAGTCTGACTGTAATTCAATTACTTACAAGCTTAAGATTAACCAACTGTTTAAAAATATGTAGGTACACCTAAATCCATTAAGTTACATTTAGAAAGAATGTCCACATGCTTCTAAAATCTATCAGATATTCTAAAACAACATATTTGAAATATTTAATATGCACAGGTTTTGTCTGTTCATTTATTGAATCTGTGTAGTGCCAGACTTCCAGGTTACACATTAACCAGCTTAGAAATACATGAAATATTTTTTTCTTAAAACAGAAGATGATGAACTTTTTTTAATAAAAAAACACCGCCCACTTTTGACACAGAAAAAAAAAAACAAATGCCAAAGAAATAAAATTACTAATTATTCTGCATGATTCTATTAACTGCACAGAAATCAAATTAATTTTCTTTCTATAAATTTGTGGTCACTTTAAATTACTAAGATACAAGGCAAGTTAGTTCAAGAACAATGACATAACCCAATTTTATAAAGCTACACTTGACAAAATAAAATAAAAAAATAAATCCCATATCTCAGTGATGGCTTGAAAGACTGCTCACACAGTACATCCTTTAACGGCAACATATTTGCAAGTAAACCTTTTAAGCCCTTGTGGCAATGAATTGTAGGGTTATTCTATTAAATCTGGATGTTAATGGTTGCAGAGACAATAAAACTAACAACTACTAAATAAAGGAAGTAAACTATAAAAAGTTATACTGCTTCCCCCTTTTTCTATTACAGACTAAAAGGTTTTGCTTAAAATTTATACAAAATGTTACTAAGTGCCTCAGGTGTATGGAGAAGTTGTTATTATGAGGTCTAGCACTGGTCTCCAGATTAGAATTGATTTTCTTTCCCCTCCCTTATTGCTCAAGAGGGCTGCAGATTTATGACCTTTGCTTACGAGTGTGCGTGCATCTAAAACAGTATGTTAAATAAATTCCTAGTTTAACTTGCTGCCACCTATATTTCTTCTTTAAATGTCTTGAATTTCTTTCAGTTTTTGACTGACACAATAAAAATGTCACAATTAGACATAGAAAAATGTCCTGCTTAATTTTAACGAGAAATGATGCATACATAGAAGAAAAAAAATTAACCAAACTTTAGGGTATTTCAGCTAAAGACTTACAAAAGACAACACCCTTCCTTACCCTTTTCATGCATCTGGTATCACAAAGCTATCAAAAGAACTATAAGCTGCATGCTTTTTGTCTGAAATACTGATGCTGTGAACCAAAGAAAGAAATTTTTAATAGGCCTATAGATACCTTTTTTCTTATTGTATATAAAAAGCAAGTAAAAAAGACTAATAAAACTTGATTATGAGAAGCAGCTGCCAATAAATTACTTCTTTATAAGTGACACATGAATTTATGTCTTTTTTGTAGATCTCCAGTTGCTACACTTTCTCAGACAGATAAAATACATCACCATTAATTACCAGGATTTTTTTTTCTGTAAATTATTTTTCCTTTCTGCTTCCTCATTTTGAAGACATTGTTTGCGATTTTGAATGTTGGTAGTTTTTCCCACTAACACCACAGTTTTTGACTGATGCATTTTCGTTCAATAATAGAAACTGGCACAGTCTATTCTAGCATTTTTCTGACGATCTCCTTACTATAGCAAAACTTCATGCTTGTGACCATATGATTCAATCATTTTAATTTCCTTTCTGTTGAGTTCACAATAGGGCAGCACTTGCTGTTTGTTCAGAATGCACCATTATATTTGTTCACTGGTTTGAGCAATTCTGAGCAATTTACTCCCATCCTTCATTCTCTGTACTGTCCTGACACCCTGCAAAGTACTAGCTCTTAATTTTGAGGCCTCATTAGCCTCATTTGATGAGTGTTGGTGCTCAGACAGCACAGACACCACAGATACCTAAACCAAAGAAAGTAAGGTATCTTTTGTTGCATCCTTCAATGAAGAGCAGTTTTAATTGTACTACTACTGTGTGATGAATACAAGTCAATTATATACAAAACAACTGATCTGTAACTTTCCTAAAGACATCAAAAAATGTAATTCATAGGCTGAACTTCTAAACTGTTTTAAGTCCCAACAGGATAAAAGCCTCCTCTGCCTTATTCATGTTAATGATACTGCTGAATCTGCTCTGCTGGTTCATTTAAAAAATACTGATTGCCTTTCAAAGCTTATGAGATCAAGGTAAGCTGGAAGAAGTTGCCCATCTACTCTGGAAGTAAAGGCCAACTGGGAAAGGGAAGTTGAAGAGTCCATCCATGGGTTTATTCCCGTTCCTTAAATATAAAATCTAGGTCTCAGAGAAATGGAAAGAAATGATCAAAGGACTGCATGATCATTCACCATTTTTGGTCTTCAGAATTTACTATATTCATATTGCCTATTAATTTATCTACATACATAAAAGTTTTATTATTATTTCCAACTGCTGTTTCAAAGGGGTAAGACCAAAACTTAGACAGTGTAAATAAAATCATAAGAAGGTTTTTTTTTTATTTAAATATGAATTCAAAATATAATAATTTCTTGCTACAGGGGAAAAAACATGAGACTCCTTAATATTAGTTAGAGTAAGTACATGAAACTTAGCCAAAATACTAACCCATGAAAGATAAGCAGTAGCACTATCTGACAGTTTATCAAAAAACTGAACATGCAGAAATACAGATTGGAGTCTAAAGGGAGAAAAAAGGAATGTATTTGAGCTACAATGATTTTACCTGAGGACTGTTCTCTTATGAAGTAGAACTGTTATTTGTATTATTCCACTTGTACTGTCTACATAAAAACTAAGCTATTAGCAGCTTTTTCTAGGACAAGGATGAAGTGGCATGTTATGGGGTAACTAAGATTAAATTCTTATTTTATTACAGAAACAAGGAATTCACTTTTAAATAATTTTTTCCTGAAGGATTTAAAAGCTGACTATATTTCTGTAATTAAAACATATTAAACAATTGGTCCTTATCTTGTATTACCTTTCATACTGCTTGAGAAACAGCAAGGAACAGGAAAATTATTAGTACTTAGTTATAGTACTAATACACATAGTAATACACTAAATCAGAGACAAACAATTTGTCATGAAGCTCTTCTGTAAAGTTATAAATCAGTCACTTTCAAAAGATACCCAACAGTTCAATACATTTGATCCAGCTTCTGTGTTGATACGCAGTCACATTATTTTCCTTGCTCTTTCCTGGGAACAGCAGCAGCAGTAGCTTCACTCACTGCAGCTGGTTCCCGTGAAGAACCCAAAGACTACCAAGAGCTCTGCTCACCAAGACGACATGCATGACCTAGCAGATCATTTCTGGAGGTACGCAGGCTGTCCAATATGCTATTCTACTTAATAAGTATGCACACTCATTTTCTACATCTGCACTTTTTTAATGTATCTAACTATTAATTTTGTATCATTATCCTGAAGTAATACCTCCGTTCAACACTTACTCTTTTACTGAGTTATAATTAGTTGTTACCTGGCAAAACAGTATTTGAAGATGGTAATTCTAGCAAACAAATGTGAATCAGTTTGAATGTCTCCCAGAAGAGTCAATAATCTAATTGTCTCCCTCTGGAGATTTAAGTTCACTGTATTAAAGTCAGAATTTTTTAAACCTATGAATTACTGATCTGATCAATTTAATGATATCACCTCAGTAAGTTCTGTGAAGTGCTCTAAAAATACCTCTGAAGGAGAAAGAAAGGAGAGTAGTGTGATTGCTCCAATCAGAAGTGTTTTTAAAAAAATTCCCATAAATTATACTTTTATTCTCTTTTTGATTCACAAAGAAAGGAACCGTAAGGCAAAATTTCTGGCACATTTTTTCCATTGCCCTGGTCTTATTACAGATGCTAACCTATTTATTCCACAAAGCTGTGTTTCATCCAGTTGGCACCTTAGGGACTGATGATTACCAGTTAAAGAAGGGGCTGGTATGCTGTCCAGAAATGTCTTGCCTTATTCAGTGTGTTCTTTTTACAGTACACTGTTACATCACAGCAGCCCCACCTTTTTTTACTGAAAAAGTTACATGGTGCATAGAGAATGAAATATTCCATAGGAAGATGAAGAATAGCAATCAGATTAAAAAGCTTGAACATGAGGTAAACATTTAATCTGTGATTCCTCAGATCTATAATCAACAAATCATAAGATAGAAGTGTTTACAAACCTCACTGATAAGAGAAGCTATGAAATTTAGAGTAATGTTTAAAATGTTACATTTTTGAGCCAGCCAGACAAGCCAAGAATGAAAGAATCATGAATGCAAGTCTGACCATGTACAAATGACGGATTTACAAGTCATGGAGGATGTAGACATAGTTTCAGATTAACTCACTTAATCCCTAGCTGTTATAAAGCAAAAAAAGGAACTATTTGTATAGACAATACATTATCTCAACTTGAGCCAAAATTTTAGAACATAGACCAAAGTATCCTAACATTTCACTTCAAGCCAGACTGTGGTACCTGTCTTAAAACTGAATGGATTACTGATTCTCAGATAAAACGGTTTAAGAGCAAAAAAATAACTCTAGCAGTAGGTTTAGACAGAAAGGAAATGTTCATTATAATGACCCACCTTAAGCTCCACCTCTCAGTGAGAATCAGTAAAAATAATAGTATTTTTCATATATTGTTCAATGATAAGCATCATCAACATGCTATTGTTTATAGCAAGTGTAATAAAAATTATATAGAGACATTTCTGTACTGCTTCAGTATAATGAAAATCTGGACGTCACAGTGAACAGCAATATGTGACTCAATAATCTCAAATCTTATTAATCTAACTGATCTTATTAATGTCAAAACATTTCAGTTTAACAACAACAACACAAAATGCATATCAATTAAGACAATTAACTGTATAACATCACAATTCTGAATTGCATGCAAAATCATGCAGAGCTCTTATTTGCTTTCTCATCAATTTATAATTCAACCATTCTCTCTCTGGGAACAGATGTGTGATACATGTAAAGCACAGCAAGGTATCTATTCTTCTCCAGCCGTTGAGACAGTAAGTTCTGTTGTCATATTTGTTAAACACTTGGAGTACACAGATGAGAAAAACATCAATCTTGGTCTGTTTTGCTGACAGCAGAAGTTTTCAGTATGGTGTTAGAAAACTAGCCAGTAGGGAAGATATACAGCATGGAAAGAAATTGATAGAGAGAGACAGTTTGATGACATGCAAGGATGAATTTGTAGTGGTTTCACTTTGAATACTGACAACCTCTGGAGACCTAGTTAAACCTTTTGTTGCTGTGCTTAACTGTGCAAAGATTTCAATATTTCTGCTTCAACAGGAAACTGATACTGCATGGTGTCTACATGTAGTATCATTACAAAGCCTCCTTTCTTTGTAATACCTAAAACTGCATTTCTGCTGAGCCATGGCAACGCTGAATGTATTTTCAGTCTGAGACAATGAAAGCAGAAAGTCTTTTCAAGTTCTTTCCAATACTGCTGCAGATTACTTATTACATATCATAATGACTTTTAGTGCAACTCCTTCTCAAAGACTGTACTGACTGAGACTCTATTAACCCAGCAAGAAAAAAACTTTGTGAACATTAAGTGTATTTCTCATTTCATAATTAAAGCACAAATGTCCACCCAACTTCACAGCTATGCAAAGTGACACACTGAGGATTCTCCAGAAAAATGGAATTTCTCTTACAAGTTTTATAGGTAATTGGAAATGTGCAACATGACTTAATAGTTTATAGTATTTTCAAACAGTTTTAGACTAGCATCATTATGTATGACCATGAAAAGCTGAAATTTATCTTAAACCAGGAAAATAAGCTCTAGAGAGATGAACACTAAGCATTAAATGTCTTTTGATTTGGTATTGTGGCTTGGTTTCTTCAGTTTTCTAACTTCTGCTCTACATAGCACAGAAAATAACCATAATAATTCTAAGAAGACAATACAAAAAAAACGCAAGTCAATAATTAAGTGGTAGAAATTCCTAAACTAAAAAATGTTACAATTATACTCACCGCTCATTAAATAATTTGAACTATGTAACTTGAACTTCAACAAAAAAAACATAAACAAACTGGAACATCAGACTATTTGCAGCACCATAAACCCAAGCTTTTTTCACTGATATGAAGACCCATAAGAAAATTCATGATGTAATTAGCATCACATAAAGGTTTTCTTTTTTTTATTGGTATGCTAATATTAAACATGTCTTAGAAGTACAGACATTTTATTTTCCCTGTGTCTTTGCTATTTTAAAAGAATTTCAAAGATTCCTTAATAACACTTTGTAGTTCAGGGTCCCCAAATGTTAAATCTTACAAGACAAGCACTTATCAGAACTCTCTACAGGATATGAAAGATTATACATGTTTATTATGTTCATTTTGCAGTGTTCATATAGTAACAACTGGTTAATTATATTAAGTGATAATTAATTACTTTATTTGATAAAGTACTTACACAAAAAAAAAAAATCTCTTGAAACCAAGAGACCTTTAAAAGTGGTGGGACCAGTGAAACCTGCTTTCCTATGAATTTTAAATTTCTTGTGCCCTTGTCCCAACTCAAATGTGTGCTCCATCAGATTTTCATAACCTTATCTCTCCCAGAATTATTTCCTTGCCTTACTGCTTCATAAATTTTTCCACTGTACCCTCAGGACAAAAATATATATCTACATCTTAGAAACAACATCTGTAAGGTTTACACTGATTATGAACACTGCCATCTGATTATTACTAACACCTTTGACAACTCTGTTGTCTTTTTTGTTAGTTTTACTCCAAAATACTAGCAGGCTACTCTCAAATTCTGCAACCTCAGTGCAGAACTGTGAAGCCTGTGGATTATTAAACACCATTCACAGTCAGTTTTAAAGGTAACATGATGTCTTTATACACCTAGAAGGGCGCAGAAGTAGCATCTAATAAGTGACAGAACAAGAAGGTTTATATTACTGTGTGCTTTTGGCCAGTAGACTTGGAAACTTAGAGACAGATTGTTAGCTAAACTGAGGCAACTATTAGGTTTGCTGCCAGAGGAAACCAGCAGATGCTTGAAAGAAAAACTGTACAGTCACCTCCATAGAGCTTAATTTTACAGCCAGATCCTGTTCAAATGTAGGGTATTTTCCCACAGACCTCTACAAAATTATGAGGTCCTTTATAGTTTCAAGTTCTATCTACTGAAAAAAAAATCAGGTTTTAATACCCTCCTCTCTTAAAAAAAATCCAAAACAAACCTCCCCTCAAATTCAGCCTTTATAGTACCAATACTTTATGTTACTTACTAACATTATGTTTTGTACTTCATGAAGCCTGCAAGATAATTGCTTCATAATGTTTAGAAATCACAGAGATGAACACATTTATGTATAATTAAATGTAGCTTTGAAAGACTGTTTTCTACATCTACAGTTCTTTAAGCATGTACCTAACCGAGCATATACACCTCCCCTACAAGGCTGATATTTTGGGCAAATACTTGATTTTATTGCTCAAGGAATTTTTATAATACATTTGCAGAGATCTGAGAAAAAAGATTGCTTTGATGTTAGTTCATTGATCTGCTTTGGGGTTTGTAAACCAGATTAGAAATCCTCTGAAAAACCGAGGAGCTTGCTATTGTTAAACTATTGTAATTCTTACACTATTATTTTAAAGCAGGATATGCAGTTTCTTCATCAAGATAACTTTAAATGTCTTAACCACAGAGCAGATAGATCTCAGAAGAAATATAAGAAAATATCTCACATATCAAACATACCATGGAGACTAAATTACCTGCTATGGGAAGAGGTAAGGAGACTTTGTTTCTCACTAAACACAGCACCATAAAACAGGTGAGTGGAGAGCTGCTGGGTGGCTTGCATCCACAGTCCCTCTCCAACCCTGATTAATTTTCATTTTTCACACTGTTTACTTATCTTGCATACATTCATGCTAATGACTGTTCAAAAGTGTTAGATATCATACTGTGAGCTTCACTTTCTTTAACATTTTCATTACATTAACATTCTTCTGTACAATTAATAGTCATATCTGTTCAAGTCAGTATATCCTTCACGCATTTAGTCTCCTTAAAAATGCTTTTTATTTCACAACTCTGACATCTTTTAAGACAGACTAATCTCAAAAGGCTTTGCAAAATTTTTAATCTAGAAGCTGTACTCATATCATGTATCTGTTGGAGTGTTCGGCCTCTAGGAGGAAAGCAAATAGTAAACAATGCCAACACTTGCCTTAAAATTAGTGTGTATAATTATTTATTTACTTATTTGTTAGTATATATATTCATCTATACAATTCCCCTTGAAGAAATTACACTTTAGAACAGAGTATCTTTATATTGTTTGAAGTAACAAAAATAACTGAAGTCACATATAACAATAAAAAAGTTATTTCCCTACTTTAAGACTGAAAACTAATGCTATCTAAACAAAATAGTTCTATAACTAACACTGCAATCACATTCAAGACATATTAATAGCTTTCCTAGATAAAGACAATCACTTGATCTGACTGTGCAGAACTGAACCACAGACCATGGTTCAGTGCCAAGGCAAATATCATATTTGGAGTGTTACGTAACACATACACGCTACAGGGTTATCACCAGGATATCAGATTTCAGTGGTTTCAAAATGGTAATACTGAATTATGAATTAAAATCAGAATAAAAAGGAGTGAAGAACCTTTGACTCTTGCACTCTGAACAAACTTTTAATGAGAATCAGTGTGACATATACTTTTAAAACTTTTAGTTGTGCTTGATTTTTCTCATTTTGCACTTTGAAAGCCCATATGAAATGTATGTTGTATATAAAAGGAACATAAACAAAATAATTTATAAATAATAATATAAAATACACAGAAGATGAAGAAGACCTCAGAGATAATCAAGTCTAACCTTTGACCTAATACCACCATGCCCACTAAACCATATTGCAAAGTGCCATGTTCAAGTCTTTTTTTGAACACTTCCACGGACGCAGACACCACCAGTTCCCTGGGCAGCTTGTCCCAATGCTTGACAACCCTTTCGGTGAAGCAATGTTTCCTAATATCCAACATGAACCTCCCCTGATGCAACTTGAGGCCATTTCCCCTTGTGCTATTACTAGTTGCCTGGGAGAAGAGGCTGACTTCCACCTTGCCACAACCTCCTTTCAGGTAGAGAGTGATAAGGTCACCCCGAGCCTCCTTTTCTCCAGCCTGAACAACTCCAGCTCCTTCAGCCACTCCTGATAAGACTTGTGCTCCGGACCCTTCATCACTTCTGTTGCCCTTCTCTGGACACGCCCCAGCAACTCAATGTCTTTCTTGTAGCGAGGGGCCCAAAACTGAACATGGGATTCAAGGCGCAGTCTCACCAGTGCTGTGCACAGGGGAACAAATACTGCCCTAGTCCTACTGGCCACATGGTTTCTGATAAAAGCCAGGATGCTATTGGCCTTCTTGGTCATCTGGGCACACTGCTGGCTCATATTCATACTGCAAAGTAAAGCTAGTGATCATATCTACACTCATCTTTAGAAACTGGTTTACATTATAAGAATATTTTACTTTGTAAATTCCCATCTAAACATCTGAAAGTCATTTAATGAAAGTATCTCCTGTTAATTTTGTATTTAGGCATCAGTTAATTTTTAAATTGATTTTTGAGATCCAAATATGGAATTGCCAATTCTGTTGTCAAAGAAATTTTACACAGAATGGAAGCAGGGGGGCTATGCTTACCTATAATGCTGGTCTTACCTCTACTATTCCCAGTGACCACTCACTAGAGGGAAACTGACTGAGCCTGTTTTCTCTGATATTACCAGACAGTGTTTCTGATAATATCTATAGAAACAGACTGATGACTTCTAAGTCCTGGCACAGCCTTTTCATGCTTGAGATCAACCTAGAACATACTTCCTACTGTATTTCTTCTTTGAGGAGGTATCATTTGAGATAGATAGTTCCATTATATTTGTTTCATCTGCATACTGCAAGTATGGAAGCTAAGAGGGCTGGTTAATGCTGCCTGGTGCAGAAAGTAAAGTAACTGCCTGACCATTTGAGACAGGCCACTTGAGAGCAGCTTGGTATGAGAGGGTTCAGTCCGAGATTAAAACACTGTAGCTGTCTACATACAGATCTGTACATCTGCAGGAGTCCGAGCACCCTTCACAGTCAGTGGGAATCAAGCAGCAGGGCTTGTACAGCATTTCTGTTCCCTGACTGCCCCATATCTGCTCAGGGTTGAACTCAGGCATGCTCTTGGCTCCACTGGCGAAATTCAGTGAACTCCACCAACTACAACAGGGGCTCAGACACATCATATATTTGTAGTTACTATATGCAGTCTCCTAAAATCCACGTGCTATAATTTTAGTCTGAAAAGCACTTCATGTTTCAAATTTAGACTAATGAACATGAATTATCCTGGAAAGAATAAAAGACAAATTGAATCCTCAAATTTCTATTGTAACTGACTCAGGTGACATTGTCTCAACACTCCCAGATGGCACACATCACTAATAACTCTTAATTATCACTCAATATTCCAAGCAAATTATAATTTACATTATCTGTCTTCACACTAATCTCTGCTTATTCTGATACACATACATTAAAATTAATCAGATCATCCTACGTTTTAAATGGTGAACATAACAGAACTGAAGAACATCATTATAAGAGTAAGAACAGAGACTTTACATCCTTTCTATTGATGACAATGGCAACTTACTCAGGGGACATTATTTATTATACATTAATTTCAGACTTGTTAGAAACTCCAAATATAATTATGCACCCCAAAAAATTACATTCTTATAGCCCTTTCTCTGCCATTGACAAAAAGATGCAATAAATTCACAGAATCTGGCATCACCAGATGTACAAGTTGTAGTGTTACTTAAAAGTATGGCAAGAGACAGTTTTTCTCCATGTGACAAAGCTGATAAGGACATACCATAACCGAAATGTTCTGAACCTGTTGTTGTAAGAAAAATAATGGGATTAAATGCTTAGTTAATCTCATTTTTTCCCTAATAAGAAAAAAGATAAGAGTTGTTAAGTGATTTTTCTTATCTGTGCAATTTCTGTGGTTATTGGTTTAATTTTTAGTTTGAGAGTAAAATTGAAGAGTTTTGTGTTTGATGAAATGAGTTGACTGTGAGATCCCAAAGTTGTCTGAGGTTCCTGAGAACAAATTCAGCAACAGAGGAAAAGAGGTTTCCACTAATATCAGAAGTAAGCATAAATCCCTTACCCCTACCCCCTCAAAATCCCAAAAGAAAATGCTTTGTAGAGTACTGGTACTGTTTCAACCTCCACCATTACAACACAGTATATACCTATACTACAGAAAACCGAATCAGGGAAGTCTAGGTTGCTGCTTTAACTGATGACTTCCCATATTTACATCAGCCCCTTTAAAGTCACAATAAATGTAGACATTTCTCCCCCAGAAAAAAACAGAAACTCATAAAGCTATTTTGCTAATCTGTGTTCAAGAGTAATCAATTAATTCTCATGCATTTTCTCCAAATAATCCCCGTTCTGATGCCTGAGGCAAATTTCATACATATATTTCACAAGAGTAAATACAAACTTCAAAGATATAGATACTGCTTTTTCATATTTACTATTAACAGTTATTCTGGTAATCAGAACAATGACTAACAGATATAGAAAAATAAATGATTAAAATTGTCAAATTTTTTAGCTTCCTAAAACATGCATTGTTCAAGAATTTTTTTTTAAGCAACAGTGAACTCAGTCCATATTATATTAATATACATATATATACTATACAAGTATATCACAAATTATAATTATTACATATGTATCTTATCTGTCTTGTATTTTATCCTATCATCCATTAATGTATGCAAGAAGAGAAAAAGAAAGGAATAAGGAAAGAAATAAGAAAAAAATTATCTCAGAAATTTCATACAAAAATAAAGAACCCATCCTTCAGGTCAGGCAGAGAGCTGCACCTCAGGCTAGATGCCTGGAAGTCGAATGTATTTATGTATTTATTTTTAATTCTCAGTCTTCAACATGCTCTGAAAACAAGGATCAAGGGCCTTTCACCGACCATAAAATCAGCATCATACATATGCAGTAAAAGGTACGGCCTCAAGGTGGCTCTCATTGCTCAGTGTTGGAAACTGACTGAAAATGAAATAAAGAAGACTCTCGATTGACTTTGTTTTCTTAAAATTGTAACTAGTATGTTTTACCTCCCTTATTCTTAGACACATTTATTTCCACACTAGGAAAATATTTTGAAGGTATTTTAAATTTGCTTTGTTCTTCAATATTTTGAACCCTTGAAAAAAGAATTCCAATGAGAGATTTCCATGTCCAATCTATAGTTACATCATTTTGCTAAAGTCACATATTTCTCCCAAAATTAAAGCCCTTTTGATAGTTAGAATTTATATATACATAACTGAAATAACTTATTTACTGTTTCTGATTAAATTAGTCTCCAACTACTTACCAGTACTAGTTCTGTTTCATGATGAAAACTATTAAGTTTCTACCTAGAATATGAATTTGGACATGGACAGCATCTTATAGATTTTGATTTTTTTCCGATATATTATTTATGTTCTTAATTATCACTTTATTTTTCCTTTTACAGGCTTATTAATAGTTGTCAGTTTTATTGGCGACCTTCCACCCATTTCTGTAATAATTTTAGTTTCAAAAATCTGTGTTTTCATTTAATGTCTACTTTTCCCACAAGTGTGAAAATCTGAAATTTAAAGAAACTGGACCATGTAGGAGAAAATAATAAATAGGGCTATAACGGTCAAATCTATAAATGTGACAGTAATCAGTAAATACTTGATTCTGAACCAATGAACTCTAGACCTGTATAGCAGTCTGAAAATATAGGAGTCTCTTAGGACAATCATCTTGGATATTTTCCTTAGACAAGAGATCTTGCTGGTTACTTCAAGGAATATGCCCCCTCACAGGAACAAAATCTAGATAACACCTGAAAATAACTATTATAGCTGTTTTGAAATTGCAGGCCCACGGAGGAAGAAACTGGATATGTTTTCAATACTACACTACAGTACAAACACTTCTTAACTAAGCTACAACTATTGAATCAAGAGCCCAGAAAGTAATTTCTCAGTGTAAAGGATCATTAAAAGAATTATAAATAATACTGGTGAATCTGTATGAGTGTTTTTAATCCCTGAATCACTGAGACAAATTCACATTTTCTTACTGCTTTTAGTTCCAGAAGCTTGCAGAAAATCCACATCTGCAAAAAGTTAAACACTGCACTGTGTTTTCTCTGTGAAACACTATTTTGTGCTGTATTAAGTTGTGTCCTTAGGGCTTACTCCAAAGCCAACAGTCTATTTTCCATTAGTTTTAGTATGTTTTCCTGAGATCCTTCAACTGCAAACCAGCCAGGACGCTGTTGAATTATTCAGCAATACTACAGTTTAAATGAAAGCACAGAAATACAATATTAAAGCTTTCAAACACTTCAAATTTCTGATTGTTGTCCTTGATAAACATACAGAGCACAATACTTGAAAAAGAATCAAAGACTTGGCACTAGAATTCTACATTTGATTACAAAATTAATGCATATCAAAGCCAGAGGTACCTGCAAAGAAAAAAAAAAGTGCAATATTTATAATCCTCATTTTCATGCATTGGCCTTTGATTCCTGAGCTAACTGCTATTATTATTACTATTATTATTATTATTATTATTATATTATTGTTATTATTACTATTATTATTACTACTACAACAAAGAGTTTAGAAAGCCTTTTGCAATGCTTTTGATACTCTAAAATCAAGAACTTCAGGGTTTGCCATCCAGTACTTGGGTTTTTAGCATTTGGTGAACAGTTCTCAATATGTGAGAACTTCCAAATTTATAAGCCAATGTTGAACTAACTTCCTACAGTTTTTTTCAGGAATCCCTAGCACATTAATTACTAAACTAGAGGTTATAACCTTAAACACAGAAATAATGACAGTTTTGAACATGGCAAATTCAAATTTCATCTCCTAGTGTTAGTACTCAGAAATCACAGAGCATTCCCTATAGAAAATGAGAAGTAAAAATCAACATGGCTTCTTAAAAAACGCTGCTCAAGGTCATTATTCAAATAGATAATATATTTTTAAATTAGAATAGAGAACATGTTTTTATAGAAGCTCTTACATTTTCTTATTTGGAAAAAAACCCAATATAATTCAAAAGAAAAATGTATCAGAAACTCTGACTCTTTCAAGGTTGAGGCATAAGATTTCCAAAGTGGAGGTTGAATTTGCCAGTGAAAACGGAGCAGCAACCGGTAAACATTGCCCCTCAAAGAACGAAGATGCTGCAAACTGTTCTGCTCAAAAGTGTTTTGCTGGTGTGCAGGATAGACTATTTCAGGTCTTGTTGAGTTCAGGCAATCAGCAACTGTACACATAACATTTTGCCCTAGGTAGCAACTACTATGTTAGCCCTATTTATTCTTCTTATCTGAAGATAAGAAGATTGCTAGGAAAAAGTTATCTTGATAAATTTTTTTTAACTTATTTTTAGCTATGCAGACTTCATTTTGGTCTTAGTCCTGTTGTATCTATTGGGAAACATGGACAATTTGATTTTTATTTTAGAACTTTTGCTAAGCTTCATCAAAATCTTCTCATATTTAAGGAATTTGCTGGCCTATGTTGACATCTGTTTCAGTAACTCATATTTTCTCAATTTCTGCCTTACATCACTGAAAATATTCACTGGAGAAGCTGAAATAACATATGCACTTTTCTTCCAAAGGTGGTAAACCATCACAATAAAGCAAAACTTATGCAATGACTATTTTCGGTAATGCTTCAAATATGTTTCATCAGACATTTTTAAATGGCTGGGCAGATCAGAGATCTGAAGGAGGGCTACAGAAGATATTAACATTTTGATTTCTATTGCAAGGGACACAAAACATAAATGTGAAAAGCTTACTCATGAGGTACTGGGCAGGTTAGCAGCATGGGATACCCTGGCTACACGAACACTGTCAGAAACATGACAACTCTACTACATGCTGACATTATTTGTTATTAAAGAGACAACATATATATTTTATTAAAATTAAAATAGACCAAAGGTGATTAACTAATTGTTGATATAAATACAAAGACACTATAATGCCTATAATCACACACTAGTTTTAATATATATGTACTCTATAAAATAATCACAATTTAAGTTCCAGTAGTTTGACTTAAAAAAATAAAATATTTTAAAATCTTTTCTAACATCTCCTAACTATTCTAATTATCAAAAGAAAAAATTATTCTTCTACAAAGAGAGGATGAAGTTGCAAAGTTTTACTTGTCTAATTAGAACTGTTTTAAATGTGAACTATACCAAGAAATATAAATTCTAAGCTGAAAAACTTTAAAATCTGAAAGTGTTGTGTAAATCTTTCGGAAAAGTTTGCAGCCATATGTACATCATCCACAAATATGTCAAAACAGGATCTGTTCTGCCTGTCTATTGTTGTTTTTCTAGTCTTCCTTACAGGTTAGGAATTATTTTACCCAACAAAAGTCTGAAGCTGAATAAAAACCACTCCTTGAAATTCATTCCAATTCATCCCACACATTTGGTGTCCAAATGTTATAGAAATATCACCCTAGTTCTTAACGTTCTCTTAATATCCTGTTCTAGAGAATGCATTAGAAATGCTTCTCCATTTGGAGTATGGTAAATACTAGGCCATAGGATTCCTCTTTTTTTAGAATTTCTTAAAATATGTACGGCATATATTATATATGACTTGTTTGGAGAAGAAATCGGTTCTGCTGGTTGCACAGTAGCAGAAAGGAGATTCTGCTGGTTGCACAGATAGGAGAGCATAAACCAAAACTTGCTTCTTATTCAAGATGGTTAACCTAGTCAGTAAAGTTAATATTTGATAGGAAGAAAACATTCTAGGAAAAAAATTACTCCAGTATCAGTGTTTTTCAGTATGTCTTACCTGAATACTAAAACTGAATCAGTTTAAGACCTTGCTCTATCAAAAGCCTAACAATTTTCTTGCAATTTCATATAAATAAAATCTCAAGTTCTAGAAGTTTAGAAATTTTCCATTTTTAAGCTTTATTGGCTAAAATTAATTCTTTATCTACTTGTATTGATATCGTCCAGAGATGAAGGTCTGTTTGGTGGGAGGGGGATGGTGAATGTTAATTTTTCTAAGAACTCATAGTTGAGCACTGAAATTCAAAAATCTCCCAATACTGCTGTCTTACTATCTGCACTCTTGAACAGTTTTAAAGAAGCCATATACTTCCAAATCTGCCTTCCATATTTTTAGTAGTTTTATTTTCATTCCATAATACCTTATTTTCATTCCACAATACAGAGTAAACTTCATTTTTTCCCTATCAGTTTTCATAATAGTTCATGCCCAGTTTGTGTATACTGTGGACTTGTCAAAAACATGATGCTGTTAGTCTAGTTCCCACTAGCATAATGCATAATTTCTAATTCTAGTTCTGTTTTTTTGCTCAAAGGAGCCAAAAATTACTAATATGTTACATGTACAAAAATGCATTTATATGATGTTCATTCAAAAAATCTCAGTTGTGGGATCAAAAGAACACTGTTTCTCAGATTTTTTTTTTAAATGTTCTGTAATCAGTTTCTGTTGGTTTTGATGCAATAAAAAGAGGTTTCTGAAATAACTGAGTTGTTCAAAAGAGATTTGGCAAATTTAGGCAAAATTATAATTTTATTTTGATAAAGGTAATATGCAGTGGTATCTATACATTCTAAAGCATAGCAGTTTGTGGTTTTATGCAATAACAATGCTTTTCTCCATTACAATGATTTCCAACAAGCAGGGATTCTTATGATTTTTGGCTGACTTTTGAAATTTCATTTCAAAGGATCTTTAGATGAATTCAAACCAACTAGAAGATATAACTAATGTTGCAGATACTGAGGCTTCTATATTTTCTGAGTTCCTAATTACAGAGAAGTGTTGATAACATAAAAGATATAGAGGATACGCTAAAAACCAGGGAGCGACTATTTAAGTAATTCAATTTAAACTGGAAAGAGAAAAAAATATTTGGCAGTTCTCTAGCAAAAATCTTCACATCTTTCTGGAAGTATGCTTAATTTGTTTTGTTTTCTCCAAAGCACTTCCGGCTCTCAGTATGCAGAATTCATGGACTGTGGACCAAATTTAAATCACTCCCCCTTCTAATTACTCATTTAAAATTCTTAAAAGTGTGTGCTCATTTTACTTATTATTTCACAAATCGTTCTTATTAGATGTCATTGCAAGCTTCAATGCACTACTGCTTCTGCCCAGTTCTGATCTACTCTAAATCTTGTGCAAATAAATTAAAGGAATAGTTAAAAAGCCCAAGCAAATTTGCCTAAATGATGGTATTTGGAGGAGTTGGAAGTGGAAAGTGGAGGACAACTGAAACAGTGAACATAGATAGCTAAACAATTCCATCAAACCATAATGAAATTAAACTGCATTTGATAAGCTTTCTTATTTTGAAAATAAATGAAATCAATAATATGAATCAAAATTTAATATTTTTCTCCATCTGTTAAGAAAATTATGTTTTCTAAATGAAAAACTGAATCAAACATCTAAATGTACCTTGGTGAATTTATTTACTTGCACTTATTCTAATCATGTTTTCAAAGAGACAGTGTGAGACAGTTTCCAATATTGCAGTAATGTTTTCTATCACTGCAGGTGTTTATGAAAATGTATTTTTCAATTATAATGGGTCAAAAACTTAAATTTTAAAAAATTTGACAGTCTAAAGATTTATTTTTTTTACAGTATAAAAAAAATAACTTTACATGAATCCTCAGGGAGCAAAAGGAATATGGTCAACTAACAGTGCTATTCTGAAGGAAAAACTTCAAGCAATCCTAGAAGAAAGCACATATATTTATTCTACAGGATAACTGTGAACTACAGGTTTTGTTCTGAATTCTATTTCAGTAAAGACAACTACAAAGGGTGCTCTCTGATGGCCTAAGTCTTTAAAGCAATCACCAACTGCTTAAGAAAACCAATACACTACATCCTTCATTTACAACCCCAAAGAATAGCATTTAAGAGACTTCTAAGTCAAGTGTGATGCTAGAGAAAAAACTAAAATCAAGTATTGGACCTTGCAAAATTTTACTCTCTTTAGTTTCTGCAAAAGAAATCAAAAACAGTTTCTAACAGAATGCCAATCACTGAACAGTATCCAGCCTGTTGGAGAACAATGTAATTATCATGAAATACAAAGATCGACAAGCAGCATCGACTGTCAATGTACAACGCAGAAACCCCACAAATTATTATTAACTTTTCAATCATTACTCTTCATTAGTAATAACTACTGTAGCTACACTATTTCCTGGTAAATGGATTCCTAAGTAGATAAGATCTCTCTAAACAGTATTTTCTAGTCAGCGTATGGCTTCCATACTAAGCTATTTAAATTGCAAGTGATCAGAACCATTTGTCAGTATGGTTTAGTGCATCTTATAAAGGAAAGGTGCCTGAAAAATATTATTGTCTACAGTCTCACTGTGAACATATTGCACAAGATTACACATTGCAGCCAAGAACAAACTGGGACATTTTGGAAAAGGAAGCAAGACTAGGGGTTAGCAGTAAATTAAGCTTTTTTTTTTTTTTTCCCTGAGACAATCCCTATGGATCGAAAGCAGCTGAAAACAGGCTGAGCCAACCAAGTTCTTTGGGGAAGGGCTGAAAAAGAGCTAGGGCAGAGAGCACTTAGACTGACCTTAATATTATCTTATAATTTCTTCTTGCTGGAGTGCTCACAACTGACCACATATTGCAAGCCTTTGAACCAGTTAAATACAGAAAGAAATGGAGAAAAGGGAGCTTTATCCTCTTAAGAGGCCTCACATATTTTTAATATACACCTGAACTTCTTGACACGAAAACAAGCACTGGCAAAAATCAAAAGTAGGTAGTAGGCTGTGCTGCTGAAGTGGAAAGAGTGCAGTCCTCCAAAGTTGTGAATATGAAAACAATCATACTGGTTTTGGTTTTGCTTTTCCCTCCCAAATGTTTTTGAAGTTTAAAATTTGTTTCTTCATTATCAATATAGTTATTCGATATCCACATATACTTTATACAATAAATGAAATTTCAAGCTGAAATCCTCTTATCCAGGGAAGCTATTGATTAATAACTACTGGGAAAACACATGGTAAACTTTTTCTTTTTGATCTGGGTTACATCTTAAAAATATTCTCGCAGCTAACTGAAGGAGATTTTCATAGTCAAAGGAAAAAAGAATGTTGCGTGGTTTTTCTGTCTTAGTGTCCAGAATGAAGTTCAATTTTCAAGAAAGACAATGAGATTACAAATGCTTATATAAGAATAGTTAAGAATGCAAAGGAAAATAGCAAAAAGTACTTTTAATACATTCACTTATATTAAAATCAGTTAGTTTAACTGTAATATCAACATGTATGCCAATAAATGTTACAATCATATATATATATATATATATGCTGTTACTGACTGTGCAAACCTCTATGACTGCAGAATCAACCAAATAACTTGTTAGAACTACTCATAACAGTAAGCTGACTGACATAAAGGAACCTCTATTAGCCTAATATTCTTTCCATATCCCAGAGAGAAAGAAGTTTCAGTGTATTTTGACTAGTTGTAAGAAAAAGAGTCTTAGATTCTTTTAAACAATACAACTTTGAATTTTAAAAAATTATTTACCTTAAGGTCTGAATTTACTGAATGCAAATACTGCACTACCTTGTAGAAGACTGTGGTAGACCTCATTTAAGGAGAGAAGCTTAATCATATTAAAAATATGACAACAGTTTCAAATGATCTTACTAAGCACATTTACTATTTAATAGAAAATTTTGTCAACAATGAAAGGGGATGCTATAGGCAACACATTATCCCGGAGTTTATCAGAGCATTTCCATGGAGGATTAGTATGAAAAGGTATTAAATCTTAAATTTACAGTAGTGAAATCCATTACTGATTTTAACCTGAATAACTCTCTGAATTGCTGTAAAGCTGTGTACAAAAGCATAAAACATCTTTTAGTAGTTCCTAGAAGAAAAACATAAGCACCCTTGTCAGCTGTATTTGCAACCTCAGAGATCATTCCAGAAGAAGGTTTGCTAACCCATTTTGCTTCTAGGAGACCCATAATTAAAGCAGTGCAGCTTCTGGAAGTAGAAAAAATATTCATGAGGTGGCTTTCCAGTGATAAACAGGATGAAACTAAGCATTGTTGTATATCAAGTTGATGCTTATGATAGATAAAAGAGAATATACAATCAAGCCCACATATTAGGGGGGAAAAAAAGTCCATTTTATTTTTCACAGGACAGTAGAAGACTGTTACTTGTTACCCCAGTGCTGTAACTATCAGAGCCTGAGAAACAAGTCAACAAAAATGAAATCCTTGGACCAGAGACTGATTTTCAGAAATACAGTTGATAACAGAATTAAATCTATACCACACATTTTATACTTTCTGCTTCATAATAAAAACACGAGAAAATTCCAGTAGACTGTAAACAGTACAGAGGAGTACACAGTGCTTCAAATTGAAAACAGAAGTACAAACGTAAAGCTGTGCAAATACAGTTTCTAGAGTGACATGTAAAAAAGTAACTATCATAATAATAGAAATATACATCAAACTTCATATCTTTTTCCTTTCTAAAGGTCAGGAAAAACAAAAGCAAAAAGAAATTGTTTATTGTTTCTGTCAACTTTTTATTTCATTTTACAATAGTTAACACTTAATTCTAATACACAGGAATACTGCTAAAAAAACCTTAAGGCAACATTTTGTTATTGTTCACATTACATCTCTGTGTAAACAGGCCTCCCCAAACCTAAGTGTCCATCTAAATAACAATGCTGAATTCCACAGATCAGGATTCATTAAAACAGTAGAATTACTCTACACAAAACACATTTTTCTTTAATCCGTCAGTTGTTAGGACCACATCTTATCATGAATTTTGTCTCTGACCTTTAAGCAGGACTACTGAATAAAATACCCCATGAAAGAAATACAAGGAGCTTCATTCCATTCTCTGAGAGATAATTAGCAAACATTTTTCAAAAGTAAAAAAAAGGAGCAATTATAAAACAAATAGGAAACTTCAATATGTTTGGCATTTAATATAGTCTAATGTATTTGAATACATATCCTCATTTTATTTTTACAGGTTTTTTAATGACATATCAAATATTAGATATGTTATTAGTAAAACAAAAATAAAATGAGGATTGCTCTGAAATAATTAAATGTCAGGCAAATGATTACACATTAAATATTTGATAAATGCTCTCTAAAAATTAATTCCTAATACTTTAAAAATGTTTGACAGATAATTAAGAGGATTGGTAAAATTGCTTTCACATTTTTAAGGCTGTTAAAGAATACAATGCTTTTAACTATTCTATTATTTTAGTTTGTCCTGTGAAGTAGCCTTCATTTCCACTCGCTGTGTCTAGACTAGAATATCCATAATTTGGGAATTACTTATTTTTGTAAGTCATACACTGGATTTTAGATGATTCTAAACATGTTATTCATCCATTACAGTGAACACTGCATATAGAATACAAAATAAGGATTGTATTACATTATCAAGATTATTCTCTGCCAGGTATTGCTAAATTTCATGTCAAATGAAATGGCAAGACTGAATGGCCTGTAGTCTGATAATTTTGGGAACGGCGCCAATAAACATCCCTTTATACAAGATAGCTCTTGTCAGACAAATGTGACATCATCATTATAAAGTTTAAATTAATCACTCTGCATCACACAGCATTGATATAACACAGTTAGACATCTGACAAATTTCATTTATATGATAGACATTGGGAATTTAGTACTATATAAAATGAATTTCATTTATTAAGGAGATTAAAATCATGCAATGATGATCCAAAAATTAATTGTATATAGAAACATTGACATGACAGAAGTATATAGAAACACTGACATGACAGAATGTCAATGAGTTTCTTCAGAGATCCAGTTTGACCCATGGATATTTCATATTTGTACCAGTGATCAAAAATTTAAAATGCTGATTAAAGGTACAGTTTGGAAATCAGAAGCACTCTGAAGGAATGGTAAATGCTTGCAAGGACAGATTTGTTCCACAGCACCATTTTTCTCACATACAGGTTGAGCTCCAAGATATCAGGGAACAAGGAAACCAGGTTGTGTTTGATGAAATGGATGTTATAAAGAACCCTAAAAAGCTCTTACAAGTCACGTGTTTTGTCATGTTAATACTCAATTTATTGAATAAGATG
The DNA here is from genome assembly GCF_003945595.2 of Pipra filicauda. Lineage (NCBI taxonomy): Eukaryota > Metazoa > Chordata > Aves > Passeriformes > Pipridae > Pipra > Pipra filicauda. Next base: position 2,658,302 of record NW_024103751.1, on the reverse strand, counting down.
TATCTGATTTATAAGGTATAAGAACTGCTGTGCCAGGTCAAACTCACTGTCCAGAGCAATAGTCTCTCTGAACAGCAAATGCCTAACGAACAGCATGTATCAATGCTCTTCCCAACATATTCTCTTGGCCACCGTAAGTTTGCCACTGAAAGACTTACTGAGTAGCTTGATCTACCCCTAACAACAATTTGCTATTTATTTAAATAAATAAGAACTTTCTCAGTGAAAAAATTTAAATCAGTGAAGAAACCTAGTGTAAGATCGTAGGTCCAGAGCACAAGGTAGGCCAATTCAGACATGAAAAATGACACATGTCATGGCTATATATATGTTAGAAATTGTTGCTGGAACTCCAACAGAAATGTGTGCCTTGCTCAATTCCCTACATTACTTCATAAACATTTCACAACATCTGCTCCTTCATGTCCACAAAAACTCTGAATCCATTAGTGTGTCTCTGCAGTATCTCTACAACTCTTGACTTGTTCTGCTTAGAACCACAGTTGGTTGCAATAACAATGGTTATTTTTCTGACAATTGTAATGCTAGAAAACTGTACAGTTATAATTCCTGATGACAGTCACTTAAGCCTAACTCTGTCTGCACACCTATGTGGTAGTGAAGTTTTTACCTTAGCCAGTAAATCTCTCCAGCATGAGAATTACCAGTGTATGGGAAAACGTCTACACTTTCATGTTACCTGAATGTAGATGTGTATTGCACATGCTTCAGGCAGTGCTATTCTAGTCTGGTTTTTCTTTTTGATGTAGTGTAGACTAGTAGACCTTTTAAAATTCATTTTACAGTATTATGACTCTTGCTGAAGCTGAACAGCAGACAGGAAAGAGGTCAGCCAAAATGAAGATATCCTTAGCTGGTCAAATTCTGGCAACCAACAGTTTACTTTCTTATGGAAAAGGGTTACTGGGAACAGTCAGCTGATTGAAAGTGTTATTTTGGCAGGTACTGTATGATCTCCTGATAAGACAACTACTTTAAGGAATAGTCAACGAGTTTATTTAAAAATACCCTGATTTCAAATGTGCTTACGAAAGAAATCAGAAGAGAATCCTTCCTTACTAGTGTCACAAATCAGGTATTACTTACTGCAAAAAACACTGACATACCAAGAAAAAAACTCCAGCCAACATGGTACATGCTGTGCTTCATATTATTCTGTATTTAAAGAGTCCTTGTCGTAATGTTTACATATTTCATTAAAATAAAATAATAAAAAAAATTGAAATAAAATATTCAGGCATTTCCAGTGGAGAATAATAACATCTTTCATACAATGACTATGCTTCTTATAGTGACAGTCTTTAAATATTTCAGGGAATTCCCAGTGAAATTAATTAAGCATCAAAATAATCAATTTAGTGGGATTTGGTTGGGAACCTTTTGATTATTTTAATTAGTATTTATTAGTTTACCTTCCTAAGATTCTGAGGTAGAATAATGAGAAATACAGTCTCTGGCTATATTATTCCATGTGAAACAGTTTCTCACAATACAACTCATGCTTATTTCATTACATTTTATAGCATACATGTCCCTAAAACTTTTGGGCAAAACATTTTTGCTATTGTAACTGTGCAACTGTTAACCTAGCACAACTGTGTTCTCCACTAAACCAGACCACCAAGTGTCACATTTACACACCTTTTAAATACCTCCAGGGATGGTGATTCCACCACTTCCATGGGCAGCCTGTTCCAATGCCTGAGCATTATTTCAGAGAAGAATTTTTTCCTAATTTTTCTAAACCTTCTCTGGCATAACTTGAGGCCATTTCCTCTCATGCTGTCACTTGTTACCTGAGAGAAGAGACTGACCTCCACCTGGCTACAACCTCCTTTCAGGCACTTCTAGAGAGTGATGAGGTCTCCCCTGAGCTTGCTTTTCTCCAGGCCAAACAAACCCAGCTCCCTTAGTCTCTCCTCATAAGACCTGTACTCCAGACCCTTCGCCAGCTCCGTTGCCCTTCTCTGGATACAATTCAGTGCTTCAATGTTCTTCCTGGAGTGAGGGGCAACAGGATACAAGGTGCAGCCATGAGTTCTGAGTACAGAGAGACAATCACTGCCCTGGTCCTGCTGGCCGTACTATTTCTGATACAAGCCAGGATGCAATTTGCCTTTTTGGCCACCTGGGAACACTGCCAGCTGTTGACCAGCACCCCCAGGTCCTTTTCCTCTGGGCAGCTTTCCAGCCACTCCTCCACAAGCCTGTAGTGCTGCATGGGGTTGTTGTGACCCAAATGCAGGACTCAGTACTTTGGCTTATTGAACCTCATCTAAGTAGCCTCAGCCCATCAATTCAGCTTGTCCAGATCCCTCTGCAAAGCCTTCTTGCCCTCAAACAGATCAACATTACTGCCCAACTCGGTGCTTGCGAACCAGTCTGTGTCAGGAAGTTATCTTCCAGGAGTCTCCTAGACTGCTTCCTCTCTGCTGTGTTGTATTTCCAGTATACATCTGGTAAGTTGAAGTCCCCCATGAGAGCAAGGGCTAGCAATTGTGAGACTTCTCCCAGCGGCTTATAGAATATTTCCTCTGCTTCTTCATCCTGGCTGGGGGGGTTCCCATCGGGATATCTGCCCTGTTGGCCCCCCTCCTGATTCTTACCAACAGACACTCAACTCAACATTCAATAGTAACTGTCATTAAACTCTATAAGTATCTTCTAAAGCAAAGTCAACTTTTCTACAATCTTTCTCACAGATCAACATTTGGAACTACAAACCTCAAACAATACAAAATTTGGTTTAGAACAGATGCTAGAAGGGGACAGAAAAAAGAGCAGGGAAATTTTCTGTTTTATTCCGTATTCCCTGGATTCCATTGTGATGCATAAATACCCTTAGAAAAAAGTTATTTCAGATACGCAGTCAGCCAACGTATAGGTCATCTTATCTACCACTCTTAATTTGAACTACAAATAATACCTTAAATGACTACTTAACCACAGGAAGCAATAACTGGTATTCCTAATAGGTTTAGAACATTCCTCTGTGACAGTTTTGTGGTTTCCATCAACATAAGAATATGTTTTCTAATTCATTTAATCCCAGAATGAAAAGTAAAACAAAAGATACAGGAGCAGTTTTCACTGAAATACACAGTGAGTTGGATGAATATTTCTTTGACAGATACCTCACATAATATGTACTGCTGAACTAAGCATATAATTTTTCTTAACTTTAGCAATAATTTTGACCGTCTAAATAAGTACTGGTATTTTCAGTAGCTTAATTTTTTTCTTATATTAGCATTAAAAAACTAATATTTTTAATAAACAGAGTTTCAGATTTTTTTCTAAGAAATCTAATGAAAAAAAAGTTCAGCATTAATTATCAGTGTTCTAGCAGAAACAAGGGGTCTCCAGGTTTAGGTTTGATGTTATTTTTATAATGCAGCAGGTACTAGCCTCCACTAGAAAAAAAGAGGCTTTTTAATATGCTATTTTATGAAATGTAAGGACATAACTTATAAGAGCACAGTTTTAAAATATTTATTATAGCTCTCAGAAGCATCTTGACAAAAAGAACAAAGTTTTCTGATTTTGCATTTCAGATATCTCTACATTTCAGAAATCTGTAACATCTATGCTCCATTCATAATTACTAAGACTGAATGAATCTTTCCACATTCTCTTCAAAGGTATAAAATAAGGTAACATATTTATTACAACTAAAGACAGACACAAGAACCTAAAACCCTCACTAAATTTTAATTCACAGGGATCCAAAAGATTTAAGAGTTCATCAATATATTTCCCAGTGATAGAAGGTATGTCATATGTACATTAAACTTTTTACAATGAATAACTATTCCCTCTATGTTCTCAGGGAGAAATCAGATGGGGAGAGAGAACATTATTTTTCAAGGGATGTTAATAAGACACTGCTAACTCTCATCTTCAGACCTCAATTAATATCAGCAAATGTAAACGCCACATACAATACAGAATTAAGAATTTTCTGGAAATATTCTTTCAGCAGGAATACTGGCATATTCCTTGAAACTGGTGGTTTAGGGACTTCCTGAACTGCAAATTACATGAACCTTACTGTCAAGTAGTACAAGTTGCATAAAACAGAGCCAATTATCAGCTTTTTCTTAATGAACTGAAAGTAACAGGACTTTCCTCTTCCTTCATCATTACTCTTTCTGTTCCCCTATTCAATGCAGCAATTTCACATGACTCTTCAAAGCAAAATATATCTGCCCAGAAGCTCATAAATGCTTCATCTATTCCCATCTTGGATTGTCTTGTGAAAACGTCATTTTGAAGACCGAAAAGACTATCAGTGCAAATTATTCACTTACCTGTTTTTCAGCTTGACCATATTCTGATCCTCGGGGTGACAAGAAGTGACAAATATGACCATTGTTTTTTGCTTTTTCTCGAAGACCCATAGCAGTTCGTACTGTAGCATTTCTAGCATGAACGAACACCATCACCTTTAGATAGAGAGAAAGAGGGCCAATAAGAAATAAAAAAAGTCTTAATCAAATAATAAGAACACTTTAATTACAAAATATTCCCTATGCTAATAACAAAACCTAGTTAATACATGATGTACTGATGAAACCTAATGTCGCTTAAGGGAAATTAAAGGATCATCCTGCCTGTATTTCATATTTTCTTTCAAAGAGCTTTTGAGAAGGCTGTATTTTTTTAAAATTTTTTAGTCTTAAAAAAAAAGAGATCAATTGTTGGCAATAAACAGTTCGTCTTCACAAAGTAGTGAGATTAACATTGAAGTAAAGAGTTCTGTTATTTTTCACATTCTAAATGATCTGGAAAGCAAACAGTGAGGTGATAAACATCCTGATGGTAGGACAGCTGAAACACAAACTGATTATAAAGAGCTTCAGAAGGATATTGCAGTCCCAATCCACTGGACAATCAAAGAGAAGAATGAAATGAAGCACCAACAAATGAAAAACACATATGGGAATACAATTTTTAATGTAACAGATATGATTATGGGTATTAAACCATACTATCACTCAGTAAGATACCTCAGAAACATTGGACATTTTCCTGAATGTATTAACTAAGAGTTGAGTGGTAATCACATATGGTACCTGAACCAAGACACAGCAATGAGATGTTAATTCTTATTCCTTTACATATGTACATGAAGCAATATAAACTGATATTAAAGTTCACTGTGAGGCACATTTAAGATGAATCATAGCATCAGTATTCACCCTGATTGGTAGAGATAGAGAAAAGTGGTTAAATACCATCCAATTCCAGTGTAATAACAGCTCTGAATGTCTGTTAATCACGTACTGCTGGGAAAGGTACAGCATGGAAAACACTCTATATTGTCCCCCTATGTACTTTGTATTGTCCAAGGTTTGCTTAAATTGACCACACATAATTGGTCAGTCAGCTCTTCAGTTTGATAAAGTATGACAATTTCTGTGGTCTTAAAACTCACAAATGAAAAGTTTGAGTAACTGGTTCTTGAGTAAACAGCAAACATCATTTTGCAAGTTGATGTAATTTGCATTAAAATGTAATCATGGAGTTACAGTTCTGTTTTAAGATAGTTTCAGTTGAATTTTAAGATATGTCAAATTTCTGAGAATTGTGGGTTTAATTTAGGCACCACCATGCTTGTAGATACTTGCAGTATATAACTGAATTATTTTAAATTAAACACTACTAAGAAAGTAGCAGCATTTAGGATATAAACTAGTTATAACCTTTTTTCTTAATTTGTAAATTCCTAATTTAATTATAAATTTATAATATACATATAATTTTATATAAAAGAAGACATAACTGTTGGGAATTTATATAATCTATAAATTCATAATTAAACCTAAGCAAATTATTTCAGGTACCAATACAGAAAAGACATAAAAAGAGAAACAATGTGGACATATCTATTTGTTGCAAGGAGCAATTACTCCTTACCTATTTTAACTTATTTGATAACTTTCCAGCATTGATGTAATAACACTGTGGCTCATACAATTGTTAGCTTTCATACTGGTACAAATGTTCTCAGTTACAAGTCACAGTTAGCAACATAGCAATTTTCTCTTACTTAAAAACAACATATTGGCAAAATATTTTTTAAAAAGAGAATCACAACATAAAAAAAGTAGTGTGTGCCCCTTCTCCATTAATTATTTAAGGATTACTTGTCTATTTACATTTTTTGTAGTTTTTTTCTATAGAAAGTCTGAATAAAAATACATAACTACTCCAAACAACAATTTTTTATTATTAATAGATCCACCACATCTTCTTCAGTGAATTTGCATTTATTATAAACTCTGTATCAACAGGTTTTATGGAAAAAAATCACTTTTAAAATCAATTTGATTTTATAGTCCACTAATTTGTTTCCTTTTTAAATGCAGTTATATTAACATTTGATTCTTTGCCAAATAGATTAAAATCTAATCTTCAGAAAATAGCTAAATTCTGAAAGTTGAGAAACCAAAGAAATACAGTATCAGGCATTAAGGTGAAATAGGAATGATCCTTCTTATCCAGGTAATTTTGAAGCTCCTGAGTAAGGAAGTGTAAAAACATTTGGCATGTTGATTACTTGGGGAAAAAAAAAAAGAGTCACATATAGAGCAAGAGTTTTATGATTTAACCACAAGATAGGTTTGGTGATTCACTTTACAATGTATTTTAGTCTTTTAGATTCAATTTAATTTGAAATCCTTACGTGTAACTTCAATCTAAAATGGCAACTATAAGAATGGTGTTTACACAGCATTAATATTAGTTAAGTTCTAACATATTAGACTAAAATATTTCTGCATGTTTTGACATAAAATTACTAAATATCTTACTGGTCTCCTGACTTTTTTAAAATTCTCAATCAAAGACTAAATAAAGTGTGTCTGAATTTTTTGGAGTGGGTGGGAGTTATATGGCTGGAAGGACAAAGCTAAAATATCAGCTGCAAGCAGGAATTCTTTCAAAGTTTGAAAGGAACTAATAGAACCAGACAAATAAAATAGCAAGAAAATCTGCACACAACTATGTATGTATGTCCAATAGACTTATATTTAACCAGGGTATAATTATTTATAGCTTGCTTAAATAAGATACACAGAAAGGATCATATTAGAAGGCAAGTTCAAACCTAACAAGCTACATGAAAAAAAAAGTAAATAAAGCTGTCAGGGAAATGAGAATAAGTTACACAAAGCAGAGCACAGACTACCAGTCACAGAAGAGTTGATAGTAGAAAATAGGCCCTTGATTGAAAAATCTTTCTTTCAATTATTATATGAATGAACAGTAACTGCAATGCTTGTAGAGAAAATCCATTCCTGAAACTCTAAGTGAGAGGAAAATCCCTCTTAGTTCCAGTCATAATCAGGCAGAGCCATTAGGAACTGCTACTCTGAATTCAGCTGTTGCCATGATGTCCTGGTCCTGCTAAGATGATGACAAGCAACAACAAAAAGGTAAGGATATATTATTTTGAAGACTTAGAAGAAAATTTGTTGTTATTTTTCAGGTTTTTTCTCTGCTCTTAATTCTACCTTGAAAGCAAACATGATCCAGTATCTTTCTGGGGATGATACTGAGCTAAAAGTAGTACACTAGTTGATGAAGCAGTAGCATTCATATTTTATTTTTACTAGTCATAGAGAAGTATCAGAAACTGAACTTAATAAGAACTTCTATAGGGAAATAAAATCTAATAGCTGACACTTTGTTATAGAATATTATACAAACATATAAATGTATGTATATTCTATAACTGAATCTTGGCCACTGAGTGGCTAAAAGGACTCCACAGCATTACTTTAGTAATACTTTCCTTTCAATTAACATACTTTAAAACATATCACTCAATAACCAGTTTGTCTCAGTAGAAAAGAATCTGAACCCTTTTTCAAAGTCTGGCCCTTTATTTTATTTGAAATTATGACAAAATTGAGGGTTAAATCTAAAAAATGACAAAAAGTAGTATGTAGTACTACGGAAGATTTAATAATGTAATTGTACAGTTGGACATACCTGCAGTCATCTACTAGAGATGCTATATAAGATACATATGAGTTCAAGGAATGCAGATATTAAAAGCATAGATATGAGGAGTCCTAGAAAAGACCAAAATGTCCTAAGAAATAAGAGCATAAATAAATTAAATTTGCATTTCTTAGAAAAATTGAATTCTTGGCAAAAATGAAATAATAGAGTCCTGAGTACTGGATAGCCAAGTGAAGAAGAAAAGGGGAAAAAGCACAACCAATCAAACAAAAGAGAACTACTGTGCAATGGGTACAGTTAACAGCAGGATCACTGATCCAATATTTAAAAGCCATGAAAACACTAATGTTTGAGAGAAACATCACATTTTCTTCTTGCTGCTGAGAATGTCAAGAGTTCCAAAAGAGAGTTGGAGCTTTTTACCTAAAACCAACTAAAATACTCCTTTCTGATCACTGCCGGCCATAATATACGTTTAGAAACAATGCTGGAAGCTTTAGAAACTTTGATAGGAAGAGGCACTCAGTATATATGCTTCAAGAACTGGAGGACAGATGGATTGGGACCACATGGCATTTTGTGCTCCAAGTTCCCTTTCTCTTCTCTTTTAATTATTGTAGTCAATAAGTTTCAATAAATTTATCAAGCATAATCAATAAAGCGCATATGTTCTTGCTTTCAGTTAACAGAGGCTTTGTACAGAATTGATAAAACTTCAGTTATGATTTCTCTAAACTTCTGCCCACATGTATGACAGTATCTGACACCACAGCAATCATTCAGTCAGAAGGATGTTAAGATGTTATTGTGCAAACAATAATTAAGAAACAAGCATTGTGTAACTGTCCTCTACCCAGAATCCCTTCTTACAGATACCTGATTTTTCAGATGTGTATCACATTTCTTTATGAAATTTACTTCCCTCTGTTTTCAAAGTAATAATGCACACCTGAATTCATTGACTTTTATGCATTTCATGATCACAAATCAACAGCTAAATAAATTTAAAATGATTGTACAAATTGTTGACAATTAAAAGAACTTCTCAGTGAGAGGCAGACAGACATCCAGTGTGATTAAAAAAAAAGACTGCTTCATTAGCTGATTAGAGGTGCCCAGTCTTAAGGCTAATGTTTACTTGTAATCTCTGTACACCACCAAATGTTTGTAAAGAACCAGTCCTAGCTAAAAATTGATATACAACACCTTGCTGAATGTTTTTCCCCCAATGACTTTGGTAAGCATTTACCAAATATGTTGTAAAACAACAATATAGTCTTTGGAGGGTTAATTTAGCCTGTCCTAACTGTGTCAGAGAATATTATATTTCAGTGGCAAAATCTCTGTGCATTACATTATGCAAATAAGTTAGGAAAAGTAATTTAGAAGAGAGAGAAGCGGTTCCACAGTTACAAGCTGTGTAATTAGATCTGTAATCTGCAGTTCAAAGCTAGCTCTGGTATATATAGCCCTAGTGCTGAAAGCGTCTGCTGTTGCTCTCCCGAAACTAAAGCTTTTAAATAATAAAAAATATACAAGAAAGGAGAAAGCAAATGTTTCTAGCTAGGTTACCTCCTCAAAATTTTCTCAAAATATAAAACAAATCAAACTTTTTCACTTTGTTTAAAATTCACAATGGGAATTGCCTGCATTCCCCAAGAGTTGCATATTCCAGGTTTTAATCTTTATGAAACATGTTAGTGCATCATCAAAGCAGTAAAAAGTGTGCTATTATTAAAAATATCTACAAGAACTAGTTCTTTTATCAGAGATATGTAACTAGACGCTAGCAGGACTTCTATTTCCACTTAGAAGAGAAAGAAAAAACACACCACATATACACATAAAAAAAATATCAAAAATAATTACTGAAAATTTATAATCCGGTACTTGAAATACATTTCTTCTGCCTTGGACAGTAAAGATGTTTGCACTAAGTTGTGCTACTGGAAAATACATCTTTCAAACTGATATTCTCTATGATAAGTTCAAAATGGTGCATAATTATTTTCTGGGAAGCACACTCACTCTTTCAGGTACCTTTCCATCTTGTTATTAAAGTGCTGGTCACTTGAATGCTTGAGTTCAGCATCTCTGTTTAACTTAACACCTCTACTCAAAGACAGAAAGCCTAGGTTTTGCCACCCACTTTGTATCACACCTTTCAAAGATATTAAGATGAAAGAATAAGTTTATTTAATGTTGATATTCATTTTATAGTAAAGAAACAAGTGTCTATATTTTAGCCTCAAGACACTGTTTGGCTTCACACTGCTAAATCCTTATAATATGTTCTTTTATGTGCTATCCAGTTCTTGATCTTGGGTACTACTTCTACTGAAAATGAACAGTTCAGGATATGGAACACCAGATTAATCTGTCCAAACGTTTTCTCCCTTAAGGTCAGCATGAAACCTCCTCCAAATATTTTACAAAACTCAATCACTAATAAGGTTTCAACACTTTTCCCCAAGGAGTGTTAATGGCACCTATTTATGTTAAAAATATCATCCTTTGCACATCATTAAATGGAACCATCTCCTAGACTAAGTACTACTCACTAACATCTAGCCTTATTCAAAAGAATAATAAAACTGTTTATCTTTTGTGTTGCTATTTCTCCCTAACTGCCAAGGTACAGTTCCAAATTGCAGTGCTCAACATTTACAGAAGAAAAAATAAACTCTATGCAAAAACAACACACACACTTCCATAATAGCTCTTGATCAAAAATACTGAAAAATCAGTATGTCATGATTACCAGATCTAAATGACAGCATGGTAGTATATAAATGTGACTTCCCCTTCCTCTCACTAAATCACTCGTGAAAGTAACTCATGAAAAACTATCCAGAACTAGCAACTAGAAGAACAGCAATAAAGTATATGAAATAAAAAATTTTATAAGTTAGCCTATACTAAAGCTTAATAACTATGATGTAGAAATCTTACTTCTACTTCAGCAGATTTTTGTACTTTGCATATTTAAGTTTTTTCGCATATTAAGCAACACCATGGGAATGGAAAAGTGAACAGGCTGCATCACTTACTAAGGCAACATGAGAATTTGAATTTATTTGCTAATTATTTTAATTAATGTTAGTACATCTTGTATTTCAAAGAAATATTGAAATAATTCACATGTATACTAAGATCTTTAACACTACAGAAAACTGGATTACTAAGCTGCCTACAAACTAGTCCTAATAACACATTTTATATATCCTTCCTTTTCTATAAAAAATTCTTCACGAGTTAAAAGCAGGCTGCATTTCCTCATCACATACAATTAAATAATGTGCATTAGAATACAGGAATTTTCATTCAAGTCCGAGGAGTCAAAAATACCAAAAAAATTTTCAGCAGCAGTCACCATTAAAACATCTCTACATTCAAGAGAAACATTCAGGAAACTGTGCTGAAGAACAGAAAATATAAACTAATAAGAAAGAAATATATAATATTGCTGCAGCTAATCAGAACAGTAAAGCGATATATTTTGAACTCTTGATAGATTACCACTAATTGCTCCCTAAATTTCGATTTAACTATTCACTCAAATAAATTATGTCTGATCATCCCTGTTTAAACAAAACCTAAGATTCTTTAAAAATCTCTGTGTAATCTAATTTACAAAATCTATTTAACATCACTATTTATCTAATTATATTTCTATTTAGATATATCAGGTTTTAAGGGGTAACAACTCCATTTTGCAAATATTTTTTGATCATGATGTGCAGTTGCTCATTTATTTATTGACAATAATACCACATTTTAAAGACATGCCCTATTATTTCAATTTTTGTATTTTTTTTAATGTGGAAATGTATATTTACTTAAGATGTGACTACCCTAATGAACGTTATATTGCACAGTCCCATCTAATTTTTTTATTGCTCACGAATCACAGAATCTTCTGAGCTGGAAGAGACCCACGAGGATCATCTAAGTCCTACTCCTGGCCTTGTACAGGACACCACAAGAATCACACCATGTGCCTGAGAGCATTGTCCAAAGGTTTCTTGAGCTCTGTCAGGCTTGGTGCTGTGACCATTTCCCCGGGGTGCCTGTTCCAGTGACCAACCACCCTCTGGGGCGGTTGTCCCCTGACACAACTTCAGGCCATTCATGAAACTCTGTGTAAAGAGTTATGGTAAGGACACTGGAACTATATTTTTTTCCTATTGGCCCTTCGTACATTTTGCTTTGTGTGTTCTAAATCTATCCATAAAAAAGGCTCTATCACACACATTTTGAAATGCCATCATCTTTCTTTGTATTACTCCTGGGTTTCCTCTCCCTGATTTAACCTTCTCTATGCTTCCTTTTAATGTTTGAGTTTTGTCAGGAGCTTCTTTCTCATCCAGACTGACTCTGGGTCATTTTGCTTGATTGCCTGTACATCAGGATGGACCGTTCTTGAGCTTGGTAGATCTGATCCCTGAAAATCCCCCAGGCCACCTGTCATAGGATTCTTCCCAGGAGATTTCTGAAAAGGCCAAAGTGCTGTCCTGCAGCCAGGACAATGCAGCTTTTTGCCTTGTTTCCTCCATCAGAATCTTGAACTCCACCATGCATGGTCACTGCAACCTTCAACAGCTTCAATCATCTGCGTTGGGAAGTTGTCATCAATGCGCTCTGGAAACTCCCTGGACTGCTTTTGCCCTGCTGTGTTGTGTCTCCAGCAGATATTGGGACGGTAAAGTCCCCCAGAAAGACCATGGACTGGCTAATCTTCCTCCTAAACTCTCAGGTGGCTTATTAGCCATCCCTAGACAGAGGTCCAGCTATCCCTGCTGTACATACAAGCAAGTTTCTCACCACCCTAACTTTGACCTTACTCAAGATTCCGTTTCCACCCATTGCAGCACTCAGTCATGTGAGGCATCATATCACATCTCTGACCTCAATGCGGTCTTAGCTCAGCAACTGGATGCAGACCCCTGATTTCTCCCTTTAGTTCCATATGCTGCATGTTGTAGTGCACAGGAATTTCAGAGAGGCACCCAGTTATGCTCATGTAAAACGAGACATTGTGTCCTCTGCCACTACTAAAATTGAAAGATATAAGGGGTTCATGTCATTTCCTTTCAAAGCTGTTGATTAAAGAGTTATGGACCCATAAGTTTGACATTGAGCCTCTAGCACTAAAATAGGAGATTCTGATAGCATCAAACCTTTACACTGAAGAAAAGCCAGCAGTAGCACTAATGGGAGGATGCTTCTGAGTAAAAAGTACCCATACGAAATGTCATGACTCTGCCTTTATATTTTTGTACAACAGTTACATACATTTTCCACTAATGTGGAAATAGTTTGATTTAATGCACATCAGCAAGTTTTAAATTATTAAATACTTTTAAAAATGCAAGCCCTTGTGTTTACAATATTCTTTTATTATATTTTTAATTATATTAGATGACATAAAATAAATACTCAGTTTTGGAATCAATGCTTAAATATGGATTCTGGACACTAAAGAAAACCTGTTTCAGAACAATATAATGGGATCTATGCTATCTTCCATTTGTAGCATTAGCCAAATATATTACAAATTGCAAAGGAAAAATGAATAGAGTGAAAATTAAAGCAGAGAGCAAATTAGAATAAGACAAACAAACAATGCTTTACTGACTCCTATAGGTGGTAGAAATTATTCTGAATTTTAATTGACAGGATAGAATAGAAATAGCAATAACTATTCTTGTAGAGAAAATTAAGCAGGAATAGCTAGTCTATTTCTATGCAAATATATGTCATTAGGCAGTTAATAATTGCGTTTTTGCAGATGCCAATGGACCTGAACGACAATTATTCTTCAAAATTACAAGCGTCTTTTCACTGCATTTTTTTTTTCAAAAAACAAGATCATGCAATAATTTGTTTCAAGTATTTCCCTTTGTCCTGTTTTGACATTAACTATTTTGGCTTTGTACAATAAAATGTTTCTATGTTATAATAAATTACATTTTTAACAAATATCACTCCAGAGTAAGAGTTATGTCTACTGTCTCTCTTCTTATGTTTTCAAATCTATTTATAATTACATGCATACCATTCATAATATGCACAAATAACTCAGGAGTCAGTAGTGATAAGCAGATTCTATTCAGCTTTCCTAAAGGAAAGGAACATGGAGGATACTGGAGAAAACCTTTATATCTATTCCCATTCCTTTTACTTAAGTAAAAGAAGATTAAGAAAATTTCCATGTCAGTCTCTCTACCTTCTGGTTTTGTACGATCCAGCAACATAAACTTACTAAACAATTAAAGAACAGAATTGTTACGGGTTCTAGTTTATTTCTTATCAGTACCAATTTAATACCAGTCTTTTATCCAAATTTTTGCTCCTAATCAACAAGTTCTCTAGATCATCAGAAAAGCAAAGAATTGTTTTCAAGTATAAGCAATGTTTTTAATACGAAACTTAATAAATTTATGAAGAATTTAAATAATGCAATAGTTTGCTAATGGTAGTAAACTGTGCTAGAACAAAGAGTATCTCTCTCCTAAACCCACACTTTATATACCTAGTCCTTCTCAAAATATCCTACCCTAAATAAGTATGTCATAAATACCTCCTGACTAAACTGCATGCAAGTATACAAATGTAATATATTCTGGAACCATCTTTTCAGTACCACACCATCGTGTATGTGAGAAACTTCATACTTTGGAAAGCGATTAGAAGTATAAAGTCAAAGGAATTTCCTAATGCATCTTAGTGAAAATTTATTTCTCATCCTCATGGATTCCTCAAAATACCTTATTTTCTACAGCATCCTGTATATTTCAAATTAAAACCCACTAATTGGATTCTCTAATTACAACTGTTAAAACTCTGTGACAGGCCTAAGGTCTTGGTGGACAGTAGCTGCCTTGTTACATTTTGAATAATTTACATATGTTTTGACAATAATCAGGTAGTTTATTAGTTGATACTATCTATTATATTAAACTAAGCACACAGATCATTTTCTTTCAAGGCTACAGGGTAAGAATTTTCAAAAGCTTTGAACCACTAACAATACTCAACATGTCTTCTGGAGTATCAATTAATCTTGTAATTGAATTCTTACTGGAAAACAATATAGAGCTGACAGGAATCCACAGACTTCCAGAATCTTCTGGATTGCTAATGGTCTGCAGAATCATGTTTGAAAAACAGCTTTTAACATAGAGCCAGTAAAAGTTATTGCATATGGCTGCTAGACTGGTCAAGTTGTCTTTACCATACTTGTAAGCCATACATCTATAATTTAACACTTAGGTCATCCACAAAAGGCCAACTGGCTCAAGATGTAACCATCTATTACTTTGTTTAAATATAATTTTAGGCTATGAGAACTTATTCATCTGGAATTAAGTTTGATTTTTCTTGTTTTAATGATTCAATGCAAATTCATAAAATCAGAAGAAGAATAATAGAATTATTCTTAAAATATAGTAGCACTCACTACCTTAAACATTTGTATTACCAATACTGACAACACTGTGAAGCTGTGCAAGACTACAGACATAAAATAAACACCTCATGCACTCATAATTAATGGCAAGATATTAAATTGGTGCTTCTGGTCTACATAAATTCATTGTGAACACCTGAGCACACACATGCAGACAAACTACTATATAAATACAAGCATATGTGCAAAAATTAGCATAAGGCATAGAAACATTGCACACATTTAGAAAGGAACTTAATTGAAGACTTATGGTTTTTCATATACATAACTTGTTATGGCATCCATTTCCAACAATTTCCTCAGCTGTTCATAAAGGCAGCTGACAAGGTAAATGTTTAAAGCCAAATAGATTCAACTAGAAAATATAGAGGAAAATAGTACGTACATATCATTTGACAATAATATGAAACATCTGCTATAAAACACCTTTTGAAGTGTATCTTCTACATAACACATCAAAACAGGATTTTTAATTAAAGTAAGATACAAAATTTCATTTATACAGGCATAAGATTATATTAACTGTTATATCCCTAAAATTGCAAAAGGCAGTTATTGTGGAAATGAAGTGCATAAATAAATGATGAAGATGCAGAATATAAAAGTAATGCACCAGCACTGAATTAGTTTGCGATTTTGTTAAAGAAAGCATACATACAAATGGCCATAATTGTGCAAAAACTGCAAAAGAAAACTATCCTAAAACTCAATTTTTCACTTAATCAGTTGACAGAGAAATAACATTTAAAATCATCAGTCATAATTCAGCTATCCTGCCGGACCACTTTACCTTCTGTATTTGCGTATTTTTATTCATACATGTGTGCATATATAAATATAGAAGCAATATATACACATATATATGCAAATAAGCCACACCAGATGATGAAGGAGAAGTAATCTGTACAGACACAGAGGTACAAAAACTCAGGCTGAAATAAGCTTTTTAACCTCTAAGATGAATGTCTGGGAATAAAAAAAAAAATCTAGATGAAGAACACATTTTAACAAATTCCTGTAACTTGTCAGAGCTATTTGTCCAAAGTATGCTATAAATACTATTTTACCTGGGAAAAAAATACTAGGACAAGTTTAATTCTCAAGGTACTAAGTTCCAGAGAGAACTCTGAAGAAAATACTGTTTTATTAAATCTTATCTCATGACATGGCTATAAAAGCATTGTCAACAGTTCCAGTAACTAAGCTTATTAAACTTTTATCTTCACACGGCTTCTGCAACCAAATAACAGCTGGAAAACTGATAATAAAGAAATTTAATCCATCATTTTTACAGATGAAATTAATACCTGTCAAATTCACTTCTGACAATCTAATATAATAGATTTAAATTAGCTATTCTGTTTTTTTTTAAAGATAGTGTAAGAAAACCAAGATGACACTTCTCAGTATTGCAAGATTCAATTCAAGTATTGCAAGTAGAGAACAATTACAGACAAAGTGAATGTTTTATGTGTAATATATATTGCAGAACCAGTTCTGACTGTATAAGTTCAAGTGTAATTTGTTTCTGACCCATGACATAAAAAATCCTGATTTGAAAGAGTAAAGTATTAAAACTCTGTTCAAGGTGGTACTTAGAAATTATTCCAAAATTAAAAAAAAAATATATCACACCTCAATATTATTTCTAGTGAACTAAATGCAGATCAGTGGTATAGAACAACATTCTAATTAAGAACATAAATTCTAATTAATAAAGCAATCTTGATCTCCAGAAAACTGCATAGTAACTACCCAGCGCATAGACTAATTAAAAATTTAACCAGTATATACGGCTGTATTCTGCACATTCATGTAATTTGAAAAAGATAAAAGGTAAAGCTTGTCACAGGTATATCAGATGCAGTTGAGACAACACTGCAAAAGCAAAAGCAGAAGAGAACACAAACCAGCCAAATGTAAGAAACTAGCCCAAATGAGAAGAGCGAAAGCTCAGAAACTAAGGTACTTGAAATAGCACGTTCTTCAAAAGTTAAGAAAATTGAACAGAGATAAGCACAAAATGGGCAGTCCAAAATCACCACTCAGTGCATCAATGAGAACAGATGGTTTGTATAAGGCCATTCATTGTTTTAAGTATTTTTGTCTATATTTTCAGTCCCAGCAGTGAGATTCCTAGCATGTTAATTCAAAAAAAGGTGTTGTTGTGTCTCCACTGGTTTACAGTTACTAAAACCTGCTCCACTCAAGTTAAGTGGAGTTGTTGCTTATTTTGTAGGATCACTATAACTGCATTCCCTTTTTGATGTTGTGGTGAGGCTTTCAATGCTATTTAGCATTTCAAAAGTCCAGGTTCTTAGCAACAGACAACTTGGCATCTTTGGCCACCTGAAAAGCTCTTCCTTGCCTAAAGAAACCACTTCTTGTAAAGCCATGATGCATTTATGTACTGACACCTTGAGTCTTAACGCATGCGCAAACAGCAAGGTCAAAGAGAACCGCAGAAAGACACTAGAATTTCCATGGAACAGTCAGTTTTTGCTATGAACTGAAGATACCAAGCTCAGTGAGAAAATGAACTTGCAAGAGCTTCAGTGAGTACCAGAGCTAACAGAAGAAAAGTTAAAACAGATAATGTCATGTCAGACTTACACAGAAAACTCTCAAAACCAGTGGGAAAGCAGGCATTCATTGTCTTAAAAGGAAGTTTCAGAAGACAGGAGAATGCTAAAGGCGCTCCAAGTTGAAAACAGTAATAAACAGACAAAATGGCAAAGGACCAAAGTGCATTGGGTAAGGAATGAGGACTGAAACTTAGATATCTCTGACTGAAGATGAGTAACAGAGTACTGAAGGTCAGAAAAAAAAAACCTTACAGAAAAGTAAGGTGCAGACAACAAATAGAGGAGACCTGCTGAAACAACACCAAGAGCAAAATAAAAACGCAAGTTCTTTTGAAGGCTTAAATGATATCAAAGAGAATCAGTTATGAGAAAAAAAAGAACAAGAAAATGCTGTAAAAAATCCCAAAAGAGGTGAGCAGTCTGGAGAATGTGGCCAAAAATGGTTGTATGGGTGCAGTTTGAGGAAGCACCTCATCCAAAAGCTTCCAAGGACTTCAGCAACAAGTCTAATTTATAATACAAGAAATTTACTTTTTTTGATTGAATCTTCAGACAAAATAAAATAAGGAAAAAAGAAAGGATAGCAAACAGTATGGTTCTGACAAACTCAGAACAGCAGAAGTATTTAAGAGGTGATGGGGACAATGGAAGAAACATAAGAACATCCTGGTAACCAAGCTAAAGAGATAAACCAGCAAAAGTCAGTAAGAGCAGCAGATATAATGGAAGTGAATCTATGTGTCAGAGTAAAAAAGAGTTTACTCCTCAGGATACTAACTTAAGCAACTGAACCTTGACAAAGACAGCAACAGCTCCATATTTTTTAGATGAAGGAATTTAACATAAAGTCAAAATTGACACGATACATTTCAGAGGAATAACCTTAAAAATACTGTTATTTCTCAAAACTCCTAAAAATACAGTTGTTTCTCAAATCATAACATGACAAAAGTGTTTTCACCCTCATAAATTGTGAAGATAAAGACAGTATGATATGCATTGTCCTAAACTGGCTAATAATGCAATGTTTCAATTTATTCTAAAAATGATGTTGATAAGTGCAGTCTTCAGTCACTGCAGATAGTTCACTGTCTTTGCTGATCTTGTGAGGTTCTCTACAGTCTGTCTCAGAAAGGTGCTACCTGCACACCAGAACTCGTTGCCATTAAATGCCCTTCTCACAGGGCTGTAAAATGCGAAGTTTTTTTCAGCTCTGTAGCTGAATTAGAGCTGTTAATGCATGTGGCCCACGACTGGTGACTGTCTGGCAAAAGACAGCTGTAATAACAGGGAATGATAATTTCAGTCACTTAGCCTTCACCTAGCCTTCAAGTGAACAGTATCCTGGAACAGAGGTGCTGGCAAAAATAAGTTACCTGCAACTGAGCCTGGAGTCGCATTCTTTGACAAATGGTGCACAATTTTTTCTTTCTTCATTAAAAGAATCTTTGATAGAGGTAGAAATAAAACTCCAAAAATCAATCCAAGAAGACCTAGTATCTTTTCAGATAATATCAGAACATAGCAGATTCAAAGTACAACATGAAACTAAATATTCACCAGCTAATATCCAGCATGGAAGGACAGTTCCAGAAAAGCAGACTTAGCAGCACTAGAGGTTCTCACTGAAAGCAGTCTTAAGAGGTAGGATCTGCCAGAGAAACCTTCTAATGGAGTTCTACATCGTTAGCAATTCTACAAAATGAGCACACTGACTTAAAAAACACCTGAAGACCTTTGGGACATTTTCTGATCTTAGTTCTTCAGTCACAATAAGAAGTTTCCAGAAAAAAAATGCTAGAAAACTCAGTAGGGCAAGTCATCTATCAAGTTTCTTCAAGCTAAACAAGAGAATTGTGTTATAAGACAAATGCTTTTGTTTCAGTTGCATTTGGTAATTCAAAGTGAAGCCTACAAATGAGATATCTCATTAGTTTGAGCAGATGGATCAAAATTAAAGACTGAATCACCAACTCTTAATTTCCCAGTTGCAATGAAGAACTTGAAGTCCTGCAGAAGACAAATGTTGAAAAATCAACATAAAAAGCTTCTCTCCATCTGTCAAAACACATGCCTGCAGAATGCAACTACCTCCTACCACCCTTAGTCTTAAAAAATGAAAACACACGTACATCTAATAAAAACACATGAACACATAACTGCAGTCAAGCCTTACACTGTAACCCATAATATGACACTGACACATCAGTATGACTTCCATAAGAGTAAATTATTTGGTTCTGGAATGGTAGAATTCTTTGAGAATGAGTTAAAAGAACAGTAGATAAACAAACAATGTTGAATTCAATTTATTAAGACATTCCAAAGACTCTGATCAAGAATCTTTAAAAGAGACAATGTTGTGAAAGTTTGATGGCCACAGAAAGGTGTACATTAATTCAAGCAACTTTAGAAGGGGAAAAGGGTTTTTTACTGATTCTGGTATTTCTTTCTGGCATTTCAGTACAAGACAGAACAGAGAGGTTTCTGGCTCTCTGTCACAGATCACTGCCTGAATAGATATAAAATCTCAACCATCTCCTAAATGTCATACAGATATACAACAGCTGTGGAAATTTTTCTTTAATACTGGGGGGAGGGAGGAAAGATATGAATACATCTTTCTAAGAAGTATATTTAGGGAAAACGACAGCTTTGTTAAAAAGAAAACAAACTTTGCACACATAGAATGTGAATAAACACAAGTTTTATGGATCACACAAGCTAAAAGAGTTAACAGAGCATAACAATAGCCTGTGGTGAACGTGGACACAAGGTAACAGGTTTCTAGAAACTTAGAAAATCAGAAGAAGGTGTAATAACTTTAGAGGAACAAAGGGTATTATCAAAATTGTTAAAAGACACAAAAGAAAGCCTTCCTAGTGTAATGTTAATCATATTCACTCATAATACTCATTTTACACTATGGGGTAGGCATCTCAATGTAGATATATCTACATGACCTGGTTTTTTTTTCCCACATTTTTAAACATCTGCAGTTGGTTTAATGATTAGACAGATTTGTCACAGCATACTCACTAAAAGGAAAACTCTAATTTTTAATGTGGTACAATACTACATACTATAATATAATTAACTGTATTAGGATAACTAGTTGATATACTTGATTCTGCACTGTCAAAGCCTGTATACCAGTATTTGTATATAATTCGTTTCAGGTTATGAATTTTGGCTTCATAAATGTCAAGACCAATATGTATTAAATACTATGAAGAAAAGCCCAGTGCAACCGGTAGCTATTTAGATGTGTACTTTAAAGAGTATGTGCAACACAGCAGAATGAACCTTTTCAAGCAAAAAGAATTTATAATCATTTGAATCAAATTAATCTAAGTGTTCTGAAATCAACATTTATATAGCAAGGGAAACCATACTTCTGCTTTGTCCATACAATTTTCAGAAACTGAAATCAGCAACGTCTGCTGCTGAAACTGTAACATTTAGTAGACTACCATTCTTCACTCAACCTCTTACAGCTGTAGCTCATAGAATCATAGAATCATAGAATCATAGAATCATAGAATCGATTGGGTTGGAAAAGACCTCCGAGATCATCGAGTCCAACCCTTGGTCCAAATCCAGTCCATTTACTAGATCATGGCACTCAGTGCCACGTCCAATCTGCGTTTAAAAATCTCCAGGGATGGTGAATCCACCACCTCTCTGGGCAGCCCATTCCAATGCCTGATTACTCTCTCTGTAAAGAATTTTCTCCTGATATCCAACTTAAATTTCCCCTGGCGGAGCTTAGCCCGTGCCCCCTTGTCCTATTGCTGAGTGCCTGAGAGAAGAGACCAACCCCCACCTGGCTAGAACTTCCCTTCAGGTAGTTATAGACGGCGATGAGGTCACCTCTGAGCCTCCTCTTCTCCAGGCTAAACAACCCCAGCTCCCTCAGCCTCTCCCCATAGGACTTATGCTCCAGTCCCTTCACCAGCCTTGTTGCTCTTCTCTGGACCCGCTCCAGCACCTCAATATCCTTTCTGAACTGAGGGGCCCAGAACTGAACACAACTGCGTGTGGCCTCACCAACGCAGAGTACAGGGGAAGGATCACTTCCCTGCTCCTGCTGGCCACGCTATTTTTGATACAGGACAAGATCCCATTGGCCTTCTTGGCCACCTGGGCACACTGTTGGCTCATGTTGAGCTTCCTGTCAATTAGTACCCCCAGGTCCCTTTCTGCCTTAAAACAAAACACTAATGCGTTCATCTGCCAGTACAAGAACTAAAACTAGGATTAAACAACTAATTGTACTTATTATATAATATTATATATGTTTGCAGTCCGTTTTTTCCTCCGTGTGAAGAAAAGAGAAGGGAAGAAAGGTGCAATAAACATGCTGGAACAGCATATGACTTCCTACTGGGAATCCAAGATAAATTCCTTAGACGCTACTGATGTAAAGAATCTGCTACCTGCACTACAGCAAGTGAAAATACACGAAATAATAACAATAAATGAAAGATAAGAAACTAAATGTACTTCAGTGTTAGGAATTTGGTAACGCACGGGCATAACTGACAATGAGGAGAAAGCAAAGTTCCCTTGATAGTGCTAACAAATTTCAATAACAGGAAAATAACAGCATTTCCATATGTCATCTTCATGCAAGTTTTCTGAATGTAACAACAGTAACTGACAACAACAAGAGAAGTGGAAGAATGGTGTAAAGTAGGGAGGGAAGGGGGGGGGGGCAGAAGGACTAGGAAGCTGGCTGAAGTATTTCCCCTTCCCCCCCCAGGTCATAAACCAACTGTTCATCTTTCAAAAAACACAATGAATTTTTTGTGAAAAGGGCAAAAAGTGCAATTCTTAGCGTGACTATAGGGGACAGAGTTTCCACCTTTTATATATAGGTTATTTAGTGAAAAGCCTCTTCAAGTATCATAGTGCACTAGCATTTTATATTGCTCCAAACAGGTGCCATACCTGCTTTATGTGCAAAGTTCTAACAAAAACAAGACATTATGTGGGAGCGATTCAGGAGCACAATAACAGAATGATAAACTATTCAGGCAAATAGTCAGGCCCACAATCTTAGCAGAGGGGAACATCAGACGTGAAAATTCACTACAGAAACCTCTATTGTAAAGCAAAATGAAGGATGACTTTCCTTCAAAAGAAAACAAAACACGAACCCCAGGACATATCAAATGACGGATGCTGAGCCCTTATGCACTATGACTTGAACATTGCGGAATTCTCATCCCTCATCTCTAACAGGAGAGATTGAGATTTGAAAGATATGTGAAAGGCTAAGAATATAATAATTAAGTTATGTATTTTTAATTTTTTAAATCTTTAAATGTACCTCAGTGTAAGGTCTTGTAATTTTTAAAAAAGTGACATAAATATACATTAATTACTTTGAGGATATGTAAAGTACCAGGAATTTTGACCTCTGTTAGAAGCTAACACTATTCAGTCAGTTTAGATTTTCTTGTATGCTATTTCTATGAAGTGTTCTCAAGGTTAGAGATTATCTCTGAAGTAACAAATCTTCAAAAAAGAAATTCTTAACGCATCACTGTGATCATCAAAACTACCTTCTTTATATATGTTCTGAATGGAAACCAAAAAAAAAAATAAATACCTGGTGTCCAGCCATTATTTGCTTCAGCACATTTTCATAACACACTTCATCCATATGATTCAGCTGCTGCACCTGAAAAACAAACATCATAGTCCATATTAAAATAATTTCTATCTTTATGTATTTTCTACAACATATCAAGCAATTTACAGTGATCCATAAAAGATAAATTTGATTATGCAATTAAATATAAAATATATAGATTCCCATTCCTAACTATAGCATTTTGTTATTTTTAAACTCAGAAACAGAATATGAAAATAAGTAGATAAAATATGAGTAAGGGCAGTTAATGGAAAATTCATTATGTCACTTTGCTGGTGTTTTTTAATGACCAAAGAGAGGTAACCCGTTCCTTAATTTATCTGTTTTGTATTAAGGAATCTTACTTCTACAGGATATTGAGGAAATATCAATTTAATATATCTTATCCAGTATTAAGGTCTTCTATTTGATACATAAAAATAGTTTCTACATTGCATATGTATATATTTATCTACAGGAAATTACTGGTAGTTCAGGTTTTTTGCCATAGAGAACAGAAATTTCTTCATAGCTGGGTCATGTACAGAGAACAGTGAGAGTACCATGTAGAGAATTTACAGTTAAGGATAAATAAAATGTTTAAGGAATATTCTGGCTGAAATAAAAAGTATTCTTCAACCTACTCTAAAGATTTTTTTTTCTATTTCTTTAATGCATTACGATATAAACGGCATGTATCTACTTGAAAGCACCTCAATATCAAGATTGTGGCAAATCAAAATAAATAAGTCCAAAATTAGAGCAATCAGTCCATTCTTTATTTGTGCACTTGTGTCTTATAACCAAATTGGTTTGGCACAAAAAAATGTTTTACAAGAACAAAGTATGCAAAAATTTGAAAAAGGAAATTTAGTACTTGGAGTTATGTAGACTAGCTGAAAGTTGAAAATCACAGCTTTAAAAGAGCTTTAGAGGAAAGCAGAGAATGTTCCTATTTGAAATTGTACTAGTAGCAAAAAGATGAAAAAATACAGACGTGTGCAAGGGACAAGCAGCCAGTCTAATTATTCTGGAAATGAGAGGTTAGCATTTTTTTTTTCAAATAGTAGCAAATGAAAATCATTAAGGAGAAACATATATAAGCAGTGCATAAATACACATGGACATACATACACACATACACATACATACAAACATAACTTTATATTTTCTTTGCATTTAAACCTAAAGAGAAAAAAATAAAAATGCATCAAGAAAAAGAACTGACATTATCTGAAAAAATATCTGACATTACCAGACCTCAACTGAAGAAGTCATGGTCCCATATGCTCTAAGAATTTCAACATACAGAGTTTCAAGAGCTTTCCCAGCTAACTTCTATGCATAATGAATGCACCAGATTGTCCTTGCCTTTGAAAGCTTTCCTAGAGTTTGCACGTGATTCTGTAAATAGCTAATCAGCTTCAAATTTTTGGGGAGTTTTTTTGGTACAGGATTTCAGAAGACTGTGGCAAAGCATCTCCATAAATTAACTAACAACCTTCCATCTCCTTGCAACTCATTAGTATGGATATAGACATAGCACTGACTGCACTTGCTGATGTCCTACAATAACTTCTCTTGATCCTGTGGTTTCTTACATCGCCTTCCTCCTCTCATATAGACCAGAAGCATGTTGATATTGGCAACAATTTGGCAACTTTAGTATTAGGTGTTATCTTGAACAGAATTCATTTTCAAAGAGGTTTAATATTTTTACTTTTTGCTTGCTATAAAGTGTATGATTTTGATTGCAAAATATATTATGTTCTATGAAATTTGTTATGACAATCTTCTGAAAAGCAAAAGAACTCCTGGCTGTTACCAAGACAGTCTGCCCAGGTATTCACATTTCAGAATAACTACTATCTTCTAATATTTTCTCATCTCCTTATGCTTCTTTAGAAAGCTACTTTTTTTTTAATAATTTCAAATTTTCCAGGATTATTTATATATTTCTTTGATTTTTAAATAACAAATGCACTCTAAAGGGAGTATGAAAAAATAGACTATCTTCTTTTTTCTTACTATACAGTGGAATTAAACTAAATATTAAAATCAAATAGCAGTGAAAGATCAATGAAAAGCAACAGCAAATAACAGTGAAGGTACTTAAAACAATTAATGAAGGTTAAAATATGCAAATCATGGTAAGCACCATATGGTAAACTATTCTTGTGTGTATAGATTTAAAACATCTCCCTACAGTTGTAAAATAAGTTCCTTTCCTGCACTGCAGATGGAATGACTACTTAAATAATCTAGTAAGAAAAGCAATGGCCATTTTTACAAAACCCAAAAAATATGCTATGATTGATTAAGCTATGAAATTAACATTTGATTGAAAATATTTTGATTTCTATTAATTTAAATCATAGGTGAACAAGTTTTCTAAAAGATAAGCTATATAAGCTTTAATTATCAGCTAATTTGTATAAATTCCTGTATTTAAAGAACTATAAATTACATGTCAAGTGGCACTGCACTTATGATTTCTAATAGGAATATTATACCTGACCAAATTTATTAATGTTTCTCAAAATGAGCAAGAGCACAAAGAGTAAAGAAGCCTATTTAGAGACTACTTTAAATACGGTTTCTATCAAATATGTACATACAATAATTAATGGCTTAGCATGCTAAGGTTTTCATCAGTAACTTATATCCAACTAGTATTAACGCATGTCATGTTATTATATATATACAGATTTAAAAGAATAGTATTTTTCTTATAACGTTTCTCATGCATCCTTACAGCCAAACAGGAAGCACCACTGTTTCTAGGGAAATGGAAAACTGAAATGAGAGAGGCAGCTGCTACAGTAACTTCGCAGTCGAAGATGCTTCAACAAGCAAAATTTGGTAGTGAAGAAGAGGCAATGCAAAGCTAGATACCATTGTATTCAACTGCAACAAGGCCTACTTACAAGTATTGTAAACAGAGGTAATAAGATTCTTAGAGCAACTTTCAATTATGTGTATCTTTATACAAAAGAAAATATGCTTCATGAAACACCCGCAGCATAATAAACCAGGACCTCCTACACATACATATATAAAGCATGATCAAAACAAACAGCAACCCTTTCTTTGGCATTCACGATTCTTTACCTTATTGGTTGTCTTAATTCCTATAAAGGTTTGCCCCAGAGGTACAGGTCGGAAACGGCCATCAAAGTAGAATAGTCCAATAAAGGGATTGACGTGTAGAAATGTAGCAACATCAAGATAATTGGGTAATGTAGCTGAAAGGCCCAAAATCCTAATCATACTTTGTGTAGATTCAACCTATTAAAAAACAAAAAAACCTGTAAATTATCCAAGTGTTGTAAGCCAAGCAATCAAGTAGAGTTTTAAAACATCCCTCATAAAATAAGCAGTTAATACTTTCTACAAAAGGTGAGCAATAGATGTGAGTTAGTGATTATCTGTGTTGAAACCAGAGTATTCTGCAATTCCATCAAATCTTGCTTATTCAACTATTTTATTGTACTTTCGCCCTCCAAAAGGTTACCAGTCATTAACTGACATGAAAGAACAACAGCAGAAAATTGGCTTTGTTAAGAAGGGATATTCTAATTTATAGGCAAAACTGGGACACATAATTTGGTATCTTTTCTTTCTTAGTCCAAATCACACTACAATTCTGAAAAGAAACAAGAATGTTATTCTTGTCACTCCTCTTTTTTTTGATTTTTGCTTCTGTAACTCTTTTAGACAATCTATTCCAGTTCTCTGTAACAGTTCTTCCTTTTTTCTTCCTTTTTTTTTTTTTCAAATTACTCAAGTGTTTGGTTTACATGCCTTCCCATTTGATAAGGGACAGAAATGGTGCTTTACAACTAAACCCTCTATTCCATATAAAAGCCTGCATATTATATGTATTTCCAGGTAATTTTCAAAAAGAATGAAAGCAGACAAAAGACCTGAATGAGGAAAGTATGCAAGAATTTTCCCATTTCCTTCTGCAATATTAAAAGTTGTGTAGGCTGGCTCACAACTTTCTTACTAGCATAATTATTTAGAACCAAAGTTCATAGTAATTTTCTTCTGAAGGCTTTTTAGACACTGTAACTGAAGCCATATATGAGGTTCTCAACTTATCTCAAATATGTGAATGTTTCAAGATGAGTAGGGCGGGCAAATTCTACCTGGCTAAGTCCTATTCAAAACAATATGAGGTTTTACTTAGAATAGAGATTTTTGAATCACTCAGATGTTTCGAGTTAAAGTGAAAGAAATGTAATTAAAACAGACAAATTAAAAGTTTTCAAAAAAGGCAACTAAAAAATAAATGAAGAGCATTCTCAAGGAAGATAAAATACACCATACTATAAAGTAGACCTGAAGAATAACAAGCACACCAAAATAATAAACTAAATCCCCAAGTAAACAATTCCCCAAACTCAGAATCACAGAATCAACTTGGCTGGAAAAGACCTCTGAGATCATAGAGTCCAGCCTATGATTCAACGCCACCCTGGTCAACTAGACCATCCAAGAGCCACATTCAGTCTTTTCTTAAACACCTCCAGGGACGGTGACTCCACCACCTCCCTGGCAGCCCATTCCAATGTCCAATCACTTTCTGTGTAGAACTTCTTCCTCATGTCCAACCTAAACCTCCCTGGCACAGCTTAAGACTGTGTCCTCTTGTCCTATTGCTTGTTGCCTGGGAAGAGACCGACCCCTTTCAGGTAGTTGTAGAGAGTGATAAGGTCTCTCCTGAGCCGCCTCTTCTCCAGGCCGAACTACCCCAGCTTCCTCAGCTGTTTATTAAAGGACTTGTGCTCCAGTTCCTTCACCAGCCTTGCTGCCTTTCTTTGGACATGCTCCAGCAACTCAATATCCTTCCTAAACTAAGGGGCCCAGAACTGGACATAGGACTTGAGGTACTTGAGGTAATATCCCTCTAATCATCTTAAAAACTATTATGACTCTAAATTTTTCCATTAATTTCTCTAACCTCTTTCAAGGCCATCCAAACAAAAAATCTTTATTTTTTCACCATCTACTTTTATATTTGCTTAGCAACAAAACCATAAATAATTTACACATATATATATAAAAAAATCAAAAAGCAAAAAGAGGTATATTTGACCTAAAAGACAAAATAACAGTCGTTCCAATTATTTTATGCTCAGATTGAA
This sequence comes from Pipra filicauda, assembly GCF_003945595.2. NCBI lineage: Eukaryota > Metazoa > Chordata > Aves > Passeriformes > Pipridae > Pipra > Pipra filicauda. The sequence continues at coordinate 2,629,463 of NW_024103751.1, read as the reverse complement.
TTAAAACTGTAAACTAAATGCCTATGTGTCTGCACATCATCACATGCATATACAGAATGAGGTGCTTTTATTTTTTTAATTATACATGGCAATATACAAACAGCAGTGACTAAAACTGTGCTAAACTTTAAAAAAAACCAAAACTACTTGAAGATGCAACCATACCACATGAATTATTTTTGCATTTTCTCTGTGATTATAATTCAGTTTCAACTATTCATCTATTATTCATCTGTCCAAGCACTACAGAAACTTTATTTTTCATAATGGTATTTAGAATTCTAACACATTTTTATAACAGAGTTCTCTGCATACATTTTTCAACTACTTTTCTGACTTTCCCTTGAAGAGCAAGCATTAATGTGTTTTGCTCTCAGATGCTTCTAAAGAACAGTAAGCACTGAAAGTGCACAGATGCCTTTTGTAAATATGGTCCATTCAAAAATTAATATTTTTCAAGTACTGGATAACTTATTATTTGGTCCTAAAAGTACCAATTAGAGATTATGACTTCATATACAAGACACCATGAACCTACAGTGTTTTCCTGAAACTGAAGTAAAAATTACTGAGAAGACATCTTTGGATGACAAAGCTTTCTTTTTACCTTCCCTATCACTGGCTGGTGGTATGTAGCTAAGTGAATTTTCTTCACTACTGGAACACAATCTCTGATGTTTTATTCTTCATATGTATTGAATTATCCCAGTAAAAATATAAGCACCATTTGAAGTTAGGCTTTCTTTGAAAAACTGAACTGACGCAGTGTCTGCACATCATGTTCTTTAAAAGCCTTATTATGTTTTATTGATTTGATGTTACACTGGAAGTAAGAAATAAAATTGCCATAACTTTATTTACTTGACATATCTAATTAGTATATCTAATTCAGAAGCATTCATGATGGCACGCAGAGAATTGACAGCATGTTCACCAGACACGTTCACAGAACACGATTACCACACCATGAAATTCCACGTATACAGAAAAAATAATCGCAAAAGAGCTCTCCGGTACCGATTTCCACACTCAAGCATCAGCTGTGTTTACAGTATAAATGATAAGGGATCAGGTATGGGAAGTGCCTCTCTGGATTGTAAATTGATCACATCAGGATCATTTTCTTCCTAATAAGTTTTATGATTTGCATATCATCTCATTACATTACAGCCGCCACTTGAGAGCATATGGAGTGTACACAGAGATACTCTTTTATCTGACTTCTAAAGTTCTCCCTGAACTTTGTGATCTTGGCAGCCTTCCCATTTCCATGTATTAAAATATCACATTCACGGAATGAATTACAATCAAGCTGGAAAGCATATCCCTGATTGTTCAACTTGAGCACAGAATTAAGTGAAGCACACAAGTTTACACATTTTAATCTTTGAAGAATTGTCTGCTGGTTAGAAATTAATCTGATATTCAGAAGACCCAGGATCACTTCAACACACTCGCTACAAGTTAGTCTGAATGCCCTTCAGATGTACACTAAAGATACTCAGAAAATTAGACACAAGCATTTAGTTATCAGTCCAGATGTGAAAGAAGATGAATTCTTTACATGGGTTCCTGAGTCCCCTATTCAACAGTAGTAAGAATGAAGTACTATATATGGGGATTCATATTAGTTACTAGTTGGATACTATCCTACCCACAGAATGACTCTATGTCTCATTCTCTCACAGGACCTATGTTATTTACATTATCCAAAACAAAAGACAAAGAGAAATGGAAAAAGAACCAAGAAATGCTTAGAACATTAAAAAAGAATTAAAGGTGTTTCAAAATTACTAATCAGTTGTTAGAATGTTTCATCAATGTTTCCTTGTTTATTGCTATACTGGTTACTATTAATGAAAGAGTTTAGAGGTCAATCAGTCCACACAGGTGGCAGTTTTATAGTTTCAGGAAGAAAAATAGAAAAAAACAGTAAAATTGCAAAACGAAAAGTACATAGTAAAAATGCAATTACTAATACTATTTTGAAGATTCCGTATAGGATGTTATCTGCACCTCACTCTGCACAGAATGCATTTGTTACTAGGCAACCATCTAGTTAAGTAATTTTATTAGTTTTACTCTGCTTCCAATGAACCCTGAAAATACTCTGATCTCAGTCGTCCATTTAGAATATATTTAAAAATCTAGAGGTACTGAAAAAATGTAACGATGCAGAAAGCACTATCAGAAGTCATATTATTTTCCCTCAGCTAAATATTAACTATGCATTACTTTGTCTTAAGAAATGACATTTTTCATATATCTATTAAGAGATTTCTAGGCTGGGTACAGTGCCACGTCAGTTTTTCCTGACTGACAAAATACCTTTTCATGTTACGCTTACTATTTTGTTCCCAAACTAGGAAACAAAAATGCCTATGAAGCCTTCTACAAATTAGTTTTACCGCTTTACCATAATATGAAAGAACACAAACATATGACAATCACTATTACCTTTTAAACTCCATGGATATATCACAAAAATGGAAAACCAGCCACATATCAATACTAAAAAATTACATGCAGAATGACTTCCTGACATCACTGTCATGTAAAATAGTAGAAAAGTTTCTGAAGATTAATTCCAATATCTGATACTTAACATTTTCCAAACAAATGAAGATTAGGTTTTGTTTTAAAAAAGTAGTTTGTTTTTAAAAAGTTATTTTTACACAACTACAAGGCTGTGTAAAAGATAGCAGGATAGATCCAGATTTGTGTAAGACTCATTAGACATATGGCTGTACAACATAATTTTTAAAAATAACATCACAGAATAGCAAGAAAGCCTATATTAAATTTATCACAAGCTGATGAACTGACAGATTTTAAAGAATTGTATAACTGAAAAACAGCAATTAAAAAGGGATTCCTCTAATTGCTTTCTAAGCCCAATGCTAATCAATAATTTACCTATGATACACAGCCAAAAAATAACTGGTGACAAGAAGAGCAGGTGATTGACAGAATTAATATAACTGATGTGTGTGTCAGGCATACAGCTAAATCTACGTTGATAGTCCCACTCAAATTAAATTTCTTTTCATTTACCTCATAAGACACTATTCTCAGGAAACATTCTTATAGTAATGAGTGAATCCTGCAGCAACTACAAAAAGGGTTTGTTTGAGGACTTAACAAAAAAGTATATGAATGCAAGCTCAAAAGATGATGTGCTAGCAATTTAAGTACATGCAATTCTTAAAGATATAAAAGGGATAGAACTGAGTATAGAAGGAAAATGCAACAAAACACAGTTTTGTTGACAGGTTTTAAAATACAATTGTGAATATAAGAAAGTCCAGTGGAAAAAAAGACCCACAACACTATTGTTTGAAAAATTATTGCAGAAGGCTGCAGTAACCTTGTTTCATCTACCCTTTAAGAAAAGATGCTGAGAAACTTGATTAGTCTATGTAGGGAATATCAAGGAGACAAAAAACTAACAGTGCTCACTCAAGCTGAGAAATGAAAAACCAAATGAAATGCCAATGCCATTCCAGATCCAAAAGACACATATAGGAACTACAGTGGGTTACCATCAGACACAAGATATACAGAGCTAAGCAGCTGGTTTTAGTTCATTAGCTATCAGACTTGACTATTTTTTTTTTAACTGATCAAATTTTCATCATCAAGAATGGGATTCCAAGCACACAGAAATTTCTAATTTGATAACAATTAGACATTGGGTTTGGGTGAGAAACATCTGAACCTGTTTTACAGTTAGAGGTAAAAAAGGGAACCAAAGGGACAGAAAAAAAACAAACAGGTAGAGGAGTTAATAAGGCAGTAGAGATATTGAAAATGCATCCAGAGACAAGAAAACTACGGCTGAGATGGAAAGTTTCCTAAATAAGGTGTCATGAGGAAAGAAAGCTCAGAAAGGAAACATGAGAATTTCCAGGGGAAGGAGAACTTCAACATCTCATGGTCAGTGCAGCCAAGGCTGCCTTTGATCTTCACTTCCCCAATGAGGCCCTCCTTTCCTCATGAATACAAGGTATAGCACAGTACCACTGTTGGCTGTTGTTGCCTGAAGGAGGTAGCTCTCATCAATGTATTCCAGAAATCTCCTGGATTGCTTGTACTGCTGTATTATCCCACCTATTACTTATTGAGCAACTTTATTGATCTAATACAAAAACATAAAGCAATTGAAATTTAAACTTGAAGAATGAGACAATGATGGCAACAATACTTATGTGTCTAAGATGGGAGCTTTGGTATCCCAAACTCTGAGAATGCTTTTACTATGGATTTTCTTTTATTTAATTTATCATTCATATACTTGAGAGAAGGTGTCAAAGTCATGTAATCACTCAAGTGTAGTATTCAGTATGCTTTTTGTGAAAAATATACATAAGCAGCAGTCATCAAAATCTCTGAATAATTATGATAAAATAATCCAGTGGCCTTTAAAAGCAGACAATTTTTTTCTTTCAAGATAATAAGCTTAGTACATTACTGTAGTGTGGAAAGTTTGATTAAAAAGTTTAAGCATTTTAGTTTTACATCTGCATTATGCTCTGGACTAAAACTTTAAACATCAAAGCTATAAATTGGATTCAAAGAAGTTGTTTGATGTTATACCTACAGTATATAACAGAGCTCAAAGCAATTTTCCCACCAAAATGTTTAGCAAAGTCAATTTAAATCACTTGCAAAAACATTCTCTAAAATTTGAAAAGTGCAAACGTGCACAAATATACTCTTCATTCTGCTATGAGTAAAACTCAGTAATTCCAATATATATGCTCCTTCCAGGTTTAAATAAAACCTAATTCTAAAAAATGCCATAAGTAAAAATGAGCATGTTAAAGTCTTAGAGTAAGTGGTGTGACTCAGTGTTCATCTGAGGGAAAGTACATCAATCATTTAAGTATTCTGAGATACAAATTAGGACAGACCTGCTAACGCAACAGGATATTCCTCTTTTAAGCATATATTTGGATAGCTGTATTTGTACCTTGCATGAATACAGATCTCAAAACACTCTTTTCTGGCACAGTTGTAGGCCCAAGTAGCTAGCTGAACACTAATTCTTAAAAAGACAAAAAAAAAACCCCAAAACCGTTGTGGTTTTTTTTCTATTATCCACCATCTAAACAAAACAACCCTCATACCTCCAACAAAACAAGAGATCAAGAGTTATGCTTTTGCTCCAGGACAGGATAACAAACCCTGCAAAATGTAAAAGGCACTCCATTATACATCCTGACCTGCACAGGAATCACGACATTGTCTCATATACAAGCTATGGAAGTATGATCTACATGAAACTAGAGGTACATGCCATTATTAGTCGCTACTAGTGATTTATTGAAAAGGCTGAAGTAGTATTCAAAGGAATTTATCACTGTTCTGTTACAGAAGCGATACAAGAAATGACTATTCCAGGTCAGATCAGAAATTACACTCCTTCAACGCACTGTCTCCCACAGGGGTCAAAAGGGACAGTACAGAAAACGGGAAAATGTCAATGATATTTACCAGAGTAGCTCCCAGTTACTACAGCCCCCAATCTGATCTAGCGACTATTTCTCTGCAATGGATTTTTCTCTGAATTACTTGTCTAAACACTTTCTGAGTCCCTTCACTACAAATTAGGAAAAAACAGTCAATATTTCAGATGTCTTAAACCTGTATACAAATCAGAAAATTGATTTCAGCAATTATTGCATGGTGCAATTGACATAAGGATACTTCAGATTAATATTGTCACTGTTTTTTTAGTTTTTTTCAAGAACTGAACAATTATTCGTACCTCCTGTATGCATGAATATTGAATGAATATGATATTTATATAGATATCAATGAAAAATAAGTTCTAGAACTACTTTCAGAAGTCTGGAAAGGAGCTTCAAATTCTCATAGAAAGAAGGACATTCTCCAGGCATGGGCTGAACATCTTAGATTTACTTACTGCTCCTGGAACATTTATGAGTTTGTATCAAAATGTATAAAACAGATCAAAGAAATGCAACAAAATATTTTTTCTTCACAAACTATCATAAAAACATTAGATGTGGTATTTTTACACTTAGAACACCTGTAATAGTATTTTCACTAAACTCCAGTGAAATTCTTCTGCAATCAGAAACATTACGTTATCTTTTTTATTGACTGAGTAAAAGTTCCAGTAATTTCATAATTAATTATGGATGTATACTGAAAACTTCCTAGAACCATGCTTGCAGGCTCACTCAGATGCTGAACTATAACATTTCAGTGTAATTTTAAACACTAATCCTCTTATTATTCGTTTTCATATTAAAAAGTAAAATAATTGTACAAAACATCTCCTGTTTCTTTGTCCCCAGGCTCTCTGGGAGGCTTGCAATTCAAAATATTTTTGTCAGTTGTTTTCTACAGCAGAACTCTAAAACACTCTTCAAGCAGTTCTGTGTTTTGTTTAAATGTGTAAGTTTTCCTTCTCTTCAATTACCTTCTTGTGAAGATTCATAGGGGTCTCCATTACTGTCTTTCTTATTAAATTAGAATAAGTAAGGTCTTCAGAAAGGTGGCAAGATGGTAATTTTCAAGATTTGTATATTGTTTTACTTCCCAACTTTTTTACTTAAGGAAGGGTTACAACTGAGTAGGTTCAACTCCAGATGAATTAAATTCCAACTCAATAGGTAAAACAAGCCTTGAAATCCTAGAAGATTAAAACACCCTTGAGAGCTATTTTTCAAATGAGTGCTGAAGCAAAATACTATATTGCAATAAATGTACTAAGGGTAGGATTCAATACCCAAGATATAATTGCCTTAGATTTTACATTTCTTAAGTTACCTGCACAGGCTTGACACACACAAAAGCAAAGGATCTAGGGGAGATTTGTGTCCAAATGAAGCAGAAACAGAATGCCAAGCTGAATAATGTAGGGCAGCTAAAATGGCTCTAAACATCTATTTTGTACAGCTGAAGCCTATCTTACAAGTCTCACAAAACTTCGCAGTAGAAAATGAATAAGCCTTGCAAATTTACATGAAGAAAATGACCATCATGGTCACTGCTAAAAGCTGAGATGCTTTACTTTAAAGATACCTAATGAAGACAAAGTTATCAAAACCATTTGAGAAAGAAAACACAATACCAAACCGGTTAAGCTTTAGTGCCTTTGAGGTAGCCTAAACTTCACAAAGCTCTACTCTCCATAAAAAAAATAATCTCTCCAAGTTTAGCTTCTTCTAAAGGATTATTAATTCTGTTGTTCTTCATAAAGGAACTTTACCTTTTCTGTACTGGATTACAGCAGACATCCATTTTATTTTGTTCTTAGCAGAGTTGCAATCAGACAATTTAAAAAGCCTTAACAAGGTTAGTGTGGCCTCACCAAGAAAAAAAGCATCTTGAAAGCTAAAATGCTTTAAAACATACTACAAATAGAGCCAAAACAATAATAACCGTTTATTTTTAATTTGTTACAGGTTACTTGTATTGACATTTGCCCTGCATGACGAAAAAAGAATAATTGCACTCTATCCTCCCCCTTACTATTATTTATTTATCCTAATTCCTTCCCAAATTCCATGTTTTATTTTACTTGTAAATGTACATCTAACCATTGAGACCAATCTCATTCATTGTCTAGCTCTGAATCCTTCTTTTGTACAAGACTGAAAGAAAAAAAATCCCTTTTCTCCTTTTGCCATTTCAAATGTTGGTATTTAGAAAGTAATACTAAATCATGGGGGAAAAAAGGGAACAATTATGCTAAAGTAAAAATTATGTAGTATTTTATTAGCATTGATGAAAGTTTTAGATTTAAGACACTACTCTTAATTAAAACAAAAAAGAAACTCTCCTAGGAAAACTGCTAATTGAAAATGAGCATTGCTGGTAAGAAAATACTCTCAGTTTTGGTTATGTCAAAACACTATCCTGATTATTATTTGCTTAAAAATGTTTAATTTTGCTGTTACTTGTACAGTAAGTAAATTAAGCAAATAAATAATAAGTAAAGAAATAGCTCTGTAATTAGTTATGCATCTTAGGAATCTGATAGTTAATATAATACAGAAAGGAAGGCAGAAAACCAAAAATTTTTCTTCACTCTTGGTAAATAGCTGTAAAAAAGAATAGCTGTGAAATAAATTGTAAACTGTCTAAGCATGTTAGTTTGTTTGTCTAAGCATTTTACCCTTTACAGTGATATTTATCTACCTTGACCAAAATAAAATTATATCCCTCTTACCTGTCGTAAAGTACGTGCTACTATACTTTCAAGCACTGGTCCCCTGTCTTCATGCAGCAGATGAACTTCATCAAGAATCAAGAGTTTTACCAGCTGAGAGAGGGCTACATCACCAACACTTTTTCTTGTCACTACATCCCATTTCTCTGGAGTAGTCACAAGCATCTAGTAGAGCAGAAAAATCAGAAAAGAAATATTAAGCATTTAGAAATTAAAATGCAGATACAAATTCACAGAAACACAGTAATTTTACACACAGAGGAGTAAATGCAATGTAGAACTTAACAAAGTTATCTTACGTTTTGCCTACTTTAAATATGAGGCAGACACATTTTGGTGCATCTACATGTGTTGGATGGCCACTAGTAGGATTTAGTATGGAAAACCATATGGAAATATCAACTAATACCTTCAAACCACCTTGCATCATTTGTATACTTTTTCCACAAGAAAACCTTTAAGCAGCTATCCAGAATCAACTACTTATATAATCATTTCATGTTTGTGCCCCACAAAAATGGTCTGTGATAAAGTATTTGTAACCTTCACCACAGCACAGTAAACAATAGTTCCCTGTTTTCTGTGAAATGCTTTCTCCCTAAGGAATACTTTCAAGTCGAACATTTAGATCGACTTTCAAGTCGAACGTTTAGATCCTTGCACTGGCAAAACAGACCGAACAACTTGCACCAGTCCTGGGTAAGGTAACTTCCAAACTTCATTGTTTCAGTAGATATGTCCATGGTAAGTCTATTTATTATGGTGCCATTTCTTGCAAGCTGTTGCAACAGCTTCTCTTTTTGCATAAAACAGACTCTCAAACAGATAAGATTGAGGCACATTCAATATCCAGTTGCCAAAAAGCTGTAGCAGCCGTCATTCTCCACAATGACAACGGACTTAGCTCTCACTTCATGTGACCTTATCACAAGAATTCAAGAAAGCACAATTTTAAAATGTAAAATCAGACAAAGTGGTCACTCTAAAGAAAACATCTCACTCCTCCACCCAAAAATTTCTCAGCAACTGTTTCAAATAAAAATGCAGATTTCTCATGTACTAGTCAACAAAAGTAATTTCCTATTTAGGAGCCAGCCACTATGTATAGTAACACCCACAGAACCAAATCTTATTCACTCAAATTCAGTAGTAACTTGTGTGGAAGTGACTATGATTTAAGGGCAATTATTTATTGCCTATTCATAACAAATCTATCAAATCTTAAGGGTTTTGGGACAGGCACAAAGCTTACCATACAGTCTCACTTCTTTCACAAAAAAACCCCAACCAACCAAACAACTTAGAACTATTAAAATAAACATTACTCTGTAACTTTGCAATGCAAAATCCCTTAGAAAATAAAGAGGAAAATTCTGATTCTGCTGTTTCATAGGCATGAATAAAAAACTTTACAAATTGGGCAAATCTTGATCAGGGGACATCTAGAGCGAAATGAGTGCTTTAATGAGTAAAAGACAACAGGGGCTATTTGATTATTTTGACTGAAATGAAATTTTTCAAAAATTCAGTTACCAATCTTTGAAAGGTATTAAAAATTGGCAAAATGGGGAAACTTCTAACAGCTTTCATAAATAGGCATGATACTAAAAGAAAACATATCTATTGATAATGAAAATATAAGTTCATAAGTAAGTTCATGAAAATATATGTTCAGAAATAAGTTTGCCAACTTGTTGCAGAATCTAGAGAACAAGATATTTGTTTTCTAGAATTCTACTGACACTGACCAGATTTCAGTCAACAATCTCAAACTATCTTATCCTGTAAGAGGATACATGTTACAAATGATATTTAGATGACCAGATGCTCTGGTTCCTTCATCATCTTTGTGCCCCTTAAATGGACCCTCTCCACCATGTCCATGTTTCTCTTCTACTGGAGAGCCCAGAACTGGACACATTATTCCAAGTGTGGCCTCAGCAGAGCTGAGTATAGGGGAAGGATCACCTCCCTTGACATGCTGGCAGTGCTTTCCCTAATGCAATAAGGGCACTGAGTCACTAATATCACCGGGAGTGGTGGCATGTGGGGGGTATTTCCATGTTTTGTTTAAATACTGGGTGCATTTTGTTAGCAAATACAGATTTTTCAAATGCTTGTACAAAATAGGTGTAAAAATGTATGCTCATAATTTATGAACTGAACTGTAACACTACTACAGATGCAACTGTTAGCACTTTAAAATGAGCCATGTCAGCCACAAAATATTAGCAGCTGTACTTCCACAGAACATTAATTAGCAAACAGTGAGGAAATATATTTAGCAAGGAATATTAAGGCTTTAAGGTGTGAAATACTACAAATTCAAGCTACTTAGCTAATTTGCTAAATCTAAATTGGCAATGTTCAGATCGCAGCTTTTTTTTAAATGTCAGTCATGTTATCAGGATATATCTCTAAAATGGTATCATTAATTCTTCTGTTTCTGAGTGATGACTAAATATTCAGCATAATGGTCTTTTACTTTGATCTTATTTTAAAATAGCAATGTTCTCAAAGCAATGACCTGAATTAAAAGCTATACTAAATGACACACTATATCAAATAAGAAGAGAGATCTCTAGAGAATGTTTTGCTGGAGAATATGACTGGTTCTTACATTTATTTTTCAGTTAGAAAGTACAGTTGGGTGAAAAAATTCTCAAAAAAAACCACAAACAAACCAGCTTTGTAGTTTAAATGATAAACTGAATTCAAATATATAAAATGCTATTTATAAATATCAGCTAAAAGAAAATGCTAACAGAGATTATTTTTTCAGTTAAAATATTAAATAAAAGAGCATTATGAGCATCTCATTATTAATTTTAAATGTAGTAGTGTAATTTATTTTTAGAATTAATTTTCAGAGACAACATATTTTATCCTCAAAGTTTTAAAATTAAAATTCAGATTCAGCAAAAGAATTCTGCTTCCTGTTTGGGGGCAAGAGAAGGACATAGTAACTAAGTATTGAAACATTTTTTAATATTTTCTTTTTATACATTGACTTGAGTTCTCAGCACACTGAAAAGTATGTTCATTTATATTGCTATTTCACCACTTCACCTCTTTCAGTATTGAAATAGCTAGAAAATAAAGCGTCACATTTGCTTAATGAACTGCAACTCATGCAAGACATTTCAATCTGGTTTTTGTGTTAGGGTATGGCTGAATAGAAATGGGTTAACTGTCAATATTTTTACTGTCAACTTAAATTTCTCTCAGCACACACACACCCCTCTTTTTCCGATGTTTTCTTGATTATCATTAGTTATTCCGCACCAACATAGGCTTTTCACAAAGTCTTCTGTCTTAGGTGAGTACTGATATTTAATTTCACTCTTGCACAACTAAAAAACCCTATATATTTCAACTCAGAATGATCTCATTTAGCTTTAGGGCTACTTAACATATGCCTATATTGTTTTACTTAATGTTCGGGTAAGAACTCAAACAAAAAAGTTTAATTACTTCACTTTGAAAAATTATGTCAAAAGGGACATAGCTGATAACTTCAACTGACAAAATTTCAAGAGGCTGTGAAAATTCATTTTTCTTTAATTGCATGATTTGCTAATTATTTTTGTCAGTCTCTCTTCAATCCCCTTTGAAGCCAGATCTCACGGTAAGAGGAAGTTACATTTTCACCACAGTTTAAGAAGATCAACATGTTGAAAAATGCTGGAGTTTGTTGTTGTTTGGGGGTCTGCTTAATCTGAAAAGGCTTACAGTTTTAAAATCGAATGATCTTCAATTAATTTCTAAGAGCCCAACATTAATTTCTAGCAGTTGGCACAGCCAATAGCTCACTTTCAATCCTCTGAATCTTTTTACTACTTCTAAGTTCTCCCAAACACATCTTGCACATGACTAGTACCTGATTTCTTCTTAAATAATTAGTACATACACTCTGAGGTTAGTAAAACTACAGTAATCCCCTCAAATTTACACTTCGCAGGTCCAAACCACATACAAAAATATTTCAGAACAAACTATATAAAATACAACCTATACAACAAAATTCACTGCTTTTAAGTTCTTAAAGACCATTTTTGAGAACGGTTTCTCTCTCTTTAGCCACTTTAGCATTCAAGTATGTCTGTCACTTATCTGACCTGTTGTCTCTTTCATACACACAACAATTAATCCAAACTCAGACTCACACCCCACCCCATTCCCAACTTCCTAACTTTCATAAAATACTTAGTGCCAGGTATTGTCAAATCAAAATGTATAAAGAACTGTTTGACTCAGATCTGAGCTTAAACAACAACTAGGATGACAGAAGAAAGAGACTGGTGTTCCATTTGTTTCAGACAGTATACCATTCTGATTACAAAGAAGAAGAGTCATTAGTACATTATCAAGTAAGTAAATTAAATTCTCCCTGCTCCATTATCTTAAAAGTGAATTCTCAAAATAGTCTATCTTACAGCTGTTCAAACCTTTCCAGAAGGTAAGGCATCATGGCAGATTTCAAACATGTTGTCATTTTGAATTTTTGCTTTATCAGACCTGATAACAACCTAAATTTTGAGACTGTCAATGGGTTTACATAAGTTTGCATATTGCGATTGAGTAAACAACCTACAAGCTAAATCATAACTTTGGTAATTTCTCTTGAAACAGATTTTTATAAGTTCCTATTCTTTGATGCACATGATAAACAGAGTTCAACTGTTACATAAATACAAGAGTTTTGAATGAATTGATGAAATTATTACAATGGAAAAACATTGTTAAATTTCTTACAGCAGAGATTTTATGGACAGTCCTGAAAATAAAAATGAAACATTCCCAACAAACAGTGGGAACAGAACATTGGAAACTAGTCTGCAGCAACCAGCCGCATTCATAAAATAGATCTTACTGCCAGTGAGCTGTTCAATTAAAAAATTTTTACAAAATTATTATGAGTAAAGGCTTTTTCAGAATTACAAAATTGGTATCAACCATGAGATTTTAAGTCCAAATAAAGAGTTGCCAATCTTACAGGCACTAGAATTAGCCAGTAAGACAATCTCAGAGGGGTAATCTGAATTGAACTGATGAATTAAAAGCTCTGAATTGAAAAGTAACAAAGATTAAAAAAAGTGTACTCAACTCTGAAGGACCAAAACAGAGGACGCATAAAAGAAAGCTTTTTGGGAGAAAAATCTCTTACAACTTCATAAATAAAGCCGCTGCTCCACCTCCCAAACACCCTTATCTTCAGCATGGCATTCTCTTATATGTTTTAATTTTCCTGCTACTGTGTCCACAAATGAGCTATGAGCAGTAATTCTTTATGTAGAGTCTTTCCCCAAATCTTGCTAACTTACATCTGATTTTTGAAATTTTTCTTTTTTAGTTTTCAGTACGCTCATGCAAACATTATACTAAGAACTGTTAGAATGGCAAGCTGGTGTGCAACTGCATGTAGAAGTTTGGGGAAACATCTTTTTGGGGAATTTTCAGAGAAGCAGCAAATACCTGATATCAAGAATAACAACCACTATCAACAGTGGTCAATTTTAAAATTTAGCCATGACCATTGCTTAGAAGAACCAGCCACAGCAACAGATTTGTTCTCATCTAAGTGGGAACAGGTAAGTCCTTCGCTACGGTAGACAAAATTTTTCTACTACAACATACCTATAGCTCACCATAGATTCCATAAAGCCATCATTCTGTAGGGTTATAAGAACCTTACAGCACAGATTCTTACGTTGGTACACACACATACTTTCAAACATTTGACCTATGAGTTTGAATTCATATTATTGTACATGCTGAGCATTGGTATCTATAATACTTTCTAGAAAGAAACCGTAGAATAAACTCAAGATTATAATGAACAAATCCAGAGGCCTTTGCATGAAGCAAATATTGTGGATGTCAAATGATCACAGTAATAAAGGTTGTATGTTATGGGAATTTTCCAAAATGAAATTATCTTCCCAAAACTGGATCAAGATCCACAAACATGTCATAACCATATGTTATTGCACACCTGCAGCATAATAGATATTTCATATTTAACGTACCTATATAAAAGCACTACTTTCCTCTTTGAAACCATTAGAATAAGGATAAATAAACAGCAAATACTCCCTTTATATTTCTCTGTGAAGTTCACAATATTGCTTCTCAAAGCAAATCAACATGAAATACATATTTCCAGCGTAACCGCATCCTTTATTTGCTTTATTCTCTTAACATTTCAACTCTTTTCATTTTGCATTATCGTTTCTCTGTACCTTTCCCACTTCGTATTAAGTAGCTCTCTTAATATATCAGTATCCTTAGGAAAGAAAAAACAAAACTGAATCTTATCATACACCTCTCCCGATGCCTGTGGCTATGTGAGCACCTGTACTCTAAAGGCCACCTCCTGTGCTCCTCCTGCTCAGTGACTAATGCTGCCGGAGTTACTGGCTGCTTTGTTGTTAGCATAAAGAAGTCTCATTGAAGATACCACAGCCAAAACTAAGGAGAGGCAAAGAGACCGAAACACTAAAATAGAATCTGGAATTAACTGAAATATATATTATTCATTGGAAGATGCATGTTAGGTATTTCAGAAATTTGCCTTTTAACAACATAAAACAATGATCAGATATGACTGGAAATTATTTTATCATTTGCAGATTAGAAGGAATTCTTTTACTAAAATTAAATGTGATGAAATAAAACATCGTTTGAAAAACGGGAATTCAGTAAACTTGCAAAAAGCAATATTTTTTGAAGTGCCTTGATGCTGGAGAAGGAACAATTTTAAGGCCCAACTCCTTTGTATATACAGTTAAAGAAAAAACACAGTGCATGTATGAAATACAAGCTCTAAGGATCTAATAGCTTTGAAAAGTATGGGACCAGTCTCTTGCTATGGTACTGCCTGTAGCAATTTTTTCTCCACCACAGTGCTTCACCGTGGATGAATAGTGATAAAGAATTCTGGTCTAGCCACTGCTGCTTTCTTGTTAATATTAAAAGACACACTCTCTAAGATCTACTTCCATAGATTTCAATTAGTAGAACTTCCTTGTTTTTATTGTTTTCACCTTGCTATTGGTCTTCTCTATTCTCCTTCCTTTACACATATCTACAACTTCCCCTTACTACACTTGAAAACAGCATTTGAGAATATGTGGTTGATCCTAGAGGAAGCTTTGCTCAGTCACAGGCACCACTCCTCATCTTCTGACATCTTTTTGGCAAAGGGGCATGAGTAACCTACACAATTTACTCTCTTCATGCTGTAATTATTTATCTTGGTGCTTTATTCTGGCAGCAAATTCACTGCAAGATCTTTACTTCTGCAGAAACGGAGACACAGAAGACTGCACACAACTACATACATCCGCTCAGGGCAGACTCTCACTGGAATGCAGTATTGGAATGCATATTCTATAGGGGGAGCTGTTATGCTAGGGCTTTGTACAATTTGAAAATATTTCTCTTCTAATCAGTGATGCGTTGGAGCTTCTCGCAAATTTTAATATTAGATACCTGATATCACACCCCATGAGGGACACTGTCTAAGATAAAACTTCATCAAAACATGTTACAAGTGCAGCAACCTGCAAGTCACTTCCATAATGCTGTTTTTATTCCTCTGTCTATTGCACTCTGTGTGATGTATTCAAGAATTTCACAAAACCTCACGTGAGCTGGAGCTCAGGCAGGGAGTGGAATAAACATACAGAAAGTAAAAGAGAGGGCAGCAATTCAAAATAACAATCTGAGATAGGAAGTAATAAATAATGAATAGAAGTATTTTGTTTTGCATAGATCAGAAACAACCATCTGATGCTGTGTTTCACACAATTAAAACAGAATTATGTTTCCAGTAAAGCAGATTCCTTACCATACAAAGATATGCAGATGAGCAGTATGTCCATTTGGGTGAACAGATGATCTTGTAACAAATTTTAACACGTATTTGTGGTCTACAGTAACATACGTACACACACACGCATATATATATAAAATGTCTTAGAAGGATTCAATAACAAGACTACACTTACGAGAAGTATCTACATAAAAGACTGAGTTTATTGTCTTAGAAAGGCTTACAGAGGTGCCTTATATTGATGCATATTAGCACCAATTAGCAAGCCACCAAAGCTAACACCAATAATCAATCAACAACAGAAATCAACAAGGGAACAATAAAAAATTGTAACAGATGCCTTTAAAATGGTAAATGACTTTTTAACAGAAGAAATGTAACTTTGTTCAGCATGTTTTATTTTATAACTTAATCCTAGCAACATACAATGACTCAGTTCCCTTGTAGAACCCAGCCAGTCCACCTAACGAAGAGGTAACTGATTGACAATGTATCAGCACACTGCCTTAGCAGAGCAAGATACTTATGACACATCTGACACTTAGCTGAATTGATTTTTTTCAATATTGCTTTATTTGTTGTATACTCAGTTACACAGTTATGACTAACAGATTTTTAGGTTTGTATGTTAAGATTTAAAATTTGATGCTTTCAGCACAATCCTGGATGTTCCAGAGATTACAACATTATTTTTTAAGTTCCACTACTACTTTAAAACCTCAATGCAATGGACTCTGAGACACTCAAAATAACCTGGATAAACCCAGTACAACCAGTCAGGATGATGAATTAGATAGCAAAATTCCTTTTCGTTGTTACTGTGAAAGCCCTAAGTTTTTATATTCTTCTTAAAAGAATATGAAGCTTTCCATGTGGAGTAGTTACATTAATCTGAGAAGAAACTATAGAAAACAATATACATTAGGATCATAATAGCTGTACTGTGAAGTAGTAGGATATGAGCACGTGCTCACTGTATTTTTTTTCCCATGATAAAACAGTCTGTTTAAAGTCAGTACAAACCTTATTTTAAAAACCATCGTGAGAAAGAACAGTTTGCATGCTTTGTGAAATTTAGCTCATACATTGTAAAATACATAATTAGCCACAAGTTTAAATAATGATCTAAATGTTTTAAAGGACTTTGATCCAAAACATTGCCCTCTTTTCCTCTTTGCTGTTAATCAGTTCACTAATTATAGTTTTACTAACCTCTGATATACTACTGTCAGGTCTGATTGATGCCAAAAGCTCCCTTAATCAGATCTGACAACTTTCAGCAAATGCCTGTCTCTTGAGACACTGCATTCAGCCTGCTTGTTTTCAAATCTTCCCAGTGTTATTTTGCACTTGCTTCTCCCCCAGCTCCTTTTTCATATCTAACAGAGATACAATAGAATAACATAAAAACATGACTATAGAATATATTTGTGCATGATTTTATATATCATTATAGAAATATCTGGGCTAAAATAGTTTGTTTAAGAATTTACAAGGAAAAAGTAAGTACAAAAACATTTTTTGGAAATACATTGAAGTTTCTGAGAAATGCAATACTGTTGCTTGGTTCGTGGGTTTTTTGCTTGTTAGCTGTGGGTTGTTTGGTTTTTACCCCATTTTCTTTTGTTCTTTCACAGCTGCACAGAAAACTGTTTCAAAGTCAAGGAAACTTTAGGCTTCAGTTGCATGACTTCAGGAGACAAAGATAAAAGACTATCTCAGCTCCCAGTTTTCCCAACTTATTTATACTGGCACACTTTAAGACTCATCACAATGGTCCTGCATATCTCATTAACTGTAAATATAAGTAGTTCAGAATAACTCTTGTTGACATAATGCTAATCTCTTATTTATTTATTTATATTTTAAGATTAGCTATTTTTTCCCTTCTGTTCTGCTCCTGTCAAGAATTACCCCAACATTAAGTGCAAAAAGACCAAAGTGCAACTGTGACATTTTGTTCCAAACATCCTTTTTCACATGCCTTTACTCAAGTTTTATTTTCTATCACAGATTTGTATGCAAGATGAAGCAAGTTATGTTTTTATCTCAAATTAGTTTTTTCAAGAATCAATGCAAACCACTGATATGGAGGTGTGCTAAGTGTAAGATGAAGGAAAGTTTCTTGATTCAGCTGAGATGCTGATATTTAACAGATATTGCATTAGAAGTGAATTTTGTGACACCTGTTCACAAAATGACATCTCAAACACCAATTCATTTGTTTGCATGCAAATGTGATTTCATTAAAATTTCTTTCAAGTCTACACTCCAGAGAAAATTACGTATACTAACATTAATGATAACTAGTGCTGAATTAATGATAACTAGTGCTGAAGGTGATTGCAACAGACCTACAGTATGATTGTCAGATTTATATTCTCCAGTTACATTACCTAAAAACTAGCATACACTTTGGATTTCAGTAGGACTCTTTAAGCACCAATAGGAAATACTATTGCAGGTGTTCATGAGTAATCGTAATGACAGACTAAAGACTATACCCACTAAACTTCAAATTGATATTATGCTGTACAGAGCTGTAAACACATTGGAGGAGGGAGTAAGAACTTTAAAATGTCTTAAGTTAAACAACAGATGCATTAATGCATGAGTCAGTAATACAATTTCAAGATTCTACACTGAGGATAAGATTTATCTCGTCTATCTTACCTGTTAATTTACAAAATCACTCTCAAAACTAGCTATCTAGGCTCCTTCCAGCTAGTTCATTTCATCCCAGTATGAATCAGCCTTAGAAGTTTAACTTTCACATGGCTAAAGCCAAAACAGATTAATCTGACTGTTAGGAATAATTATTGCAACAAATGCAGGATGTAAGACAACTGGCAAGACAGTAGCGGGACAGGGAAAAGAGAAAGAGCAGGTCAGTCTGCACATGAACCAAAAATGCTCTGCTATTGCAAAAATTCAAACCTTCGAAGAAAAATGCTGTTATTTGGGCATGCTAAATAAACCTTCCACTCTGCTCAGCAGCACTACGATCCTGGGGCAATATATTATGTTCTGGGCAACTTATTTCAAGAAGTGCAAACCAACTGAGAGTCCAGAAGTGAAAAATGAGAATGACTAAACATAAATGAAGCATGATATTTACAAAAGGTTTAAATGAACTGATGCTTACACTAAATAAATATGACTGAACAGAGATAACACAACTGGAAGAGTCTTCAAAAAGCAAGTAGCAGTGGCTGGGGAAGACAGACATTTAGATAAGTGGTAATAAAATTTGATTAGGATTTCGGTTGAAAATAGATTTCTATTTAAAAAAAAATCTAACAGCGAAGACAGGTAAACGCTGAAGGAGATTTCATGGGAAGTTTAGGAAAGCTCCATGATTAGGGAGTTGTAAAATGAAATTAGAGCAATAATTATCAATAGTGGAATACATTTATTACATCTGTTTTCTCAGAAGAACAATTCTCATACTATTTTGTACAGTTTTAAGATCAGCTTACAAGGTAAACATCTGCAAAACTTCAATTAAAAAACACTTTTAAAATTTCAATTATAAATAAATATATATAACATATATATATGTTATATACATATATAACATATAGTATAATTAAATATTCTACTCTACATTAATAAATTAATATGCTAATATATACACTGCTAGTACTGCATGTTATATACCATTAGACACATTATGATAACAAAATGTTTTTTGTTATTATATTAAGAATACTTCATACTAATATTATACATACTTTAATTCTATTATAAATTAGAGTATCTTTCAATATTGGTATTACACAAAAAGTGATTCTTCAGTGTCAGAGGTGCTTTAAAAAAAATTTGTGATGTAGTTTAGAAAAAGTTGTACTCTAAATGCAGTCAAATTTAGCATGATAATCTGCAATATCTTTAAGTATTAATTTGAAGTATAATGTGTGTTTTTGTTCCACAAATAGTCACAATAAATGCTAAAGAACTTAAGATATCCTGTAATTTGCAACATGACAACTTAGAGGACATAAACTCTAAATTGCCCTGATAATATTTTGTAAATTACTTGCATTTGCAACTGACCAGAAGCAGTTAAATTTGAAGAAGATCCAAAAGTGGCAAAAATTCCCTGAGCAACCTGTCCTTAGCTCTGTTCAAATAAGCTATCTTTTTGCAGAGGAATATTCACTCAGCAGGCACAGCTGTTATTCTGCAATTTTTACATCTAAATCAAAGATAATTGGACTTCTGAGTACATTTAAATTGTACTCTGGGAGAAGGGTCTAACTTAATGCATCATTTGCATTAACTATAAAAGACCGCTTTTTCATCCTGTAAAATTTACTGTGCTTAAAAAAGTATTTGGAAGTGCAAAACAGTTACTTGGTAATTTTAAAGACACGTGGACACCTTTTGCACAGAATCTTTTCAGCTATAAAAGACCATTAAACCAAACAGAAGTAAATCATTCTTTTAAGTTCTTCATAGGTAAAATATTAACGGAAATAGACACTCCCGAAAATTACATTCCTCCAAGTTTTACTGAAGATTACATCCTCGGTGCCAAAAAAAGCCTCAGAGACAAAACCTATAATATTTTATTTGGTGTTTTTAACAAAATCATTAATTATTCATATGCAGATGAGCAGTTAGTTCATACCATCAAGTACTTCAATTTCATATTCTCTGATATTAGTATAAAAACATCAGTTAAGGCATTCTTTATTGTTACTTATGGAGATTCATTGTACTTCAGAATTTAACATTCAAACAATGTATTTTAAGGATTTTTAGTCTTAATTTTGCATATAAAAATATGAAAAGCATACTGCTTATGCCTCTCCTCACTAGAAAATCTGAAATTTTGTTTGACAAAATGTCATCTTTAATCATTACATAGGAACATTGTAACAGGCAAAATGGTGTCTAAAATGGTTCCTTGCTCATCTTTTACTGACACATGCAGTAAATATCCAATAGGCAATTCCATCAAAATAGGCTAATCTTGATTTTCACAGAATCACAGCATGCATAAGGCTAGAAGTCACCTTTGGAGAACTACCAATCCAATCCACTGCTCAGGGTCACCTAGAAGAGTCTGCTCAAGACCACATACAGTCAGGTATTGAGCATCCCTTAGGTGATGTCTTTGAAGACTCCACAAAATTCCAGTGTCTGACCACTCTCACAGGAAAAAAAAATAACATCTCATGTTTACAGAAAATTTCCTGTATTGCAGTTTGTGCTCTTTTGCTCTCACTGGACACTGCTGAGGTCTGGCTCAGTCTTCCTTACACATGAACACACAATGTACCCACATACACTGATCACATCTATCTGCGCTTTTTCATACCCAGACTGAATGACTCCAGCTTGCTTTGCCTCTCCTCGTATGTCCAATGTTCTATCCCTTCATGGCTTTTTGCCAGACTTGTTCTAGCATGTCCATGTTCCTCTCATAATAGGGAGCCCAGCACTGGACCCAGCACCACAGATGTGTCTCACCAGGGCTGAGTAGAGGGGAATGACCACCTCCTTTGAGCTGCTGGGAATACTCTTCTGAAATGCAGCCCAGACTGAGACGGGACATTGCTGGCTCATATTCTATTTGTTGTCCACCAGAATATCTGCTATCTTTCCTGGGAAGCCACTTTCAAGCCGGTCGGCCTCTATGGACCTGGACAGGTCCACAGAATTATTCCCCCATCCCTGTATAGGACATGGTATTTAACGCTGGAACTTCATGAGATTTCTGTTGGCCCATTTCTCTAGCCTTTTAAAGTCCCTCTGAATGTGAAACCATCTGATCTGTCAGTCACTCCTCCTAGTTTTGTATCATCTGCAAACTTGCTGAGGGTGCACTCTGTCCCATGACAGAGGATTACCACGATCTTTCAAAGGTAATAAAAAAGACCTCATAATAACTTCGACCAGGTCCCTCAGGACTTGTGGGTGAATCTCATCAGATTACATTAATTTGTATTATGCTTAGTTTGTCCACACATTTCCTAACCTGACTTTATTCCACCAAGAGTTGAATTTTCCTTCTCTGAACTTTCCCATTTGCCTCAGGGGCCTGGGATTGCTGAAAGCCAGGCCTAACAAAAAAGGTCAAAGCAAAGAAAGCATCAAGTACTTCAGTCTTGTTCTTTGTCATTGAGTACCCTGTTCCATTCAGCAGAGGTTTTCCCCAGTCTTCCTTTTGCTGTACGGCCACAGAAGCCTTTCTTATTGCCCTTCACATATGCTCCTGGGCTTTCTTACCTAATCCTGTCCCTTTGTGCTCAACAGTAACTACAATCCTTCCAGGTCACTTGTTCCTGCAGCCACCTCTTACTTGCTTCCTTTTTATGTTTGGTTTTCATCCTGCAGGCCTCCTGACACTCTTGTTTGACTTCTTGATCATCAGGATGAACCACTTCTGAGTTTGGAGGCATTGAGTAGGAATAAGAAATTCAAAGGATTGCCAGAGACTTAAAGTCTGAAAGCCTTTGAGTTTTCCATCTAGATCAAAAATACTGAGGTAGCTTACTGAACTCATTAGTATCACTTGCTAAGTGATTTACAAAGGAGCGCAAAAATATTGCTGTAACATACTATTTGATCAATTTTCAACATTAGACCATTTTGCTTAATAATCCTTCATATAATACCCTTACACACAATGCAATTTCTGCACATTAAATGAAGACTAACTTCTGTGTAAAAGATTAAAACTCAGGAGTCACTCTGCATGACACAAACACATTAAGCTAACTGAACATATGACAGCTATAATACTGGATCTGTAATATTTGTATATTAGCACTCAACTGAATTAAAAGTCTTTGAAACTTTCTACGACATTACAAACTCTCCCCTCTCTCCCTCTGCCTCAATACCAAGATTATCCAATCAATGTAACGTTTATCTGTTTTGAGATATGTAGCAGTGAATATAACTTGCTAAGTATACAACTAAATAAGATGGACTGTCTGAAACACCATAAAGCAAGATCAAATAAGTGGAAGGAGCAGCAAAGAGATCTTGTGCTTACCACTGTGCCTTTGACATGAAGAAGTAACATTTGGTTTTCAATGTCACTGCCTTAAGTATTTTCTTAAATGACAAAAAACCACACTAAAAACAGCCCAAACCAAAACTGCTGTCTGTGAAGACATAAGAAAAAGGTTCAAATCTACTGAATCTTATATAAGGCGACCACTTACCACTGAGGCCTCTAGATAAAACAGCTGACTAGTCAACACATGATAGTCTACACAAAGCTATCAAAATCTTTCTAAGCTCAGAATCCACAAGACTGTGATATATATATACCCCACCCGGGTGATAAAAGGAATAGAAAACTCAAAGGCAGTCTCCCCACAGGAGCATTCATCATTGCAAAAGTGGAAAAGCAACTTAGCAGCTCCAACCATGCATCTGTGTTACACAGAAGCCTCTGTCACAATGTCACTAGCATTCACAATCTAGCTTAAAACATTAGCAATACTTTGCAACTCGTGGTTCACTTGCCACTGGATGTTCACATCACTGTAGCAATACAACTAAATATCCTTCACGTAAAGGTCAAGACAGAATTTGATTCAACCAGTCCCAATCACGCAAGAGCGAAGAATTAAGTGCTCTTTTAAAAATAATAATTTAATTACAAACCTAGTAACAGAGAAAGGAAGATGCTGAAGCCTCAAAAAAAAAGACTAAAGAACAACAGTCCCCTCTCTTAACATACATTAAGTTTGTATGTTATTCTACTTTCAGAACTTTGGCATAGTTAATATCTGTTGTATTGATGTAACAGATGCAAAAATCTAAGAGCATCCTTTTCCATACAAAAATTCAAAAAAATGTTTACTAATTTGATTTTTTCAATGTAATGTTTTTGACATTTTCCTTCATATTCTCTTCTGCAACATTCTGCCACAATGAACTGAGATGAATCACTGCTAAAAAATGAATTTTGACCTCTATAAAAACATAGACAGTAAACGTATTTTAATGTTATAAATCAGAGGCATTTTCAGTGTAATTTGATTTAAATTGTAAATGGGCAGAATATGCTCAATAAACAACTTTTATACACATTAAAAATTATTTCAACCTTTTTTTAGCAAGCACTTATTACAGAAATATTTTGAATTACATATTTGCAGTTAATTTCATAACAAGAATAAGCAGCAAAATTGATTTAAGATATTCACTGGAAAGTTAGTAAATCAGATCTTCCTAATCTTGTGTGTCTGGTATTTCCACCTGAAAAATTAAGAAGTCTACTTGATTCACTGTAGGTGACACTGTTGGTCTTAGCCATAGAACTAAAGAGCAACAGAATGCCTCTTAATGTATTTAGTTCCAGTCTGGAACAATGGTGTTTCCAAACCACCCTTTTTTTTTTTTTTTTTTTTATTTGTACACTCGTGCTTTCAAGTTCCACTGTATTGTGGTTTAATCCCAGTCAGCAAGTAGGCCCCACACAGCCACTACCTCAGTTCCTTCTGGTTCCTTCTGGTGGGGCAGGGGAGAAGAAGGGTAATCAGAAGGGTAAAAGTCAGGAAACTTGTGGGTTCAGATAAGAGAGTTTAACAAGCAAAGCAAAAGCTCCTCACACAAGGAATTCAAAGCAGAACAAGGAATTCATTCACCACTTCTCATTGGCAGCAGGTGTTCAGCCATCCCCAGGAAAGAAGGGATCCATCATGTGTAATGGTAACTTGGGAATATAAATGGTCTCTCCGAATATCCCCCCCCCTTTCTTCTTCTCAGTTTTATATACTGAGCATGACACCACAAGCTGTGGGATATCCCTGTGGTTATTTGGGGTCAGTTGTCCCAGCTGTGTCCCCAGATCCCTTGGCAGTAGGGTGGGATGTGAGGCAGAAAAGGTCTTGACGTTGTGCAAGCGCTGCTTGGACGTGAAAAATACATCCCTGTATCATTAACACAGTTTCCAGCACAAATCCAAAACACTGCCCTATGAAGAAAATTAACTCTACCCCAGACAAAACCAGCACATGTTTTAATATCAAACCTCTGCAGTGACAGCGATTTATGTAAGTGCATCAAGTACAGATATATTAAAACAATATACTCTGATAAAGCCTCAAGTAAATGAAAAAATGTGCACACTGGAGAGGAAAAGGGGAAAAAAAAAAGAGCATATATTTATAGCAAGGGCTCTTCATCCAAATTGAATATATGTATTTTTTTCATATACGTGCTGAAGTACAATGTCAAATAGTTCATCATTTATAGAGAAGAAAAGAAAGAAAAACACTTAAGACTTTGTTTTCAAAACAGTTTAGAAAAACTTGTAGTAGTTAAGTCAGGCATGAACATATTTACTTTCAATAAAAGGAAACACACCACCAAAAATGTAATTATAAAAAACCCCACCCTATATCCTTTAACTACAGAATACATAGAACAAATTTTTCTTGTTGTTCAAAATGACTGTAATTTTATCTAGCATCGTTTCAACTAGATTTTACTGCTAAACAAAAAATTAACTCCCACCTTCCCATCCAATCTAAATAGAGATTTTAGCCAAGTGAGTCACAGCAAAGAATGCCAGTCAATTACACATTTTAACATAGTATGTTGCATTTGATTATTAATCACAAAGTAGGTTACTCAAAGTCTGTACTAAAATTCCACAGATTATGCAATTAACAGCAAGCAAGTAGGCATCTTAGTAAAATAAACAACTATGTCTGCCTATTTCAAAACTAAATTACTTCAAATGAAATGTAAATGGATGCTTTAAGAGTAGTAATTCTAATTTCTGAAACATGAAAGATTGATTTTTGGTAAAATCTGTCATAAATCTAGAAATTAATTTAGGTCACAGAAAGCACCTTCAGTTCCTTATAAAAGACTACTGTTTTTTATTAAACTGCTACTGTTTGATAATGTATAAGTACTTTGGCCCCCGGCAAAATCTTAGCTGTCATGGGCACATATATTAATGGGAGAGCCGTAAATCAGAAGGGTTTCCAACAATTTCACTAGGGTACTGGAAGACTGATGCCAAAAGAAAAGGAAGGCACAGAATGATAACATCATCCTGAGAAAGCAACATCGTTGTTCCAGCAACGAAAACAATGGAAAGAATGCAGACAACATGTCAACTAAGTAACAAGCTTATTAACTGAACCCACTGGAAAAATATCCAGAAATCTCTTTTATAAGCCAAATTTCATTTGTTTCTTAATAGTTTTCACCATCAGAGAAAACCAGGAGTCCTACACATGATGTCAGAATTTACTGCCTTTATTTCTGAGGATTAAAGAGTTCAGTCAAACAACTAATGTCACAGGCCCCAAGTTACCACTCTGCTGCTTAACATCAATTCTTTTTTCACCTGCTTTACTATTTCCAGAAGTTGGTGTAAGGAAGAAAACTATGGGAAAACAAATACGCTACATAAAAATGGTACCCATGGAAAAATTCCTTCCTGATTTTTAAAAGATCAGGAAATAAAAGTACAGTGCTAAAAAACTGAAAACTTGTTCCTGAGGTGAGCTAGATGGGCATACCAGCATTATAGAAGTGTGCCCACCCACGAAAGAAGAGAGTTTCAAGTATAAGTAGTTTATCCACTTCCAGATTCTAGTCAGTGCAGGTTCACCTAATCTAGATTACGTCTTCATTTCCCTTTTGTTATTCCCTATTTTGGATCTCTGAAGAGAGTAACCTTAGAAAAATTACTAGCTTTTCTTCCTTCTGCTCATCTATCAAAATGCTTTCAGGATTTCATCTTCTCCCTCCAAAAGCTGAGGAGAATGAAGACGAGCACTACTGGTCACACACTTGAGTGCGACTATTATCAACTGGTGAAACTGGTGCACTGCTTACTGCTGAAAAGACTGACAAGATCATAACATTATAAAGACCTCAGTATTTCAAATCTTGCATATGTACAAAGACACATCCCTTCTGATTTTAACAATCTTGCTTTGAGAACTAAACAATGATTAAGAAATACACTTAGCATTTACAGAAAAAAAATACGTAACAGTCTGTGGTGTGCCATCAAGGCTCATTGCCCCAAAGAGATCCTGGAGAGTGGATTTTTTAAACATAGTTTGCCCAGAAGATAGCACGAACAGTGAAGCAGGGAGCAAAATGTTATTTTTCAGGCTGTGAGAACTTCTGAAACAAAGCAAATCCATACGGAAACAACACTGTGAAGTGGAGATCACTTTGGCATACAGAAATCCTACTGTATAAAAAGATTTTGATCTTTCTTGACTCAGACATACACTTTAGCAAGCATTTCTGTTCTAAACATTTTAGAATATTTCTCTCTTTTGAAAGGTAAGGTTTTAACCTCATTTAAAGGAAGAAAGGCTCATTTTAAATAGCACATAACTTTGAAAATTCAGAAGAAAGGAAGTTTTCTTTCAGCAAGTTTGTACCACCGAGGAATATTCAGGAAGTTCTCTCAGAAGAAGAGGCATGTCCCTTCTGCTTTCTTTTTTTTTTTTTTGTTTTTGTATTAGATTTTAATGTCTTACTGTCCTAGTTCAAATGCTGATCAAAAGAGGATATTCTGCTCCTGAAACCATGCACGTGCACGGAATTCAGCACTATGCTACATTCTAAGCATACTGGAAGAGGGAATATTAACCAGGTTAAAGTCTGTTTTTGAAATTAACAACTTGAAGAGAGTTTTCCTGTATCTGTGAGCTTTATAATCTCTGGATCACTTCTGAAGGCCACTTCATGAAAGTTTAACTCCTCATACCAAGAGAGATTTGTAGATTTTATTGCATCTAACAGATCTGAAGTTTCAAGAGCAAAGAACCACTTTGTTCCTGGAAGGAAACAGACTGGCATCTAAAGTCAGCAGTGATGCAGGTGTTTGCAACAACTGCAAGTAAAAAACTAATAGCATGTAATAGGATATAAGGCCACTTACATAAGACTAATATCAGAGTAAGTGCTTACAGGGATGAACAAAATATACTGGATAAGAAAAAAGAGATTAGACAGTGATGAAGCACCAAGAGATAGGAAAATAAAACAGTACTATCTTGCTTTGAAAGCACTTTAGATTCTGTATTATATGCAATTTTTCAGTGTAAGTTATTAATATAATTTTCACAAAATGCTATAGTAATATGAATGGAATAACAATCAACAATGCCAATCTTAAAAAAAAAGTGTTCTACAGTTGATTTCTGTTAAATGCAGTACAATAAAATAGCCTGTGAATTATTACTATGGGAGAAGAGCTGTCGACATTCTAAATTAAAAACATTCATAATTCTTGGTCACGCATTGAAAAATTTTTTGTATGGTGTGATATACATGGCAAGACGACATATTTACTACTGTAAAGGGTCACTATCTCATGTACTTACTATATGCATAAGGAAATCCACTATATATGAATATTCAGCCTCTTACAGTGGGCTTTGTATATGCATGAAATGAGAAGCACATACATAGCAGAATATCATCAAATATAATGGTTTAAAAAATAATAAAATATATATACTTCTGTTTTCATAGGAAAAGTAGCAGGAATCAACTTCACTATTTGCTTTTCCTTAAGAAGCGTCTCTATTAAAGTGCAGGAAATGAGAAACTGTGTATGAGAAAAATAAAGCTGTAGATGAAACAGCAGGCACCTCAACTTTATAGCCCTCTTTTGCTTCAAATAGTTTCGGACTTGATTAGTTTTATATTGCAGATAAGAACTTGAGAAAAAAGCATTATTCCATTTTATTAGTATCAGATTTCAATAGGGAATAAAGCCTTCATGACTTAATATCAGAGTCTATCAGCTGACAGAATCTATCAGAGTGATCATCCATATTACTCAGAAGTCCTGATGCCATTTGTCGTTCTCAGAACTACTTGCCCTATTCAGCTCTGATGCTTTTGTGGTCTCTGCTTCACTTCTCACTTCTGCCTTGCCCTCACAAGTACAATTAATCAGCTAATCTTTGAGATGTCAAAATACATTCGGTCCTTCAGGCTATTTCCTCTTGTCAAGAAAAGCTTTCTGTTCAGTAATCAGATAAATGTATTTGCCAATGCAAATGCAGCTTACACAAATTCTCTTTTCATTTACAACACTACTGTTTTCGAAAACACCATCAGTATTGTTGTATTACTCATGCTCTTCAATAAGAATTGCCCTTTTGTTCTAAACTACTTTTACTTCCAGTATAAAGAGCTAGCTAAAGCTAAATAGAAAAATAACGAGCTAATAAAATTTGCAATAAACTAACAAAATTCTCTTGGACTTCAAATACAAAAAGTAAAATGTTGATGAAAGCAGTAACTTTATTTGAAAAAAATCCAAAATTGAAACTAACTGGTAGGTCAGTTTTGTAGGTTGACCTTAGTGGCTGGCAGATGCCTGGCCAACCACTCTCTTTCTTCCCTCCCTTACCTGGACAGGGGGAGAAAATAAGATGGAAAAGTTCATGTGCCAAGACAAAGGCTGGTCATTTACCCATTACTGTCACAGGCAAAACAGACTTGACTCAGGGAAAATTAACTTGAGTTATTGCAAATTAAAAACAGATTGCAATAGTTAGGAAAAAAAGACAAAACCTAAAAACCCTTCTTGCTAGTCCCCCTTCTTCCCAGGCTAAACTTCACTGCTTTGTTCCCAAGTCCTCTATGTCTCAGGTTTGGTGGTTGTAGTCAGTCCACAACTCTTAGTCTCGGCCATTTCTTACTCACACTTTTTCCCCACTCCTGTGTGGGGTCCTTATCACAGGACAGACCTTCACAAACTGCTCCAACATGGGTCCTTTCCGTGGGCACAGTTCCTGCCAGGAGCCTAGTCCTGCACGAGCTCTCCACGGGCCATATTTTCCTTTAGGGCACTATCCACCTGCTGCAGTGTGTTGTCCTCACAGGGCTACAGTGTGGACATCAGCTCCACCATGGTCTCTTCAATGGTCTGTGAGGGAATCTCTGTTCCAGTGCCTGGAGCACCTCCTCCCCTCCTTCTGCTCTGACATGGGTGCCTGAAAATCATTCACGTTTTTAAGTTGCTCAACATGTTTGGCACTTGGAAAATGAAAGTGGTATCACTACTCAAACCTAAACCTTCGAAGGATGGTTTCCTCGCAAAATGTTAAGATAGTTTTTATATAAACTGTGAGCAATGTTACGAATCAACTCTGAAAGCAATGTGATTTTAGTTTAACAGGTTAATGGGCAGAGAACAAATACGACAGCCAGTTGCCCTTTTTATAAATGACAATGCAAGTCAGGTTGAGCTGGACTTGACAGCAAACAAATTTAAGCTTTGAATTTGATTTATTTGAACATCTTGGAATTTTTTAGAGTTCATAAAGAAGGCGGGGGGGTTCTGCTGTTTTCTTTATTTTATTTTTTTAATGGGTGAATGCTACTGTAGGCTTCCCACTTCCTACCTTCGTTAATGTTAGGTTGAAAGCAGATTAAGGTCAGACACAGCATTTGCTTCCAATACTCCCTTCTTTAATCAGATATGCAATTGATCTTTATCAAATCCATGACAGAAAAAAGACAGAGCTATGTGGAGGCCTGCAGAAACATAAAAGGTTTAGAAATGTCTGTTTCTGTGAAGTCTGTCAGGCCCATGTTGACAAGCACAGCCTTCCAGTTCAGTAAATGTATGCAACTATTGCTGTGGGCCTTGAAGTACTTGAGTACTATGTAAACATTACAGAAAATCCAATACTATATTTTAAATTAATATCCTTTTTCTGTAAAATTAATTTTTTGATCGAGAAGAACAATAACAAAAATAGAAATGCTTTCCTTTAAAAAAAATCTATATTCCTAGAGAGTTAAAAAAAAAGTATTCCCTAGTTCAGAAGCGGCAGAATCAGGACTATTCACACAATAATAGTTTGATTCATTTTCTCATTTAAAAGCCAATAAATTTTCTTTTCCTGCTCCCTGAATCCCTTTAACTCCAAGAATATGAGAATGAAGGAACAGAGATTTATAGAGGTTTATAGGTTGAGAAAATTAGCCTGCTTTCAAAATTTGATCAGATTTGTTTCCAACTACTACATAATTTTAGCAACACAGAAAGCATTTGTAATCTGGCCTTTACACTGTTACATATCTGTAGCAAGTAAGGCTCATGACAGTCTGACAGTCTTCAAGACAAAGGAAGAGATCTAAGACCAGTAAAAGAAGTTTGTCCTGTAACTGCAGGTCTGAGGCACAAAATATAGCAAAAACATTATAGAAAATTTATTTCAACTTTAAAATGTTAGTCTCACTTGCATGTACTTAATTTGAATTAGAATGAAGGCTGTTGACAAAACTGCTGAAGTACTATTTTAAGGGTGAGAAATATTCACATTAACTGAAGATGCAATAGAACAGTAAAATAACTTTCCTTAAAAAGAAAATAAAATATATTTAACAGGATAATGTTTTAAAACTATTTTTAAAGTTTATACAGGTGGAAAAAATTTTGATAAGTTTTTACTATGATATGCCAAGAATCTTAATTTTGTTTCACATTATGTATGTATAAAAAATTAGGAAGAAATTATCTTCTACATGTTTTTTGATGCCCATTCACTTTTTGTTAAGGCCAGAAGGCATTTCTGCACTCTCCAGAGTTAACTTGTTTTGCACAAGTTAAGGCATCATGCCACTCACCAGTTTACAATATACTCTGCTCAGTGCAGGGCACTGCTTTCACACGTGGTGATTACAATATAAATCCACACTGCTCCAATCCCAGTGTTATTCTCCAAACTTTCAAAAGATAACTATAACTACTACATGTGTTGCAAACACAAGGCCAAAGATAACTGAAAGCCCAGAAGCTGATTTGGAAATTTTGTTATATCATTTTTTAGACTGTGTAAAGCAAAGACTGAGTAATGCTATATATGCACAACCAAGAAAGCCCATGAAGACAACCACTCAGCTCATATTAACTTGAATGCTACTCAGCAAAATACGTTATTTCTTATGAATACTTTTCATTTAAATATTACCATACTAAAAACAACTTACCAAACGATGGATTATCACTAAAGCATGCTTAATATAATTTTGGTTTAAGGGATGTCTAAGTCTAAGGCAATAGTATGTCAGTATGTGAACAGGCTTAGATCATAGTAGGTCAGTATACAAGCATACTTAGACTAGAGTTTATAGGAAAAATACCAACCGTAGGGAAATAAACTTCCTTGGATTGTTTTTTAACAAGAAAAAGAAAGTGAAACGTTAATCTATCTTCATTTAGACTATGAAAACAATGTTTTAATAATGTAAGATAAAGTCTCTATAAGAACAAGTACAATAGATAGGGTTATTTATTTTTGTAATAAGTTTATTTTCTTCTGTTCCCAAGCACAGTGAAGCACTTATTTCTGCACAAATTATTCAGTAATAGACCCTGGATCTACTCTGACTGGAAGACTAAAGTGACCTCTTAAAACACTTACACGTACACCTTTTCACAAAAACTGAGCACAAGAAAGATGTGGACCTGTTAGAGAAAGTCTAGAGGAGGGCCACAAAGATGACCAGAGGGCTGGAGAACTTCTTCTGTGAAGACAGGCTGAGAGGGCTGGATGAGAGAAGGCTTTGGGGAGACCTAACTGTGGGGCTTTCCAATATCTTAAGGGGGCTTATATAAAGAAGGGAGAGGGACTGTTTATATGGGCAGATAATATCACAACAAGAGGCAGTAGTTTTAAACTGAAAGAGGGAAGGTTTAGATTAGATGCCCCACCCCTGGAAGTGTTCAAAGACAGGTTGCATGGGGCCCTGAGCAACCTCATCTAGTTGGTGGCATCCCTGCCCATGGCAGGGGCATTGACTGGAACTTAATGATCTATAAAGACCCTTCCAACCCAAACCATTCTATGTTTCCATGATTCTATGAAGGGAAATTGTCTTAGATGTTTAACACACATTCCACATGTTAAACTTAAATATGTAGTAACTGTGGCTTTCACTGTACAAGATGTAGGGAGCAGGTTAGAAGACTGACTGAAGAGTTAATAAAAATTATTTTCATTTTTCTTTTTAAGGCAATTTTACTATTGGTAAAAGATATAGAAATAACTTTTTTAAAAAAGTTTGGCTTCTAAAGTGCATGTTGGAATCATAGTAATGCTAATGAATATTACATAATTACATGGAAGTAAAATCATCTCGTGTAATACTATAAAAGTATGGAACAGCAAGAAACATGAATGCCTTCTGGATGAGTAAAAATGACAGCACGGAAAACACAGAGACAGTTATTGCTGAAAAACTGTGCTACAGACCTTTTTAATTGGAGTATCTTTCAAAAACATTTAGTTAAATCCCTTGTTACTTTTTTTGGTTAACATTTAAAGGTATTTGTAGAAAAAATAATAAAGATAGATCCCACTATACCTTAAGAGTGGATTCCTGAGAAGGGAGATAGTTAGCAATTTGTCAGATAAAGCAACTTTTCCTCATCAGAATAAGCGTAACAGATACATGTAATAACTTACAAAATACACATATTTAAATACACACAGGCAAATGATGAAGCAAGCAGAATGGAAAGGAAGGAGAAAATTTTGAGGATTGTCACTGAAGTGCTACTTCTAATACCTGACAATCACCTTATTTTTACATCTTTCATTGCGACTGATGTGATTCACCTCGGGACAAAAATAAAGATGGTGAAAATGCAAATGCTCAGAAAAGAGACAGAAAACAACTGTCATGGAAGAAATGTATCAGGCTTTCAGTTGTCTAGAAGAATCAGATGAGATCTTCTGAAACAATGATTCAACCTGAAATATCTCATCTTCAGTTGATCCTACTCCGTGCCTTTTATCCCCCATACGACATATTATATGCACCATCCCTGTGCATATAAATTGTAGGCATGCATCCACCTGCTGTAACATTAATTCTTTCAGGAAAAAATTGCTTTTCTGTTAAACCAAGGTACTTCATTACTTACATTACGAAAGGCTAGAAAACAGAACAACAACTAGCAAAGCAACTCTGAAACTATAAATAAAAAAGCAACACCTATTAGAGTATTCTTGCCTGAGAAATGTACACATTAGAGAGGCTGACAAGTAAAATTAAGTTTTGATGCAAGAACCAGTTTAATATAGGGTAAAGAGCAATAAAAGAAACCTGTTTGGATGAAGTGGTTTTAAGTGCCTAGTTGATCAAAGAAAGTTCATGAGTTTTCATAAAAAACCATATATGCAAAGAGCAATAAGCAAGATCCAGCGCAAGTAAGTGCCCTTTCCTCAGTTTATAAGGTGGCTATGTATTTTCTGTGCATTTTGATATGCAGCAAAAAACACTGCACACTGCTGGGCTCCAGAATCTGCAAGAACAGCAGCAGCAATAACACTGGTAACTCTTGGATTGGCATTATCTCTCATCTTCACCTCCTACAATTCTGACTAATCATAAGACTGACTAGCTACAACAAACAAAAGGAAACAAAAAATTACTATTTCACTGTCCCAGAATTTTTGGCCTTTATATTTTTTCTTTTCAACCTTCCTAGTATTTCGAAGAGCAAAGACACAAAACTGAACAAAAGCAAAAACTGAAATGAATCAATACTTTAATTATAGTTCCTTTGAAAACCTAGGAACTAAATTTTGGGTGACAAAAAATATAACGGTTTCCAAATATTTCCTCTTCTGGAAACCATTTTTCTTCCACCTCCACTCTTCCCAAAAGTTTAGAAACTACAAATACAGATTAGTCCTTCTATCCAAGGACATACATAGGAAACTACAGAAATCCCTTGAAGATAAGTTTCAGTTAAAAAAAAAAAAATAATTGCAAAGCAATGAGATGAATCCATGGCAGGAAAAAAATATTTTCACCCAGGTCCTCCCCCTATCATTTCTTCTTGATTTGTATATATAAATCTACTTCAGCCTCTTCCCCACAAAAAAAAAAAAAGAATTGTGCTAGTAGTGGTATTTTGAACTGAAATAAAAGAGCATGATGAAGCAGACAGTCTTCCTACACTTAAGTTACTAAGTTGCTCTAAATTAATACTGTGTATATATTAATAATTTACCATTACTAGAGTAATGGAATTTCAACTTTGTAAATTGTTTTCCACACACATTTTTTAATATTGCCTGAAATATTTTTTGGTTTTCTTTTCTAACTTTTTTCACTGGATGTAAGTGGAGTTTTAGTAATGAGGTGAGATTTTATGACTTACGTTTCAAACTAGAAGAGCAAGAGAAAATAGCACTTTTCTATTCTATATGTTGTTCATCGAATGTTGTACTTACATTCGAAGTAGGCTTTTCCACTGTCACTTCAGTTTCAGCAGTGAGTACACATGCCTTTTCTTTCTCTCTGTTATAACCCTGACCTACTTGATTGTGTGCCTTAGCTGAAAAATAATTTAAAATGGCAATCTGGTGTATGTAAATAATTTCAATTATTGAAAGTTCCTATCAAAAAGTTTTTTAGTTTGTATATCCAAATTTTAGGTAGATGATGTTGCAAAGTCACTCTGATAAAGTATCATCAATATTACTGTCACTTACTGATATGGATTTGTTATTTACTGGTTACTGCAGTATTGTGACTGTATGTGTTAACAGGTATGCATATACATCTTCTACTGGCTTCATACTGGATTACTGCAGTGGTCCTCCTAATTACTAATTACATATAGACGTCTCTTCTTGTCATGTGAAGGTCTTCTCTCCTCTTACCACAGAAAGGTAAAATACATCAAAGTTAAGACTGCCAAAATAATCTGAATCAATAACTACTATAAGTTACATTTATAAATTTTAATAGTGATAATACAACCAAGTCTTTTTTCTGTTTCTTGGACCATGCAAAAGGAGAAAGGGTACTAACACAGAATTGTATGCAAGAACAGCTATAAAAGTATCTCAGTATTTTGGAAAAATCATATTTCATTGACACAAAGAACATTTGCCCAAAATAAATGTGACAAGAAGTATGTGTGTTTTCATCTCTTTGAATCGAAAGTCACATTTTGGAATATAATCAGTGTAATTACAGATTTAGTAATAACATTTCAGGTGCTTCACCACTACTGTTACAAGGGGTTTGAAGAAAAGACTAGTGTATCTATGAAGAGGTATAAATACACACACAGAACAGTATTTTAAAATATTATGCATACCTGCGTTCGCAGAATTTCACCTTTTGACAGTTGCATATCACCAGTCAGCTCTTTCACAGTAATGCCTAGTGGTTCCAGACGCTTGCTGAAGTAATTTGTCATTTCGGCTGCCAAAGCCTTCATAGGAGCAACATACACAATCTGCACCAAAAGAACACTCACTTGATAAATGAGCAAACCCCACAACACTGTTTGTTTCATGGCAACCATTACAAATCACAATTTATTGTGAAATATGATGCCAGGCGCTTACAGTGAAAAATCTTAATAGTGATATATGAAAAGTAGTTATCTTTGTTGGATAAGTGTGCAGCTGTTTAAAGGACAATGGATTTTGTTTATACAGCCTTATCGCTTTGAAAATTGGTTCTGCATCAAAGCTAAATGCATTTTCATAGCTTTTTACTCTCATAATAAGATTTTTAGAACACAAATAAGAATAGCTTTAACAATAACAAAGTAAATCAAAACTAGCTTTATCTTTAACTTGGAAAAGTGTAATATCCTTGAAAACTTCCTAATTTCATACTCCATGTATAACATATAATGGGCTTTACCTCACAAGTTAAAAAGATGTTATTTGGTTCATTAGACTCCTACCTTAAACTCATCCTTTTTAATAACACCATGCTGGACATGCTGGCGAATTTCATGAAGGATTGTCAGCATGGCAATGTTAGTCTTCCCAGCTCCAGTGGGGGCACAGATTAGCATGTTCTCATTTGTGTTGTAGGCAGTCTCAAAAACTATAGACTGGATTCGGTTTAGTCTTTTCATGCCTTTAAAAGCAAGTTGTCCAATCTGTTAAAACAAACAACATGTATATTCTGGATTTTTGTATACATTTACGTATATATGTGTGTGTGTGTGTCTATCTATACATACATTAATCATAAGAAAAAGAACATATGGAAAGCAAACTTAGGATACTTGTCTATCTATGTATTATTTCAAGTTTTTTTATTCTGAGACTATCACTTCTATCCAACTCTAATATCAAATCCATCAGGAAAATAAAATATAGCATACTATCTCACCATTTATTTTTTTTAGTCAAGAGTTTGATCAAAATGAATATACAGTAAAATACTGAGCTATTAATAATTAAACATCAGTAAAACAGCATTAATAAGAATAGAACAATATCTTTAAATCTAAGATGACAAACTATGAATACTCTAATATAAGAAAAGGCAGCATTACACAGGAACTTGCTGAAAAAATAGATGATTAAAAAAATTATTTATCATTAATTTTGCACAATAAAGTTCAATTTTGGAAACAGACGCACAAATTCAGTACCAACTTTCTTTCGCTTCTGACAAAATCTCCATCTTGCAACTGTTCATGTTCAGACCTTTCTCCAACAATATTTACAACAAGCTGCAGCTACCAAAAGGAACATGAAACTTATATATGGGGTCCCAAAAAAGCTTTGAGAATGTTTAAAAAAACTAAATTATATAGATAATACAGGAAATTATGGTTATTAGAGTTTAATGCATGTTTAAATCTTCAGAAGTACAAATAATCAATTATAAAAATACTTTCCTCCTCTTGGTCTCTCTAAAAAATGACATTTTCACAAGGAAAGAACCACTGTAGATAGACCATTACAATTTCTGCATTTGAAGATTATAAAACCTTTGCAACTGAAGAACAGACCCTTAAGATATAAAATTAATTTTCTAATAAACTTACCTTTTCTTACTTACTTTTTACAGATTTTTAAAATAGACTGCAGAACACATAATTATTTCCTTTCTACAGATTTAATTACCTGCGCTGCTTCTACTACAAAGCATGAAAGGTATCTTACTGATATTTCTGATTATTATAATTTTTACTTTAATTGTAGGAAACCACAAAAGTACAGTAATGAACAGGTCTGAAAGTATCTTCTGAAAATCTCCTTTTCCATTATTCTGGGTGCTTTAATTAATTTATAGACATTTTCTATGGTAATAGCCCCTCCAATACCAAATACTCTTTCCAGTGCCTTTCAATACTAAGCAAATTATTTGAGCAGGACTTAATTTGCATTACTCCTCAAATAATGCAAGCTTAGGAATGAAGGCTTCATCAGCTATTTAAATAAAATACTTTATTTAATTTTGTGACAAACAACACTAGGTCTATCATTTTACTGCAGCTTCCCAGTAGTAGCCTCACTACTGAGATACAAAATATAAATTTAGGTTAATACATCAATTCCACAATACTTGACAATTCCCTACTTTTAAATTTATAGGAATTATGTACTTAATAACTAGCCAACTGTAGTTTTATTCTAGATTACTTTGAACATGAAAAAACAACATTCATTGATATAGAAGTCAATGAAAATGCTATGTAATCAACACACTATTTCTTTTTGAAAAATCTGCTTTTCAATTTAACAGTACCTTTGTCTCAGTAAAGCTTTCAAGTTGAAAACTTCTTGTGGCACTCTTAAAAAACAAGTACTACTCAAACCATAAATTTCATTTGTATTGACAAATCTCAAAATATCCAAATATCTGTTTCAAACTGGTAAGTGCCTTTGGTGAAGAAAAAAAAAAGTATCTACTGCAAATACTTCATGTACTTT
The DNA here is from genome assembly GCF_003945595.2 of Pipra filicauda. NCBI lineage: Eukaryota > Metazoa > Chordata > Aves > Passeriformes > Pipridae > Pipra > Pipra filicauda. The sequence continues at coordinate 2,590,729 of NW_024103751.1, read as the reverse complement.
TAATCAAGTTTCTTCAATTTTTAGTGGCTGAATTTCAGGATTATAACAGTTTTCACTATTAGTGTTCTAGCACAGTTTATTCTTCATGCAAGACTGCAGTGAGGAAAGCTTATTTGTTTTGCACCAAGTTTTATATACATAATATAAATATAAATATATATATACATAATGTTCTAATACATACTTGGTGTGTCATCTTCAAAATTCATTTCACCTTCATGAATGAGACTATTATAAAGTGTTAATGGGCTTCCCAGAGACCTGCTGATTATGTTGGTGCTATCGGGGTTCAATCAGCTATTTTTATGGCCTCCTTAGCCATTTTAGGTTTCTAATTTGCCTGTATTTCATTTTGAGATTTCTTGCCAGGTCCTTGTAATTGGTTATATTTGTCCTTTTCCCTCCCATTCCCTCTAGTTGGTTTTACAAACTATTATAAACACCATATAAAGTTCACACTGATTTACACTATTTACAGTGTTTATTAATAAAGGATGTATAGAGAGAAAGTCAAAAATACAACTGGTGGTTACGGAATTGAGCTAACAAAACACTACATTGCACAACATGCATATTATATAAAGAAGTAGGTTTTTAACAAAAGCAGAAACATTGCTGTCCAAATGAAGTCCAGTGTAAGTAGCTTCAGAATTAAATAACAGAAATTTTTCCCAATCACATATTTGAATATGTATGGCTTTACACACACAGGTCACCTTACAGTTGTGTGATTGTTAACACCCTTAAATATGCCCTTACATTATCATTACTACTGCCTGTAGGAATATACGGTTCCAGCTTCTCTTAAACTTTAAAAGTGTACAGTGTAAAACATCTTTTTCCTCTACATTTAGCAGAAATTATATATATTATAGCCCTAGACCATGCAATTCTAAGCAAAGATCCAGAAATATTCAGAAAAATAAAAATATTTTCCTGTTCTCTTTTCCCATTTAAAATACTAACACCAGGGATCAAGACTGACTTGGTAAGTAGCAATAAACAAACAGATGCTCCAGAAGAACCAGAGGAAGTTGCGTAACAAGATAGAAAAATGGACCTCAGCCTGCTTTCTGGAAAGACGCTAAGCCTACTGAAACAGGATTACAAGTGAAATAAAGATTAATTAAAAAATAAAATCCATAAAAGCCTGGTTAAAAACTAAAAATAATTTTTTTTTAATAATAGTATTCTGACCAGAATCTAGACTTTCATTCAACACACTATTAATTTCCAAGCAGTCACTGACAAATCAATATGCAACATTCAAAATCACAATACAGTCAATGCATAATATTCTTTGAACGTTAACTCTGCAGGAACATATTAAGGATTAAAAAATCTCCAAGAGAAAGGAATTCCCAAGGAAAAAAGTATCCTAAGGTTTCTTCAAACCAACGTCTCATTTGGTTGAAAAAATATTAAAGAATACCTTTCCCCTAAATTGTATTTTATTCCAAACAGTGAGCAGAAGCGCATAATCCAAACCCAGCAGTTTTTCCTGTAAAAATCAGTAAGGTAGCATACAAAAATGCAACAGTATGCTCAGAACTTCCCAGATTTACAAAGGCACTGGAAGATCTGCTTTTTTAACTTGGTATTTGCACAAACTACCTATTTTAAAAGCTGAAAACAACCGTCTGGCATATTAACATCAGTCAAGACTTCTACAGACCAATTCTTTTTCAGATAAACTAATGAAATCTCTTTTTGCTTAAAGAACTGGTAGCCACTGGATGGCAGAATGTGTTTTTTACTAAAAGTAAGATGCAACATTCTTCAGCTTTCTATTCCAAAGCTGATTTATCCCTAGAATTCAACAGAAACCATAGAAATTTTAAGCAGAATACAATCTAAGTGCTATTCTCAACAAAGAGAATTTCATGCCTAAGATGGTGCCATTTTTACATAAGCATGAATCAATGCGAAAGGCCACTGAGAAGCAACTCTTTACATAAACCAGATGATACTCAAGGCAGCTCCAGTGTGAATGTATAAACCCCCTGTTTTTACTTTGGTAAGCTTTATGATTCTTTCCCATGGAATTTATTGTTACAACTAATGCATTTACGAATAAATGAGATTACATCTAGTGAAGGTATTCTAAATTAGGCATTTCATTAAAAAGATATTTGTGTGTTGGTGCTCTAACAGCAATTTAAAAATAGGATAAAATTGTTTAAGTCATTAAAGTAACATTCGTGAATGAGCCCATATGATTCAGTCTGCAAGCAAGCTACACAAGCTCTTTAGACAGAGTTTTAGTCATGCAATTCATTAGCCAGACCTTGTAGTTCTACAGAGTTCAATAAATACAAAGAAGATACTAATTTTTTTCACAAGACCCACCTGTGAAACCTGCTGTGTTCTCTATCTGGTCTATAGCACTCTCCCTCACCCAAAACAAGAGAGTACTAATTACAAGTTCCACTAAAAGCTGAGATCTTCTTTCACTCTCCAGATCACTTAATGCATTAGACTCATGGACAGAAACAGCTTGTCAGGTGCAATTAACCCCAGTATCACAAGTTTTCACTTTGTGGCCCAATGTGCTTTAAAGTTAACTTCAAGGTACGATGCCAGCATTTTAGTGGCAGCTTCTATATTCAGTATTGCTGTGCACAGACAGAGCATAGTATCTCTTACCTAATCTACCCAGAAAAACTCTCAATATAACCATGTTTAATTAGTAATTTGTCCAGACAATACATTTGAATATTATGTCCCTTAGATACGTGGACATTCTCTTTATACTCCTCATTCCAAAAGAGATTTTGTCCTGTCCACGATATTTTTACCAGTTTTCATGTAATACTAGACAAATTTTCTCATTATCTGAAATCAAGAAATGTTAGTCATCTATATTAATTTCCATAGCATGAGACCACCCAACCCAAATGTTCAATAATGACTTCTTCTGTCATAGTAGAACAAAGTAATAAGATTACTACCAATTTATCTTAGAGATAATTCACTGCACTCATAAACAAAGGTCAAGCTTTCAACATTTTCCCTGCTCATTGGCTTAATTTTAGTGTAGATTTATTTTATTCAAAGCACCTTATATATCTCAGGTGCGACAAATCCAATTCTGCAGTCAGCTGTTCTGCTGCACTTTCAGTAAAAAAGGTAATTGATCTAACTAGTAATAGCATGACTAATCCATGCTTTTTTACAGAAAATCCAATCCAAAATTCAGGATACAAAGTTCTGATGTCCCTTGGTCTTACACATAAATAATCTCTAGGTCATGTTTCCCCTTTGTTGTACTTTAGAAAGTTGTTGGTTAAAACATCTATCTATACATACTCATATATACACACAAATATATGTTTTAATATGTATCTTTATACACATACACATTTTAAAAAATACACTCTCACTATCCTTTCAAATTATGAACATTTAGTAGTCCTCCCTGCTTTCCAGTTATCCATCTGTACACTGAAAGCACTTCTGTGCCGGTGTAAATCCTATTTTGTTACTGAAGGTACATGCAGAAATAAACATCAATGCTATACCTGGGGACTTTCACAGTTTCCCTCTCCTGATGATGCTTTTCATATTCTGCTGCTTCCATGAAAAAGTGGTAGCTCATAAGATTTAGGAACAAAAGTAAATAAAAATATAACTATATAACTAGCATAAAGGTAAAATTATTATTGCATTATCTAAGAGAACTATTTGAGGATATAATTTCCTACCTGCCCCAAAGACTGAAATGTGTTCTTTCAAAGTGCACATATACAGTTTAAGCAAAGGCTCATAACATGTAAAAGAAAAACTGCATGATGTTTGGATCTGCTCCATTTAGCACCAAATCATATCAGTGAGATTTTATTGGACTTAGGGGGACAATTTTTACAGGAACAAGTAGCACACAAAAAGATATGAAAATTATACAAGCATACCAAATAGAGCTTATGATTGGCTTTAGGCCATAGCCAGCATTACAGTTTCCTGAAGTAACTACAAATTATGTCTCATCCAAAGGGTAGTACCTGAAGAGTTATGTGCTATAAAGGAAGCTTGAGGTAAAATACATTATATGCAAGTAACAAAAGGCACCAGAGAACCAGCAGCTGGTTTCAAAGCTGTATGTGCTACAAGTGACTAGACTAGAACTAAAAGCAATTCTTGCATGGTATGGGCTATCTATGTCACTATTAGCAGCAATCACAGAATCATTTAGTTTGGAGTTCACCTCATCTAGTTCACCCCTCTGATCAAAGTTGGATCAGCTACACCTGTGCACTTGTGTTTAACTACCAGCAAGGATGGAGACTCCACAGCCTTTCTGGGCAGGGCATAACAGTGTCTGACCACCTCACAGTAAAAAATTAATTTTGTGAGTTCAGATGAAATTTCATGTGTTTTAATTTGTGCCCATTGCCTCTGCTGCTGTCACTGAGCACCACGGATGACAGACTGGCTCCCACTTTGTTAATCATTCTCACATCAGGTATTTGTATACACTTGTCAGATGCCCCCTGAGCCTTCTCTTCTCTAGCTCTTTCAGACTCACCTCACATGAAAGATGCTCCAGTCCCTTAATTAGATTAAGAAGAAAGTACTAGAAATGACAGATAATGAATCATAAGGATAAAATTATACCCTGACATCCTACAGAACATAGAATCGCAGCCCATATAAGACTTCTTTGAATGTTTTTTAATTTGAATTAAACATCATCCTTTAGAAAACTACGGAGTCTTGTTTATAAACTTATCACCACATTCATTGATCATTGCAGTAGATATTTAAGTAGCAGTAGCCATCAGAAACCAAGAAAATTTCCATACTTTCAAGTTATATTAGTGTCATTAAACTCAAACAAACACTGCAAAATTATTGTACATTCTGACAGAGTACACATGAGTAAAAAAGTATCCTGAGGGAAAAAGTATATATATGTGTATAAATGTATTTTTATTATATATGAAAGGATCACCTGTGCTTAAAGTTACCATAACACAAAAACTATGAAAATAATTACAATTTTATTTGGGTAATGCTGCTTCTAAAGCCCGGTTAAACATTTCCTCTCCAGACTTCCAAACCTCATATTTGCCAAAACAATTGAACAATTATTTTACTCACTTAGTTCTCAGAAATGTCAAAATTCTGGACAGCTCATAACAATGAGTGCTCTTCAACAAACTCTCATTAAAGAAGAACCAGACTCTATACAGAGAAGTTCAGAACAATCCCATTAAAAAACAAATTGCAGTGAAATCTAGTAGTATAATACTCTCCAACCAACTATGGAAACATAGTCACTCCTTGAAAAAAACAGCCAGTTAAAAAAAATAAAAATCAAAGAATAAAAAGCTTCCATCTCTGGGGGTTTTTTTGTTTGTTTGTTCGGTTGGTTTTTTTTAATCGTAAGTCCTACCCTCTGCTCTCTTGAAGAAAGAAGAAAGATCTATTCAAAATCAAAAGTTTTCAGGGAAAATATTTACCTTCATATATGACAGCTAAGAGTTTACATGCCTAAAGCAATTTCAAGAAAAATCCTTCTAAGTCTATAGATACATTGTCACCAACTTTATATGAAGTATTTCTTGATGAATGACACTATACAAATAGTTATTTGTATAGTCAGCAGTCATATCTTTTCTAGACTTCTGAATTATTCAACCACTTGTATTAAAAATACAACATTGAAAAACACTTTCTCATTCAATGTATAGATTTAACTCAAAGACTTCCCCATGTATAGACCCCAAATCAGTTTGATGGAAATGACAGGACAGCACTGTAGCTCCAAGCTTTCACTGCTCTGAGTTAGAACACTGAAACAGCTTGGGGGATCTCCTCCCCTCACTGAGAGAATTGTTTTGTTTTCCTCAGCCTAGTTATAATGTGACAAAAGATTATAGACAGAGTGATTATACCCTCTGGTGACTTGATTTAAGGAAATGGATATTAAAGTGTTTCAGAAAGATTTTTCCATAAAAGCAACTATTTCTACAGCACAACAAATATACATGAATTTTGGCATCCAAATAGACACACAGGCAAGATTCTGATTTCAGCAACACTATTTAAACTCAAAAGCATCTGATGTCAAGAGAATTATTCCAGATTATAGCAATGAAATGGAGATCAAAACATAGCCTCCTCTTACAGCTTTCTGATGCCATTTGTGAATTACACACAAAAATTACCTTGAACTAATGCAGCCGAAGCAAAATTGGCAACAGTTGTGGCATTTCCTAATAACCTCAGAAGTTAAAATCTTATGAGGATAGAAGGATTTGAGTTTATTTGATCACATTTTATCCATATTAAATGTAACCAAAGTAAAAAAGCATTTCTTCCTCATAAAATTTAAGACTATCTTAATGCTGTGCAAAGCTACGATCATGGGAGAGTCAAATACACAAAACTCTACAGATCTGAAAGCATTTTAAATGTTCTGGACTGCTGTGTATTGACATCTCCACTAACACTATTTCCCTGACTTTTCCAGATGCAGTAATGAGGAAACTGATATTTATATGGCCACAGCATATTATTCTTCAGGTTGTGGTGTTTTGGTTTTTTTTTTAATGCAGAGAATGCTCTCATAATTTCTTACGGTTGTATACAACTAGTTATGCTGATGGCATATTGCTTTGGTAATATATTCCCCTGGGAAAACACAGTGTGTCCCTAAGAGCGAAAAAAAAATCATCACTGTTAGATTCACATTGACTCAAAAAGTAACTGTAATAAAAGAGTTAATACAGAAAACCCTTTCCTAGTTGTTCAAGAATACAGACACCGCAATACAAAGGGAGAAACCCAACAAATAATAAGGAAGGATAAAGACATCGAGAAAACAACTATATAAGTATTGGCCATTGTTGAAAAGAAAAGTTAGTCTACCAACATGAAGCATAAAAACTGAAGCCCATTTTTGTAACCAAAATGTATGGTTTTAGCTAACTTTTCCCAAGTAAAGAGATTATATGATATGATATGATAAGAAGTACACACAAACTACTTTTTCAAAATTGAATTCCTGTATGAATTGCCATTTCTTAACTAGTTTGAAGAATTTTGAAACAACTGCATCATATCAAAAGAGATTTATTTTTCCTTCTATATTCTTGTTGCAGTTTTGAAAGAATATGTCAATACTAACACAAAAAAATATTTCTAAGCAGTAAGTGGGCTACTTAACATGTGGGCTACTGCAACTAGACTAGACAGATAACTGGAAAATTTAGAAGAGACAGAGAATACTGACAGAAGACAGCAAATAATTTTTGGCCAAACCTCAAAAATAGCAACAATGAGGAAGAGACAAGACATCAGACAAAAGGCATCAAAGTCCTAACCCTCACATTTCACACAAATTTATGTGAATGGATGAGGTATGGCTCAGAATAAAGACACAAAACTTTCTGAAGGACTGCATCTGGGCATTTGCATTCATCGATTCTCATGATTTAGATTAATGGAAAATTAAGACACCGCAAACTACAGAATCAAAAAATGAAAAAGCTGATGGAGAAGATAGTTTTTATGTTGCAAATAGCACTACAGATTTAACAAAGCTTTCACACGTACTTTGAAAAGGATATGTACTGCAGGTTACACCTCGACCAGACTTTTTGTTTCCACAGAATCACATAATCACAGAATGGGTAAAGTTGGAAGGGACCACAGTGGCTCATCTGGTCCAGCTTCCCTGCTCAAGCAGAGTTGTCCTAGAGCCCATTGCACAGAATTGCATCCAGACGGTTCTTGAGTATCTGCAGTGAGGAGAGTCTAAACCTCTCTGGGCAATCTGTTCCAATGCTCAGTTACAGTAAAGAAGTTCTTCCTCATATTCAGGTGGAAGTTCCTGTGCAACAGTTTCTGCCCATTGCCTCTTGTCCTATCGCTTGCCACCACTGAGAAAAGCCTGGCTCCATCCTCCTGACACCTTCCCTTCAGATATTCCCTTCAGACTCTCAGTTGTCTTTATAGTTTTGCTCCTATAGTAGCTATTAATATGCAAAACAGTCTTTTTTTTCTGATGTAAGCAAATTATTGATGGAAAAATTGAGAAGCTTTCTTACTTAAATGATAATATTTGAAAACAAGACAGAAGTCTCTACCTTAGGAGTGTGCATGGCAGAAGAGACAGTCTTCCATTTAGCAGTGCAGAAGAACAAAGGTCCACAGGTGTCAAAAGCAAGGAGAAGACTCAGAAACACAGAAAATTAACTCCAACACAGTCTCAGATGACTCAGATAAAATCCCCATCCTTTTCAGATTCAGGGAACACAGCAGAGAGGTAGGAATATTTGAATGTAAGTTTCCTTCATTATATTATTTTTTACAATAAGCAATTCTTATGAATGACTAAATAAAATCATCTTCCTCTATATTTTAAGGCAAATAAAAAGTTCTTTTTCCCTTCTCCTGATTAATTCCCAACAAGTTACAGAAGAAGGAAATGGTTTCTATTATTGCCATTGTTATAAGCATAATTATTATTATCTAAGGCCTAATTATTTATTAATATGAAAACTAAAAATAACTCCACTCTTATTTGATATGTCCAATTCCAAGATTAAGTGGCAGCATAATTTCAATTTTCCAATTAGAATTCAGAAAAATTGTTTTGTTAGAATAAGATACAAAAAACACACAAAAAACGGTTTCTAGCTTTAAAAGACTTTACATTAATTTTTGCTCCCTATTGTTCTGCAGACTCAAACAACTAGTCTTAAAAAGTTTAAAAGTTCCACTTTATTAGCAGTTACTATGTGCTCTTGAGGTTAACGGAAACTGCAAGTCTGAGCTGAACAGCCCATCAGTTATAAAGTCAATCTTTTAGTCATATAGCTCCTCTGTCCCAAAATCTTTTAAAAACATTTAAAACTATTTGGTGATTTCTAACTGAATCCCTTGATGAGCCATTTCAGTCCCATTTCTGTCACTGAAAGACACAGGACATTCTTATCAAGCATAAGAGATTCATGTCTCAAGAAGCACTCTGAAACTTGTGCTAATTCAAGACAAACATTAAAGTCAGATAAACTTTAATATGACTAAAATATTTTGAGGGAGAGTTAATCTTTTAAATGTTACAGCATATGAGAATTAGCATACACTTCCCTCATCTTTGAAAATTCTCACTTTGCGATTACATGTCTTAAAAATGGAAAACAATTTTGGTCTTCAGTATAATTTTAATTAGAATTTCAAATACTATCCTGTATTTCACTTTAAATGAAGACCAAATACTCCTAAGAATGAAAGCCTGCCTTCAGGTATGCTATCAAAGTAAAGCAGACTACTGCATTCTTCCACACCCGTACTATGAAATTCCACTGAGAAATGGTTATTCCCTGAACAGGATGCAGCAGAAGCACATTATTCACTCTCCAGTCTTAATTATCAAAACGACTAGAACTACTTTGAGTTGTTTTAATTAAAAACTTTACAGATCTCTGCATGTGCTTTATACCAATAGTCTGTATTCAGTCAATGACATAAATGTGACTCCCTAAAGAATGAAAAATTAACACTTAACAAGTTGTTTTCTTAATTTAAATATTTCACTTATTATGATCATTTAATGAGGCCAAAAAACATAACAGCTGCAAAGTCGCCAGGTAGATATAATTGGATTTCAAATATTACAGTGATTAAGTACAAGACGAAAAGAATGCTGTGAGCCAGAAAGCTGGATTTTTTTTTGAGCTGCATGCAGCTGCTGTGGAAGAGCATGTCTACCTGAAACGTCTCTTGGATTTTTATTAGTCATTGATTTTACTCTACAAAATTTAATACATATAAGTTTTTAAGAGCAGGGCAACATTTCATATTATTATATAGTTTTGAAGTACAGATATATTTTGGTATTTTTTAAATTAATTCAAAATTTTTAATTAATTAAAAATTATTTTAAATTAATTAATTCAATACTATTTTATGCATGCAAAGGCATCAGTTCTAACTGCTCATGTAGAAATGAATATTAATGTAGAAGCCACTTCAGGATAATGTTTTCAAACTATTTACTTTAGCTTGCCCTTAACATACGACAAGTTATTTCTTTCGACAAAACCTAAAGAAGGCAGAAAAACTTACAGAATGCACTAAAATGTAATTATAGTTGAAATTAGTAATAATTTTAACACATCAAGTAAAAATGAAAGAATGGCAAACAGAAGAATATTCCCAGAGGAATCACTATTGCTGTCATAATCTTTCTAACAGCTCCATTTTCTTCTCTATTTCTGTTAATTTCACACTTCTGCTACCCAAGACAGTACTGGTTTACAATATAGATGTTAAATGACTTTTTCCTAAATTTTACAGGAGAAAACTACAAACACAGTCAGTATTTTTTTCTACAAGAACAGAGCTATTTTGTTCTCCAAATCCCAGCTAAATCAGCAGCATTCACAGACGTTTTCCTACCACAGGAAAATAAAATGTAGGTGAAGGCTGATGAACTTATGTGGTACAGTCACCAATGTATGAGAGCAATAATGGAATCATAGAATCATAGAATCAGCTGGGTTGGAAGGGACCTCCGAGATCATCAAGTCCAACCCTTGATCCACTACCTCTGCGGTTGCTAGAGCATGGCACTAAGTGCCACATCCAGTTTCTTCTTAAAAACCTCCAAGGATGGAGAATCCATCACTTCCCTGGGTAGCCCATTCCAATGTCTGATCACCCTCTCTGTAAAGAAATTCTTTCTAATATCTAACCTAAACCTCCCCTGGCACAACTTGAGACCATGCCCTCTTGTCTTGCTGATAGTTGCCTGGGAGAAGAGACCAACCCCCACCTGGCTACAACCTCCTTTCAGGGAGTTGTAGAGGGTGATGAGGTCTCCCCTGAGCCTCCTCTTTTCCAGGCTGAACAGCCCCAGCTCCCTCAGCCTCTCCTCATAGGACTTGTGCTTGAGTCCCTTCACCAGCCTAGTTGTCCTCCTCTGGACCTGCTCCAGGACCTCAATATCCTTCCTGAACTGAGGGGCCCAGAACTGGACACAGCACTCCAGGTGTGGCCTCACCAACGCTGAGTACAGGGGAAGAATCACTTCCCTGGTCCTGTTGGCCACACTGTTCCTGATCCAGGCCAGGATGCCATTGGCCTTCTTGGCCACCTGGGCACACTGCTGGCTCATGTTCAGCTTCCTGTCAATCCAAACTCCCAGGTCCCTTTCTGCCTGGCTGCTCTCCAACCACTCTGTGCCCAGCCTGTAGCACTGCAGGGGGTTGTTGTGGCCAAAGTGCAGGACTCGGCACTTGGCCTTGTTGAACCTCATCCCGTTGGAATCAGCCCAACTCTCCAGTCTGTCCAGGTCCCTCTGCAGAGCCCTCCTGCCTTCCAGCTGATCGACACTCCCCCCCAGCTTAGTATCATCGGCTAATTTCCTGATGGTGGACTCAACCCCCTCATCTAAATCATCAAATAAAGATATTAAACAGAACTGGGCCCAACACTGATCCATAGGGGACACCACTAGTGACTGGCTGCCAACTGGATGCAGCCCCGTTCACCACCACTCTCTGGGCCCAGCCCTCCAGCCAGTTCCTAACCCAGCACAGAGTGCCCCTGTCCAAGCCGTGGGCTGCCAGCTTTTCCAAGAGTGTGCTGTGGGAGACGGTGTCAAAGACCTTGCTGAAGTCCAGGTAGACACATCCACAGTCTTCCCCTCATCCACCAGGCGGGTCACCTGATCATGAAAAGAGATCAGGTTGGTCAGACAGGACCTGTCCTTCCTAAACCCGTGCTGGCTGGGTCTGATCCCTTGTCCATCCTGTAGGTGCTGTGTGATTGCACTCAGGATGATCTGCTCCATAACCTTGCCAGGCACTGAGGTCAGGCTGACGGGCCTGTAGTTTCCCAGGTCCTCCTTCTGGCCCTTTTTGTGGATTGGTGTGACATTCGCCAATTTCTAATCATCTGGGACCTCCCCAGCGAGTCAGGACTGTTCGTAGATAATGGAGAGAGGCTTGGCGAGCTCTTCTGCCAGCTCCCTCATCACCCTTGGGTGGATCTCATCTGGTCCCATAGACCTGTGGGGATCCAAGCAGCTCAGTAGGTCCCGAAGTGTTTCCAGTTTAAAAGTTTAAGTATCAAAAGACAGAAAGTAGAATGGTTTTAAAATACGTTTGGAATATTTGTCTAATGACTTCTGATTTTAAAACGTACTTTTGATTGTGCCATACCATCAACAATGAATTAAATATGCTACAATGCAAAAAGAAACATAGTCTCACAAATCCCCCTGAGATCCATCTCTCAAACTAAGTCAAACAAAAGTTGAAAACCTCCTCTTTGGTTGAATAATCTCTTCCAGACTGGCTGCATCTTTTACACTTAGTGTAGCTGAGACTTCTAGCTGCCATATCTGGGTTTGTTTTTTATTAAAACAAGAACCTAAATTAGTTATGAGAATGAGAAGGTTGCTCAAAACTGGTGCTTTTCTGCACAAAAAAAACCTCAGCCTTTTTTTTTTTTTTTTTTTTTTTTTAAGTATTCAGAAGTAGTTTCATTGGATGAATCTTTACCCAAATTAAAATCCTGACAGGTAGAAGCAGGTGCTTTGTTAGATTACTTCTAGGTACAGGCAGATGCATCTACTCCCACAGTAGCTCAGCAGGTGATTTTCAGCAGCTGGTGCCCTTTACTGGTTTGCCTTTGTAAGTGTTCCCATCAGATTTTCAACCATTTCAGAGGCAGCACTACACAAAATACACACTCTTGGCAGGTGTGTAGAAAACGAAACAGGCTTAACGTTTTATTCAAATCAGATGCAGTCAATTTTCCCTCATGTTAATACTAAAAAGTGCATTTCCCTATTCATATTTGCAATGAATTTCCCTATTCATACTTGCATGAAAAGGAGCAACCAAATAATTGTAAGAATATATAACTTTCATATGGTAGTATCTACTAAATATCTCAAAGCAATTTTTGCTTAGTATATCATAGACAGCCATGTGGTTTAAAGAACAGACTAAAAGAAAGTAAGTCCTCTATACTTTCTAGTACAGATAATGTTGCTATTAGACTTGGACCCATATTGTCAATTAATTGTTTTTTTAAACTTATACTGCCCATGAAGAGATAACTCAGATTTTACAGTGCTCTTTTCAATAAAAAAAAGGCTGCACATTACTAGTACTTAGAATAAACAGTCTCTCTAACTGAGATCTGTTTAAGTTTCAATTACAACCTCAGTAATGAAAGGACATTTGAAAACATTATTTTATATTCACATGGATTTTTTCTTGCTTTATCGACATTTATCAGTGTTTTTTGCATGTAGTCAATAATAACAAGACCCTAAAAATAAAAGCGTGCATAAAAACACAGTCCAGACTGACACAACAAAGAGCATATTTACCAGTTTATCATAGCATCCTTGCCACACTCAACATCTCCAGTGTCTTAAACATGGCTTGTTCATGTAACACAGCCATAAGACTTCTAAGATGCTAAAAGGCTCTTGTTATGCGTATGTAAACAAATAAGCCAACAACAAAACCAGATAAAGCTATTATGTATTATACAGTATACTATCCTAATAGCATTTAGAAAGTGATTTTTAAAAAGAAAAGACATAACCCTTGTTAATCTTAAAAATATTACAAGCACAAGACCACAAAAGGTCTTGAACTAAACTGCACATGACACTAGGACAAAGGAAACTTAAAGAATAAATGATCAGACTGCATTCTAAGCATTCAATTTTAAGACACTACAAGACAGAGGAAGGCATTAGGTCACAGCTGAAAAGCAAGGAGAAGCCTGTTGGTCAAAAAGAAAAAGATAATTTTTCACCTCTGTAAAAAGTAATCTGAAAAATTTGTGTAGATGAGCTAAGGCAGCACATACTGCAAAGGAAACCTTCATTCAGCCTGATTCTAAAAGGATCAAACTTGCCCAATGTCAACTCAAAGCAAATAAACCTGTTGTCAGCCTACCAAAAGACAGGTTTATGACAGAGGTAGAGAGAGAACACTATTCTGGAATAAGAAAAAAGTTACATTGCAAATTGCTGTGTTGGTTGCTTTTTTAAGTCAGAGACGCGTTGTACAAGATGGAAATGTGGATGCAAATGGTTATCTATGAATTTCTCCAATAATCCTGGTAAACCAAAACTTTAAGAAAGTATCTGCAATACTTCCCCGTTCTTATGGGACAATAATAAAAGCTTGTCTTCCCTGTACTTTTCTGGGGAATATTCTTCCAATTTGTATAAAAATAATCTGCTTTTAAATCGTCACATTACAGTGCTTCGATCCACAACATCATACCAAAAACGAAAGCCGCATCATATAAACAGGCCAAGGAGAATGTAGTTTGAACAAGTACAGGCTTACATCTGACCAATTATATAATGTCTAGATCCAAAACTCATGTGAGACATGATGTATTTGCTTCCTTTACCTTCATTCCTCCCCATTCCAAAACAGGTGAACTATGGTATTACTTTCACAATGGTGGATTGACACATATTGTTTCAGTATGTATGGGCTGCTGCTCACTGAAAGCTGCCTTTTGCTCTTCATAGAATCTGACATAAGATCATGCATCAGTTCTCATCTCTCTCCAATTATTCATCATCATCCCCTCTTTTTTGCATCTTACATACATCTGTATAAGGGACACAGATTGGCTTGAATGTCTTTTTTGCATACAAATTTTTTTTTTTTTGTTTAAAAATGAAATAGTAAAACCCTGGCAAGCTGAGGAGACAAAGAGGAGGATATATGAAATAGTGGTCTGTTAAAACTGTTACTGTCTTTTTTAAGTCCATGATAATGTTGAACTGAGAACAGACAAGGCAAAGATTCCAGAGAAGTCACACCTGCCTAACACAGAGATGCTTCAGAATAAATAATTTCAATTTCTCATCTTGGGTTAAGAGACAGGTCCTCTCAAAGACTATAATAGTATCAAACACATCTTTTTGCTGAGTCAAAAAACTCACAGTTTTCAAATTCTAAGGGTACTACCAGATAGCACTGCATTTCAAAATATTATTTTTAAATAATTATAGAAAGTAACAAAATAAAATGCTTTGGAGGAAACTCATGAAATGGCTAAAAGATGAACATATCCAGTACTATGTTCAGCTCTTAAAAACTAGCACATACCTGGGATGTGTACCTCGGGAAAAGAAGTTGTCTTATGAGTTTTGTCAGAAAACAAAATGTCAATCTCTATTTCTTGCTTTCTTATTTTTAGAATAGCCTTGATATCGCTATCTCTAATGACACTTTAATTTATTTTTGTTTTTTACTATCACTACTTTAAAAAAGAAAATCATTATCCTCAGTATACCTCTTTTGAGATAGTTCATTCTTTTCTCTCATTTCAGCACTAGCATAAGCTCTTATTCTGATGTTCTAGGAAACCAGTTTTATATATTTTGATACGAACTTCAGAGATGCAAAAATACTGTCGTATCAGGAGAAAGCAGATATAGGTGGAACCATGTTAGAAACAATAATCTCAGATTACTGAAAAAATTATCCATTTGTAAATTATTTTTTTATTCTTTTATATCTACCTACTCCATTACTAATTCTCTCTGTTAAATGTTAATTTTTCCACTGCTCAAACTCCTGATAATTGGAGGGTGGTCATAATTGCTGATCCTCCCAAGCTGTGCTCCTAAGAACTCTGCCTCGCTGAAGCCGGAACACCGATGTGTTAAATTAAGGAATTCAAACGTAAACATTTCATTATGGAATTAATTCAAACTTGTACTATAACATTCATAAAGTTTTGCTAACACTACAGTGCACCTGTATTTCAAGTACCATATCAAATTAATTTGGCATTATCATATCGAGTTTCTTTCTCTCTAGAAATTATTTAGATCTGTTTTTTGTTTTAAAGGTGTTCCCCAAAATAAGTCAGGTTAGTAATCCAGTATGCAATAAAATCAGTGATTCTATTAAACAAAGAAAAGCATCTTACTGGTAAGGATTTTTAGAATAATAGAAAGGTTTTATAAATCCAGGAAAATGTTATAGTACCATTTGTAGTATTAAAGGCTATATCAACAAAGTAAAAATAATTTTCAAAATAGTTTTCAGAGATTTATCATCATGGGAAGATATTCTCCATTGCTGAAAGAAGAAAGAACTTCTTAGCATTCAGGAAATCATATAGTGATATCTATCTGCAGTAGAAGCTGCAGTCAAGTGAGGCGCATGTTTTAAAAATATTACATTTAATGAATTATATTCAAGTACAGCAAGTGTCTTCCAAAGGTGAATTTGTAGCAAGCCATAGAGCACGTGTTTGCATTTCTACAATATGAGATTACAGGTAAATTTCAAAACCAGAATATCAGTTTACAGTTTGCACATCATAGCAACAGATTTTTTTTATGAATTTAATAAACTATTTATACTAAAAAATGGATTTTCTTAATTGAAATGATGGTAATTTTATACAAGACAGACAATAAACTGCTTTGGCATGAATATCATTTGGCATGAAGCACATATCTTACTTACTTTTAACTAAAGCAATAGTATTTATTCCTAAAATTTAAATGAAACAATGCATAAAAGCCTCAGCTAAGGGTTAGATAATCAAACAATTTGATGCAGAAACTATAAATATTGCACCTGGGATTCTAAAATAATGATAGAATACTCATTAACTTGCACACTGAAGAACATTAAACCAGAACTGGTAGGCTTTAAGATTAAGATCAATGTTAAATTTTAACTCCTTCTTTGGATATCACCCCTCATGAAATATGAAGACAGACTACAATTCTTAACATACGTTTTACCAGCCATTAAAATGATTATACCTCGATCTATGTGGTTTTCCTTGTCTTAAGTTGGGACTAATGATTACAGAACTTGTAAACTTTCCTTGGAGCAAATTTAGAGTATAATTCATTGGATAAATGTCAAAATTTCAATAAAATTAAAAATATTTTTTTAAATTATTCCTTTCAGTCCAACTGCCAATTGCTGTTTGAAAAATATGCAACTGAAACACCAGGATCAAGTTTGGAATTAATGGTCCAATATTTTGGATTTGAAAAATGTAATTTATGCAAAAACATCCATACTTCTATTCAGTAGACTTACCTTGTACAATTCTATAAAAAAGAAAACATTACAGGAAAAGGGGGAGTATTGATTTTGTAATAAGTCCTTCACATAATACAGAGAGAAAAAACCACACTTCTTATTTAGATTATTAAGCAATGCTAGTAAAAGGAAACTGAAATAACACGAAACAAAGAAATAAATCCTACCCTGAACACTCATTTTAGGTAAAAAGCTGAAGTAATTTTTCACCAACAGCAATTTGTTAGATAAAACGTGTTTTCACAGTCTTGAAGAGGAACTTTCCCTGACCTGAGTTTATGACTTTAAAGGTACATTTACTTGGCAAAAAGCCTGACGCAAAACAGCCTTTATAGTAAGTACAAAAAATATATTTCATTAATGGCAAGCGGCTTGTCAAGCGAGCAAAAATAACAAATCTAAGCTTGCGCTTACTCCATTTTTTAAATTCTCATTATTGAAACAACTTAGCTGGCGTGTCACTTTTACAAGTAGTAGAATCAGAATACTTCAGATTAAACTGGTGTGACCAATCAGCTACTTACGAACCACCTGTGCTTGTATGCTTGTACCATGGTGAAAACATGGCTCTCTAAATAGGAACAAATGCCAAGAAAAACAGTTATCTGCAAAGGGAGCTGGGGGTGGGATTTACTGCCTTGCAACGACTTAGCCCCTCTGCAACTCCTTCCCTGGGACACAGTGCACCCTTCTACCACCGAACACCAGAGACATTCCCGAGCAGCAGCAAAGCACCCTCCATGCCACTAGCTCCTGCTCCCAGCTCAACAGTGGTAGGAAATAAAGAATATAAGATGACACAGGTGGAGTGAGACTGTGGGAGGAGGTGAAGCAGCAGTTCAGATCATAATGTATAAAGATGTGAGTGACAAAGCAGAAAAATGAACAACACTGACAGCAGGGGAGTGCTAATGCCAGCAGTTTGACATGCTATGGTATGCTTTTACGGCTTCTAAATTGTGAAAGGTTGGCCCCTCCTGATCTCATCTTTGCAGTGCATAATGGGATTGCATAGGAAAGGTAGCTACAGAAATTTGGGTCTTTGTCTATATCACGAGTTTCATTTTAGCATCTGTATTCTTTCGGGTAGAGCTTTCATGGCTTCAGAAAAATCTGCATGTGGAATAATTTAACTAATCATGAAGTTAAACTCTTTAGGAAAGCTCTGACTCTTTGCAAGGAGGCTCTAACTAAGCTGAATACTTACTTTGAAAATACTGGCCATAAGATTTCAGACAATATAGTACCAAAATTGGCTTAAATATGTTATTTCTTTATTCTGCAGTGCAGTGGAAGATGCATCATGACTATACTGCCAATCCTATAAATAAGAACTTCATGTTAATATCTGTACTAGTTTAACACATCACTGCTCCCTTTGTTGTTGGTTCATAGAGGTTTTCTCATTTTGTCTTATACTTGCACATAAGAAAAAAATAAAAAAAATAAGCCTATACATGTTTAAAATATGGTTAAAATGCAGTTTGTTAAAATTAGTATCTAGAGGAATGTATTTTTCTCATCTCTTCTCAAACTGTGTTTATATCAGGTTAAGGAAATGAGGAAATCTAAACCTTAACTAATACTTCAGAATATTTAAAGCGCAAAATTACTTCAACTTACAGAATCCAGAAGTTTAACTTTTGGCTAACAGTTCAAAATATAAATGAACTCCTTATGAACTCAGTTCTGACCTGAAGAGCTTTGAAGATTAAATTTAATAGTATATTCTGCAATACACATTACACAGTCAAATATTCCACCCAAACTGCTGACAGTATGATCAAAATCACATAGCTTATGAGAAACAGATAGAGAAATTACTTTTATGCAAATGAAAATGTACAGACTAAAAAGACAATGAAGAAGAATATTTATAATTTTTAAAACCATCAGGATTTCTCCACAGACAGCAAGTGCTTAGAGAGCTCAATATATAATACTCAGAAAACCAGCAACAATAGATGGCTTGGTTGTTCTGTGCCTTTTTTTTCCTGTGGATCATGGGTTTCATGTATATTGACTCATTAAACAGAATGAGTACCTTAATCTATATGTCTAGACTAACTCAATGTCGTACATCAAAACCCCACCACTAATGGTATCTCATAGTAGTCAATAGCAGCAAAACTCTCAACTTCCTCCTGATGCCTTTAGAAGCTTCTAGCTATGAACTATGTACAGTTACATTTACTGTCATCTCTACTCTTTGCCCACTTGTTTGTATTTTAGGTAATCCTGCAAACATATCTACACAGAGATATAATGGAGCTATTTATGAATATCTATGCATTCTAGGGAGACAGATTAAAAAAAAAATTATTTTGCTGCTTTTGCTTAACACTAATAAACCAAAAATAAAATACATTGATGGAAAATCTTCATGCCCTTTAACTGATCCCAGTTAATTGGTAAAAATTTTAAATATCAACCAAGATTTTTTCTGAGCTTAGAGATCTAAAACTGCCATACAGAGAAAACGACAACAAAAAAAATTTCCCCATTGGCAATTTCAGCCTCTTTTAACTCATTGATAAAAATGTGCTATTCAACAAGTTTAAAATTTATGAGCCTCACTAATGGAAGCAGGAAAGTGACAAGTCCTGCTGGACAAACTTCATAAATTTGTCATCTATTGTTGCAAACTGATATTAAAGTTGAGGGCAGAAATTATACACGTAAGTGTTCAAACATTCAAAATTGTATTTGTTATTGACAATTCTATTTGATCTCATGTAATAAGAATTGTATCAAACAGTAAAGTTCTACAAAAAATTATTTCTATTTCAAAATTTCACTATAAAACTGAAATGAATACCTCTTGATGATACACAACGTACAAAGGAGAGTTACTTGTGAAATTTGTATAACTGATGCATTTTTTACAATTATTTAAAACATTAGATGTGTAAAAATCTGCAAACTTAATTTTAGATAGTTATGTTTCTGTCTGAACCATATTTTTTCTGAAAGCAGTTAATGCCTATTGAAATATTGGTACTTTCAAAAAATTTACAGATTATTAGGCACTATTTAGCTCAAGAGAAAGATATTTCATGGCAAAAAGCTGTCATGCTGAGTATTGTCATATAAAATGTCACATTTTATCGCTGCAGTGGCTCCATTTCTCTATCCAGTTAACCTGTCATTCAATTCATGAACATAACATTAGGTACTGTGACCTAAACAGAAAAGAATAGATTCAGATTTTAAAATTAAACTGTCCTCTGTTTTGAAAGAGTTAAATCTTTATGTAATACAATCTTTACTCGGAGTCCCAGAAAAGTGCTCTGGGTATATTCTCATTTACTGTTTTCCCACAAAGTGGAAAAATTTGTTTCCATGTTATATGCTGAAGAACTAAGAAACATAAAACCTTCTTCATATGTACATATAGCTTGCTCTTTATGTCTTTATTCAAATCAAATCTTCTGTTTTTCAATAGATTTGACATATACAATGAGGAGTAAAGAGGTACATGTGATGGACTACTGCACGTTCTAGACTGTAAATAACTAACAACAAATTTAGTTCTCTTACCTTAGCTTTTGCACCATTTTAAATCAGTAAAAGTTAAAATGTTAATGCCTGTTTTACTTGCGTTTTTCCTCTCTGCCTTTACTTTCTATCATCAACGTTTTGCTAATGATGATTTGCCCTCTTCTGTTTAAAGAAGAACAATTTGAGAAGACTTTGCACCCCACACAACCTATAACACCACAGTCAACACCCCGCACTGCACTGGACTGCAAGACTAGAGCAAAATAGTGATGTGCAGTCACACGCCAACCTGTACAAGTCCAGACAGAGAAACTCAGGTTTACTTCGCCATGTGATCTTCAGAAAGAGAACACAACTGCTGTAATACCTTCATTTCATTGTCGCGATTCAGATCACAGCTCAAAACCAAAAAAAACTGAACAGGTAATGCCAAAGGAATTGAGAATTGCAACTCATGAACAAGTAGTTCAGATCAGGAATTCCTTGAATTTGAGTCAATATGAAAGGGATGATTTCACTGAACTACATTTCCTAATAAATACTCTCCAAATTAGTAGTCAAGAAATTAACTGGCTGCATTTACATATGACATATCATTGAAAAAAATGATTTTTCCAGGTGTTTTTTTGTAATACAAAGTAAAAACTAATTTAATATCTTTGAAATGGTATACTCACCTCATCTAAGTCTTTAATATAAACAATTTTCTCTTCAATGCCAATAGGCATTGGTTCACTATGAGGGATCTTCACCTCTTCATACATTTTATTATTTTCTCTCTGAACTGATTCTGGTAGAAACACCTAAAACAGTATTACAGGAAAACTAATTGAAAGTATGAAAATACAAAGTGTGATTATGTATAACTTACTTAGAACAATGCTTTATCACTTTCCTTCAAAAAATAAATCCAAAACAAAAGCAAATTTCAGTGATTCATATTATAGACAGCACTGAACCCCCCAAATGGAAAATAATCAGTTTTACTACTGAG
Organism: Pipra filicauda; assembly: GCF_003945595.2. Classification (NCBI taxonomy): domain Eukaryota; kingdom Metazoa; phylum Chordata; class Aves; order Passeriformes; family Pipridae; genus Pipra; species Pipra filicauda. The sequence goes on along the minus strand of NW_024103751.1, from coordinate 2,569,153 downwards.
AAAATAGTCCCAACTCCCCCCCAAAAATAACTCTGCTTTATTACATTTCAGAATCCATTAAATGTAGAATTTCATAAAGCATTCATTTTGTTAAATCCAGTTCAAAGGTACCCAAAAGATAGAAAAACAGTATTTTAAATATATAAGTGACCCAAGAAACAAAAGCAAATACATTAGTTGAGAACAAAATTATTTCTTTGAGAGGTAAAATAAAAACAGAATATATGGAAGTGTTTAAAACCATCTGAAAAGAAGCACTGCTTCATATGTTGGACTCTGATAAGCAGGAGACTAAGGGAACAAAGGGAACCCTGCTAGACATTATTCATTGGGAAAGATGTACTGTTCAAGAAGGGTCATGCACAAAACACGTACCTTTGCACCCCCAATGAATGCTGATGTTTTCGTAGCTTCAGCTCGGGAATCATAAACATGAGGATAATGAATTTTTTCGAAGCTCATCTCTCTCTGTCTACCTAAGACTGGCATACTTCGAGCATTCAAAAGTGCTAGTTCTCTGAAAGCAGAAAAATAATTGCAATAATTCTGCCCATTTTAGACTGCCATGACAAAAACTGAACATACTATATTAAAGTAAGAGCAAGAATTGCGGAGTTTAAGAAAAAAAACTTACATAAAATAATCAACAAAAAATTTTACAGTGTTATTCAGTGGCATCAGTTAAACCAAATCCTTATAACACACTGTTTACATAAAATTCAGAAGTGCAATCCAATAAGTGCAAGGTTTTCCTAAATGCAGTTTTGCCTCTTTTTAAGCAATAAAACAAGATGATTTCACAGTTAGATACCAGTCCCACTACATTTTTCTCAATAGAAAATACAACAGCTTATTTGTTCCTTATCCTTTCCCTCCTCTACTCCTCCCGCTACCTTCTAGCTGATAACATGGAAAATAGTACCCATTAATCTTGAGAGAAAAAAAGAAAGATAGTTCTGATAGATTTAGTATAGACTTCATAAATCTTAAGCAAGTAGTGTGCATACAGGAACTAAGAAAGATAGCCTACCCCTCTAATCTGCATCTCCAGCCCACATAGATGAGATCAAGAAGATTCTCATTAAGCAGATCACTGCTTTCTTTCCTGAAAATTAGGTTTTCATATTAAAAAAAATTCTATACTTGCAATAAAATATGACTTGAAGTCGGAATCACCTAATCACCAAAGTAAACTAAAAGAAAATAAACTACTATGATAAGTTGAAGTAGCAATTACAATAGAAGCATTTCTGAACTTTCAGGATCTATTACCTTTGCATCCGCAGCTCTTTGGGATCAAAGCACATTTGTCCTTCTCCAGAAACTTCTCCATCTTCCCCAGCTTGTTTTTCTTTTCTGGCATTTCGTTTTTCTTCTCGACGATATTGTTTCATTAACAACTTTTCTTGTTCAGACTGAATCGTAACTTGACAACCATAATTGGGCTTAGCATTTTCTCCTATAAACTTCTTGCACTGTTCTGCAACATGTTAACAGATATGCATCCCTGTTAGTACTGGATTCCATTTTTTTCCCCAGTTTTATTCTAAAGGTTTGCTTTTTGATGCTTGGTTGGGGTTTCATGCGTCTTTTGGGGTTTTGTGCATGTGTGTGTTTAAAAATGTTTGAGCTTTATGTAGACTGTGCAGTTGTTGGCCTTTTTCACTTACACCTAGGCATGTTTGCTCCCTCCTCTCTCTCTCTCTCTCTGTAATGGAGAGAACCAGGGCTATCGAATCAGAGTAAGGAGATTTCCATCCGAGGTCTCTGTCCCCTCCAAATTGTCTCAAACTGAGACAAGATTAAACAGGGTGATTTTTTTTTTTTTAGCAGCTTTTTCACATAACAATTATTGTATATATACTAGATAACATGACTGTATTGAAAGCATACTCACAATGTAATTTCCCTAAACAAGAGAGAACATCCATCCTATTCTATACAACCACAAGGACCCCTTCCCTATACGTGGATAAGCAGCAGGATTGAATCCAGAAGAATCAGAACCATAGAACAATTACAGTAAACAATAAATCTAGGGGAGCAGGAAGCCTGAAAAGCACAGTTACATTCACCCTTCTGAGGCCAGTACTGGTCAAAACCAAAGACACAATCAAGTCTTTTATTTACAACAGGCTGGAGAGATTTTTGTTTTCTTTTTTGTTTTGTTTTCTTTTTTTTTTTTAACTGTATTGGTGGTTTTAAACTTCTGTTTTCAAAATTCTGCAAAGATGATTAGCTTATGTAGGTTTGCCTGAATATTATATACTTACCTCAGTTATGTTTCATACGTACTTCCGCAGTCAAACCCTGAAGCCAAAAACTTGAAAACCTTTTTTTCATTAAATAAACCCACTTGACCATTAACATTTTGAACAATTTGTGCTGCTTAGTTTTAACCTACAACAAAACTGAAACTCCTAGATCTCACAGCACGCATACTGGCTAGGGTGACAATAACTTGTTAAACAGCATTGAAAAAAATCTAATAAACTGTCAAAATGTCCACATTAATATCATCATGCCTGTAGCTTTAACTCTCTCTCTTGTATTAAAAGGGGACAACAATGGATGCAATTTCTGGACTAAATTTAATTCAGACTGAACACACTAGGGCAAAGAAATGTTACTTGATTTGTCTGATAAGCACAACAATCACCCTTACTGCCATGGAAGTAAATTACACAAGAAACAGTCAAATAATACAGCATGGTACAAAAATGCAGAACACATACAGTTCCTTGACTTGTGCTTATTTTCTCAAGGCACAAATTACTCAAAGTTGACTAAATTTCTGCAGACAGAAATGATTCCCTTCCTCAAATGCAATTTTGGAAAGATAAGATTTCAATTCCCATTAGAAATACCATTTTGATCAACTTAAAAAGAAGAAAGCCTTATTAAAATTTATAGACTGAATTCAGGGCAGAGCATCTTCAATCTCAGAGAAGATACCCAAATATCACTGACTTCTTTACCACAGTGAAACAAGGGTTCTCTCATCAGTGAAAAATGCATACAATCAGTTATGCTTTTCTATTGTCTCAAAAGCATAACATTGAAAATATTCTTCCTCCACATTCTAGCAGAAATTACTGTGATAGATTTTACTGATGGCATAATGAAGAATAATTTCATAAAAGCTTCCAAAATACTACTTCTGCTAAGTGAGAAGAAAATATTCATGTAACTAAAATCTGTACGTAGGAGAAAGATGTAATAATTCCATTTCTACTGAAAGTATTTTTAATTTTTTATTATTTGATTACTTGAGAAGGGAAAAATACCAGGACACAAAACCTTGTTATAGAGCAAGACGTTCCCTTCAGAAATCACAAACAAGTAAAAATAATGGTTGTTCTGATGAGTTTAGACTAATCATCAGCCTAGTAAGAGATGAACTCCTAAGCATTTGCTTATATAACATTTCATTGAAGACACATTAAAAAAGGGGTCATTTGTATTTTAAAATTATTGTGAGGATACATAAATCCTCTTTTACTAGGTCTATTTACATTTTTCTAACTCCATATACTGTGAACATGCAATGGGTTGCATGGTGCTATGTCCATGTAAGATTTATCCCAAGTCACAACCCATACACAATCAGATTTATTTTTGTCAGAAAAGAAAGTAATAAGACTTATTTTAAAACAGCAATTTGTAAAACATATAAAAAAGCAAAAATCAAAGTATAAAATCTGAATTCCTTTCTTTCCCCCCTCTCACTTATTAATCCTTAACTTTATTTTTTAACATCCTTGACTTCTTTCTTTTCAGAAGTGGTTGTTACTGTGCTTTTCATCCCCAAGGCCTACATTAGTTGATACTCAAAGGTAGAGTGAAAGCAGGAAAGCAGATGAGGAATAATGGAAAATTAAGTTATTTCTACAGTAATCCATTAAAAACAGGAAAAGTGCAACTCTTAATACATGCTAAATTTGCACATGCCCATAGGCCGTTGAAAAGTAAATAAATATATGCAATCTGTATTTGTTTCTCCTGTATAATAAGACCACAATTTCTTTGTTTAAGCCCATAAATACATTTCCCCCTTGACCCCCCCCCCTTTTTTTTTGCTTGCTTTTTAAATACACATTGACAGCACTACTGTTTGAAATACAAGTGAACAGCTGGAAAGCTACTTTTTCTGGTTTGGAATAAAAATTTTGTAGTCACTTACCTTGCAGAGCCTGGAACCTGTTATCATTTGGACAAGTCAAAGATCTTTCCAGAATCAGAGATCTGTTCTGTAGGAGTTTCTCTATGAGTTCAAAACCTTCAGGGCCTAGCAGTTCAAATAACTACAAAAAAACCAAAGTAATAAGTCATTATACGAATTAACATAAATTTATAAATAGGACTGCAATATCTCCATCCCTAGCAACATCATATCTGTCGACAATGACGAAAACAGGGCAGTTTCTCCTTAGTGCTGTTTGAGTTTGCTGCTGATATTATTCACATAACTTCAGGAATCAGGTAAGAATACAAGTTATGATATACTTTGATGTGACGTTCTATAAAAGAGTAAGAGTTTGGCACTGTAGGATACAAGTATTTCTGTTCTAACTACCAAAAGGAGAGAGCTGTCTGTTACTGTCCTGTATTTAATTTTCCAACTCCTTAACAAAGGATTTTTCTGTGGTTCTCTGTGACTACTGCCCTCTGGGAACACCTTGAAATAACTTTATTTTGCCTCTTGATATATTTGCAAAATTCTGAACAGTGCCAACAGCATCAGATCAATGATCCTTTTTTGAAGGCCAATCTGTACTTCATAACTTAAGCTGTCATTTAAAAATAAGGGGGAAAAAAGGTGTCACTCCTGGCCCTCAGGGGTTTCTATGGAAAACATAACGTTTGTGCAAATTAGTACAGTGACGGCAGAGTTTGCAGAGACTATGAAATAACAGCTCTGAAACGTATAAAGTCTCGTATTTCTTTCATTAGAATAACCAATGATGGTAAACTGGAGAAGCAGTCTGCAAAAAAAGTAAAATAAAAGAATGCAATAAATGTGGACAAATAGAAAATTCTCATATAGAACTAATAAACTACAAAAATATAAAACAGGGAACTGCCTGTTAGACAGCAATTCTGTTGTCCGGGATCTCAAGCTAGGATGGATTTCTTTTTATGCAGCCTTCACTAGCACTGATCATTTTGCATAGGTTCTATCTTGCACAGCTATTCACTGTCACTTCACAGCCACATTTTTGCTAATATTATCTAAAGACATAAGACAACTTTGGTTTTATATTTCAAAAGAAAGTGGCAAATTAGTACTAGTAAATTGGAGTAGGTATTTTCCAAGGGTAAACATTTAAGGCAGGAAGGGAAAAATACTTACAAAAGCAACAAGAAAAGAAGTATATTTGAAATTCCTTAATTGTATGAAGAACTGAATATAAACTTGTCTTAACTTTGCTAATGATTTGCTGACTGTGAAATACCAGCAACACAAGGAAATGAAATGCTTTCAGATTAACCAGATCTGGGGTCAAACACTAATTTCTCATCAAGGCAGCAGACACAATGTAAGCACATTCAGACTTACCATGTTGCTCCCCAAAAACCCCTAAACCCAAAACAAACACACAACACCACCCCATCACTGCCAGAAGGCAAATAACACATTAGCTCTAAAACATCCAATGTAGACCTTCAGCTCCGCACAAGACTCCAAACCATCTCTCTCACTGGAAGTCATTGAGAACCAGCTAGAAAAGCATCAGTCAGAAAAGATAGAGTTTGCTAGGGACATAGATAATAGCTTTATTTGGAAAAGGAAGCTATTTTTCTCCTCCTGTTTTCCCAATATATTCTGAAACAAAAAGCATCTGTATTAAAATTATTTCAATCAATTAGAACAGTAGAACCTTAAAAAGAAGCAGTAATGTATTACACAATGCATTCTAGTTCACAGTCAGAGCTGATGAAGCAAAAACACTATCACTCCATCCCCAGTCACCAGAAGAGTATCAAGGTGATACTGCATATCCTACTCTGCAGATCTTGCTTTATGGTGAACTTGCCACTGGCTGCCGCATGAGAGGAGCCCCGAAGAGAAGATACAAGGACTCCCTGAAACAACATCTCAGCCTTGGCCACACTGATCAACATAACTGGTCTACTCTGGCCTCCAACCGGGAGGTCTGGAGACACACCATCTATAACGCTGCTGATGCCTTTGAAAACGCACGCAGGATCACTCTTGAGGAGAAAAGACAATGCAGAAAGAATTGTGCCTTGCAGAATTTACCACCTAAGGAGTCTTTCTGCTGTGCCTTTTGCAACCAGACATGCCTGTCTCGTATTGGCCTTTTTAGCCACCAGCGCGCTTGTGACAAACGTGGGTAGAGCCCTTTCCCTAATGTTCGTTCGCGAAGCCCAGCCATGATGACTCTGCAGACATCCTACCAGCCAGAGAGAACCAAACCCATACAGTATTACACATGACCGACTCTACAACACTCATGTGGTAAAAGTCACTCCATTTTACCCCCTCGATGGGTGAACAGGTATTCATTTGCTACCAGCATTTTGACAACTGTCTAGATCACCTAAACAGTCTTGCTGCTGTCTGAAAAGGAAGGAGGCTTTCAGAACATTTTAAACAGCTAAGACAGACTGAGATCATTGCTCAAGAATGAGGGGGAAAAGCAAAAGAATACAGACCAGAAGCAATAACCAGTTCTTACTGGCAAGATGTCTCCCATGCTCACCAAAAGCCAGACAGAGCTCATGTGTACAAAACAACCATTGAGAGCTAAACCAAGAAAAGCAGAAGTGCTGAGAGATGGAGAGTAAGTAAAAGAGCAAGATCTTTCACCACCTACCACTGATGGTAGAAATAGTCACAATGCTAGAAAAAAGTTTGCAAAGAGTAGAAACAACTAAACTTGAGGACTTGTAAGATCAAAATAGTATTTATAATATCATATTTTCATACTATAGGAGTAATCCATTGCTTCCTAATTAAGGTATTAATAAGTACCACAGAATACTGCTGTTTCAAAGTACAATTCTTTACCTTTTCATTTTTTGAGACTTATGAAAATGCATCAGGGTCCACACAGGTGGCTTTCTACCATTTCAGAGGAATTGACTTTCACTGAAGTTTTTAAGCCTTATTTTCAAAGTAATAAACAAATGAAATGACCACCTGAATTTCTGTAATGATAGAGAACATTAAAGACCTAAGCAGCTACTGCACCCTATTGTAACTCATGAAAACCAGCGTAAATTGAAGAGAAAGCACAACTTATTGGCATCCAACTCCAAAAAAGTGAATACTGTCTGACCGCTTCAAAAATAGCACAAAATAAAAAAAAAACCCTCCACATTTTAAGAATTACATCTTTAACATTCATAATCACAGTACCCAACTAACCCTGATAGATAGAGAATATACACGACTTAAAACCAACCCCCACAGTTTTATCTTACTCAAAAGAGAAAAAGATGCCAAAGTGTGCACAAAGTAGCCATCTCACTATTGCTATCAATCTTACACTGGAAAGCCCTTACACTTTGTAGTGACAGGTTGATTGTATAAATCAAAGAGCAGGAAAGAGAAAATTAGGAGCTGTGTTGAACTGCCTTATGCCTAGCAAAACAAATTAAGCCCCAAGGCACAGAAAACAACTGACTGAGAAATAAAGCAGCCTTCTTTTGTCAGGACATATATTTTCTATAGCAGTTTTACTTTTTGATTATACAAATTTAAGTTATCAACATAGACTGGAGTGGTTGAACCAGTTGTAAAAGAGCAAAATCCACAATGCACTCCAGTACCTACTAAATGCTGATGTTGTCCTGACCACCACAATTCAGCCTCATGCCAGGATGTTCAGCCAGAGGCACAATGCTGAAATGACTGTTTACTTGAGTTGCTTTGCATGTTGATTTAAGAAACACAAATGTATTATTTGTCACAGAAGGCTGTGTAATTTTCTAATGCATATAACAGGGTTCTTCATGATATTTAAGGTGACTGCCCTACTACGCCACAGAACATGCCCATAAAGAATCAAACTCTGCAAACAGCTATGAAAGAAAAACAAAGTAAGAATTTACAGAGAACGTAAAGCTTAAGAAAGTTATGAGGCAAGCTGTCAGTCCTATGTACTCTTAAGCACCTCCAAGTGATGAAGCACTCTCAATGAGCAGTTGGTTCTGCAGAGGTTTTACACTGTTGAGAAAATAATTTTGGATACAACATTTTGCCTTGAAACATTTTTCTTCCTCTTCTAGAGAAGAAAAGGCAAACTGAAAAACTGGGCTGCTCACCTAGCAATTTATATATCTTAAGAGACAAATTATTATGTTTCATTCCAAATGCAATGTTTTCCATTAATCAAAACCAAGAGTTAGCAGGGTCATAGCCAATCCATGATGGGATGAAATTCAAGCCTTCAAATGCCAGCTAGAAGCAACAAATCTTAGGAGGACAGTAAGGCTAAGGACCATGTTGATGACAGCCTAATGGTAGCTTCTAATGCAGAAACTTCCAGAGCAGCATAACTTCATGGAAATATTTTTAACAGTTTCGTAGCATCATACTTATTGCTCACATATTGAGCTTCTGCCACTCATCTCAAGTGCTCATTCTAACAAGGGGGCAACAGGGAAATTTATGCTTGAAATAAAGATAGTTAGGTCTGAATGGTAGACATGTTCCTGGCACTTGAGCCTGTAACTTGAAGGCTGTTAATGACTTCACATGATTGACAGAAAAACATTAAACAATGTGTAACACTGCAAGTAAAAAAAAAACCCAACAAAAATAACCTCCGACAGATTCTGACACCAATAGGTACCCAGATCATGACCTTGTCAGGACAGCCTGGTAGGAAAAAACATCTTGTTTACAAAATCTGTGAGGGTTCTGACACAGAGAGTGGCACAGGGGCATAATTCTGCGTTCAGAGTAGGTGCTAGCATTTCAGATTTGATGTGTTATTATATATTCTGGCCTGAAAAATCAACACCCAAGACCCTGAGAGCAGGCAAAGGAATCTGGTGAATGTTCATAGCTGACTTTCTATTAAGTTATAATGAGATAAACTAGACAGCAGGCAACAGTTGGAGAGGCTGTGTGCCAATCACTAGTTTCTTGAATTCCAGCCAAATTATTATGATCCTTGAAGTCAGTAACAGATTGTGCCCAAAAGGCAACCCTGACTGCCTTTGCTAACAAAGGTCCCAGGTGACTTCAGCTACTACTCCACAACCATAAAAACATAGCTGAGTGAGATGTATGATTACTCATAGTTGTGATTTTTGCTTTTCATTTTTACGTGCATAGCCTTAATATCTGGAAAAAAGCATACTGAGTAATCAGTCTAGGAATAAAAGAACAAGGTGTCTCATATTGCATTAGAAAGGCGAGGCAGGGTCCCCATGCTAATGATTTCTACTGAATATATGCTAGTTTCTATGGAAAAGGTAAGGAAGCACAGACAACTGTCTTGCACGTAGACAGCAGTCTATCTGCCAAAGGAGCTACAAGAAAAAAATTGAACCCCAATCAGACACATGACAGAGCAAATTTTTTCAAGTAAGGCTCAGCCATAAAAAAAGTACATCTTTTCTGCTGAACTTACAGTTCAAGATTGAAACAAGATTTTGCTCTGAATGTTAAGTAGCTAATATTCACTTTCAATTCCATAAAGTAAAATTTACAAGGAGCTTTGGAGGTCCTTAGCATGATCTCAAATATGAGGCACAGAACTGTGTGCATTACTTTGATATCATAAACTATGTGCCATCACAAGGGCATTTTCTTGATTTCTACGTCTTCCTTGAGGTGAGAAAGGATCCTGTTAATCTCATAAAATATTTTGTTTTCTAAATGCACACAAAAATAGACCAGGAACAGTCTTTGTACCTTGCTTGAGTTTCAGTATTAAGTAATGCTCTACAGCAATACATGAAACAGAAAACCAAATTCAGCCAACCAGTGGCTGTCCTCTGTATCTCTTTAGTTTTATAGCCTAACAGCTGGTCTGGGTTACAGAGTGCCACCTACACATTTAATTGCTATCCCTGCACTTTGTGGCTTGTTTGCAGATGATATTACTTTACAAGGCATGGTTTTCAAACAGCTGTGGAAGAATCATCTGCATAGCATGATCTCAAGTTTCTTCTGTCCTAGTAGCTCTTACGCAACTGAAACAATTGCTTCATTTAAAAAATTGTAGGGAAAACAAGACATTTTTCTTGTTTTCTTGCAGGCTTACTGCAAAAGTTGTCTGGATATAGTACCTAGAATACTGATTAAGAAGATTCAGTAGCAAAAACAAAGACATTGAAGATGGAGGGGGAGGTGTATGAAAAATTCAACAGAAACTTTATGGATATAATACATAGTCTGATTGCTTATTACTACTGTGCTGAAAAGTAAGAGACTATCAACACCTCTAACAACTACAGATTATAGAAGAATACTTGGTTCAAAAACAAATCTCAGACATTTTGTCTTTTCATATTTTTTACAGGTTGATTAAAATGAGATAAGCCAAACAAGGCATAATTTCTTACCATTTCTATTAATAACAGATACTAGGTGTGTGAGAAAGACATTCAGCTTTCAGATCAGCTGTTCTTTTTTTCAAGTCGGCTATTTTGAATAAGAAGCCCATCACATTAAGTCCACCTATACAGAAATTATCTTCCAACCCTAGAAACCATTTCCACCCCAGAGACTCAGCACAGTCTTAGCAACCTGAGCTTAATGGCACCTGTCTCACAACAGAACAGTAGCCAGGCACTTCATGCCCTTTTAGGACAAGTTGCTGATAAAACAGGTGTACTCACAATGCTTTTCCGATGGCTATTCCTATACAGGGGCTGGAGGACTCTCATATTGAAATCTCATTAATCACATGGATCAGACAGGACAGAACAGTGCATCCGCCCCAGCAAGCATTCTAACAGGACAAGGAACACGTGGCCCAGGCAGCCTCCAGTGGAATCAAGTGCCAGCTTCATGAGGATGAATGAGAAGTTACAACTTTTCATCAAAGAGGTCTTAAAGGTCCGACTGTGAAATTAGTTAGCTTTGACTTTTTGGATTTTACTATTAGTTGGCAATTAGAAGAACATTATTAATGAAATAAAAATTTAGAAATAGGCAGATTAAAGAAAAGCAGCAAAATTTAAGGAATTCCCCCAATAAAAACTTTGAATTTTACTCAGATGATAGAAAAAGGCTGAGAAAGGAAGCTGATGGAAAAGTTTTCATATAATATCATCTTTGGGAAAGACATTTGCATAAAGATAATGAACTCAAAGCAAATTCTTACTCAATATTCAACTTTGGTTTGCTTTTCTCATTACTGCATTCACAGTACAACAAGAAATCCTGAAAATCTGGTCTTCAGTATGGGACAATCTTAGTCCAGGAGTAGTAATACAAGTACAATAAAGACATGGTCAATTATTCTTTCTAATACCATCTCTCCTCAGCACACTGGGATTATGCTCTATTTTTATGTATTTCTAGATTCACAGGTGACTATACAATTTTACTTCAACTACACATTAGTAAAAATGTATGAATTACAGCAAGGAAAACCCCCAAAATAGTATTAAAAAATGAAAACAAATTTTTTAGATGACTCATTCTACAGGTACCAGGCAAGACTTCTTTTAAATCAAACTGAAATCTATAGTTAAAACACTGAAATTGATCAGTTACAGCAAAAAAATTTATTTTTCTTATAACAAGACCTAAAAACCAGACTATCAGATTGCAAGTGTATATAAATGTTGCTTAATAGGCCTAAACCTGCTACCTTAGCTATTTAATTTACTATTAGTTTTGATTACAGGTATGTCTTAGTATTTGTCTCATATTAAAAAAAACCCAGCATAATCTGTCACAGCATAAATCTAAAATATTTGCTGAAAATCTTCCTCCCGATCCTTGTGCAAAGCCATACTAAAACTGCCTACCTTATCTGAAAAAGAAACAAGCACAAGATCACAAACCTTAGCAAATTTTCGTAATATTTTTACATGAAAATAAGTAGACTGGAGAGATCACCACCATCATAAATGTTTTAAAAGTTGTTAATTAGAAACTCAGATGTACTAATTTTGAAAATTTCAAATACATAGCTATACAGCAACTTCCACCAGCTAATTTAGCCTGAAGACTTCGGCAATTAGAAATAATGTCAAACAGCAGCTACAAACATCAGACGACTGATTTGCCTTATGAAAAGGAAGCCCGGAAGACAAATTTAAATATAGAAAAACTCACTGTTATATGATTCCTTAAACTAGTATTTATCTTCAGAAGTATTCTGGGATCAGCTGTTAACGATTTTTGAAGAAAAAAAAAATCCTGATGTCAGCTAATTGCTGCACTTGCAACTTTTCTTGCCTGTAGATACAAGGGTAAGAAATTCTGACCTTACCCAGCAGAAAACATACATTTATAGAATTGGTTTCTGTATCAAAACCAAACTTTTTTTTTAAGGATGAGGAGTTAAGAAACTTCTAAAATGGCAATGTTTGGCACAGAATTCTTTCCTGCAAAAGATAAAAACCTGCAGGTTTTCTCAAAGGACAGCAATTCCCAAACCTTCCCATTTCAGGAGGAGAACTTGGCTGAGTGTGGATCTGCCATCCCAATGTGTACTGACAGAATAAAACAAAAGACCAGCAAACCAAGGAGTTAGTTCACATTGTTTAACATAAGGTGGATGAGGAAGAGTAGCAAGGGACTCTAATACTGGAAGCTAGTTTTATTAGGATAGTCCAGTCAGAATTTTAATGCCCTCTGCCAGACTCAGAAAGAGCCGAAAGCCCTCACACCTTTGCTAAGACAACCAGCCCCAGGCTGCGAACTCCAGCACCCTGGGCGGACATACGTTCAAGTGGGTGAGAAGGAAACAAGGCAAGTCTTCGCGAAACATAGTCTTTTGTATTATTTAAGGGGTTTGTAGGAAAAAAAAAGCTTCAGCGGGGGGAAGATTTTTAGCCTAGCTTTCCAAAGAAACCAGGATTACTACCACATCATTGTGCGTTTAGCAGTGTGTGAACTAACAAGCAAGCGTTAAGCCTCTTCAGTAGCTTCCAGATTTAACAGAGAGACAGAAGTGTTCAGGGCCAGTAGCAGAGATGGACCTGAATGACTGCTCTTTGTGCCTCCTGCTCTTATCTTCTAGGAGGCTGCAGCGTGAGCACAGCGGCATTAGCACACATCAGTGAGCCCACCAGCACAGCACCAGCACAAACTCTTTGTCAGTCAGCAAAGCTGCAGCCCTCGCGGTGCCACAGACACCAGGCAATACTAAGCAGGAAACCCAGCTCTGTCACTTCTGCAGCTCAAGCAGTTGTGGGTTTGGGATTTCTTTGTGGGGTTTTCTCCCTTCCTGCCTTCCATAAAATGATTTGGAGGAAAGTGATTTTGTGCCTAATTAATGAGAGCCTTAATGTTTCAGCTGCCATCTGATTGCATTTCTTGCAGAACTTATAGTTCTTATGTCTCCATGTGGATGTGAAAAGAACTCAGCATCAAAGAAATTAAAACGGGAAAAGTTCCACCAGCTACAGATTGCCTTGCTCCAAAAAAAGATCTCATAAGTTTAATGATACATTGAAACTGATTCAAAAGTTATCATTAATAGATCAAGCCTCATGCCAACTCAAAGATGCAACAAGCTTTCTCTCAGTACAAAACTGAAGTAAAAGAGTCGACAGGAAAGAGGAAAAGTTACTGACAAGGATGGACAGTGACCAGCTCTCAGCACCAGGATGAAGCCTAACATCTCATGGCTCTCCCTGTGGCTCTTTCATAATTTTTTAAGTTTCGTCCCCAAAAACCAGCACTCAAATGTCATTCAGTTTGGTTTCTTATGACGGGAGACAGCACTGTTCTTTTTTCACAAAAAGACAAAGTTTCCTGTCATCTGTGGGGTTTCAACAGTCCATGGACAACAACAAAGCAGTATACTTCCAATTAAGGCCACAACCAAAAAAGGAGAAAAATGTATCAAAAATAACAGGATTATTTTGTCTATATGAAAGAGGAGCAGATAAGCTCCATGGTCAAGAATAATGAGACTCAAGCTTTGCACTGTCTGTATACAAAACTCTTGGTAATTGTAATAAAATTACAAAGAAAATGTAAGCTTGAAAAGCCAGTCTCATGCCAAGTTAGAGGCTTTGATGATAAGATAAAACACCACAGGGGTGATCCACATACGCCTGTACTTTCCCAAAGTGGATACTGCTTTTATGAACTAGGTAATGGGGAATAAGTTTTGTGATATGTTAATTTGTTAGGGCTAGAAAGTCATTTTACTGAACAAAAGGAAGTGCCACTTTGACATTTAAAACCAAACATGTTTTATGAGACAAGTTGCTTTGACATGAAAATATCTGTCATGCGAGGGTACACACACACAGAACTAAAATATGTTATAAAGTTGTAATTTCATGGCACATTAGGAAAAATGAAGATTTAAGTTATATCAATATAGTATCATATGCAAAATTTTCACATGGTATTGCATATACATAGCAATGAACATGTAAATTAGATGGGTTTAAGTTAAAATGAATGTTAAACGGTAGTTTTTTGAGCTGTTCTCTCAAAGGAGCTTCATAGCAAGAGCTACTCCACTTCTTTATTGACTACCAAGAAATAATTACTAAGGACAACTTGAATTTTCTACTGTGCAAACAACTTCCTATAGTAAACTTGTGTGTGATAGTTATTAAGAGACAAACCTAAAAAATTAACTTTTTGGTGAACAGTTACATGAAAGTAATACAATTGCAACAGAAATTCAGTCTTGATTTTCCTTGGTAAAAGTCTTCTAAATTGTCCAAAGACTAAAGAGAAGCCACACTGCTTTCAGAGAAGCTTGGAGATGAAATTTTGGATGACTTCAGGAAGAACATAAGCAAATAATGACAGAGTAGCAAGTATTAAAAATTACTATTTAAAAAAAAATTATCCTGGCTACGAGCACTTCCTCTTCTTTATTATGTTCCAGATACTTGAAAAACTATTACATATTGTTCTTCCATGTTTTCTAGCAAGCCTCTTAACTCTGATACCGAAGCTCAGGATTCATAACCATTTGTAAACATTCAGAAAAGGATCCTAGATAAGTTTCCTAAATTAACAGCTAACTTTATGATCATTGGTAGATTAG
This sequence comes from Pipra filicauda, assembly GCF_003945595.2. NCBI lineage: Eukaryota > Metazoa > Chordata > Aves > Passeriformes > Pipridae > Pipra > Pipra filicauda. Next base: position 2,553,971 of record NW_024103751.1, on the reverse strand, counting down.
TAACAACTACTGCTAGGGCTGGCTAAAGAGTTCTACAGGAGCAAATGATGAACATTTCTGGAATTCAGATAAGTACTTTAATTTCTTTCCAAAAATAAGCCATTTATAATTTTTTAAGTGCCTTATATGGTTTTCAGATACCATTTTAACAATTACTTCAGACTTTGTTCAATACTGCAAAAAGAAGATACCAAGTGAACAGTGCGGGGGGGGGGAGGGTGGTTCAATAATAATAATGAAAAACTACTACCAGTAGTAGAAAACATGGAACAGGTACAGGGACATGCAAATACCACCCACGACAATTCCATTACTAAAGAGCACTGGTAGTCTAGCCATGGCCTACATAAAACTGAATATTGAATATTTATTGAAATAATAGTAATCTACTTCTGATTCTTTGTGGCTGCTTAAAGCCCTTGAAGGCAACTAAATATCCATGTCCAAATGGAGCAGTTGGATAACTTAAAATGTCCTGAAGAATGTCTCACAAGTAGACAATTTCTCTGTGTGGTACAGTTCTGAGAGTTGATGCTCATACATGTCTTTGATTGCTGCAAAAGCTATGATAGAACTGGAAACCGACTTGCCTAAGATTTGAAAGTTAACTGAAACACTTGGTGAGATTGTTCCTTGCTAAGATGAACAGCCAATATTTACAAAACTTTTGTTTTATGCTGCCAGCCTATTGTTCCCTCCCTCCTCCAAGCGCCTTTTCCTGCAAACCACAGTCTGCTAGTGCACTCCTCTCACACAAAATATGTTTGTACTACAGCTACTTCTTTGCATCAAGCCAGACTGGTAATTATTTTTTCATATTTCATTTCCTCAGTTTTCCATGCTTTATTTCACATGCTACCTTCTATACAATGGATCTCCTATGAACCCTTTTCCAACTATTTTTAGCATGTTCTATATATAGTAATGATGAAGTCATCTTCTGAAAATGCTTTCCCTTTCAGTAGGCTTTCTATTTCATAGAAATAGAAACATATTCTCCACTTAAGATCAACTAAGAAATGTAGTTGTAATACTGAAAGTATCTGGCAGTGCTTACAATGAAGATCTTTAACGTCTTTAAAATGAGATATAAACATACAGATGTTGATGTCTTTGAAATATGTTGTCACAATAAAATTCTGGTTCTTTTGTTTTTTTAATTTAAATATCTACCTACCTGGATGCACATTTTTATGTTTTCATCATCTGCATTTTTATAAAAAATGCCAATGAAGTAGCATGTCAAGATATTTAACATTTTATTTGATTAGTTAGAGTAAGAAGAGCCAGTGGACTCTTCATTCTAGAATTCCACTTGCAAATTCCACTCAGCTTTTTGTTTTGTCCTCTAATTAACTTAACATTAATAACAAAAAGTTTAATGATGACTTCTATAACAAGATAAAGTGCCATGATTTTTTGCTATTCTTACAGGTAGCATCCACAAAGCTAATCTCCATAAACTTAGCACTTCAATAAACATTGTGGAGTAATACAAGATAGTACTATACAACTATCTATATGATATATAGTATTCATACTATATTTAATACAAGCAATAATACATAGTAATACAAGATGTTGAAGCACGGCATGCTTCTGTTGACTTTCTGCAGAGTCCATGCCTATCTCCAGCATGGCACTAACATGCTAAGTTTAGAGGCCTGGAGAACCTCTGCAACGTAACAGAAATATAGTCCTGAGACACTCAGTTTTGACATTAAATATCCAAGATTTTCTCTGTATTAATGCATATTTGAAAGCTGTTTCCCAACATCTCTTATCTCTTTATAATAAATAACTAAAGTAATAAATAAGATAGCTCATAAAAAAGTTCATGCTCTAAACCAAGCTGTTTAGGCAAAATTTTCATTACAAAACCCCCATAATGTAATCTGTTTTGCATTTTGAAAAAAAAACTTGCAGTATGACTACTCTCTATTCACACGAGTATCCAGTGTTTGTTAAATGGTTTATGTAGTTATTACCACATTTGCTTATATCAGTTGTTCAAGACTATTTTATTAACAGTGTAAAATTCAGCAGATTATCTACTCTTTGCTGTTTTAAGAAGTTTAACCTGTTTAACCAGTTATCCAGTTCCTCTGTGGGAAAGTCTCATAAAAATGCCACAGCACCATAAAATCTTCAAAGTGGCAAAAATTTCCCAAGCAACATAGAAATACATGTTAGTGCAATCCTATTTTGTAACAGTGCTATTTTGCTGGCTGTGCATGCAAAATATCAGTTATACATGGTTCAGAAATCACCTCTGTGAAATGAGTTAAAAACATAAGCAGAGACTAAAACAAATAGTAAAAACAAAATGCTTTTGAAATCAAGGAAAAATCTCCAAATGATTTTAATAATGCCAGTATTTTATCCTAGAGATTTTTGTCTTTGTGCTTACACATATTTAATAATAATAATTTAAAAATATATTCAATTTGGCTATTTCTTCCACTTTGGACAACCACATCAGCCATTTCACTACTGACTTCAGTCTCTGGTAAATTTAATTTTCTCATTCCCTAATGAGCTGTACTGTTTACTTATGCCTCAGTACATTACGCTATTTACTATATTTCAAAAAGTGTTTCTAAAAATTATGTGTTGAGTCTGCTTATATTGGCCTCAAGTTCTGCCAAATTGCATTTTGACATCAAAGTTGTCTTTCTCCACCTAATAGTGGCTTCATGAAAACTGTGCAGGGAAAATAGCAGCCTTGTGCTGGGGGTCTCAGAGCACCTTTGGTTCTGCTTCAGATGAGTTAAAAAAGCTGCAGCTGGGAGTCCTATGTCTGAAGAGAAGAGCAGCAGCTTACAGAGAAAAGCCAGGCTTTAGCTTTGACAGGGAACAGAGAACCCTCTGGGAGCAATGAAGCATACACAACTGGACTGATGTGCCGAGCTAGTGACAGGTAAAACTGAGTTTCCAATAGCAGAGCATTCATGTTTGGTATTTGGAGGGGCCAAGCCTTTGCAAAGTCCACCATTCGGCATTCTACGAAGCAGCAAGAGGCTGACACTTCAGATCTTATTTTGCTCAAAGTAAATATCTACTTTTACACCTGCACACTGTACTTTTCTGATGGTGAAGGTCAGCTTATAGCTAAGGGAATGGCTACACAGAACATGCAAACAAGTTCCACTCGCCCTCTGAGCATTAGTCAAATATTGAGCCAGAGCCAACTGAGCTGTGCACAGACAGTGCAGCCTGTTTCTTGAAAGCACTTTTCTTTAGAGTCTGCACAGTATGCTAGAAGAATGATCTCAAAACTAGCACCTGAGTGCCACCCAAGTCTGCAAAAAAATGAAATGCTGGAGTACTTTTCACAGTCAGTACTATAATGTGAACTGTGAAGAGTTCAGAGCTCTTAATATAAATTATATATTCAGACTGTTTAGGGAATCACTCTCAGTACAGACCTGACAATTACTAAATGAATTCAGGTTTAGAAATGTAAGCTAAGTATTTCTCGGGTCATCAAATTTCTGGATACTAATAGTTAGAACACAACATCTGTAAATGTTACACTAAAGTTCTGAGTGCTCTTGAAAGCAATGAGCAAGAAGTAAAGACAAAACAGTCTGCAGTGTTTGCTACTGACAAACAACATGCTAAGCCACTACTAGGAAACAAAATCTACATGCACTTTCTTAGTCTTATTCTAAAATAACATATGTTGTGCAATGTTGTATATGCTCTTCCATTCCTTTATCTGAAAGAATGAATAAGCGTGTGCAGTCTTTAAGAATTAAGAAATTCTTTTTCTAGCCGGTTTGTATTATGAGCTTTAAAATACGCTCTTTCTTGTTGAACTGTATTTCATGGTGTTACATTTGTCTTAGCTTACACATAGAAAAAAAATTAAACATTCACATAAACAATGTCAGGTTTTTAAAGGGTATTAGAAATTTGGTCACATGAATTAAGACTATATGTTATTTTCTCTTAAAAGAATAATGACCATTACAGATTCCAGTTTAATGAATGATTTCTCTGGACAACAAATGTCTGTTATTTAGATAGATACTTAATTTAGGAGACCAAGGTCACTTTAAAACATAATTGAGATTAATTGCAACACAAGGACTATTTATTTTCCGTATACCATAATTCATTAATTAAGCTACACATAAGGTTAAAATTTAAGTATTTAAAAGGCACACTGCACTTACTTATTATGAGATTCCATTAACAACGAACTTATTACAAAACAAGAAGATTTTAACTCAAAAAAAAAAATGTATTAGGATAAGGGATTGATTTTATTGTAAGAAATCCATCAGGGAAAAGGAAGACTTAATACAGAATTAGGAGTAAATATTGCAGAAGAATTTTCTCCAGTTACTTCTATTTTTTCAATTCAAATGACAGAAACACAGAATGGCTGAGGTTGGAAGAAATGTCTGGAAATGATCTAGTCTCCAGGGTTGGAGATTCCACAACCTCTTAAGCATACTGCTCCTGTGTCTGATCACTATCACATTGACACCAAATGTTATGTTTACATGGAACATTCTGTAATCCAATTTATGTCCACTGCCTGTAGTCCTGCCATTAGGTATAACCAAGTCTGGCTCCACTTTCTTCACTCCCTCACCATCAGATCTGAACAGATCCTCCAGACTTCCCTTCTCCAGGCTGAATAACCCCAGCATTCTCAGTCTCTTCTTGTATGTCAGATGCTCCAGTCCCTTCCCCATCCCAGTGGCTCTTCCCTGGACTCAGTCCAATATCCCCATACTGGACACCACTCTACACCTTTCAGATTTTATTTGTTCATCTACTACTCAAAGCAGAGCAATAAAATGCATGAGTGCAATGTTAATTAAGAAAGCCTAACATTTACGTAGTAACTACAGATAGTTTTCATAGCTTTTCCTCTGTGTTGCTCTCCATTTTATAAGCAAACTGAAACAAGTATACCTATCAATAAAATACTATTCACAATAAGGTAAAAAGAAATGAGACTGCATATATTCTCCAGATTAAAAGGCCAGTACTGATCAAAGTCAGTCTAGACACATCTTTTGTCATGATCAGACTACCATGTAAAATGCAACATCAACATTTTTTTAATTAAAACTTTTCCAAATTCAGGGTGTGTATGTATATTGTTTAAATAAGAGCAGACAGCATCAGATAAAGTAAGTGATGCTAATCCAAGAACTGTGGGGCTTTTTGAAAGATAATCATGATAGGGGAAGGTAATGTTTACCCAGCCTCACAACATACACTTTTCCTTGCAAGCACTGTGAAACATCAAGTAGAGTTTTCCCCACAAAAAATCCAGTGAACATTACACAGGAAAATTTAAGGGGTCTTATCTCCTTTATCAACCCATAAGTTTTTAGCGTAACATACCACTGAATATACATATGTATATCAGAAATGAATTCAGCAGTCAATATTCTAAAAGAAAAAGCAAAAAACCACAGAGACTTTCCATGTTTAAAAAAAATGTGCATCTTCCTATAGTATTCATGAGATATATGATAAAAAGGTTTCTTGGAAAAAAAAAGTCAACTGTAACTGAAGGGCTAAAGGGCTGTAACAGTATTATCTGTTGACTGTTGAACTCTCCGTTCTGATCAGAATTAACAACATTGACCAGTCCCAGTCTACTGTGAATGATGTGCTCTATGACTTGCAAACTGCAGTGTAAAGCTGTTATTTCTATTTCTATCGCCAATAACATCGTTGCAGGCTGAAGGGTACAATGTTCAAGAAATAAAATGTAGTTTTCAAATATCAACAAAACACACTGAAATCCAAGAATCTTACTGAGTTTAAAAAGGGCAAGTGTAGTCCAGGAGTGTGGCACAGTCTGGGATCTATCCATCTGGGGAGCAGATCTGTGGAAAGGGAGCTGGGGGTCCTGGTGGGCAACAAGCTCAACATGAGCGAACAGCGTGCTTGCATCAACGAGGCATCGCCAGCAGAGAAAATGAAGGCATTTTCCCACTCTACTCAGTGCTTGTCAGACACACCTGGAATACTGTGTTCATATTTGGTCCCCTCTATACAAAAAAGATGTGGGTAGGCTGGAAAGGATCCAGAGAAAGGTCACAAAGATGATCCAAGGACTGGGAAGCCTGCCTTGTGAGGAAAGGCTGAGAGAACTGGTTTCTAGAGCCTTGAGAAATGGAAGCCTTAGAGGAGGCCTTATCATGATGTTCTAGCAGTTAGCAGGTGCCTTGCAAAGAAGATAGAGACTCTCTCTTTAGAAGGAGTCACATGGAAAAGACAGGGCAATAAGTACAAGTTATTGCTGGGGAGATTTTGATTGGACACAAAAGGAAAATTTTTCACAATGAGAACAATCAGTCATCAGAATAATCTTTCCAGGGACATGGTGGATTCCCCAACACTGAACATTTTTAAGATTTGGGTGGGCAGGGTGCTGAGACATCTTGTCTAGACCATGCTTTTGCCCTGAAAGTTTGGACCAAATGATTCTTGAAGTCTCTTCCAACTTCGTATTCCATGATTCTATTTAATGGCTGATATCCCTACACGAGGAAACAATTTTAGTGTATTTTCCTTCTAAAGTAGCTAGGCATGTTTCCCATTTTGAGTGTCATGGACCAGCTAACTCCACTATCTAGGTCCCTTACTGTAGCATAAATTTCCCTTTTGAAAGGAAAATTTTGACTCTTCAAAGTTACTGACAATACTTTAATTCAGTTCAATATTAAAATTAAAATTTTTCTATGGTTAAAAAAATTATTTTGGATATAAGGATAAAGCAGTTAAAGAGAAAAGAGCATGGATATAAAAATGATCACAACGAAGCTAGGAACAAAATTCAGAGCTCGCTGTTCAGGCAGATTGAACGCAATGTAATCTTTCATAAATCTTCAGAATATGACACATGAAACTGTCCGTCAGGGATCACACATCTACAATAACACTGTGGATGAGAAAAATATGATTGGAGGTGAGTTAAAAGGATATGTTTTGAAAAGAATGAAAAAGACATCCAGATAACTGGAAAATGGCATAAACATAGCATGGGCTTACTAATGATACATCACTTGGTCTAACACTTCATTAAGGTAGAAAATGAATAAATAGCAGTTGTCTCACATCTGGACTTCATTTAAAACATTGCAATTTTTCCACATGAGGACATGTGGAATTTGTGAAGATAAGCCTTAATAGAAGAATTAAAAGTTGACAAGGAACTGCCTGAAGGGTAAATGAAAGGCAGTGTTTAAAAGGCATAGCATCATCTGGAAAAGAAGGTACAAGCACAGTTCTTTGATGCTCATGTTTAAAAACGCTTTGGGAAAAAAAAAAAAAACAACAACTGTAGCACAGGAAAAGAGATCATAAAAGCAGCCCTGAATAAAGTCAAAAAGCAGAAAACAAGTTCATTTTAAACACCCAAGCAACAAGACTGGAGCAGTCTTCAGGGAAGAGCTGGGACAAATTTAAGATACTGTATCACTGACAGAAAAGGTCCCTTCTAGATTCTGTGAACATTTAAACAGATTTTGCTTTCCTTTACTCTTCTATACTTCTGTTGCAAAAAGGCTGGTGGCAGACACAGAGGAGCTTCCTACCAGTTCACTGAATTAGTTAAGTTCCTCTTGTTCTTGATCCCATGAGCATTTACAGGTTCAACCAACAAAGCAGACATCTTTCTGTAGAAAGAAATGCTTTAGATGAACTCATGTGGAAAAAAAATCATTATCTTGCTAGTAGTGACAAAGGTGGCTAAGAAAAAGTTACAGGCAGAAGCCTGAGAGACAACAGCGCTCCACTTAGAAGAGGCTGGACAAAACTGTCTAAAAGCCTGTTGCTAAATCAAGCATTCAGAGAACACTACACTGAAAAAAAAATCCTACTTAATGAAGCAACAAAATAATCTGTTAACTTCCATTCTGAAATAAGTACGAAAAGAACTGAATTTCAGTAATAAAGCAATAACTTTTTGGCTCTAATGATGAGTATATTACTGGATGGATCTAACAAGGAATACATACAGGAAGAGGTGCTGCCCAATTCATGACCTCTTTTTTTTCATCATATAAAACCTATATTCCACAACTTGGACTTTTCTGATTTCAGGTGTACTTTGATTTGAAATGAATGTTTTTCACCCTTGAAGGAAGGACTGAGGACCTTCACACTCCACATTACTACCCTTTGGTCTCTTACTGTATGTCAGGTGCTTATGACAACAAGGAAGAAAACATATCTTACATTTTTGGTAGGAGTGATGAATACTGAATTATTGTTAGAAATTAAATATAAAGGAATGTTTTTTCACACTACGACAGTTTGTAATACAGGTGGCCTGTATTTAACTTATAGAACCTCTGGATGCTATAGTTCCAAGTACATATATATGTTAACCTTTTAATGCAGAGCTGGAAAACAGTCACAACTATAAAGCAGAGAAAAAGCCTACACATTAAGTACCTTGTGTCCTATTATATGGCAAATAAATGTATCGTGTAGAGATAAGTAAATATACGTACTATTACACACTATTGAAACTACTACTTACAATGTAATTTTCTTGAAACAGTCCTGCTGTTTCACATCTTAGCCTAGCGTTCTAGTCATTTACACATCATTTAAAATGATTTTGTCTGGGAAACACCATTTAATCCAATACACTGAATGACATCATTATTAATTTTATTTGGGCAAAGTTCTTTCCTTGTCCCAAGATGAATAGAATGCACAAATTTTCATAATGTATGCTGTATTAATTAGAGCTTAACACAGTTCTGATTGAACTTCCTTTTTTTCCTCTAGTTACTTTATCTCTGTAGGAAATGTTTTGTTATGATAATGTACGTCTGCCTTAGTGTAAAAATAGACAGGTATTTCCAAAATAAAATTCAGATAAATTTTGCAGATAAACTACAACAAGAGTTCACAGAAGAAAGAGAAGCCCTCTAAGAACAGCATGGTGTAATCAAACAGTAATAATAAACCCTTCTAACTTTTTCCTAGTTACCCTGGGGGGTGACAGGTGGAAAAGCTGCTAAAATGCTCTCAAGATGGCTCCAGTCTTCATTCTGAAAGCATCATATATTAGAAACTGAGTGCTCAACTTGAGAAATACACTGCATACTAAGTTTTAATATAAAATAATAATAAAAAACCACAAGAGTCATTGGTTGAACTCTGTAATTGGCCATCCGCTTTTTCTTCCTGTTTTTAAATAATGGTCTTGTTACCGCATCATCACCATCTTATATTCATCAGCAAAATCTGAGACACTGTGAAAAGTGTGTAGCTGTCATTTAGGGTTACTTGAACTTATGTCTTAAATGAAAAGTCATGTCTCAAACACTTAAAAAATAAATTATAACTCCAATATCACTCCAATCATAAGAACCAATTTTCCTCTAATTTAGAGTCACCAGTGACATGCCAGAAAAACAAACTGTCCTAAAGGAAGAGTGGTATGTTCTTAAATAGTGGAAACAAAGAACAAAGTATTTCTTCTACCTTGCCAGCCACTTTAAACATAAGCCACATGCTGCTAGAGAAAGCAACTGATTTCAATTCCTTGTAGAGTTCATTAAGTAGATAAAGACCTAAATACCATACATGTGTGCCTGTACATACACTAAACAACCCAAAAAACAACCAGGATGGCATACCTGAAATGATATAAAATGTTCATATTCTTAATGTGGTCTGGAATCTCAGTAAAGTTTGCTCAAGGATCAAATGAAATTGTCTTACAGAAGTACACTCACCAATATCCTCACAACCAGCATGTTCTCTTCTTGTTTAATAATAACCAGACAGTGGTATCTTTATGTTTAAAATATAAAAACGTGTTTTACAGATCTGGATTTTTATTTAAAAGAATTATTATAGAGCATAGACACTTTAGCATGTATACATTGCCCCAAGTAATGTAAGATTTTCAGTATGCATGATCAATCACATACTTGTTATACCATCTCATACAGCAAACCTATGACCTAGTTCTAGAAATGGGTTACCTTCAGGTTTAAAAGCACCATCTGCTCTTAATGATGGCACCAATAAAACTGCTGTAATAAAAAAAAACAACTCCTAAGTAATAGTAAAATCTAAAGCCCAGAAGAAATTTTCAAGCCACAACTATGCTTACAGAGAGCACAATACAAATGCCAGCTAGCTTTTAACAAAAGGTGATCAGGTTCAAATTCGTCTTACTCCCTCCTCAACCCCCACATTGCACAATGAACAATGAAATAAGAGTGTTGCAAGGAAAAGCAACATGGGGACCAGAATAAGGAAAATGAGGAGATCTTTGCTTTTTTTTTTTTATTTTTTATTACTAATTTCTTTTAAAAATCCAAAATAAAATATAGTTTTCAGACACTCCAAGGAAAGAATCCTTCTTCTCTCTAGTGACTCATATAAAAGAAACCTGCTGAATAATCTTCAGTTTGCCGGCAAACAATTTTTTCATATTATCAAATTAAAACTGTGAAGCCATCAAAAGAGAAATTTTGCCAAGAATTCTTTGCTCCAAAAACTAATGGAAAAGAAGTCTTTAATGGTGACCTACATAAAAACGGATAGCTTGAACTTTCTGCCAATTCATTTAGCAATCCATTATGATCATAAAGTTGCGAAATAAAAATAATGTTATTTCTTCTTGCTTCGAGTGAAAGGTTTTGAGCCTTTCCTTTACAAATTTTACAAAGTAAACTTAGGCATTAAGTAGGTATTATGCAGAAGTATGGAATTATAAACTTCAGGTCCCTATGACAAATGAAGATATTCTTTTTGTGTTTTATTTGACATTCAAGTTTCTTTATCCAATTTCCTTATCCAAGACCTGTTCAGTCGTCTATTTTCATGAGTCATCCTTCAATACGACCACTTAAAATATGAAACTGTTTGCAGACATGGATTAAAATGTTATTTTTCAAATATATTTCAATGCAGTAGAAATTAGACCAGCTTCCATTTATATTTAAGATCTCAAATTAGAAGTAGTCTGTAAGAAAATATTTATATGCAGAATGCAGCTCAAAGGGTGACCAAAATGAGGTCTACTGATTACCAAACAAAACAATAATATGGCTTCAGCAACTATATCATTATGCATTAGATATCAATACATAGTTATTTAAACCCAAGATGAAATACTCTATGACTTAATGTTTTTTGTAAGAATTAAATCTGCAACTGTAATGGAAAAAATCCTGAAAATTTTCACCATAGTGTATTTCATTACTGTTTATTCCCACCATCAGTTGTATTTCAGTAGCAAATTTTCAAATTTAAAGTCTTTCTGAAAAGTCAGTTTGTGAATTTAAGTACTAGATGTTTTCAGGGGAGGAAAGCAGGGCAAGTTAGGAAGAATAAAGTAAACCTAACAGAGAAGTGCACAGGAAAAAAAAATTAGCAAATTGCAGGAATTCTTTCCCAACCCCATTCAAAACAAGTTCTCTCTTGCCTAGATTATCTTATGCACACACCTGGAAAACCTCTTCCCCAGCCTTTAATCATGCTTTTTCCCCCTTCTGCTACTACACTTATCCTACAACTCCAGTAACTGTTCCCTCTCCCTCAAGCTTTCTCTGCCGTTCTTGTAAGAAACCCAGCCATCCTCTTTCCTTATTCAAAGAAATAGACGTGATATGACAAAATTTTAAAGTAGCACCACCTGCACAGCCTTTCAGCTGCAGGCTCTGAAAACTGGAGATGAAACCTGCCCAAGGAAGTTACTTCAGTTTGCTTTTGCAAGTTCCTGACACTTTTATAGGCAGCCTAAACTGGCTTCTGCTTAAAAAGAAAGCAAGAAGCTGAGCAAATGGCCACCAAAAAAAAAAAAGTTGTAGCCTGTCCATTACAGGGGAAAAGGACACTGTTCACATAAAACTCATGCTGCATCCATCTTTTGCCTGGTAAATCATGATGTTGACATGTGATTTCTCTCAAGACAAATTAAAAAAAAAAAGCAGATACAATACTTGGATAAAGTATATTGACATCGACTAATGTGAAATAATTGTATTTTTCTGTAGTATTCAAATATACACAGTCTGGTTCATATGCTACTGTACCTCATTTTGCAGTTCATCACCACTTTTGGTAGAAGCAAGGATCTCATACAATGTACAGCAGAGGTCTTCTGTTGTTGGCCCTCCAGGGTTACTCCCTTGAAATTCCTTCAGGTACTTTCCAACTTCACACCATAAAAAAGAATCATCTACTTTTTCCAAAGACTTGAGATCAGATTTCTCAGCACAGTAATTCTGTAAGTGATTCAGCTGGTTATTCAGAAATTTGTTATAATCTAAGCTTATATTTTTCTGTGCATCAGCCTCACCATTCACAGGCAGCTCTTCAGAGTGATCCAAATCATGCATATCAAATGAAAACACTATATTTTTACCAAAGAACACTCCGTTATCACCATTTTGCTCTTCAGTCATCTGTATGAGGCCTGTAAGCTGTTCTTCAGAGAAGTGAGAAGCAATCCGAGATGTGGCATCACAAGCTGCAGTAGCAGATGATGATGGAAATGGCCCAAACATCTCCTTGATCACCTTTGTCTCATCATGGCCAACACATTCTTTCCCGTGAAATGTCTTAAAAAGAAAAACAGCTCCACTTTCAATTGCTTCTTGTCCATTTTCAGCTCCAACTGTTAACAAAACCAAATGTAACTTTATACACTTCATACTAATGAAGTACACTACTAATGTAGCACTAACTAGTACTACTAGTACTAGTACTAGTACTAGCACTACTAGTACTACTAATACATACTACTTTCATTACCTATAACATAACTGTATTCAATTTCTTGCTGCAAGTCTCATCAACAGAGATATCAAAAGAAGACCATAACAAGTAACAATTGTTGCAAGGTACGGAACTATAAGAGGTATATGATAATAAAGCATCTGTCTTCATTATCTTTCTACATACTAAAAATTCATATTAAGAATTACCAATGCTTTCTTATTTTTCCAAGCTAGAGAAAAAAACTTGCCAGAGGTCTTAAACTCACAATAGTATATTTATGAGCTCTTTAATGATAACAAATTTCCTCTTTGTCTCACTATTTATACACTGCCTAGTCTGAATATTCATAACACACTAAATATACAGAACTCAGCCGGGAATTACTGAATTCTTGCAGTAATTCCCAGTAGAATTACTACAAAGTATGTGTTATTTAGAAAAATTGGTCAAAATAATTAAAGCAAATAAATACATTAATTTAGATTTCTATCTACAAAATGTCATATTATGCAAATAAACAATACATTATTAGATAAAAACATGAATTTACTTCTTACACAAATATTCACAAAGGTATTCAAGGAAAACATAAGCAAAACCTCCATATGATGAACTAAAATGTCGCTACCAAACAAAATTTTAAAAGTCATCAAGCATAAACTAAACAAAAACAGCCAGCATACTGGGTATTTTATTTATTTTATACGACAGCAACATGCAGAATTTATTTACCTGTGACTTGATTCAACTTAGGGTAGATTTAACCCCAGGAAAAGCAAGGGGTTTCTTCCCCACAATGTAACAGAAAGGAGGAAAAAAATCCAGCATAAGCAGATGGAGAAAGGCTGCATAACTAGAAACATAACATATAAATGGAGATGCCTAAAAATTCATTATTTAGCTTGAATTTCCCTGTGGTGCACTTCCATAAGCTGAAAAGTTCATGGAGAGGACTGGAGGTGATATTAACAAGACAATTAGATACCTATATATGGAAGATACATAACATATATAAATATATCTCAAAGGAAAAAGGTGGTTCAGCCCTCCCTTTTAGCATTAGCTATATAGGAATCACAGGAAAAAAACCCCTCACATCTGAAAACTTGTAGTCCTAAGTTTGGCTGCATGAAGCTCACTCTTATACTCCTAACATAAAAATACATATTATTGTTTAAAGTCACTTGTGTTGGAACAGAAGTTCAGATTACTAAACTAAAAGAGCAATTGAAGGCTTTGAGAAAAAGCTCTTAGATTTACTATGTGCTAATTCTTCTTTATTATCAACATCTCCAATTTGTAGAAACATCTCTTGAGAAAATACTACCCCTCCCATCTCAATAAAATGAGCCAGACAAGATGGCAAAAGATGGAGTACTAGAAGTTACTCTTTTTGTTTTTATGCCAATCAGATCATTTCATTAAGCGAAATTTACCCCATAAAGTGAATCAATAATATAGTATCTGTTGCCTAGGCTGAGATTTAATTTCCTTGAAATTAAAGTAAAAATTTCTCTTTCCCTACTATACATTTCTGATTATGGTGGTTGGAACATTACTATCAGTTCAGTTTGTGCTTCAATCACTGCAATCTATTCTGATTTGTGTCTGCATAACATTATACGTGTTTATTCAGAAGCGTCAAAGCTGATGGTTTCTTTCTAACTTGTTCTAACTAAATAATCATGCATCTGTTTTCATTTGTTTTGTCTTCTCTACTTCATCAAACAAAAATTTACCACTATTACTTTCAAGTCTTTCGATTTGCTTTACCCACCCACCACACTGGCTAGGCCTGCTATTAAAAGTTGAGGGGGGCAGACGGAAATGAAAACGTTTTTGCAGTCATCTTTGGCAAAAAGTTAAAATTTAAAAAAAAATAATTGAATATAAAATCACACAGCTAATACATGTTTCTGTCACTAATACAGAAAACACAAATCTGTCAATTTATTTTCATAGATAACATTTGCAGCAAAGAATGGTAAATACTTATTTTGTTTATAACTCTTTTTACATCACTGGATTTTTTTTTTCCTACTTGCTATACTACATATGGTCTTACTTTTTTACATTGCAAACTTTATAATCATATGTTTGCCAGCGAACATTTTAGTCTAGTACCTCTTATGATTAAACTGTACATAGTAGACATTTAAAACAGCTTTCTCAATCAATACGTATCTATTATCAGTACAGACCGCAACTTTTCCTATTAACTTTAGGTACTGATGATTGGTGCAAACTCAATCCCCATCTTGCATGACTTTCCCTCAAATCTTGTGTGTTCCAAGTGTCAGCTGAAATCTGTGCCCTGAAGTAGAGGTACTTGGCTTGGGGCAAAGAGGTGGCCCTTCCCAGAGGCCTGTCGCAGAAAGACAGGCAGGCAGACGCTTAAATTCCAGCCCGAAGAAGCTAAAAGTCTACTAATAGTATTAGCTCTACTACTTGTATTAGAAAAAAGAGGGTTAAAGAAAAAAAAAAAGGACCCAATTTGTAAAAACAACAGAGATATGTCACTAAAATGGAAGGAATGAACCACAAAGCAAAATTTAGAACACGTGTATCACCAGAGAAGTTTAAAACATTTTTGTTAGTGATTTGAGAAATATTCAAAATTATACTTCTGATGGCTCATTAAAGCAATATCCACTATAACCATGAATAGCTTTAACAGACATATTCTGCAACTGTACAGCAAAATAGATGACTACATGTTGAACATGAATAACTTGTCTAGTCTTCTTTGAAAGTCTGTATTTAGATATTTGTTTCTTTCACAATTTACTAGGTATTTCAAAAAAAACTGTCAAGAAATAGACACGTAAGTGTGCCAGGTTAACATCTGTATTGGGATAAAAAACTGCTCTATAATTCCAAAACCAGGCAAATATATTTATATATATTAATTCTCTCAGTCTTTTCACTCAGAGTTCTATTCAAGATATTTGAAACATAATCAGAAAAGGGGAAAATATACCTATGAGATTAAAATGAAAAATTCTTAAATATGTGACAGCAAGAGCTTGAGCTATGCGCTCAGTTTAAGACTGATGAAGTTAAATTCTGCCAAAAGCAAAAGCTGAATTAGGTTTAGTTTTTCCAATCAAAACTATGTGTTCACACTTCCACTTTCTTTTGCCATAATGTATTTCAGTTTTAAAAGTTTAATTCCAGATGAGTGAAATTTATTATTTATTTCTCTCCTCAACACCAAATACTTAAAGCAGAAAATATTTCTTATATTTTTATCCAGCTATGCAGCAGACCAATTTTTCATTATACCAATTACATGGAACTAAAGCAAACAACACCAAGATTGTTCTTTTCTCAGAGTATTGTCATTTCGAAAGAATCTGTTGTTTCTGCTTAGTAACCGTCGATCACAAACCATACCACACACCACAATACAATGCTATCAAAAAAACATGAATATCCACAATGGAATCATATCTTAAAATAAAACAGAAGACCAAATTACCCATGTGCATATTAGATTAACTGGAGTTTCAAAGATATTTCAGGGTAAAAACTGGTGTCGAGGTAGAACTAAAATTGTACCCATAGGCAAAGTATGCAGGCAGAAAGCAGCTTGAACTCGCCCCCATTCTGAAAAAAACCAGTGTATTATTAGACTACTAGATAATGAAAACATACCTATTTGTTTTGCAGCTTGTAATATAGTTTTTAAATCCCCATTTACAGTTTGGTGTTCTTTTTTGTCCAAATTGTCGTCAATGAACTTTATTATCTTCTTCCAAGTAAGATCAGACTTCAGCAACTGTGCCTGTAGTTTTGACCTTTTAGTCTGAAAATGCAAAATATTTGAGCTTTTTTATTTATTTCAAATTACTATATCAAGGTTCCTTTAAAATTAGACACCAGATAAAAACACCTCCTTCCAAGTGTATTCAGTCAGTACATAGCAATGATTGCAAGCAGTTTTCCTGCTACCTGTTCTAGATTCTTTCCTGAGTGTAACGAAGAAGGATATGCAAATGCACACACACTCTCTCACTACTTGACTCTTCCAAAGCAAAATTCTCTATAAAGCCAAACTCTTGCAACTTCAAGAGATTTACAGCTCCCAAGATTCCAAACTCATTTCACATTACAGGTTCCCATGAGGCATCTGCTGTTTTAATGCATTATTTCATGGGAAAGTAAAAAAGTACCTAAATTCAGTGAACTTAATATTAAAAAGGAAATGTTTGGCTTCCCAGCTCTACATGAGCTCAGAGCTAAAAGCACACCAGCCCTACCCAATGTCCTGAAAGATGAATTAACAGGGCTGTACCAACACAGCCAAGCAACCCTATCCATATGGCACATCATGATTTTAAGGGCCTAGTATAAATCACAAAGCTACAGCAAATTTGACTTTGAGTGAGGACACAATGAAGGAACGCACAGGAACACACTCTGCCCAGTTTTGCTTTCCCACTCTTATGAAATAGAAATGTAAATGAAGAAAGTAAACAATTCTTACTATAATTATGTTTTGTAAGAGAAAAAAAGTTTTACCACTAAGTCAGCTAATTCTTCACTGTAATCCTCATGTTTAGTGACATTTGAAAAGGAGCGTAAAGCGCCTGTAAGACGAGGCAAGGCCATCTGTTACTCATTCAGTGATCCATAGGATGAGAAATCAAATCCCAGTTCAAGCACCTAGATGAGAACAAACAAATAACACGGCTTTATTAATGCTATAAAAATACAAATTCACATCACAAACTTGAAAGACCTTTGCAAGGAAGCAGAACTTGGCTGGAACTTCAATTAAACCAGTTAAAAAAATCTCAAAATGCTAATAATCAGGATTCAATAGAAGGGAGGCGAAAAGCACAGAGCACAGGCAAGACATGGTAACAGGCAGAGGTCGCTCAGGAGGTGGTTATTCTCTCTCCTCCCTGAGTAAAAGTTACCAGCGATGAGGCAAAGTGGAAATTATTTCTTTAGCACCACTAACACGAGTATTATAGAGAAATCTATGTAACTGAACCTTTGCTCCCAATAGCAGTAAGAGATTACAACCTACAGGAAGACTTCCTCTGAGCCAGCCCACGCTGGGAGCTTTCAGGTCATTAACAGCCTCCAGTGCTAATGCAGAGAAAGGCATCCTTCTTGACAAGTGCTTAGCCATTTTTAACCAGCAAAACAGGGCAAGAAAATTATGATAGGAAAGAAATATTATCATAGCACAACACTGAACTATTGTAAGAGATAAAGAGAATAAAAGGGCTATCAGAAAACTGAAAAAAGTATGCCTAGAGATGTTTTAATCTCACCACTGGAACGCACACACACACTTAGAGCAGGGCTCTCTTCAGGACTACAGTCTATTTCGGCACAGTTTTATTTCCTCTGTGAAACAGACTCATATCTATACACCAAAACACAGCTGTTACCCATCTCAAATTGTACTTGTTCCAAGCCTTTTACTGAAATGATTCTCAAAGTTATTTAATTTCAGAAGGTGCCCACAGCTGAATTGTTTAATGAACCCTAACGCACAGCTACAGTTTCTGATGGTAGCAGATAAGATACAGATTTAGATTATTTTTAAAACAATTAATGCTTTCATTACAAACCTAATGATCTGCATGATTCTTACCATGCCTGAAGACCAACGGCCATCCAGAATTTAAGGAACTTAAAACAGAGTTAGTAAAATTACTTCCCCCTCCAACAGAACTCTCTCCTTTCATCCAATTACCCTTAAAGTTTTTCTTCACTTAATGACTGCATTTGTATTTTAGCCATCAGCTTTGCAATACAGCACAAAAGCAAATCCAGATGCAGCGTTCCAGTCACAAACAGAGAAATGTCACTGACTTGTCAGGTCTGCTTGTTTTCCCATCTTGCATTAAGATGCTTTTTGAAAAAAAGCTACCACAACAGTTGATATCTTGGAGACAAATGTTATAACAATGAAGTTACAAAATGTGGAAATATAAAATCTTTAACTGTGAAGGGGACAGAGAGGGTATGTTCAAGCCTAGAAGCAGACAGAGCCAAACAACACTGCAGCTTTTGAAATGTTTAGTGGATATATGACACATAACTCATACCAGTATTGCTCCTAGTGAAAACAGGCCATGAACATTACAGCCACCATTACAGAAGGGAACTAATGTATCCAAGCTTTGAGGGAATCTAACCTGACCATTTTTGTTTGAACCCAACAAAAAAGGTACATCAGTCTCATACTGTTCCAATGACAGAATTGCCATTAGCTATTAAAGATCACCGCATTTTGCCCACTTATTTTATACTTGCACTCAAATACTTTTTCTGTAGCATTATGGTCCTTTATATATAACATAACAATATAACATAATTGTAATATTATTAACTTAACTGCCCTTTCTGAAATAACACGCACAGTAATTTATGAAAGTTTGAAGCCACTTATGAAAAGGTCACTTTTCACAGACACCTGTAGGAGATTTTAAAGCATTTTCAGCAGGGTCATTTGTTAGGAAACTGAATTTTAAAGAACTGTTTCTTTCTTCTTTGTTCATCAAGTTATTAATACTTCCTGAAATAGAAAACCTGGAACTCCAGAGGACAAGTAAGGGCACACCCTCCTGACCACAGGCATAGCCAAGGAGCCAAATACAGCCCTGAAGCCCTACAGTTGATCTCATACTAGTAAATGCTGCTCCACACTTGCCCATGTGCATTCAGAACTTGCTGGTCCCTGAGGGGGCTGGTTTAGCAGAGCAGTCACCCAAGGCTTCTGCATCTCATTTATAGGCAAACTTCACACATACCCTTCACTTCTGGTCCATGACATCCACTCTCAGCAGAACATCACAAGCAAACAAAAACATCTAGCAAATAGAAAGCAGGGGACAGAATCACAGAATATGCCGAGTTGGAAGGGACCCACAAGGATCAACAAGTCCAGCTCCTGGCCCTGCACAGGACAGGTGCAATTACTCCACTAACATAAAACACAAGGTAAAGTTTATGAACTTGGGCTATTATTCTGCAACATATTAGAGCCAGGTCAAAAAGTACCAATCTCTTCACTCTTCTGACCAGTGATGGGACTCCAGGAATAAGCATGAAGGTGAGTTGGGGGAGGTTTAGATTGAATATCAGAAAAAAGTTCTTCATCCAAAGGTGGTCAGGCACTGGAACAGGCTCCCCAGAAAAGTGGTCATAGCACCAAGCCTGACAGAGTTCAAGAAGCATTGGATGGTACTCTCAGGCTCATGGTGTGACTCTTGAGGTGTTCTGCCCAGGGCCAGGAGCTGGACTTGATAATTGCGATGGGTCCCTTCTAACACAGCATATTCTCTCATTCTGTGATAAAAATTATGTGGTCCTATGAGATGCAGCATAAACTTACATTTGTTTAAAAAAAAGTATGTTACCTGCCTTCACATAAAACCTGCTGATGTAGATACCTGCCTGCATCAACTGCCTTTAGAGTGGATCGGCTACTGCTTGTCTTTCTGCAGACACTATAAGTGTTAACTAATTCCTTTAGATTTGAGAGAAATATATCTGTTTGCCCACAGCTCTGAAATATCTGTACTACCAAACGATCCTGCTAAGATCTGCTGGTTTGGGAACAAGGACCTAAATGGCAGTGGCAATTAAATCCTATTTATCATGGCCCACATACAGAAGACAAATTTTTGCCATTATTCTGCTCATTACCCCTGAAGAAAAGTATTAAGACAGGTACCATCTAAGTCATGCTTGTAGAAGGACAACTGGAATGGGAATTCAACCTACAGATCAGTCCAACTTTACATCGTAAAATTGTATCTTCTCCTCCCCCACACCCAATCAAGTAAGGACACTTTGAGGCCCATTCTGCTAATGATTCCTAGAACTTGCACGTTTCCTGCCTCTTTTAAAAAACTCTTAACTTTCCACCAAGCCTGTGTTTGTAAAGCACAAAGAGCAGTATCTACCCACCTAAAGCTCTGTGAAGATGAGAGGCAGTAGCTTTTAAAGCCTATTTCACTTCTTTTAAAAGAAAGTGTGATTTTAAGTTCAAACTTTTTATTAGAGAAAGTAAAACATAAACATAGATTATACTGAGAGTTCAGGTAAGAAACCATTCAAAGTTTATTGTTTTAAAGTAAACATGAATCATAATCTCAGCAGGTTTTTATTCATTAAAGTGAAACATAAAAAAAGTCATGCTAGCAATATCACAAAGGTAACAAACGCTGCCAGAGAAGTTTTCCACTTCATATTTTCACCAACTACGTAAATTTTCCTCCAGTTCCTGGCCTTCCTATATTTTTAATATAAGCAAATAACAGAACCATCTCTTTCTTTCTCCACTGAAATGTTACAGAGATTATGGTCAAACAAACATCCTTTTGAAATTTACTTAATTCTTATGCTCTCTAACAAATCAAGCAAACTGCCCAGTGGAGCTAAGAGAAGGTGACTGCTAAGATATCGTACTTTAATGTTCAAGAGGAACAGAAATCTTTCTTTACTTAAAATTATGGAATAACATAGCATTAACAGAATCACAGGTAAAATCTGCAGTTCCATTACCCTAAAGTACCGGCTTCTGTAGTCTCTAATATTTGAATTGTTAAATGTCCCTTAAAACCTTACAGCAGTCATTTTGTTTAAACTGTTTAAGGAATATAAAGCCATGTTACCAGGTTTTGCCTATATTGCCTATAATTCTTTAAACTATTAACAAGTTTCTTACTGTCTCTGTAAACTTCTCATTTATAAAACCTGAAGAAGTTATTACTAATAACTAATCTAATCAAAGAACGTCATAAAGAAAAAGAGGCTTTAGACATTGGCAATGAATAGCAGGTTGCTATTGATCACAAAGTATTTGAATCAAACAGCATTTTCATTTTCTCATTTTCATTGAGAAAGTGTAAACATTTCAAATGAAAAGGAAACTAAAAAGTCAAAAGATATGACAGCCACATGGCTATACAAAAAGTAAAGGGACAATACAGTAACTTTTTATATTTTAATTATATATAAATCAAACACAAAAGCAAGGAGACCATAGGGACAGAATAAGACATTTTAAATATATCCACACAGAGAATATTTTATTTCTTTACACTGTTACGCAAGAGGAATAAAAATAAATCCCAAAGTATCAAATTTTAGTGACATGAAGACATTTTAGAATGGCTACAATTAGCTTTAGCAGTTTCATTAATACAAAGATAAACTTTATATGTCATTTACAAATGAGATTCAATAGTTATAAACACTCCCCACGTTCTATTTGGTGTGTACCCTTTCTACATTGTACACACCAAAGAAAAAATACTTTAAAGAAAACATTTTAATGAAAAAAATAAACCCATTAGATTAAAAGCTATTTTACACCAATGAGAACATTTGTTTCAGATTCACTTAAATCTCTTATCCAAGCATGTTTGATGTAAACAGTACAAATACAGCATCTAACATCACAGTTGACAGCTAGGGATAATAGTGGTTTAATAATGTTTGGGACATTAATCATGAACAGCAGGCCAAAGCAAGATACTACAACAACAGTATTTTCCAACCTCGTATTTTGCACCTTTACAAGCAGTGCTATATGATGTAGTAACAATTGTATGATTTCAGACATTTCAAAGGCTCAGACATCACACTGGTATTCTCTCACGTTGTCCGGGTCAAATATTGCTGATCTCCAGTCAAGACCGGGTCAATCTTTGAAAGGGTGATGGCAAGATTAAGGAATATGTACTCAGGAAGAAATGGTGTCTTCCTGACACACAGCATTCATCTTAACGAATACAAGACTTCAAACAAATGCTTCAGCATAACAAGGAGGCATAACAGTGCCTCTGTGTGCCATCATTCACATAACAGACAATTTCAGGATTTTAATTACCTAAGCCACTAAACAAAAAACAAAACAAAACAATATCCAACAAACAAAACAACAACAAAAAAAAACACCCTAGGGGAAAAAAAAAGGAATTACAAGCCACACATTCAGTAGAGTATTAACCCTTTTCACATTGTGTCACAATCTCGGCCACGCACATGTGATTAAACACCAGCTGCCTAATACTGTTCCTGCTTGCATCAGCTGGAGAGGCATTTCTTCTAATTATGCCCAATAGTGTTTTGGTGTGATGCCAAACACATGGCTTGGCCCAATAAAGTGTTAATTTTAGATGTGCTTTGAGATTGTTACTAAGGATGGCTGTTGTTTCTTAAAAAATAAAAAAAAATAAAAAAAATACTTTTTTCAGAATAACTCATCTTCCTTTTCCAAGAATGTAAGATGTAGTCTAACTGTTAGACTGAAAAATGTCTGTATTTTTATGCCTTAATGTTTTAATTCCCTGCAGCTAGAGACAAACTGCATCCCAAGCAAAAGGAACTTAAAGATTTGCCTTCCATATGGAGACGTACCATAAGTGAATCTCTAACTTCAACATATGTAATACGTATGTTCATTTAAACACTAGGCATAAGCCATA
Source organism: Pipra filicauda (assembly GCF_003945595.2). NCBI lineage: Eukaryota > Metazoa > Chordata > Aves > Passeriformes > Pipridae > Pipra > Pipra filicauda. The sequence goes on along the minus strand of NW_024103751.1, from coordinate 2,530,773 downwards.
AATACGGGGGGGGGGGGGTGTCATTTGTTTGGTTTTTGCTTTAAGCTTAATAGAGGGCCCTCTGTGCCTCTCTGTTTCACACCCTGTTGTCAACAGAGGTTGAAAACAACCCCAGGGGGTTCATCTTACTCTGTTTCAGAAAGATTTGTCACTACAGGAAAAGTAAGAGGTGTATGGTAGGTAAATAGGAACGTACATATCCAAAGGAAGTAAAGAGAGGATGAAAAAGAATGGATAAGCAAGAGAAAGAAAAAAAGTTAATAACAGCTAAGTAGCATGTTGCACCTTACTGAAGATGCTCAGAGGATGTGGGATGCATTTCAGCAAACATAGCTGCTGTAATAATAGATGCATAACACATAATGGCATAACTACTGTGATAAAAGCACGCTAGAGCACCTGTTCAGCTGGTAGTGAAAAAGTCTCTGTAACACACTCCTATCCTTTTACAGAGCACATAAAAGGATAAAGCCCCCAACGTTAATTACTGGCCACAGAGATGGCATTGCCAAGTTCTTTGCAACTCAGCTTCAGAATGTAAAAGGATTCCTTATAATTGTTGCTAAAGATTCACAATAAAATTTTAATGGAATGAACAACTTCAGATTACTGTAAAGGTACCACTGGGTGCCTACCTTTCCTATGAGTAAAGACTAAGAGAATTGGGATTGTTTGGCCTGGAAAAGAGAAGATGCTTGGGCGACCTAATTACGGCCTTCCAGTACTTAAAGGAAGACTACAAGAAAGATGGGACATTTACAGGGGCACGTAATGATAGGACAATGGGTATTGGTTTTGAACTGAAAGAGCGTGGGTTTAGATTGGATATTAAGAAGAAATTCTTTACTTTGAGGCACTGGAACAGGTTGCCCAGAGAAGTAGTGGATACTGCATCCCTGGAAGTGCTCAAGTCCAGGTCGGATGGGACTCTGAGCAACCTGGTCTAGTGGGAAATGTCTCTGCCCATGGCAGGGAGAGACATTAGTACTAGATGATCTTCAAGGTCCCTTTCAATCCAAACTTCTATGACTTCCACTCAGTTTGATATCATACATCATGGTACGGTTGATCCCACCATCCAGATCACTTATGAAGACATTAAGGAGAGTTGGGCCCAAGAGTGATCCCTGGGGATTGATACCAGCTCTTCCTTCAGTGATGGTGGATTTGTGCTTGCATCTACCTCGAGCTTTTTTCCCAAGGCCTGGGGCTCAACAGTGCTGGGGAAGACAAAGGTAAAAGTGTTGAGAGCCAGCATTGTTGGTGACTAATTCACCTCTCCTGTTAGACAGCAGGATATTTTCCTTCTGTTTCTGTTTGGTTTTTTACATACCTGAAGAACCCTTTCTTGTAGTTTTTGACATCTATGGCCAGTTTCAATTTGAGCTGAGCTTTTGTTTTCCAACTGCATCTCGGTATGCACTGGTGACATCCTTGTAGCTGTCAAGAGGTATTCGTCTGCTTTTCCATCTCTGGTACACATCTTTCGATTTTGAGCAGACTCACAATATTACCACCAACGAGGCTTAACTGTACTTGCACGTTTGATTACCAAGCCAAAGACCACAAAAGGTCTGAAAGTGGCCACAAGAAAATTCACTGAAACAAGCTTTCCTATTCTAGCACTGCTTCTAAACCATGCCACGGTCTCTTTGGTCATCCATCCTCTCACCTTGTCCCAGGAGAAGGTGCATTAGCCCTTTCAGAACTTCAGAAGGTGGACTCCCTAACACTTCAATTTAAAAGTGAAATTGATCTCTGTGTGTGAACTGACCTTAAGTTACATAAAAGGAGAGAATGGATGTGTCTGTGTGTCAAAATCCTTCAGCAATCTAAGAAAAGCCATAACCAGAAAAAAATTATACTGAAAAACATTCTTGCGAAGATACAGCTCTTGGTACTATACAAGAAGTATTTAAGTGTAACTTGATTGTGCAAGAGGTAAAAATCATCACAGTACAGCTCTTTGAGAAAGATTTCTTAAATACTATCTATACAAACCCATGTGAGCACCTTTATGCAACTAAGGCAGATGAATGTGAGGAATTATCAAGCAGAGCATCAGCTTCAGCATGCACTCAGGTACATCTCTCATAGATAACATACAGGTATGCCCGGACATAGAAAATTATGGCATACCATGAAAATCCAAATGTCTTTTTGAATTAGCTAGAAATCCCATAAGCAGAAGAGATGATGACTCAGACTACTAACAGTGAAGTTAAAGTTAATAAACTGGACCTCTATTTCAGCAGGGCAACAATATTACTTGATTTATTTTTAGGAACTTTTTTTATAAGAAAGAAATAAGAAAGTCACTTTTGGATAATATAACATATTATCAACTGAAATATCAATGCATATAATAGAAGCTTACTGTTGGGATACTAAAGGTGAAGAAAGCAAGCAAAGTTTACTGAATAATTAGCTATCCAAAGACAAGATAAATTATGTGTCGCTTATTAGTTGGGTGTACAACTAAGATTAGGTTCTGCTTTTTATTTTGAGAAATGTTTATGTTTGGTACACAGAAGAAAACAAAGTACAAAGGACTCTTCAAGGGAATGGGACTAAAAGAAGGAAAGCAATTCTGCTATACCTTCTAGCTTCTTCAGAAGCATAAAATTAGTAAGACCAAAAGGAGAGATTTATTTAACAGATGCATACCTCAAAAAGCAAAACAGCAAACCGTGGATTCAACTACTACAATTCAAATATCTAAGTCATACTGTTCATGGTAAGTACATCTTAATCATAATTTAGTCAGTTCTGCTTTGGAACTCTTCACAGAAGGAAATAACCAAATACATTATTTTATATTTCATATCAAGCTTTCTCCTTTCCAATGCCCCCTCCCATCTCCACTTTTACAGCACTAAAATATTCAGTCCTAAAACTACACTTTGAATTAGTCTGGAGCATATGACCAAATCAAACTGAGGGCTGAAGAACAGGGTTTTTTGCCACTGCTTCTTGCAAAAACAACATTCATTTGTGCCTGATGGAGGGAACTATTCCTGAAAGCTCAGCACTAACACCTGCCCTTGAACCTTAGGAGGAAGTGAAGAGGAAAGTTTCTAGTCCTGGTCCCTGAAGTATAATTGGAGATACGAACCCCTACACATACTCCAAAGTTTGTCTACTTTGCCTAGACTAATCATAAAAGTAATAAGCTTAAGGCTGCTTTTAGTGAGGTCTAAGGTCAAGCTCCTAAACAACTGGGAACAAGACTGGAAAGCAGAAACAAAGTCTTCAGCTCCATTAGAGAATAAATCTGACAAATTATTTATTAGAAGGTCTACTATTTTCATCTTGATCCCCAACACGCAGCCCAGTCATCTCACCAGGGAATCTGTACAAGAAAATGTGCATTCTGAATACTGACCCCAAGAACTCCACGAGTTCATACCCATGTAACTTGACAGTACTTCACTTGTCTACTGCGGTTATGTTTACAACACATACATAGGCAGACACTACTGCGCTTATAGGCAGAGAAGTACCATGCAAAGCCTAGAGCCCATTTCTTTCAGGGCATTTAGGCATGTGCACTGACATTTTTCTCTCCAAAACCAGCTGACATTTTGGATAGAAAACCAACAAGGTGAGAACATTTCTGAAGCCCGTGCCTGAATCATGCAGGAAGATTCAAGCTTCCCTTATGGCAGACACCTTTGTGGGACTGTGATGGACTGAAATGTCAGTAATGTCTTCAACATTGTCAAAATCCTAGGAAGACTTTTTGTCAAACTACAAGGAAGCAACTCCCTGTCTTCAACCACCTAAGCCTGACTGGAATTTGGACTGTGAAGGGGGACTTGAGATAAGATTATTGTCTAATCATCTCAAGTCTGAGGAGAAGTAAACAAGGCTCAGGAAAGAAGAATGTACATGTGTTAAGAATCAGCTCTAGTTGGGCTCAGGGGATGGTGGAGAAAAAGGGTTTTGGGTGTGTGATGGTGAAATGTCTCCACACCAAACCAAAGGAGTAACGCCCTCCCTCCGGAAAGCCCACGTACACACAGGACATTGATGTGAGAGGTAGTTGAGAAGGGTCATAAACCATCAAAGACCCCCAAAGCACCCCCCGACTCATTCCTGAAGCCTTCCTCCACCAGAGGACTGCATGTGATCCAATGAGGTAATAAATCCAGAGCCTGTCACAAAAGACTCCCCCCCAACCCCAGGGGAGGTGCCTGGCATTTCTTGAACATATATTAATCCACTGGACTCCATGTTTTGTGGGACCCCCACCACCAAGAAGACCAGAACCTGATCGAAGAGATGCCATAGGGTTACACAGAGTGGTGATACATCTTCTATTTTAATCTTTCTCTGTCACTTTCCTTCTTCCCCTCCCTCCTTTTCTTCTTCCTTTCTCTCTCTCTTTCACTGCCTTACATTTACTGTTAAATAAAACCAATACTATTGACTTTGGCATCTGGTCTCATTTGTACCTTAATTCAGGCAGAGGCATTTCTAACAACTTTAATAACCGGATTGTAATGGGGACTTAGCCTCTAAACACAGTGTCTAGTGGCCTTTGAGACCCTTTATAGCAGCAAAGATATTTGCATGGAACAGTACATGTGACACAGGCCCTGTGAAATGCCCACATCCTCTGAAACAGTAGCTGAATACAAGGTGTAATTCTGTGAAGTTTTTAAATTCCCAACAGGGATGTGTTCCAGCACACAAATCACTTACCAGATTTATAGACAACTAAACAAATGCCTCAAACTGTATTATCTCCCAGTTCTAAATAACTAGATGTTTATTATCCACTCAATACCATTATTATCCATCATAATTAACTCCGATTTCATTCAAAATAGGGTTTCAATCGGCTATAAAAGCACTGAAGCAGGATTTCTCATTTAGAGGAAATATTAAATTTTTTTCATTAAGCAATTTTATTGATAATACTGGTAATAATATGGTAATGCAACCTGAAAAAAAATATCCTACAAGTGCTTAAAAATAAACTACAGAATTATTTTTCAGAACAGAAATATGCACAGTTTTAGACCAGTTAAGAAAGAAGCTGTAGATTCTACGGTACTTCTAGTAATATACAAGAAAACTAATTTAATTGTCACGTACTAAAAGTATGGAAATGCCCTTCAAAAAGAAACACAGGTTCTGGCTAACTCTGGCTATCACTAAATGAAAAGTTCCCAAAATTATCAGCTATAAATAAGCTCATCCTATTTCCAACAGCTTTTGAGAGAGTAAGAATTTTTATCAATAGTTGCAATAAATAATAAAGAAATTTGTGGAAAATGACCCATTACATAAAAATAGGAACAACCTGATGTCATCATCCACACAAATGCACCAATTTCATTAAAATAATACAAGTGTATTGTGTAATTTTAAGTGTTTGCTGTATTTAACAACATTCAGGTTTATTGCATTCATTTAATTTTTATATTAATGTTTGTAGTATTTTCTAAAAAACATCCTTTATGCTTTTCTACCATTCATTATTTTGTTTGATATTTATCATAGTTTTTGAGCAGAGAAAGAGCCAGAAAGTCATGACAGTTTGCAGAAAACTCTCTAGTTAGTATCTTCCCAATAATACACTGCAACTGGGAGCTGAAAGCTGTGCATTTCATTCAAAATTCTTCTCTCTAATAAGTGTTTTAATTTTGAATATACTAAGATAATGCTAATAAAATGTCACAGATAAGTATCCCCTGAATTTTAGCTATTAGACTGTTGCATTTAAGACCTGGATCGATATGTTTAATACACATATTTAAACTTTGCTAAGTTTAAGTAGATTTTAGCACTGCTATTCCTCAGTCTTTCTAAACTTACTCCTAGAAGTCTACCTCAGCTTTTCTTACCAATGTGGCAGTACCAAACTGCCAAAGACTCTCAGTCCCCAGTAACTCCTAATTTCCTGAGAAACATTATGATTTAGGAATACAAAGAATGTCAAGATTTTTAACAAAACTCTCTGGGAATACAAAATAATCAAGATATTTTTTCCCAAATCTCCAAACTTTTAAGGTAGATACAAAACATACAGATCTACACAACACAAAACAGACAAATTCTACCAATTTTGTTTTCTGACCACACTTTGGTATTTTGAGGGGTTATCAATTACTGGACAGCTTATTACTGCTTGCTGCATAAAACAGGTAACATGAAATCTGACATGCCTTCTCTTTCAAAGTGACTTCTAGCTCATTCTCTAAGTGAGAGGACTTACCAATCATCTCTGCAGATGACAGAAGAGAGGACTTTCAGAGATCCTCTTTACTCTTCTCTAATCTTTCGAGGAGAGGACAAATTAGAGTAATCATTAAGATTGGAAAATACCTTCAAGTTCATCAAGTCCAATCTCTGACTGAATACCACCATGACCTCTAAACCATATCACAAAGTGCCACATCTACTTGTGTTTTGAACAACTTGATCCACCATAGAGCAGCAACTAAGAATAATGCCTTCCTATTTCTTGAATAAATTCATCAGAATCGTTTCCAAATACAAACTCACTGAGCCAATCAGCTCAGCAGTCCTCAACAGTTTCAAAGAAAGGAGTGGTTGACTTAGACATAAATGTTTCCATCTATGTTTTACAAAACAGTCTGTACAAAGTTATCTACTTATTCTCACAACTTACTCAGAATCCAATTTACAGCTGCAAAACTAAAATTTACCTGACAAATGCTTCAATCACTGTAGTGGTTTGAACCTTGTTTTCCCCAGAGGCTAAGAGAGGTGGTAGACCCCAAGGGGTGGAAACCCCTGGAAGTTTTGAAGTTCTGCCCAATGGGCGCTCCTGCAGAAATGTAAACATACCACAACCAGACCGGAAAAGAAGAGTTGTAGTTTGGTTGTTGTAGGAGAGGTGGTCATGTTGTAGAGCCATGAGGAAGGGGCTCTGAGCCCCTCGGGCCCTTTGGAGCCCTCCCAGCCCCTGGCTGGGGGGCTGCAGGGACCTGGAACAGCATAAAGCTGGGCTAGGTGCCTGTAATTATGCCGGGAGATGTTTTCTCCATGGGTGCAGAGCAGCAGCCGACACTGACCAGAGAAACGGTGGCAGAGAGCCAGAGATAAGACCTGAACTGGAGGAGCAGCAGAAGCAACATGCAGCACCACAGAGGAGACTCCTGGAAGGAGAGCCGAGGAAAGGAGAGCCAGCAGCTGAGAGCTACAGAGTTCTTGGGGGTAAGACTGATATCAGCCCCCCAAAACTCCCTTGAGACCCCTCTTGGAGAAGAGGGACATGGACTCCTATTTTGGAGAGCAGTTTTAGACATGCAGCACCGGAGAGAGAGGAGCTGAGAAGCTCAGAGCGTCCCGGAGCTGGACCGGGACGGCCAGATGGAATGCGGGGGGAGTTGACCTTGGCTCCCCCCTCGCACTGCTGCCACGGTGGCAGCCTGAGAGACAGGGCACAGAGGCCCTGCAAGAGATACCAGACCGTCACGAAGACCCCCCTGTGTCTTCATGATATGACGTGGTGAAACGACCTTGTCTGGGGTTACGAAGACCACGGAAGACCCCTTTGTCTGCGTCAAGGGGGCCGAGGGAGCTAGAATACCTCCCTCGTGAGTGCTGGCAGAAAGCCAACTATCAGCTGCTGCATGTGAAGAAGACAGAGAGAACCTGCTGCCTTAGAAGATGCTGCTGTTCAGAGACTGGAAGGGATCTGTCCTTCTTTCCCTCCTGGACTTTTATTTGGAGGGGAGAAGAGATCTGATCCATTGTAAATACATATGTCATGGTAGAGATAGTTGTGATCGTGGGTATAATGTGATATGGTATTTATTTGTACAGTCATTGTAATATATTCCCTTTCCCCACTTTGAGTCTGGTGTGTTTTGTCTGGAAAAACCCATCTCACATTAGGTTGAGATGTGGGAGGGGGAATGGAGCTAGGGAATTGGATTTTGGGACTATCTCAAACCATGACAATCACCAACCCATCACTCCATAATCTTCTATTCTTACTGTATGACCTGTTTATTATTAAGATTCAGGCCTGTAATATCAGATTCAGTCTATTTTTCAGGCCAAACATCCAACGTGCCTTTGGGCAAGCAGGAGTAGCAGATGGCTCAGAGTAAATACATGCCTTATGATGGGAAAAGCTAGGGAGGTGTATAATCCATATCCATGAGCTCCACATACAAGGGGAGATCTAGCAACTTTTCTATCCCTAAATATCAGTCAGGTAAAATATTCTCCATCTTCCTTTTAAAGTTATTCTTCTGCAGCATCCACAAGACTTAATAAGACAGAAAAAGAACATGAGTTTTAATTTGCATCTGAGAGATGTGCTCGGTGACAGGTTGGCCACCAAACTCTAGTCCACCTATCAGTGTACTGAGTAGAACACAGAAAACACCACCTGCCCTCTCAGCAAGTACAAACTGGTAAATACTCAAGCAGTCCAGCATTGCAACCGTAGTCTAATCAAGTCTTTCTTGGCTTCTCTCTAGTCTAGTGGATATTCATTGAACTGTACAAAGTTGTGTACAACTTCAAGAGGAATATCTATACCAAGTGACTAGAATAACCTCAAGAAATACTGGGCATAGGGATCTTTCACACCACTGGTTAATTCAGTGAGTACTGTTATGACAGAACCACAGTGTGCTGCTATTGCTTCCTTCCGGCACACTTCTAGGTGCCTGTGCAGTGTTGGGGTGGGTTGATCCCAGCCAGCAGCTATGCAGGTGCTTGCTCACCACCACCACCCACCCCGCCCCACCCCAGTGGAACAGGGCAGAAAATAGGAAGAAAAGACAAAAAGTTCCAAGTTGAGATAGAGACGAGTTTAATAGAGAAGGAAAGGAAAAATATCGCACAAGTGAAGGAAACAAAAGTTCACCACATCCAACAGGCTGACCAATGCCCCAAACTCCACTTTACCAACCTCCAAACAATAGACACCTTGGAAGCAAAAACACACCCTTTCTTCTTCCTCTACCTCTGTTTTTATTTCTGAGCATGTCAATACACAGTACAGTATATCCCACCAGCCAGTTTGGGTTTACTATCCAAGTTGCATCCCCATACAACCTCTTGCCCACCCTGAGCACACTCGCTGGGCAGGCAGACTGGGAGAAAAAAAGCCTTGATGCTGTGCAGACCAGCAGCAGCCAAAACATTGGTGTGTTATCTATCAACATTGTTTTAGCCGCATTTCTCAAGCACTACAAATATGATGAAAGTTAACTCCTAAACCTAGTATAGGAATGTACTTGTATTGCCTTTGTGCAGAGGTGATTCAGTTCCTCAGAGAGAGATAAGCATAAAGAATGCTCTGACTGTAGATCCCCTTAGGGACTGTGCTTGAAATAAACACAAAATCGCTCCTTTCTGTGATGTGATGAGGTGTTTAGAAAGCAAGAATGGGTACATACAGAGTGACTGACTATTGCTCATAATGTAGGAATAAAGAGGTACATGATAAAACTCATTACTAAGGTGAAAATAATACCAAACTGAATGCCTTCCCTGTGTAGAACATAATTAAATTTGGGAATTCATTGCCACAGGATGGCAAAAAGACTAAAAGTTCAAGTATGCTTAGATGAATTAATGGAAATCAAATGTCTTGGTAGCTACTGAACTCAACAGCTTAAAAGCTGATAATCAGTTTTTTAAATCACTGACTTCTGAAAGGTAATATGAAAGTGAACGTATAATTGGATTTGTTTCCCATTTCTTCTCAGTACATCACCTAAGCATCTGCTACTGGCTGCTAAAGGAGAGAGACTAGACAAACATTTTGTTTGAAAACAGAGCTATAGATGCGATGACAACAGAGATTCTGAGGATTACAGTTTGGGATTTAGGAGCCTCTCAACTCATTTGTGGGTCCTACCCTTGGTTTCTTCTCTGTTTAGCTCAGACAACAGCTATCATATTTCTAACAACTTCCAACTACACTTTATAGGTAATTTGTTAAACTGCTTTTGATTAGATAAGTTTGTCTAAACTAGAGAGTAGATTCTGGTTTCAGTCCTTTCTTCAAACATTAAAGCGTAATTCAGTTTAAGAAAATGTGTAGGCTAGAAAGTGCTCCAGACCAATTTCAGCAATTGTTACTATAAACAATTTACCAAGAAAACACTATGCTGTTATTTGGAGTAATGGGAACTCAATTTTCTATGGGGAAATTTTTGTAGAAGGGAGAAAGAAACCTGTTCAGCAGACAAAACACTAATATGCGCTAGAATTAATCCCAAATTTAAAGCTTTCAAATAAACCTTATATTGTAACTAACCAGCAAAAGACAACATGTGTCTGCCCTTCCCCCAACCACCTCCACACTCCAATAGCAGCTCCTATGAGCATGTAAGACAAGAGGAATGAAACACACAGGAAAAACATGGACCAGCCTGAGCTCAGTTCAGTATTTATAAAGGATAACATTTTCCAGAGGAACTGTTGTAGCTCAACACAAACCTGCAGAAACATATGCTGGTACATTATGAAAAACAAATTTTCTCATAACCTTGTAAAAAAAGATTTTACAAGTATAAATGTTCTTATTGAAAACAGAATTAATACTGCACTTAACAAAACTGTAAGTGATACTGAGAAGCAAGAGACTGGAACTATTTTAGGGGCCAAATTACAATTATCTTAAAAGAACCATATCCGACATGAACAGTAAAACATATGATAAGCAAGGTAAGAAACCACAAAAACAGAGGATACAAAGAAACAACACATTAGTTGTAGTTCTGCAGAAACTCATCTACAGACTACAGCAAGTGACAATCATCACATCATTTGTAACACTGAAAATACGGACATGGGAAGACAGGAAACATTTAATATTTAAATACAAGAGTGAGGTACTAAAATATACCAAGTTGTCCTTTCCACTAGTCAGTATTAAAGACTCCATTAGAGTACTGCTGTCTTTGTTGCACACCCTGTCTCTACAAAGACACATACCAGCCTAGAAGGATGCAGTGGAGGATAACAAAAATGACCAACAATGTAAAGTAATTACCAACAAAGACACACACAACAAATTCAGATTGTATAGGTATTGTATTTCAAATACATACATGTTAGCTGTAGAAAGGAAAGAACAAGAAGAAAACAAAGGGGTGAAAAAGAGCAGTGTGTACTCCTCTTTAACAGAAAGCCTACGCAAGAATCACAAAATCACATGATCAGAGGGTTGGAAGGGGCTCCAGTGGATCATCTGGTCCAAACTCTCTGCTCAAGCAGAGTTGTCCTAAAGCAAACTGCACAGTGCAGGCAGTTCTTGAGTATGTCCAGTAAGGAAGACTCCACAACCCCTCTGGGCAATCTGTTCCAGTGCACAGTCACCCACACAGTGAAGTTCTTCCTCAGGTACAGGTGGAACTTCCTGTGCATCATTTTCTTCTCACTCTCTCGTCCTATTGCTTGGCACCACTGAGAAGAGCCTGGTTCCATCCTCTTGACACCCTCCCTTCAGATACTTATAAACATTTATGAGATCCCCTCTCAAGCTGTCTCTTCTCAAGGCTGAACAGGCCCAACTCTCCCAGCTGCTTCTCAGGAGATGCTCCTTCCCCTTAATCATCTTCATAGCCCTCCCCTGGACCCACTCCAGGAGCTTCAGGTTTAGCTTCAAAGCATGTTCCATAAACACAGAACTGTCAGCAAATATTGTCATTTGGCAGTTTCCTGCCTTCTCTCTGATTTAGTGGAATCAGTGACGTCAACTCTTCCAAAGTCCTAGCTTTTAGAGAAAACTGAGGTCTAACACTTAAACTAGTTTCTACAATGCGTAAAGGCCTAGCTGGGAGCTGGTCTGTATTCCCACATAAATGGGAAGAGAGTTTCTCCAAATACCTACATACGTAACTCTAAGATAATGCAAGTTTACTATGCCGTGGCCAGAAGCAAGTCAGATCCAAAGGAAATTAATCTGCTGAAAACCAGCATGTGTTTAATAAGACACCCCACCTCACTGATATAATCAATGCTGTCTTCACAGGAAGGCCTGTTTGCATCTGAACTGATGGTTGGTTTGGTTTTCTTCCTCCTAAAAGTTTATCTCTGCAATCTACCTTGCGGACATATAGAATCATAGAATCATAGAATCATAGAATCGATTGGGTTGGAAAAGACCTCCGAGATCATCGAGTCCAACCCTTGGTCCAAATCCAGTCCATTTACTAGATCATGGCACTCAGTGCCACGTCCAATCTGCGTTTAAAAATATCCAGGGATGGTGAATCCACCACCTCTCTGGGCAGCCCATTCCAATGCCTGATTACTCTCTCTGTAAAGAACCTTTGTTGCAATTTCCTGGAACTTCCAATATTTTTCCTACTCATTGACTAAACTCAAGTCAAGTCTATCCTCAGTAAAGTAACTAAGTTTGACTATTAGATCTCTTCTCTGCAAAAATTAAGGCTACCAGTTCCATTTCAGTAGCACCGCTTTTCAGTTGTTTAAAAAGCCAGAAGACTTGGAGGATCTACACAGATGTTAGTCCATTAAAAACAACAGCAAAATCTAAACTCAGAACTCGTAAAAGGTTCTAATTAAAAGTATTATTTACTTCCAACACGATACACACTCTTGAAGCACCTCTGGTGCAAGCCTTAGATCGTCATGGTTTATTAGCACAGCTGTCAGTTCACCACTAGCAACCGAAACGAAGCAAGCAGTGTTAGAAAGGGAGAAACGTTCTACATGACCACGTGCTGGTTTTTTCATTCTTCATTTCTAGTTCCCTACATTTATTAATAGCCGTGGTAAGCACTGGAAGTACGTTCGACACCCACGCGTTTCCCCCTCGGCCGTTCCCGTTTCCACGAGCGCACCGTGGCCAAGCCCAGCAGGCGCACGGAGAGCACCCGGCACCGGGCCCTCCGCAGCGACCTTGCACCACGCGCCGCGGAGCGCGGTGGGCACAGCGGGGGCACTGCGAGCCCCGGCCCCGCCGCCGGCCCGGGGCTCCCGCGTGGCACCGGGCAGGGCCTGCCCGCCCGGCCCGGCGCTCCCGCCCCTCACCAGGGGGGCCAGACCGCGGCCCCGCGCCAGCCGCCGCGCAGAGCAACGTTCCCCCGCCCGCCGGAGGGCACCGAGCCCCGCCCGCAGCCGGGGCCGCCCCCCCCGAGCCCCCGGCACCCCCTGGCCGCGCCCGCCGCGCCGCCCGACCCCCGCCCGCCGCGCACTTGCCTTACGGCTCCGCCGGGTCCGCTGCCGCCAACAGCCGGCGCGGCGCGACACTGCCGTACAGCGAGCAGGCGGGGCGGTGTCAGGGACGGGCCGTGGGGCTCCATCGCCTGCGGTGTGCTTGTCTCTGTGCCTGTGCTCTCCGCGCCGCTCAGCCCCCGCGCCGTGCACAGGCCTACCTCGGCTCCAGGCTCGCCCCCGCCGCCCTCTCTGTGCAGACAAAACGTGGCTCTCCCGGGGGTGCCGCGGCTGCTGCGCCCGTGCCAGTTATTCCCTGCGTGGTCAGATACAGCCTGGGGGCAGCTCCCGATAGCATTTCACAGAATCACAGGATCAGATTGCAAAGAACTCTTGAGATCATCGAGTCCAACCTATGACCGAACACCACCCTGTAAACTAGACCATGGCACCAAGTGCCACGTCCAGTCTTTCCTTAAACACCTCCAGGGATGGTGACTCCACCACCTCCCTGGGCAGCCCATTCAAGTGTTTAACAACTCTCTCAGTGAAGAAATTCTTCCTGAACTTCCCCTGGCGCAGCTTGAGGCCATTTCCTCTTGTCCTGTCACTAGTTGCCTGGGAGAAGAGACCAACCCCTGCCTGGCTACAACCTCCTTTCAGGTAGTTGTAGAGAGTGATGAGGTCATCTCTGAACCTCCTCCAGGCTAAACAACCCCAGCTCTCTCAGCCACTCCTCCCTCATAGGACTTGGTTCTCCTTCTCCTCTATCAGTGCCTTGGGCTTTCCCAGACATGGTGTCCGTGGCCATCAGCCCTTAGTGCTCTTTAGTAGCTCAGCCACTGTCACACACTTAATTCTTACCAAACCATGGATATACATAAGCATGTGCCTTAGCTTTTCCACACTTACTGATCCAGTTTTGTGTGTTCCTGAGCAATGGGGTTTCAAATCCAAAGGCACTGTAGTAAAATGATGCCAAAGACCAAGCTGTGCACAGAGAGGGGGAAAGAAGAAGTGTCAGACAATTTTAGGGCAAAACCAACTTGCAAGGGAAAAAACACTCACTCTAGAGTGCTTGGGTATCCATCTGCAGATATACTGGAACAGTTGTTAGCATTCAGGTGATTATTTATTACTTCTGTCTTTTCAAGTGTGTTATGTTTGGTCTTACCAATCATGTAAGAGCATGACCTTCGCAGATCACTGAACTGCTTCCATCTCTGCCATTTAAGCAAGTGTTCAGCTCATCTAAAAGAAGGCAAACACTCGTGCATGGATGTATGTGCCAGTGTGCGTGCTTGTACAGTTGGTGATGTTCAACAGCACACTTCCAAGAAAAAAAGAAACATGCTCCATCCCATGCTAAAAAAGAGGGAACTTTTTTAGCACTATACAGTAGTGGAATCATAAAGTGAGTGTATCTCAGGTTTGGTAAATGGTCATGTGAAACTTGTTATAATGTTTCCATATGACTTGTCCTTAGAGTGACTAGTCAAAACACTGGAAAGTGCCACTTGGATTCAGTCATCATGTTATTAAAAATCTTCATACTGAACTAGCAAAGAGTAAGTATATGTGAGTACGTATATATCGAGCTTAAGGTAAAACACATCATGCTGTAGTCACTTGGCTACTAGACAACTGTTAAAGGAAGTTAGAACCAATGCAGCCTGAAACAAGCTCAGACAAATTCTAAGACCCTGCACCATCAGGTCAATACAAAGATGGAGGTCTTCTACTAGTTGCAAAAAACCAGTAAATTATATTTACTGGGTTACATTGATTTTCTCATCTTGGAGAATGTTGAAACACTAATTTTTTGTAGCTCTTTGGTTCTTCTTGACATTCACTTTCCAGCAGACATTAGGAATATACCACAGCCTTACTGTGACCTAGCTTTCAAAGACAAATGCACAAATATACTAACCCATTACTGTTCCAAATCTTAAATGATTTTTAAGCAAGTTTTTTAAATAAGTGACCTATGTTCTCTTTTGTATTAATACTGAATGTATGTATAAGGTGATGTTTTATAAAACAAGATATTATCTGTTAGATCTTTAGAGGACCAGAAGTGTCAGACATTGCATGGAATTAATTTTATTAAATGCAGATAACTTAACATAGGCTTAATATGTGCCTCAGGAAAAGAATTCTCATTTTCTTCCGTATGTACTAATTTTTTTGGAAGATATATGATGTATGAAAGTGTTAAAAATTTAGTTATAGAGAAGGCTTTGTCTTAAGAAAATTACATTCCTGCTATACAGAAATCTGTGCCTGCGTTCAACTTTACATTTCTTAAGAATAAATGGAATCCCACAGATTCTTTCCGTCTCTCCCAGAGATCTGATGAATCGTACTGTAAAAGTGCCAGTGCTTCTCAATTATCTGTAAAGGGAGAATGAGATGTCCAGCTGAGGTGTAAATGTGTATATGTTAATGTAATGCCTAAAGTTAGCTATGGGGAGATACAAAAGGTGAATTCAATTTCAACCTATTTATGGACTAAGATGGACAGAAATGTAAATTCTGGAATGAACTTAAGAGGAACTTGCTCCTCAGGGAAAAAAATAGTTTTCCTTCTTAATTCTTACATCATTTGTTTGATATCCACACCTTAAATAATCCTTTGTTTATTCTCTTTTGTGTTGTACCAGATCTTTGGCAGCATTTCAATATTCGTTAATATCTAAATCTCCAGCTCACTATCTTGTCCTTTGCTTAACTGTTGCACCTCTTGCACGTTCAATAAAAAGGTGTAAAAATGTCTCTCTCTGTCTTTTGCATCAAATCCTTCCAGCACAGCCATGTGCGAAGTTCTAGCTCAAAGACCCTGAGATGAACTCAGTGGATTCTAATGGTGCTCATGGTGCTAATAATGCCAAGGTCATGGGTTTAATCGCAGTAAGGGCCAGTCATTAAGAGCTGGACTCAATGATCCTTGTGGGTCCCTTTTATGTCAGGATATTCTATGATTCTAGGAGTGTTTTCCATTAACCAGAAATAGCTGATGAAAATTTACAAGAGGACCAAAATTATTTAATCCCATAGTGGAGGCAAACCCCCTCTGTGTCACTGGTAAAGTAGAAATTAGAAATAAATCACATTATGCAACACATGAAATAATAAATACATACCAAAACCTGCCTGCTAGAATTGTAAAAAAGAAGCTGGAGGAAACTAACAGCACTGGGAAAAGATCTATGACAGCTGTGCTAATATTAATAGAGTAATTTTTTAAGGATATGGAAAAACATTCGAGCAATATGAATACACTGCATTGCTCACTGGTGATTGTCACTGAATATTTCTCTCCTGCATTTTTCAAGAAATTCAATAAGGGACTTATTTCACAGGAGAGTTATAAAGTATTTTCCATTATTAACTAAGAAGATTATAAACATATGCTGTGACAGACAATTCAGAATTCAACAGGTCTGGATGGAATTCCAGAGGATATGATTGAAATAATGTCTGATCAGCTGATGTGCATTCTTAAGAAATCTTGGAATAATAGATACACTCCAGAAGACTAAGCAAGTGGGTATTTTGTGACATGACTGAATAAGAGACTTCATCCTTGAAAGAAAAATTAATAAAGAGGTGCTTTAATAGTGAATTATTTAAAAATTAAGTAATGCACATCACTTTAGATTTATTGAAACTAAGTCATGTCAAATAAACCTGATTTCATTTCTTATGGATTTGAATGCTAAAAGGAATTGCTTGGATGTAATATACTTTTATTTTTATAAATCATTTGACTGTGTCTTGCATCCTATCTTGATTACAGAATCGGCAGTATACAATATTGATTAAGAATGCATTTAGTGAACTAATGAACTGGCTAATGAATAAGCTATGAACATTTAGTTATCAACAGGAAATCAAACCCTGTGAGGTGTTGTGCAAGCGTTGAAAGTGGGCCTGATGCTATGGGATGTTTTCATCACTCCTTTGAAAATTTGTCAGTGTTAAATAATGAAAGCTTAGAAGTATACTATATGGCTTAAATTTCTTGGTAAGACACATTCCATCAAACAAAATATATTTAAATGCAACCAATCACGAAAGCTATAAATACATAAGACACTTATAATTCAAATTACATACAGTTAAAACAATACATACACAAGCTTTCAAGTATCTACCCCTTTCTGTGATGTTATGCTCAACCTTTTACTGTCCTTCTGGGTCTTACAGCCAGTTATCAGCTTCAGAAGTCCCTCACTGAGAGGAGTATGATGATATTGAAGTCTTCTGCCTCATTCTAGGATCCAGTTGGTGTCATTTTTATGTGTATGCTAAAGCAGCCTGCGCCTGGTTCTTTCTCTGTTGGTGTTCAAGGCAATGCTACATCCAAATTCACAGTATTTGATGTAATGTACATCTTGGACACTTTTTCTTTGCTGTCACACACAAAATTGGTTTTGCCCAGCTCCAAAGGCTGCATTACTTTGCAAAACAGTAACTGATGACTATTGTGACTTATTGTCAAGTGGTTTCTGGTGTCTTCTGTGCCTGCCAGTTCAAGATTTCCACTATCATCACCTGTCCATGCTCCTCTACGCAGCATTTCACACTGGAGTCATAGGTAGGTTGTTGCACAAGCACAACGCATTCTATGGTCTGTTGCAAGCAATGTTACAAACCCTTGCTTCTAGCACAATTTCTATTGTGCTAGAAATTACAAGGAAAAACTACTTACAATTCAATATTAGGGTTTTTATTCAGATAGATTTGGGGTTATTCATCCTGGAGAAGAGAAGGCTCCGGGGAGACCTTATAGCAACCTTCCAGTACCTAAAGGGGGCCTACAAGAGAGATGTACTGTGAGGATGGTGAGACACTGGAATGGGCTGCCCAGAGAAGTAATGGATACCCCACCCCTGGAAATGCTCAAGGCCAGATTGGATGGGGATTGTAACAATATGGTCTAGTGGAAAGTATCCCTGCTCATGGCAGGGAGGTTGGAAATAGATGATCTTTAAGGTCTCTTCCAGTCCGAACCATTCTATGATGATTTCATATTTCATATTAGGTTCTGTTTGACTGAGTCTAAGAATGGTAATTTTAAAAGTAATTTAATTGAGAGGTTTTCTTCTTGATAGATTGAGATCTTACTGTCTTTTATCTTGGAATGCTTTCTTCTGCAAAAAAGCAAGCAAGCAAGCAAACAAAAAAAATCTGCCGTTTTGAATACATTGTCTAATATTTCCATGGCAACATTAAAAACTCTCTGTTTAGTTCAGAAAAACAGAAAAAAACCCCAATATTGTTAGCTAATGACTTGGCTCGAGTCAGTATGGCATAATTTTAAATCATCTAAACAGAAATTTACCATGAAATGTCTTCAAATCTGTTGTCAGTGATTACATCAGTGTTACTGAAACAGGTAAGTGCCAAACATCAACTTCCTTTGCCTATTTTAGCAGTGTGTTCTCTGGTTTGTGTTTGTGTGCAGTCAAGGTGTTGGGTTTGACCATTACTTCTCTAGTTCTTTGGGGTGTGGTAGCCACAGCTGTCACAGTTTTTATTCTGCAGTATCTTGGTACATGAGAAATAAATACTCTCAGATTTTAGTGGTGGAATAATGGTGTTGGGAAATGTTCTGGATGTCATTTTCCCTTCTGTTGTCAGTTGAGCAAATTTGACTTATTTCAAGAATCTCTGTGTGAAAAGGCAGTATGTCAGTTATTATTACTAAACTGTATAACTGATACAAGCCCTTCTAACAGCTGATTTAGTACTGGCATCTTTTGGAGGATCAGGCACACCTGCTTCTCTCTGAGTAGTAACAAACCAAGCTTTCAGCAGCAATTCTAGGAGTCTATTGACCATTAAGGACTATACTTAAATGTTATCCGGCAGTGTAAAACAAGTGGTAAAATTATGTGCTGGTTTTGACTGGGATACAGTTAATTTTCTTCATAGTAGCTGGTATGGGCCTATGTTTTGGATTTGTGCTGGAAACAATCTTGATAACACAGGAATCTTTTGGTTGCAGCTGAGCAGCTCTTGCACAGCATCAAGGCTTTTTCTGCCTTGCACCCCCCCACACCACCGAAGGGGCTGGGGGTGCACAAGAGGCTGAGAGGGGACACAGCTGGGACAGCTGACCCCAGGGATATTCCATAACATATGGTGTCATGCTTAGTAAATAAAGCTGGGGGAAGAAGGAAAGGTGGGACATTCAGGGTGATGGTGTTTGTCTTGTCAAGTCACCAGTACATGTGATGGAGCCTTGCTTTCCTGGGGCTGACTGAAGACCTGCCTGCCCATGGGAAGTGGTGAATTAATTCCTTCTTTTGCTTTGTTTGTGCATGTGGCTTTTGTTTTACCTGTTAATCTGTCTTTATCCCAATCCATGAGTTTTCTCACTTTTAATTATCCAGTTTTCTCCTTGATTCCACTGGTGGGGGAGTGAGCAAGCAGCTGCATGGTACTTAGTTGCTGGCTGGGATTGAAGCACAACAACTACCTATATTAAAGAAAAACAAAAAAAACCCACCAAAACCAAACCAACCAACCAAAACTCCAAGCTCCTCACAAGATTTCATTAAAGTATGTATTGAGGAATAAAGAAAACAACAACAAAAAGTCAAAATAGATCTAACATTCTTTTTCTGTTCATCCACCTGTCTTGAAAGAAGAAATATCCTTTTGGTTTTATTATGCATTCAGACTCTATGCATCTAATTTTTTACAGCTTGGTTTTTTGACTACAGAACAAGAAAAAACACGTAAAAAACCCATTTTCATGCAGTTTTTTTCTGAAGAATAAGGTCGGTCATTAAGCTGAGATGCCATTTTTATCATTCCTTAAATGTCTCTGAATATTCTATTCAGACATTTTAACTGTTTTATTTATCCCAAACTCCTGTAATATGATAAATCACACTGTGGAAATTTTGTCCTGTCGTTCAGAAACATTTTCTTTAATGTATTTATAAAATGCTCATCAGTCATTACCATTCATTCTCTCTTTTTTTCTGTTGGCAAATCACTTTTTTTCTTAAAGCTCACATTCTGTTTCATTGGTAATATTAATCAGGGATATCCAGGGACAAAGTTCTCTCTGTCTGTTGCCATAGTTGTGGCGATTAAATGGCTGTATATATTTTTACCTTCAGTAGCAGCATTGTCATCATTAGAATCCCAGATCTTCATCATGAGAGTTTTTGTTTTAACTGATACAGATGTTTATTATCCTTGCTTTGTTTCTGTCATAGTGTGCCACCTCATTCTCCTGCACAACAACCAAGCTGTCAGCATAAACTTTTAAACATGACAGAACTCAATGTAGCAATATCCATGAAAATGATTGTTGACATCTAAGTAACAAAACACCTTACTGTATACTGGTGCTTGTCAGTTAGAAGGACTGGAAGTATTACCATCATCTTCAGTTACATATTCTTGCTGCTGACTCCACACGGTGATTTGTGAAATCCAGCAAAATTTAAAAATCAGCAGGTTCTGACTTTTGCTGTCACTGATGCAGCAGAAAAGTTTAACTAACATAATTGACTTTAAGCAAATGACCACCTCCTGCCACTGAGGAATAGAAGTGCAAATTTACCACTATTGATTTTTGCCAGGTCGTATCAGAGACTATTTGGCTCAACTTTTCCAGCTTCCCAAACACAAACTATGCTATTTGATTTGCTTCATTATAAATGTAACAACCACTCCTGAGGTGATCAGCTAATCAGTGTCTATGCTCATCAGGTCATAAAACTCATTAATGGATACATTGAGCTTCCTATTGCTGTTGACAGGATTGACTGTTTCTTTTTGGTGCCTCATTTAGCCAAACACTGATCTACAGATCAGATATAAAAATGAAAATAAATATGTTGCCTCATATTTAAAAACAGGGATGTAGATAATTAATTTACTCTTGAGTTCCATAAGATAAATTCAAATTTCTGTGGTTTAATTATTTTAAATAACCTTTTGTTTTTACTTCTGCAGAATAAGTGGGGTCACGCTATCATGTTTTTTATACAGTTTCTAGTATAAAATGTAGTTATTTTTCACTGCACTGCAGTTTGTTTTTCAGACACTGGCACTGAAGTGCCTACTCATTCGCTCTTTCTCAGCCTTAGGAATGTGTGAAGACCTAGTAGTATTACTGGAAAGCCTGGCAAAATGAGAAAGACTTTGGTGGCAGATAAAGGTAGCACTACCCTGAGTTGAGTATACCTGGCACCCTCCTGCAAAGGGCAAAATTCTCCCACTCCCACTCTCATCTTGGGAGTCCAAGCAGCCCACTTGCAACTGTTCTGTTTAAATTTCTACTTAGGTAAAGTCATTGTGTTCAATCATGGATGGTTCTTTACTAACGCTTGAAAAAGATGAGGGCACTGAACTCACTCTTTGTGGTAGGAATATTAAAAGCACGAGGCAAGACATTACAGAAGTGTGCTTTCAAGTTCCAAACCCTCCCAGGCTGGATATTTGGATAACTGAATAGTGCCATGTGCACATAGGAAAGTCAGTTTTCCTTTCTGATTTAGTACAAGTTTCTGGGCATAAAGGAGGTACTTTTCTATTCAGAACAAGAAATACACTTATTTTAATTGCTCTCTAAATGTCTGAACAAACCAATGGAAAAAAAAAAAGAAAAAAGATTGAATTAGCACTGCTCCGGTATGTTTCTTGCTTAAAAGAGTACAATACTTGTTTTTGTGTTATTGTAGTTTTCACAGAAATAAAAGGCAGCCTAAGAATTGAGTTTAAAGGTGTAACTTCTGGGCAATTAATATTGGCTGTACCTGTGCTATCTTCTCTAGGCTTGCCAGGCATCCCATTGTTTTTTACTCCATTGAAATAATATCTTCTGGCAAGCCTGCTTTGTCTGCATCACTCCTGCCTGCTTTGACCTCTCAGCATCGACACTTACATCTTGGGCACTGCCTTAAGAGATGGCTTCATGCTGTGTCTTTTGGGTTGTACCCCCGCAAGCCTGTACTTTAGAATGTGCTCTTACAGACAGCAATGAGGACTCCAGGTACTTGGTGTAGCTGTGGATGCTTTCGTGGCCCAGGGTTTGCCTGGGGCTTATATGCTTTTCTGCAATTGAACTGGACTTACCCGGAACACAGGTGATCAGAGAAGTTCAGCATAGAAAGTCCCTTACGTAGCTTTTATAAGACTACACTTTTTTTTCTTCCTGCATTGGGGTTTGTTCTTTGTTTAGATACAGGGACATAACACCTTCTGCAGTTTAGTAGTGTAGCCTGAATGGGTTAGGATCTTAAAGACCATCTGAGCAAACTGCCTTACAGCATTTTAGTTTTCTTTCTTGGATTGCTTGTGTCAGGCTTTATGGATTACCAGTGTTACAAATAAATTCCCCATGGATTTTAGTGTGTATTCCTCACTCAAAGTTTTATTTATATATCTGCTTCCATATTTTTTTAGCTATGATGCCTGCATCTTTGTTTTTAGAGAACTTAAAATGCATATGTTAACAAAAGGTTATAGAAAAGTTGGGGCAAGATGGCATTTCTGTCACCATCTGATATTACTCATGTCTGAGCCTGAAAAAATCTTGTGTTCAGATAACATTCAGCTGATTCTGAAGGAAATTCTATATGTAAATTAGAAGTTACATATTAGACAGCTAATATGTAAATAATAGCTTATGTTGACTGCTATGCGACACTAATAAATTCGCTTTAAATAATTTTCAGTCTCTGTTGAACATGTAGTATTCAAATTATTTGTTTTTATTAGAATAACATTTTTGTACACATTCCTTTAATTTTAGAAAGTTTTACGTAAAGAAAATATGAAAAATTATTACCAGAATTGTTTACAGAACAATGACAACAACAACATATTGTGGTTCCCATTTCTCCTCTACTGTCATTTTTTGTTTCATCCCACATCTTCTGCAAGAATGCATCATTTCTTCAAATGCATGGAACCCAAAATTAGATGTCTGAGCAGAAGCTTTTTTTTGAGAAAGTAGGAAAAGCACAGAAAAATGGCCTTTTAAATCTGTTTTATTCCAGATTGATTGCTATTTTGACTTACAAGGCAAATGTAAAAAAATCTTAGTTTAAAATTTGAATCTTCTGGTCAAACTAATATGTTAGTATCTTCATGTCATTTTGTCTTTGCTCTCATGATCCAAGCTCTCACAGGTCTTTAGGGACTGAAGAGTTATAGTCAATAGAATTTAAATAACAAAAAATTACTTTTAGAAATGGTTCAAACTAATTTTCTCTCCCTAGCAATATTTCAATTTCAAGCATAATAGAGGAGACTAGAGGCAACACTGGAGGCCTATGGCTCTGCATGTCAATGGAATGTGAGGATCTTGCTTTTCCAATGGAATAAAATTGATGATGTAAGATATAAAACATTAAAAAGAATGTCTTTAAAGATTAAAGCTTCTTGCAAATGTAAAACTAAACTGGGTCCTGGCACTATTTGCTAAGAAACAGAATTTTTATATTTGGGAAAAGTAGTTTGGTCACAGAGGAATTAATCAGTGACTGTAAATGACAAACTGATACAGTTTTTTCCATACCTTTTTTGTAGATATTATCAACACATGCGCACACACACACACACACAATTTAACAGGTGCTGAAAATATTTTCCATATTTACTTTTCTTCTGTGGAACACTGAACTATACAATTGAATATGAAGTGAAGGATTCCTCCAGTTATTTGGAAAGAATATCTATGTATTCCTGCATCTCCCTGGAGTAGCAATGAACTTGCTCAAAATTCAGTGATGTTGAACGATTCAGAATAACTATGAATGATTACTTCTATTTCTGACTTGGAGAAGATGAGCTCTCAAAGCAAAGAATGCTGCTTCTGTGCAGTCTCTGGCCTGCAGCATTCCTGATGTCTATCCAGAATACTGGTAGGTGACAGGAGGCACTGATTGCTTGTTTCTTGATTAGCTTGCTTACGGAAGATTAGGTGCTGACAGTAGTTGATGAAGTTGCCAGTGTCTGTTAAAGATTTATTTAGTCCTAGACAGACTCCTGCATGTTTTAGGATGAGTGATCAATTTTCTGTCAAAGGAGATGTTGGTCATCTGCCTAGAGGGAGGCTCAACTCTTCATTCTTATATTACACTGGAAGATTACTGCATTCATAAGGGCTATTCTTGGAAATTTCTGTGATTGTCAGTTTGAATGAGCTGGATATTTGCAAAGGAGGTACAGTTTCTTATCCCACACTCATATTTTTCTTTTTATCAGACAGTTAAATACCTGTGCTATTAATTTCAATTTGTGAATCTCAGGATGAGATTTAACAATCATAGTAATATAATTAAAGAATACTGATAGTATTTCACTGAAATGTTCATGGTTTCAATCTTCCTTCCTCAAAGTGATGCTGAATTGATCATTGTTGCCTATTAATAGGAATAACAGTTCAAAGAGAATATGCATACTGAAGATACAGACTATTTTCCAGTATTATAATCTCTCTATCATTTAATTTTTATCAGCCTCTTCAGCAATACTATGTGACAATATATTGCTTGAAAGGTGATTTAGTATTTACTTGAAATTATGAACATTGCTGGTAACATATCAGTATGTAATTTGTGTGGAGAGTGGGCTTGTGTAAACCTCAGGTTTAAAGATACCAAGTTGGCTCCATACATGACAAACATACAGAAAAAAACCATGTTAGCTCAGTATGTTAGCTCATGTTTTCAGGACATTACCTGCTCTGTTTTCAGAAGTTAGTGAGAATAATAACAATTCCTGATTTGAAGTATGTCTTAAATATGATTGCAAGTTTGGATAGAAGCAAGAGCTGAGGACCATTGTGTGACTGGTACTCAACTATATGAGACATTGTATCCACATAATGCTTTTGACATTACAAGCAATCAGCTTGGAGTTAAGAATTGGGTTAGGTATGTTCTTGACTGAAGAGCTAGACAAATAAATGATAATGAGTCATTTCAGCATTTTATCATTTCATCATGTGGATTTTCATGTTTTCCTTATTAGAAAGAACAGTCAGCACTAGCTCAGTGATTTAGCTGGAACTCACTGAATTTTTCTTTCAATGCTGATGAATTCCACACAATTTTTGTACTCTCTGTTATCTTCATGATAATGGAAAGGAAAGCCTCTTTTTCTCAGTACATAACTTCCATGGACTGTATTTGTCATTATAAGAACTTTCGAGCTGCTTGTTTACATCTAATGTGTGATGACAACTGCAGATCTGACAAAACACTGACACATTAGGTTGTGTAACACTGGTTCAAGGTCTGGCAGAACTTCTCTGTCCAGATAGAGGAGAACTTTTTCTGGATACTTTTTGTCTGTCATTGAGACCATGGAGGATGTGTAGTGGGATCAAGAAACTTGAACTCACAGAGAACCAAAGAATTATTATCTAAAATTATAAATTACCGAATTCCTAAATGCTCTGCTTTTCATTGATGTTGTTCTTATGTGTAAATTTATGTGTAAGCCGTTCATGTTTTCCCCTTTCCTCCTCAAAAAAGGAGCAATAGCTCTGTAGGAAAATTGAACCTATATTACATGGCATAAGTACTGGCTTACTGCATTCCTCATATAGGGAGTATCAGAGCCTAAGCTTCTACTTTCCAGCCTCTGTAAACTCTGAGTGTTCGTACCTGGATTGTTTCATACCGACAACTTGTAGCAGGACTGGGTGGTTGCACACGGGGGACAAGATCCAGCAAACAGCTTCATCTCATATGATTTAAGGCAGTGATATTTTCTTCCATGTTACTGGAAAGCATTTTGTTAGTATGCAGGTAATCATCTATGGGTTGCAAATGCTATTTTTCCCCTTTCTGTGTTGACCTACATCAACCACCTCTACCTATTTTTCATTTACAGCTTTGCCGGAATAATAAGTGGGAAATGCTACAGAATCAATTTGGGGGCATTTGAAAGTTTTCCAAGTGTTTGAGCCACTTTTGCTGATACTCTACAGTTGAGTCTCTAATACCTGTAGGTATCTCTATTTTCCTCAGTGATAGAATCAACTATGTCACTTTGTTCTCCTTGTCTTTCTGCGCTGCAGTGCTGGAATGAGCTGACACACAGTACAGTGTTAAGACTTTCAGAGCTGCCTTGACGGGAAGCTCTGATTTAAAGTGTAGGCCTGTGCTTCAGTAACTGTGTGGCACATGCCTGCAGCAGGCATACAGCCCAGAGGCAATTCAAATGCAAGCTAAATGTGGAGACCAGAGATGCTCATAACTCTGTGTATCAATCCACAGAAGCTTTGAAAATGCAGAATTAAATCTCTGAACAGATGATCACTGGTGATTTTTCTGAGTTTGTACTTCTAATGTTCAAGAGCAAGTGGCTGGTGTAACAAGTATAAAAGCCACTCCCCAAGCTGCTTTTGGAATTAAGCGGTGCTGTTTCAGTTCAGGTAACATTTACTCATTCAAAATTTATATTGCACCTGTCGTTTTTTATTGGGAATTTTATTTTAGAGGATCTTATATTCACATGATTTATGACTTCTTTCATTTTTCCTTTTCAAAAGAACCTATTTCAACAAAAATTAAGAATGTAGAGAAAATGACATGATTCCTCTGGGAATGATAAAATTATCTGTTCAGCATGTATGACAAATATATTGCCCAGCTTTTTTATTTATTTATATGTTATTTAAGTCTTATTTTAATCATGTGATGGCAATCATCTATCTATAAAAAAGTGTTAGCACTGCTTCACTATAAAGATGTCCTCAAACAATAGAACTTCCTTAATTCTTCTCTCTGTAGGCTTCTATTCCCATTTAGTTTATGACTTTAAAGTAGAAATTAATTTTGTAGGTTTTTTTACTCACTTCATTCAGGTAATATATAATTCTATTTCACTTTGTCTGATCTTGACTTCAGTATATCTGTCTATGCAGGGAGTAGATGTCACAGCTGCTCCTGTCAATATTTCCTTTGTGCAGGTGAAATAATGTGGTTGCTGTCCCCAGTGAGTGAGTGGCCCTGCAGTGCCAAGACACTGGATTTGAGAGTCATTGACTAATTGGATAGTCATGTAAATAATTGATATTCTTTGTTCCATAGCTGAGCCCTGCTTCCAAAAACCATTTTGAAAGCTTAAAATTAGAGTGGGAATCTGTCAATTTTAAACCATCACACTATTTGGATAAATAAAGTGGGTTTTACATGAAACCCTGAAACATTATGATCACGTTTCTAGACACGGTGATTCAGGAAACCTGTTGGCTAACAGAAGATTCTCAAGCAAAGTGAAGTAAAACTGAGAAGACAACAGCAACTGACACAAGTAATGACTAACGAGTTGCATGTTTTTATTAGGACTGTCACTTTCAAAACTTTCTTCTCAAATTTAAGTTCCTGAAAGAACCAAGTCCTGGAAATCTGTTCTGTACGGATATTTTTTTCTTTTTTTTTTTTTTTTTTTTGCTTAGTGAAAGCCATGCAAGTTGAGGATTTCCAGAAGTAGGTTCCAAATTTATCCCTTTCTTTTCAAATGTTGTTAATTTTGATTTAAATTTCTTTGTATGTGAAGGGGAAATAGATCTGTTCTGATGCTAACCAGCCGAAATAAAAATGCCCTCTAGTTTTGCTGTGACCAATTAATTATATGCATGCTGTATGCTAAAGAGCTATGCTTCAGCAGTTCAATGCCAAATTTTTCATATGTATAACAGTTGTTTTATGCTTTAAATTAGAACTGTTTCAATAAAGAGGATTTTTTTTAAATTTTTTTTTTTTACATTGACTGGAATTTGTGTGTTGGAAATACAATGCAAGATTATGGGAAACTCCATTACAGTTAAAAAATAAGGTAATTTTCTGTTATGCATTTAGTACTTACATATGAAATGTATCTCCACAATTTACACCTCTGGAGCACGAAGATAGAAACAAATATAGTTGTAGATTTGGATATACGTTTTTCTAGTCGGTTTAATTGTATACAAGTTAAAGGGCTTTGTCATTTGCTCATTATCTACAAAGTTTTATCTCGTGGGAAGAAATTTTGTTGGCCTGGTTTACATAGTTAACTTTTTGTGAAAGAAGTCATGAACAAAATAGAGGATAAAAATATATGATTTCTCTAGGAACACAGTGTATTTAGAGTATGTTTAAAGAAAAGTCTACAGTAAGGTGGATTGCATGAATAGATCCTTAATATCCAAGACAGATGATGTATAGTGAAAGAAATGCATCTTTACTGGTCTTAGCATTGCTTCATTCAGTGCATACTGACTAATCAATGTATGATTGTGGTATTAAACCTGTAGGAAGGAAACATGTTTTCACACCTGAGAGGTTGCATCTGAATGCAAATGTCCCACAAGAAAAAATATTGATTAACTTTAGCCTTTCAGACTGAAGAAATTAATTACATAAGTTGAAAGTGTAATATAGTTTATGTTTAGCTTAGACTGTTTTCCTACAGTTTACCTTAAAATTTAGATGGTACAAGATGAAAAAATTTTCTTGCAAGAAATGTTCACAAAATCATGGAATGTGGAGGTCATCTGGTCCAACACCCTTCATCAAGCAGAGTCACCTAGAACCTGTTGCCCAGGATCATGTCAAGATGGCCTTTGAGTATCTCCGAGGAGGGAGACTCCACCTCTCTGGACAAACTGTGCCAGTGCTTGGTCCCCCTCACAGTAAAAAAGTGTTTGCTGATGTTCAGAGGGGACCTCCTGTGTTTCACTTGGTGCTCATTACCTCTTGTCCTGTCAGCAGGCACCAATTTTGGAGCCTGACTCTGTCTTCTTTGCACCTTTCCTTTGGGTATTTATAGGATTCCCCCTAAGCCCTCTTTGCTCTAGGCTGAACAATCCCAGCTCTTAGCCTTTCTTTGCAAGAGAGATGCTCTGGTCCCTTCATCATTATCTTGGCCCTTTGCTGGACCCTCTTCTTTAGCTCTTAAGTATTTTTATCTTTCACTGTATCTATCGAATTCTGTCATTTAATTCAGGGTGTGTTTCTTTCATGTTGCAGAAGGTTGCGATGAGCTCTTCTATCTATTTTTTTTAACATTCAAATACAGAAAGAAGTAAGCAGTAAAAAAAAATATTTTTCTGGTGCTCCTATATTGATAGTTATGCCATGTTTTTTCTGCTTCTCTGTCAACTTACATACAGAGTTGTACTGTGTACTGTGTACTGCTCTGTGTACTGTTCTGTTTGAGCACAGGGTTTGCCAAGAGATGGGAAGATGAAACTACCCTTGCATTCTTCTCTCAGATATATCAGTATGAATCCTGGACTAATATGGGCTCTGTGGGACTACACCAGTCCTTTTACTTTAGATAGAAATTGGTATAAATTTTCATTGTATATTTACCTTATCCAAGATGCTGTAGTGTTTTAACTGTAATCTTCCATATTAAAAAAATCCCCACACGCAGCATTTTAAGATATATAATATTTACATATGGGGATATTTTACAAGTGATTTTGACAAATCAGAATCAATCCACCAGCTATTCTAATCATTTGGTCTAAAAATGATAATAAATACCTCTACAAATATAAAAATTTACAGCAATAAATGACTAAGGGGAATTTTAAGGAAGGTAAGTTATTTTTAAGAGAACAAGGAAGCATCAGTAAATATTTTTCTTAAATATAAAAGATGAAGTTTTTATAGGATCTGGCAAGCAGATGTGCTTATGGTTTTGGTCAGCATACTGTTCTTTGCTGCTGCTATAATTTCCAAAAGTTTTTGCTGCTAGCAAAAGAATTATAAGACTGCTGTCCATTCACAACATAAATGTCATAATTTTGAGCAAGAACTGAACATGTGCCACATGAGGAAATTTGTCCTTCCTAGATATCTTTATCAGGGTATGCACATGGCTTCCCCCTCCCTTCCCTCTGTTGAGACCCACTACAATTTTAACAGGGAAATGATACACAGCATTCAATGAATTATCTGAGACAGCCCTGGCAGGACTGCAGTTTATCATTCTTGCATGGCATGAAGCTGGTAAAATACCGGCTTCAGAGTCTCCCTTTGTTTTCTTTCCACTCCTCCCCAGTAGCACATTCTTTGTGTGGCTTTGTCTTGACCTTGGACTATGCTTAAGGTGTAGGATACACTTAAGGCACTGGAAGACAATAAATGTCTGACTGTGGTTCTGAACTTCTCCCACACACGGATAGTCCATTCACCAGGCAGATTCTGTATGGGTTCAGACAGGAAGAAGAGCTGGCAGTACACTAAGGTACAGCTGGTGTACCTGGCTACCCTTCAGGAAAAAAACAGGACACTGGATTCTTTCTGTGGGACAGGCTCTGGGTCAGTAAGGAGCAGGACAATTTGTGTGGTCAGGTGAAGAACCTTCTATAAAAGTTCCTTAGGACTTTGAACTGAGCGGTGCCTTACATGCCTACTACCTGCAGATCCAGGCACACAGCACTGGTGGAATATCCCACAGTCGAGAATCTGGGCAGGACTTTGCCTCTAAAGCTATGCTTCCAGCATCACTCAGCATGCCTACAAATGTTCTACAGCTGCTAGTCCAAAAGATGCAAGTGTTCTCCAAGTCCCGTGAATATCTTCCAGTGTTGTATTTTGGGTCTGCTAGAACATTTCTGATGACCATGGGCACATGTGTTTAAGAAACTGATTCTGCCCTTGGGTCCTCCTGGTGCTTAAATGCCTACACAGATTAGATCCACATTCACTATAATAGAGGCATAGGCACTTACTTCACAGGTCAACACCTACTTTGGAAACAGCTCAGTTGAATCAAGTACTTTTCATATTGCAAGAAATTTGGTTCATTTTTGCCTTACGTTCAGCTTGACTCTGGATTTGCCAGGCTTATTAAGTATCATGTGAACATTGCAGGTGAAACTCTTTTTGTCAGTTACTCAGTATTCTTCCAAAAGTCAGCTTTCTTGGATGATGATCTTATTAAGTAAAACTAATAACCTATTGGGAAGTAGTAAACACATCCTTTTTTATAGAGGTAAGAAGCTGCATATTGAGGCTCATACATGTTTATCATGGAACAATGTTTTTTTTTCTTGTATTATCCTTTTGGAAGTGTATCAAGCTATGATTACGACCTTTGAAGGAAAGTTTTGATTTTTATCACTCCTAACTAGCTGAGCAGAATTTGAATTCTTACAGTAATGTTTCCCTCATTTAACTACCTTTAGGAACAACTAAGTGAGATTATCTTATTTTGTATAGGGGTCTAACCTTAAGAAATCATTGATTGGAATATATAACACCACTACAATAACAAAAATAAACCTTAATTTTTAATCAATTTTTCTACCTGTCAATAATAGTTTACTTCTTTTTTTCCCTAAAAGTATCAATTTCTTCAGTACAAGATCAATACTGAGAATAAAAGCTTAATTTACAACAAAGCTTACGACAATAAATACCACTGTAATTTTTGTCTTGATTCTGTCTACATTCTTCACCAAGACTTCCTTCATTATCTTACAGTAGTGAGCCTCTAATGTTCCTTGATTTCATGTCTCTTCTCTTGTCTAGATCTGTGTTTCTGAGAGATCAGGAAAACACACCAATTATTTGTGGTAATATATCCCACCCAGGGCATGCTCCCCTCCATTTCACCTTAAAGGCGATTTTCCTAGGGCACCTTCAGTGGATTTACCACAGCTTTGAAGTTCAAAATACAGAAAACATTAAGTCTAGGAGAGGAAGGGGGAAGTAAACAGGCTTCTAACCAATAACTTTAGAAAAAAATGTGGGAATAACTGTTTACCTCTTTGCAGACTAACATTTCAGTAATATGACAGTTTACAGTCACCTGATTACTTCTGGGCATCCTTTCCAGCATGAGACCACTTGAATTTGGACAAAAGAAGTTGGACAGCTTAAGTTTTTACATTTAGAATGCTGGGGAAAAAAAAGACAAAGCCCGCAAGAGCTGCAAAGGACATCTGTGGTTACTGGGTCCTCTTCCAAAGCCCAAATGTCCTTTCTGCGACATCTGCTACTAATGACCAAAAAAAGTCATCAGGTTCACAAGTTGCCTGATTCATTGGATTCCAGGAGTGGGTTTTTTATCTGATCCATTTGTTTAGGGAGCTTTTTACTCTGTGAACATATTTAAAAGTCTACACTTGTATTAATATTACTTGCATACAGCACAAGCAGCTAATGTAACCACCAGGTCTGTTATTTATCGTTCTCTGCTTGAATTGCTTTGAGATTTGTAGCCTTTACTGTACCTTTTTTTTTATTGTTTAGCTTCTGAGTTTATGCTGAATATCTGTCTAACCACTACACTTTAAAAATTAGATATAAAATAGCCATTAAAGAAAAAACAGCTTCAGTGTCAGGTAGCTCTTTTTCACAAATGAACTTGTATGTGATACAATTACTTTTAGACAGTTTTTCCTAAATATTATGAAATGATCTGAAATAATTACAAAATCAGTGATGGCAAAACAGTGGCATTTCAAAGTTATGGAATTGCTTTTTAAATGGATGTTCAGTGTAGTGTCTTTGTTCCTACAGGCTATGTACACTGAGCTGAAACTAATGACAGTGGCTTTACCTGACAAGTGAAGATTTACTTAATAGTGTAATAGAATTGGAGCCAGCAATATTTATCATTTTATCTTTTCCTTTGCAATCAGCAGTAGGTTTTCTTCAGTCTAGAAGGTAGTATGTTCAAAGAGGGAAGATAACAGACTTATTTTCATCTTTGCCAATAACTTCTGCTTGGTAAGTCACTTAACCTCTCTATCTGAGTCTCACTAGCTGTTAAACAAAGATAATGATATTTTTCTTCTTTTGTAAATGACCCTTCTGGGCATACAACAGAGCAAAATAGCAGTCCCATAAACATGGGTACAAGGTATAAAAATTACAGAAAACAATGGCTGTCAAATGAAAAGCAGCCCTGGGAATAAATCCAAATGGATGACAGAGGCACAAATGCACATAAGCACATAGTAAATGCAACTAACTATTTCTAGGAGAAAAATGAGCGTGATATAGGCTTACTAGAACAGGTTTGAAAAACATATGTAGTTATAGGAAGGAAAAATTCAAAGCTCACAGGAGACTTAAAGAAATTTGCCTCCTGACTAGGGCAGCAATATGCAGAGAGTAGTGGACTGTTTGTCCTTCATAGGTGGATTGGGAGAGCTGGACCATTCACATCTGCTACCTTCACAGCTGCACCCCCTGTTAAGGGTGGGGTTGAAAACTGTGGGAAGAGACTGCTCCTCCCTCAGCAGTAACTTGGGGTTTCCACCTTCATAAAGGTAAAGAAATTCCTTCCAGTGTATTCCGCAGCCTTTGGCATGGCTCTGTGGGGCATCTGGTAGGCTTAGTAAGGTGAATATGTGGTCTATGTAAATCAGTATGGGGAAGTGGCTGCATGAGGAAGGGAATGGCCAGGGAGATGAAGTCAGTGGAGCAGGGGAGGAAAGGGAATCATGCAAGGTGTCCTTGGCTGCCCCTTTCCTGCTTTCCTTCATTTCTTCTCTTTAGCCCCATGTCACTTAATCTGTCATTATAAGATTTTGCTGAGTGGCTGAAAAGCCTTGAGACATCACCAGGATAGTTAATGTGGAGACTAGTAATTAGTATGTAGAAATATAAAAAAAATTACAAAAGTATGTACTAGGTGATGGAACAGACAAATCAAGGATTCTATCGTCCCTTAGGAACAGAGTATACACTGCTGTTGTCTCAGTATAAATTTCTTCTTTAAAAATATTAGTCAGACTTTGAAGTATTCTGCTTTACTGATTGTAGTTGTCTGATGAATAATGAGCAGTAATTCACATTGTTTTATGTGTTGCACATTGATGAGATCGAACAGGAATTTTATTATTTAAGTTAGACCAGAGAGCATCTGCACCGTTCCCATCTGTGCTCTGAGTGAATGATTTACCAGCTGGGTTAGGTATTTTTATGGAGAAAGGCAGAGACTGTCCTGAAGGACTACTTGAATTTCACAAGATGAAGTAATAGTAGCACATATATAAGAGAAACAGAATCTATATTAACATCATTGCTGAATACCCTTTTTCTCCAGCCTGTCAGCTTGCCAGCTGGAATGAATTACCTTAATAGATTTTAAGGACCATGATGGTTACCAATTACCTGATCTGCCCTCCTGAATAACACAGCCTGTAGAATCTCCCCACAGTGATTTCTGCATCGAGCTTTTAACTTCTGTTTGTGCTGTATACTATAGCATAAAGAAAAATAAGATGTCTCCCAAACACTGTCTCTCCACTTCAAAGTTACAGGTAGGGGATTTCCCATAAATTCAACAAGATTGTGGTAATGGTGACTCACTAGGTGGCACTCTTACTTCTGAATCCATAGTAAATGAAATCCCTGGCATCTATTTTAAGGATTTGTATTAAGTAAAACACTGGTTTTGAGGGGAGATATTATTCATAGTACTCAAACTCCTTACTGCTTATGATTTCAAAGTATTATTTAGAAGAACTCAGTAATCTGGAAGTCCATTATCCTTTCACTCTTATGTCTTTTTTTGCCACACACTGTGGCATTTTTCAAACCTTTAATCATTTCTAAGGAGTTAAAATTGTAGAACTCAGCTAGATAAAATTAGCTGCATTTGGGCTGGGTAGTAGGCTTAAAAGAAAGGAATCCTGGTTACCAAAAGTTGCATAACCCATCTTTGAATGGAAGCACTTTGCATGTGGGAAGTCTGGCCTACTTGCTAAGATGAATTAGATATGACCTAGGTAATTGCTTTTCATTCTCTTTAAGAGTAGAGGACCTGTGGGCTATAGCAGTTGGCTTCTCTGTTACTGAGTGGGTTAAAATCTCTGCTGGGCCTAAGTCTTGATCAAGGACTTCAGTTTGGACCGAGTGTACACTGTTCATCTGAAGAAGACTGTAACACTTAAGTGGAGGCATAATTCCTACCTCTAGTGAACCCTGCAAGGAAACTGAGGCAGGGTGATAACAATGAAGAATGATAATGTCCTCCAGGAGCAGGTATATTGAAATGGCATCTGTATACAAGAGTGTTCCCCATGATTTGTTTGTATGAAAGCAAACCAATTTGTTCTTCTAACTTTGTAACTTAGTCTGTAAAATACTTTAGCAAGTCTAAGGTGTGAAAAACGCTGCTATTCCAACTTTGTAAGGAGATGACTATATTAAATGGGTCATTCCAGTAGTATCATTAGCACTACTTGCAAAAGTGAGGACAATAGGAGATAGGCTTTCTATCCTATAGTACTACTAATGTTCTTAATATTAAATTTGCAGTGTATTGGCAATCCTTACAAACTATTTAAATGTACATATACGAGGTTGCACTTGTGATTTTATTATTGTATAATTTATTGTGACATTGTTTTAGGACCACGCAAGCTTATAAGAAAAGAAATAGCTAAGTCTGCGTACCTCCATTTTGGTCAACTGAGAGTACATCCACATGAGCAAATAGTGTAACTGGAGTAGATCAGAAAAAAAAACAGATGAAGATAAGGACCCAATGTCCACATCATATTCATCTGCAGGCTATTGTATTACTTCACAGTTATTTTGTGCTGCGCTGAAATGCCTGATCTGAATGCACTGTATATGCCATTTGGGGCTCAGCTTCCAGTTAAGATTCACCTGAAAGGAACAAAATTTGTATGCTCCAAGATGGCTCCACAATGTGAATGTAAGCAGGCATGATCAGAAATTGGCAATAAAAGATACTAATGTTCTGAACTAAAATGCTGGAAGAGCACCCTGAGTATCTTCATTTTTAGTCCAGTGGTAGCATCCACAGGACAGTACTATGGGCTAATGGAAGAGTGGGTAGCCAACAGGTTTCGATTGACATGTTGGTTGTTTTTTTTTTTCTCCTGGAAAAATTCTTTTCAGCAGGAATAATCTAGAGGTCTTCTGAATTTTAGAGGATTTGTTTTCCGTTTTTCAATAATTTACTTTTACTTTAAAGGAAAACTTTTGATGATGAAACCATAACTTGTGATTCTAATTTTTAAAAATATTGTTTCCCATTAGAGGGGAATGTTGAATCATTTTCTTTAAGTAATAATAGGTAATGAGATTCCAGATCACCCTGTATTTTTTGTTTTGACATTGTAAATAGTTGCATTTTCCCAATGACTAGCATCAGCTTCATGTATTTTTGCTGCCAGTTTTTTGCTTAATAAATGTCAGTAGATGAAAACCATGTTTTGTAGATGCTCTTCTGTATTTCAGTGATTTATTTGTTCAGATATATCTGAACCCACAATGTGGCAGGAGCTTTGTTTTAACATGCCCAGTGCTGAAGGGGTTCAAGGTGACAGATACAACTTAATACCACATACCCTGAGTCTTCCTAGAACCTCTAGTTATAGCCCCACTAATCATTGTTGACACGTTGAATATATAATTTTTCTTTTGCCAAAAAATAGATTTGATATACTATACTTGAGCAGAATTGCAGTATCTTCTGGTAAAGCCATCTAAGAGTAGCCAAACCACTAATAGAAGAGAATTAAGATGGTTTTCCAGTTAGAGTAACTGAATAAATATGACACCTCCGATACAGATACAACACCTCATTTATAGAAAGCTGCTGTCATTGGCATGTGCCTTTTTTTCTCCTTTCCTTAAAGGTAACTGACAGAACCCACTGATACACTGAAGTAGAACTTACTTTTGGGGGGGGCAAGTTTTATGCTTGGTAATACAGTGGATTTAGTTTTTTCCTTTATTACAGAGAGTGTAAGAGGGCTTACTTGCGTGCTCCATTTATTGCAAAGCTTGTGCACTTTTGATCTTTTTCACTGTAAAAACAGTGGTGTTCTGTTAATAAAATGATATGAAAATCTTGTGGGAGACAGAACTATTTTATGCAAATGTTGTGCCTGTTTCAGCCATTGTCACATTCAGTTCATAGATTCTTGTGGATAATTTTGTCCCAAGGTTAGCACCTCACAGTCTGCCCTCTTTTATTTGCTTTTCAATAAGATCTTTTCAGAACAAAATTCTGATTAAAAGAATCAAAAAAAATCATGGAAACAGGAACCTACATAATGGAACAAAAACATTCAGCTGGTAACATTTACGTTTCATTGGACTACTGAAACTGAATGAAACTTTCTTTCTTCTTTGCTCTATGCCTACCTTCAAAATAATATTAAATATTAGATGAAACTCTCCCAGGCAGCCATTGTTTTATTCTATTGCAGAGTACCTTGCATAACTAGGCCATAGGGATTTCTCTAGTGAATGTTACTAGGATAGTAGGTCTTGAACTCAAAGAAACTCTAGGAATTGTAAATTAGGTTTCACACATATGAGACACCAAAATGAGAACCTGTTCAGAGCCCTGAACAAGATTTTATCTTGTGCATTTTGACTCTATGGGCTCACTAGTGTGTTATAAATGCAGCATGGGCTCAGTGGTTCCTTGCTTGGAATGGTGTTCCACATATTGGCTCACCCTAAGTTTCTTAATTGTTTTTTCCCTCAGTAACCTATTAAGGAGTAACAATATTCATGTGCCAAAGAGAAGTCCCCCCTGAAAATTATTCTGACCTTCATATTATCTCCCTCATCCTCTTATAGTGCTTTGATCAGTGGCCAAATAAGTACTGTTGACAAGTTGATCTTTCAGTTATTATCAATGTACATCTGAGTTAACAACCCATTAAGCAATTCACACATCCCAGAGCCCTGAGTGCTAACTCATGCAGATGTTACAACTGCCCATGTTCTGACCTTGTTTTATCTACAAGGATTAGGGAGGCGTGCTTGTTCTAATAAAAGTTTATAATATTGAAGAACATAACAATAGTGCCAGGAAGCAAAAGAAACAGATCTTACTTAATTAAAGCATTTGTTATTGGTAACTACTTCCTTTTTTAACTGGATCTCAAACTGTCCCTTGAGCCATCCTACTGTGAAAAAAAATTTACTTCTTTATGAGGAGTGCTTTAAGCCATTTTTTAAACTCAGTTGGGGAAAATGAGAAGAATTATCTAGGAGTTGTAATGAAGTGTGGTAATTGAGATGTCATTTGTGCTAGGATTTATTAGGAATAAAGAACTAAGCAGAGATAATTATTATATTATGTCAATGTGTAAGGCTGATTTGCTTGTAAATGTTTTGTGCAGGTCTGCTAAAAATAGTAATCACTTTGTGTTCAGGTTAAAGGCCAGTCAGGCTCACCTGTTCTGTCTCCAGTAGTGGTCAACAGTGGCTGTCCTCATCAAGGGGAGAAGAAGGAAACTAGAAACAGTTAGTAGGTATTTAAAGCCTCTGGTGGCTCCTTCATGAACCTGTCAAGCCCAGGTGTGACTCCTCTGATACTATCATTTACAACATACTGTGATATAGATTCTGCATACTTTACTGCAGTCTTTGGCTAAGATAGAGTTAATTTTCTTCATAGCAGATCATATGATGCTCTGTTTTGGATTTGTCGCCAGAACAGTGTTGATCAGTGTCAAGGCCTTTTCTGTTTCTCATGCTGCCTCATCAGTGAGTAGAGTAGGGGTGGGCAAGAGGTTGGGAGGGGACATAGCCATGACAGCTGACCCCAGCTAACTAAAGGGATATCCCATACCATATAATGGTGTGCTTAGCAATACACACTGCCAGGGGGAAGGAGGGGGCATATTTGGCATTATGGCATTTGTCTTCCCAAGTAACTGTTTCATGTGATGGAAGGCTGGAAATGGCTGAACATCTATCTGCCGTCCCATGGGAAATGATGGAGGAATTCTTCATTTTTCTTGGCTTGCGCACACACCTTTTATTTTATTTATGTCAACACACAAGTTTTCTCACATTTACCCTTCTGATTCTCTTCCCCATCCCGCTTTGGGGGAGTGAGTGAGCAGCTGTGTGCTGCTTAGCTGCCTACTGGGATTTAACCGTGACATAAACTATATAACTATGCATTGAGTGAAGAAACATTGCTTTTAGAATGGTTTTAGCCTACTGTCTGATAGAATCATTTGTTACCCCCTAGTTCTTAAATGGGAAGAAAGAGTGAATAATTGATTAAAATCCTTGTCTTTTTTGGAGGCTGAGTACTTACATCATGAGCCTTTATGGGAGACTTTTTACGCTTTGGATCATCTTTGCTCCCTTGAAACTTTTGCAGATCTACTAAATCCATTTGGCTATGAGGTGTTTCCACACAGCATTACAGATATGGGTACCCTGTGAAGTTGGTAATGGCATAATGTTATATTCTGTCTCTTCTCCTCAACATTCTCAATCCTTTCTCCAACAAAACTCATTCAACAGACAGAATAATGTCTGAAGTCTTAATGCAGGCCATGCTGAGAACAGTGGAACAGAAGACTGGAAGGGATGTCTGTTTGGATGGTTGAGTCTAGGATGTTGTTGAAGTAATCAGTTATGCAGTATCATAAAAAATCATCTGTTTTACATGATGCTATCCTAACAAGGCCATATAATCTGCTCCAACAATATTTACCAAACACAGGACTGATAATAAAACCAAAAATCCATAAGCACATTTGTGCCACTGAAAGAAAAACAAAAAAGAACAAAATTGGTATATCCTATTACTACATGTTTTGATAAAGGTTATGGGTGACCCTAGTCAGGCTGAACCGATGCATAATTATATACATAATTACTCAACTAACCAGCTTAATTTTCTCTTTCTTGTAATTCCAATTTTGTCATGCAATCATTTCTATGTGCCACCCAAGAATAATTCTAAAGCATTTTAGCTCAATTTCTCATTATATCTATCTTGGAAGCTGCCATAGAAATTAATTTCTGAGTGGCCAGAAGCTTTATTCCAATGTCATGTCTTAGATATGTTTTCTGCTAATTATTATTGCTCCTTAAACTTAATTTAATCTGGGACATATATAATTGTTTTTTCAATATACTGGGCTGGACCTATGGTGAAAATTTATCCACAGACAATTTAAATGTTAAAAATACTCTGTATGTTTTCTCCATTCCAGATTGTTTTTCTGATTGGGTAAGTATTTCAACAATTTGGTTAGCTGTGAATTTTCAGGTTTAAGCACTTTAACAGGAACATATTAAGGAAAAATAGTACCTTTCTTTGGGGCATATACACAATGGAAAATGTGTTCTATAGAAAAATTCCCAACTCTAAATCAATTTGACCAAAGGTATGGAAAATCCACTGCTAAAACATTTGCAGAAAATTGAGTAATAGTAAGTCATTGGTTTAGACCACTTAAATGAATAATTAGCTACTGACCAAGCTCATAATATGGATAATATTACAATTTTCTTATGCAATCTTTTCGTGTTTGCGATACCTATGATTTCTTAATAAAAAAAAAGAACTGTTTTTTAATCAACAGGATACTTTAAAAAAGTCTCAGTTTCAAACAGTGCTAGAAGACTATTTAATGAATGCACTGGAGAAACAAAAAGATTGGTTTGAATATTTTACAGGCTTAGGTTGTGAAGTTCTTTGATCAAAGACTCTCAACTATGTCATAGCATTAAGTCAAACTTTCTGAAGTGCAACGTGAATCTAAGGAATTTCCATTGTTTTCAAAGGATAATTTTTGCAGGCTGTCTTTGAAGTGAGGAAAACACAATGAGGCCTATAAGTAGGTAATCTGTAGAAAACACAGCAGTTATAAAATCACATAAAGACACTTTTGTTCACTGATAAGCATGTGAATATAGGATTTTACACTGAAATAGAGTATTTGTATATTACAATATATATACAAGTTTTTAGTTTCACAGCCATAACCAGGAAGTAAATGATTGAAAATACAGTTCTTGAAAACAGAAATCAGTGCTGCCTTTTCCTGGTGTAGACAACTGTTGGTAATATCTGGTCCAGTGCCAATATGATCTGATACAGCACCAATTAAACTTACATAAGATATGCTATTTCAGTACATCATAAAATTTAAAAACCTCTTCAGAGATTTTCAGGTTTGGTTTCAATATAAACAATAATTTTGGTTTCAGCTTACCAAAATATGCTGTATTCCACATCTCACTCTTGAATATATAATATTGAAGTCACTGTACAAGGAATTCCTTCACTTTCCAGACGGTGCTAGATAATGCAGCTAGATATGAACTACACTAGTAGATGTACTCAAATTAGTAAAGGCTAACATAGGTTTATTCTAAGATAAATACAATGAATTGTTGTGGAACTGTTGTGATTACTGTACTATAACTTTTTCTGTCACTTACAGGAAGTTAGCTATTGCTTGGTTTTCACATAAATTTCAGTTTATTCCATGATACTGGCTGATTAAGATAGGAATAAATTTTGCTGTGTGGAAGTGAATTTAACTATATGTACACTGAAACATAGAATTTAATGTATTATCTGTTAATCTGTTAATGTAGTCCCATTTCAGTGGTTAGGAAGCAAAATAAAAATTTCTACTTTTCAGAAAAAAATTCTTTTTTCTTCTTGGAGTAAAAAAACCACCCCAGAACTAGATGTTCCTAATTTACTGGGAAATGTTTTAAAAAAATAAGTTGTTACAGATCCATTTCAGGAGATCGATTCTAGCTTGTGAAAAGAGGCATTTGCAATATGTGTCCCATCAGACTAGATAATGTTAATGGTAAATGGCTGCTTTGATACAAAACAGTTTTGAGTCTTGTAGTAAGAGAATGTTAAGTGTGTTCCTTATTTCTGCTGAAATAAATCCTTTGCTATATCATAGCTTTAGCATGAAAGAACAAAATGTTCTGTTTTCCCGCATTTTTACCTCTGTGATATTTGGAGCTCTTCTTCCTAAATTCCACCCTTCTCCTATTCCTAAGGTATCCCACCCAGGTCTACCTTATTTTTGGTCTGAGAACTGAGAAATAAGAATTAATTGTCCTGTGTGACCTAAATAGTGTATGGACAGTCTAGAAGAAGTGAGAGATTCACATGCCCTTGCCAAAAATGTCCCCTGGAAGCCCTGACCCAACTGGCCATCACATGATCTCCTCCAACAGAAGTGCTTCCCCTCTTCCAGTTATGTGCTTTGTTTACTCCATCACTTTTTACCCCTGTGGGGGCTCCATTTTGTAAAATCTCATAGCCCGCTTATTCACACAGTGCCCTGTGAGTGGCTGGTAGGACCAGCTGTTCCACCCTGTTTACCCAGAAGTACCTCACGACAGGCTCCTTCCCACTGCACACACAGGGGCCACTGTTTTGTTCAGCTGCCATTTTATGGCAGAGAGCTGCCATTTCGTAAGGTGTTGCAACCCGTATGTTTTCGTACTGCTTTGTGATTGGCTGATGGCTTTTTGTGACGGTATGATACCCCAAGTATTCTCAGGTAGTCCTGTGATTTGCTGTCAGAACAAACCTTCCTTTTCTCTCTACACTGGAACGATGCTGCATCATCAGCAGTTCTGCTTTCACTACATACACTGGGTTGTAATGTTTTTTCAGCTGTTTTCTGGCAAGGAGCTGCCATTTCTGACAAGGTCATGACCCTGTCATCAGCTGCCTATTTGGAACACAAAATACCTAAACAGAGAAAAATCAACATTTATGACTAAATTTTTATTTCTCTATAGAAGTTTACATATAATATAGATATATGCATAAATACAGATGTTATTTATACATACACTTCATATGTGCGTGTATATATGGCGTATAATTATACATACACATGAAGGTACCTAACATTAAAATATATGTACCTGAAAATGTAGGTATATAATGTGCAAAACTTCCTTTAACAATAGCTAATACGATTGATAGGTAAAGTTTTGATGTGAATGGAAAGAAAATAGATATAAGGTATAAGGCAAGTTTGACACCTCTCATTTTACAAGGCAGATGAGCAAGCTCTGACATGGAGTGGGGGGAAGTTCATGAGTGGGGTAGGGGCTGGCACCAAAGAGTGGAGGGCCAAAAACACTTTGGCACATGCCCAAAGGCTATGGACCCATCCAAGAAGTCCAGCAAGGACCACCAATGTCACATGCAAAGCAGAGTTGTGCAGGAGACTGGTCCAACTGGTCCTGCATTCAGCCTCAGACCAGTGCTAGGATGACCATGCACTGCAGTGGGCTTTAGGGCTTTGCACCTTGGTGAAAGACACAAGCAACACTGCCTGAGAAAATAGAAAATCTCAGCTTCAGAAAAACATGTATGTGGGAACAATAAGGAAAAAAGTGATGCAAAGTGATTCCTGAAATTCCCATGTGAAGCAAAAGAACCCGGCCAGTGGGCTAGTGAATCAGAAACTGGTATTTTGAGGTTTCACACAGAGATGGTGGGTGATGATGGTGGAGTGCACTCCCTTTCTGCACAAATGTGGGTTGTTTACTTGTAGGACCATTACAGGGTGTAGATTGGTACTATGTGTATTTCCTTATCATTAAAAAAAATTAACTTCTAGGCAGTTTCAAAACCTGCAGCTAAGTGACTGAGATGTGCCACGGTCTATTCACCTTCCAGTCTGGGACTAAGGCAATCAAAGGAAGGAGAACATACACAGAAGAGACAGTAGTGTTTGAGGTAAAAAAAAGGGAAAAAGTTGGAGAAGCCTGACAGGCAACCAGCTCCCCTCATACTCCCTTCGTGTATGATGTAAATTGCTAGTTCGGTGTTTCCCTTCTTATGCATGTGTACTAGCTGCTGGTTAGTAAACACCTCTGTGCCACTGCTTCTGTTAAAAGTTAACTATGCTCCTGGAAGGTGTGAAGCTTTGGGGGTATAAATCCTCTGTTAGAAACTGCTAAAAATCAAACAAAAATGGGCTGAACAGAAGCCAAGTGGCAACCTGCCTTTCAAACCTGGATGCTTGCAGCTTACACAAGGCAGCAAAAACGCACTTTTAAAGAGACAAGACTAGAGTTGAATAAAACATTGAGTTCTTGTAAGTATTGATTTTTTCATATATTTAGAACTAATGAAACTGTTTGCTTAAATAATAGGATTATTTTTCATTGTTTCTTCACATTTTAATGATCACATAAAAATGTCGCTGCTTATGTCTCTAAACATTACCAGTGAATACTTTTATCATTTTATAAGATTTATTTGAGGTGATTTTGGCCTGGAAGACTGATGATAAAACCTTAACATAATTATAACTTCACTATTCTGATGAAAATAGTTATTAGAACACATCGTTCTCCAGCACTGTGGGAAGATGACTGAGGGTAAAAATATAACAGTATGGAAATTATAGGGGAAGATGCAGTTGCTACTCCCTGGATGGAACGTGGTCAGCATATCCAACCTCCCACACAACACAATACAATTTAAGGCAAACTAAATGGAGGGTGGAGCGGAGTGGAGACACTGCAGCCTGGTTCCCTCCTTACAGAGGAGGGAACTTGGTGGTACTTTCTAGCTGATAAGCCCCACAACAGCTGAAAACCAAGGGAGATAAAGGAAGGTGTCCTGCTTTTGAATCAGCAACCGTGGTGAAAACCTTGGACTGACGCATGTCCCCATCCCAAGGTTATCTCAGGTACTGTTCTGAGATACCCAGCCCCAAGGTACAACCACCACTCGCTGAGTAAGATGAATGACTAAAATCACTCAAGCTCCAAC
Organism: Pipra filicauda; assembly: GCF_003945595.2. Classification (NCBI taxonomy): domain Eukaryota; kingdom Metazoa; phylum Chordata; class Aves; order Passeriformes; family Pipridae; genus Pipra; species Pipra filicauda. The sequence goes on along the minus strand of NW_024103751.1, from coordinate 2,486,121 downwards.
TAAACATAAAGAAATAGTATAAAAATCAGTTAAAAATGGAGAGATGTGAGCAGGAAGACTCCATCATAACTTTTTGGGTCAGTCAATGGGCTGAACCTGTCTCCTTCCCCATAGGGATGCCTACTGGGTAAGAACTGTATTCTTTACGTGCTGAATTATTATCTCAGGCTAGCTTTTACTGGGGATTAGAGCTTGTTAGTATATTGCTTTGAATTAATATATTACTTTAAATATATTTTTGCAGTCAGATACTATCACAGGCAATTCTCAAATCTGTCACAATTTTATTAATAAAAAATGTTATTCTGTAAACTGTTAATGTGAGTCCTTCGAGGGCACTGACAGTTGCTGGCTGTGGGTAAAGGTGTGGAGACCCAAGAGGTTTCTCTGTTTGGTGTGTGACCTGAACAAGTCCGTTGAACCGCCCTCTGATCTAGTGAACTACTTGGTGAAGGGTCCCCATAATGTGACACTGACAGACTGGTCAAGGATCTTTTCTTTTCTGGGGTGCTGACAGACTAATCAACACTAAGGGTTTGAGTAAATCACCCCTTTTCACATGACAAGCATGTACAAATTGTTCTTTACTTTTCATACCATTGACTTCAGAAGAAATATAAATACATAAACTTTCAAACTATTCAACACTTTAAACTTCCTATGTGAGATCTCAGTTGCTTTTCAAGTGCTTTTCCCCTCAGTTCTTTGTTTTCTAAAACAAGTCATGAAGTACTAATTTCTTCCTCAGTGAGCAAGGAAATCACGTTTGGCAGACAGGAAAACTGTGACCAAAACATGATGGAAATAAGAAGCTTTACATTCATTCTGTCACACAGGTGTGCCTGCCTAGGAACGATGTTTTCCTTTACCCGAATATCTAATTCATAAGATTCTATTAAGATACAATAATTCTGAAAACCGGATTTTCCTTTTTGTCTAACAAATATCTCTTTAATTAAGCTTTCTTGTAGGCTGTAAGGGTACAAGAGATGTACTAGGGACTTTCAGAAGATTGTGGAACAGATTTTAACTGTATATTTATTTTACTTTTGTGTGGACTATAGTTTCTGGAACTCGATGACATTTCAGGACTGCTGTGGAAGACAACAATCCTAACAAATACAAAGGCATGGGGAGGCTGCTTGATTATTTTTTAGTGATTTAATTTAACTATCTTTCAAGGCTTACATTCTTACCAGTAGATTTTTATGACCCAACTAATGGTTCTGAAAAAACTTTCCAAATTATCTTGTCTGATGTTTAACTATTTTAAATATTTAAATGTTTAAATAGTTTATCCTTATCCAATTATGAAATATTTTTTCTCTAGTTGAACAGTACTAGCAGCATGTAAGAGAAAAGATACAAACCTTGTGTTTCAAAGATATGTTTCAATGTTTAATATGGTATGAAATGCTCTTTGGTAGAACCATGTGCAGAAAGTTTCTTCTTATTCATATGAATTAGTTTAAAATGTCTGCCTGATTCTTACAAAGCAGTTTTCCCTTCAACAACCTGAATTTCTCATTAAAAGAACCTATATGCTAAAATTTGTATTTACTATCTGCTAGTGATTACTATGCTGCTAATCTGAGGAGAGAGCCAGCTGCCACTCCTAACTAGAAATGCTGCATATTAACATCTTGGGTTAACATCTTTATCTGAGCTCAAGTGACATCTCTATTGAAACCAATGAAGTTCTGATTAGCCAGTAAGGCAGGCATTGACAAATATGTAGCAGTGAGGGGGTATTATTACAAATCAGAGACGGAGTACTTAGAATAGTATTTAAAAATTAAAGAAATACTTTTTTTTTTTTACTCATCGGACTTCTTTCAGTCTGATCTATCAATGACAAACTTTTTTCAAATTCTGTCTTCCATAAAAAAGGCTATAATGTGGTTAATGGAAGTTGATAAATTGGGAAGGCCCATCATAAGGCTTACTGGTATCAATTAAAATAAAAACAGAATATGAACACAGGATTAGCATTTATAGACAAAACAACTGCATAGAAAGAAGGGAACTGTTATCTTCTTTTGCTATTCTGAAACAGAAAAGTGGGAAGTTTATTATAATAAAAGGCTGAAATACTGAGGGCCAGCACCAGAAGCTTGAGAGACTTTTCAGAGGAAGGCTTATAAATCATAAAAGACAGCTGTCATTTTATTGTGAGCAGTACCAAAGTGTCTACAATGTATTAGAAGACAGACACCCAGGAATCTCCTAGGCCTGTAGAAAAATCATCACAATCATTGACATTGATAGGAAGGGAGAGTGAATGTGAACACATGGGAGAAAATGCCCCTGGACCTGCTTCTCTCCTGGCCATGAGGGAGACGTGAGAACTGCGAGCCAATCACATGAAAATATGTGGTTTTTTAATACCTCTAGGGATGGTGACAGCCTCTTCCCTGGGCAGCCTGTTCCAATGCATGACAACCATTCCAACGAGTTCCAAGTGAAACTTTAATGTTTATTACCCTCAGTATTAATGTTTCAGGACACTCCCTTCCCACTCCAGTGAACGTTTTCAGTTTTTGCTCCCCATGTCAAATACCTGTTTTCTGTGACTCCTCAGAATGGTTACAAACTGCAGTAACTATACATAAAGCTGGCTTCTTACATGTCAGATTTAGGGAAGTTAAGCAGGTCACTAGCATGTAGTAAGGAAAAACTGAAGCAGTGAAGCTTTTTCATACTTGGAGTCTTCCTTCCAATGAAGTATAAAGAATGTCAGAAATGGGAAAGAAGATGAGAACCTCCTGATTGCCAGCCCTATTCAGGTTCCCCTGGTTGGAATAGATTTTTTTATGTTTGGGGACACATTAAAACGTATATTGTGCTATATTTTAGTGCAGCTCTTGTATTGACATTGTTTCATTTCACTTTAGAACTAAATATTGTGACAGTTATTTCTGTCAGTATTGCACATTTGCAAGTGAAATGAACAGACATCTATTTCACAGATGATTGAATGGATAACTGTCCTGGAGGACTGTAATAAGATTTTAGGAATACGGTAGCACAAAACGCGTTGAAGATGACACAGATCAAAGATGCAGCCTCTGCTTTTTGCTCTCCACATCCATTTAGCTTGTACCAGCTACTTCCACTATATTTAGGGCAGGTCAAATGTGCCTGCTCTCCACCAAGACTGCCCTGGGTTTTTGTTTCTTACTTTCAGGGATTTGCATTTTATCTCTTTGGTAGACTAGAGATAGTGGCAGAGTAATAAAGTTACAATAGAGAACAAAAAAAACCATTGTCCTCAGCTTTAGTCCAGACTTTTGAAAAGAGCTGTCTCTCCAAAGTGGCATAACTGCTGTTATCTACTGGGTTGCTAATGCTAAGATGTATTCACATTTTAATGTAAAACCTGTGGTTGAGGTGGATTTCCAGCATTCTTCCTTTCCTGGCAAACCATTCAGAGGTAAGAGTCTTCTCTGTCCTGTTTGTCTAATTCAAGAGGGAGACATGCCTACTGGTATTTTGGAAATAATGGGGTATAGATTAAGTTCTTCTGCCCTTTTTTGTCTTCTTTAGCACCATTGGTGGAGTTGCAGTAGAAAAGCCTTGGCTTGGTGCATCTAAGTTCCTAAGTTCTCCAGAGAGATGAACACCAGAGTGAAGAGATGTTCTTGGCCACTAGCAGCAAGCTACAGGCAGCCAAATGCCTGCAGCTGCTCAGCTGCTGCTCCACCTGTCAGTGTCTTTACAGACGGACTAAAAGTTGTCAGTTCAGCATGAAAAGAAAAAGAAAAGGCAGAGCTGGCAGTGTACTAAACTGATTGCTTTTGAACACTGATGAGTTGTGCCGAAATCACTTGTTTTGTTACTAGTAAGACACAGAGGTTCCCTGTTTGCCTTTTCTTATTCCCTGTGACTGCATACCAAGGCTTCATTAAGACAGAAGATCCGCTCATTCTTTGTAGGCGTGAGAACAGATTTCTGATTCATTTTGTATGTTACTGCACCAATTCAATCTGTCTGAAGTTTGCCTGGACACTTAAGTGGTACCAGGTTTGTCACTACATTCTGAACAAACACCAGGAAAAAGCAATCAAACTAAAGGCCTAAGAATTGTAGAAGGAGGGAGAATGATCTCTTTTTCATGCAGATGTTAGTTTACTGACAGTAACTGTTCTGTAATCTTTTGTGAAACCATTGCCATCTGGCTTTTGTTATTTTCTTTACAGACTCTGATCATTGTGACATAAGGATATCTATGCTGAGGACAGCTGCGTAGTGAAGAGATAAGATATGCAACATAAGCCTATTAGGATACTCGAAGAATTGTGTCTCCATAAAGCTCTCCAGATCAGATTATCTCTTATGGAGATCTTTGCTACCAGGGTTAGACTTATTTCAGTAAGTTGTCTCTATTGCAATTTGCTAAACTCTGTTTTTCAACTTTTTTTAAAGCTTTAATTTCCATGGGAAAAAGCTTAAATAGAAATGCTACAGAACAACACACACACAAAATAGAAGAACTTAACACTTTTAAACTAGAATTTATTGAGATTAAATTCATGAGTTACTGGCTGAAGTTGATAATTACTGAGCACGAAACTGGACAAACTCAAAATTGATCCTACATGTATGCAGTATGTATAAATAAGACACTCAGAAACATGATACTGTGTGTGCTGTAGTTGAGATTACCCAGTATGTGGAATACATGTACACATAGTATGTAATATTATGTCTATTTTGTAGTTGTGTTAAAGCTCTGGTGTACTGAGGCTTTAAGCGCACAGATATAAAACATGCTGTTGCCTTCTGTCAAACAGACGTTAGTGATGTGGTACTACATGTGGTAATAAGTGCAAGATTCTTTGCCATTTGATCAAAAAAACAAGAGCTACAGGAAGGAATGCTGAAGAGAAGGAATCTAGGAGCTAGTTATTCCTCTCTTAATTAGACAGGATGGCATAACCGAAATGAGAAATGCTGTCTCTGCTCTGAATAGCAGTGAAATTCTGCATTACTAAGTCATGGGAGAGAATAAACTGAAATTACTTTACAGGTTCTTGGTTGGAACTCTTGAAGTGTTTCAATTCCATTTTTCCTGTCAAGTGAGCATCATAGGTGCATCTAATTGGCCCTTGTGACCCTATACAGAAACAATTCTGCAATGTCAATAGTGCTGTTAGTCACCAAGTTCTTTTCCTCGAGTAACTTATGTGAAAAGACATAAAAAACCAGAGAAAAGTGGTTGTTATATATTCCACTATACCATGGAATGCTAACAAGCAGTGTATACTACCTTTAAACAACACTATAGGATTACTATTAACCTGATTAACTTAAAAAGCCAATACACTTCTAAAAGACTGAGTCAGTGTAAAGAGAAATAATGAAAATAAATTATACAGTTATTCATAACTGTTCAATGTGGAAGGAGTGTTGACAAAAAACAACCTCTGGATTAACACCCACTAATGAAGCATGTGCTACTGGAGTGTCTGAAACAATTATGGACATTGATATGCATGAAATTATTCAAAATGGCTCAACATCCTATGAATAAATATGGTGTGGTAGAGGATACTGGAAGTTGTGCAAGTGTTATGAACAGCTTAGTGTCACTGTCCAAAACTGTAAATGACATTTGGAAAAGTTACTGGTAGAGCTTATTCCTGTTTAGCTCTATTGCATATTGATTAACTTTTAAATCATAGACACTGGAGCAAAGACAAATGGTTCCCTTTTTTTTTGTTTTTTGCCCCAGGCTGTTCATTAACTACACACTGTCCCTATCAGAAGCATCACCCTTCCTCCACCCTCCCAAGGCTCCATACCATATTTCAGTGCTTGTAAGAAATTTCCCTGAAATTGCAGTCAGCTATTCCTGTAAAAACTGTACCGGGAAGAAAATTCTTGGGACAGTTCAAAATAAAATGCTATTATTGCTCAATGTCTCTTTCTAAAGAAATTATATTGGCTGGATATATGTCCTTTTGTATCAGATGCTTTGTGTGAGTCAGAACAAAAGTCCCCTGTCTCTCCAAAATTGTGGTCATTTGAAGCACCAGTGTAAAATCAATTACCAGTCCTTCATAGCTTCTCTCTGGACCCCATTAGGATAGTGGTATGTTTGGAGTTCTGACTTTTGTAGCTGGGTTTCATTTCTCATGCTTGAATTTTACTTTGGTTTTTTGCATCTTTTTTTCAAGGAGTTTGCTTTTTCTGCCCTTTATTATATTTTGGGGATGACAGTCTCTTCTGAAACTTTCAACCAAAAAAACTGAACTTCTCATCATTGCCCCTGGAAATAGTTCACCAGTTTGGGTTCAGCACGGTAGATCATTGACCTCAGTCAATGTTCCCACTGCTGACATTATGTCTATACACAGCCATTTGGTGTCCTTGATGCTTTCTTGCTAGCCTCCGTCCTTGTCAGTGGTCTTGACATATTGCTTCAAAATGTTTTCTGTGTAGATTTAAGTTCCCAGTTTCTTTCAAACGAAACATAGTTTTTGTTCCCCCTACAGCTTGTATCTCTGAACTTCAAACAAAACCGGATTCTAGGAAGAAAAGGGATTACTTTACTGTGTTACTCAGTCCTGGAGGCTTCACTTCAAATTGCCTGAGGAAAGAGACGCATTTTATAACTCCTGAGCTTTCTGAACAAACTTTTCTGGAGCTGGGCTATTCTCTGTTTGTGGTATCTGTAAGGCACTTTTTCAAAGCAGAAAATTGCACACTTACATCTCTACCTGCAAAAGTGAATTTGAAAAACAGAAGATTTCAGGATATGAATGATAACACACCTGTCCCTCAGACTAGTTGTCTGTCAGCCGACAGAAAAACAGCCCATTAGTACTGCTCTTAAAGTTGATTTCAGAGCAGGGCTGCAAAATCTCAGTGGCAGTTTAATGCATGTAATGAAAATAGTTGAAATAGTAGTCTTTGAATCTTTTAATTGCTTATGAAATATAAACCATGTGGCATCATAGCTATTCTGTTGTGGCTGATACTGCAACAGCTGTACAGGTGAAAATGATTTTAATAAATGGTGGGAGGGAGGGGAAATAAGGATTCACTTGCTAGGGAAAAGTGGCGCTGAATTTCACCAGTAAAGCTGCAGCTTTTGTCTTGCTGCAAAAGACATGTTTTGGAACATGAGTTACAAATTATGGTATAATCTACAAATTCTATTCTCTCCCTATAAACACATAATATATAGTGTGTAGAACTACTGGAGAACTTCTCATGGAGCTAAAATTGATCCATTTTCCACTTCATTTTGTGGACTATAATTTCTACTGATATTCAGGAACAGGAAAGATGTTTTGAAATCATGGAAGAAATCAATAAGAATCAGGTAGTTATCTATAATAACACCAGAATTTGCCCCTAGATTGCTTTGTAGAGCAAATAGGGAAAACAAAGAATTATCAAGGTGCTGTTTTTCCTAAATATCATTTTGTAATAATACTAGCTAAAGTCCTAAATCTGTAATCACTATTGCATATGACTTCTTGTGAAGAAAAGATAGTAAGCTTTTGCCTTAAAAGAAGAGAAGGAAAGAAGTGCCAGTGAAAACTGATCAGTGTGTGAAAAGAAGACTTGATAATTTATAACTTTATAAGCTCTGGTTGTATTCTACACACTAAGTTATTTCGTCCCATTATTAATTTACTTACCTATTCAAACTCCAGCTTTTATTGGATTTGATAGAATTCTTTAGCTGAGTTTTATAATTGAAGAGATGGATGATTCCTGAGATAAATAAGGATTGATTATTATTGGTGGTTAATTTGTTTAGCACCATTTCAGTTGAGTCACTGTCCTGATGTATTTCTAGTTTAATTTAATATTTATGGAGAATAGGGCTGTAAGGGTTTTCAAAAGGTCATCTAGTTGATCATCCTGTACCAGAGCAAAAACATTATATCCATGTCACTAGTATTAATAGTAACATAACTTTGGTGAAAGTGCAAAAGCAAGCCATTTTTATACAATTTAAATACATAGTTGCATCATTTAACATACATATTAATAAGTAGGCTAGTCTGTGGGTGGAGTCTTTCCAGACATGCACAGTCTTCTGCCGGGGGGGATCTTCTCCTCAAGCATTCATCCCTCTGGTGGTCGCCATGGATGTCTTCCTCAATTTGACCTCTTCAATTAGGTGACCTGAATTCTTCAAGCTTGCAAAATCCTGGCTCTGGGCCTTCTAGATCTTGTTCAAATGTCTAGTTTACCTAATTTATTACTGTGTATGTACTACTTCTACTCTTTCTATAATAAGGCCTTTGGTCCAGTGAGCAGAACAGAACATGATGTTAACCAGAGCTCCTAAAATGTTCTGCTAGCAAAACAGGTATTGGGGTTTCTTAGCAGGCCAAGGTATCTCGGTTAACTCTTTTAGTCCTTGCTCCTGTTTCACCGTCAAGGTGAAATACAAGGTGTTTGTGTGAGGTTTCCTGTGTGTTTACCATCTAATTTTACATCAAGAACAAAAATTGGTTTAGAGTATGAAAAAAAAAATGGAACAAGGATTTTTGAAGCTCATCCACTAAGTGGATAATTTTTGGCTACCACAAAGAATTACAAACCAAAGAATTCCAGTGGACAGCACTTTTTCAAGAGCAATGGCTCTTTTTGAAGCATCTGTGTGACAAAACCTCTTCTGTTCTGTGTTTATTACAGATGTAGAGATAATCTAACAAAAACAGTGCTATTCTTCCTTTATTACACACGTGGAAATAATTAGACTGCTTACAATAGAAGGACTTTGCAATACTTGTGGGTGGTGGATTTTCATCTGGTTTATATACATTAACAAATAGACTTAATTTACGCATGGAACTCATTGGATAGATAAGCTTGTAGTTACTACAAGGAATTATTGTGTTTCAGCTGATGATGTGGAGACTCAGCTAGCACAAGCTGTAATTATAAATGTCCAGGTTGTCCATTGTGTTTTGTTGTGTACTCAGTGCATTGAATAAGGTTTCCTATCAGACTTGTGATCTCTGTAGGCTGAGGCATCCCAGTTGAATAACAAATAAGAAGTCTTATTATTCTCATTAATTTCATACATCTGATTTAATCTGTAGTATGCTATAAACCTTGTGATGCCACTGCTTTGACCTTGTAAATACTACATTGCCACAAAAAGTTTCTGACGTGTGGATTTTGAAGGTTGATGCTCAAGGTATAGTCTGACAAGGACAGAAGGTTTTGGTGGCTGTCTCTGAAGATGTGAGAAGAGCTGTTGTTATTGCCACTGACTTAGTTGTTAATTAAAAAATTTAAATGAGGGGTGCCATTGTTTTATAGAAACATTGGGTTTATGAAAAGAAACAAGGAAGGGATCCAGGGTCTCCTCAAGAAAATGAAGACTTCAAAAGGCTTTCTTGTAGGGTCTGATTGGTTCCTGTTTTTGTAGCTTTTTGTATAAAAGTCTCAGTGCATTAGAGGTCTTAATTTTCAAAGTTATAGGAAAATGTGTATGGATATCTAATTTTCAAAAATCTGTCATGAAGATACAGGTATTATTTGTTAACCATGACTGCCAAGGATGGTGTGTCTTACTAATTCTAACTCAAAATGAGAAGACTTTCAGAATTTAAGGCAAAAGGGAAGGGAGATCCTCTCTTTTTGTGAGGAATCCTAACAATATCACGTCATGCAAAATTTAGACTGAGATTAAGCATATATGGTGTTAGGAGAGGTGTTTTGATCCTGAACCCATCAACTATTTTTGGGAGATTTGGATGTCAATTTGCTCCTTTCCAGAGTCCCTATTAGGACTTCATCAGATTGAGTGCTGAACTTCAAGGCACCCCTGATATCTGCATCCCTAAGTACAGGAATGCTTGAGATCTGAATCTGAAACCAAAATTAAAGCCTAACCAAACACAGACCTTTCTTTGACTTTCCTTAGAAATAATGAAACATGGAAAGTAATTTCCTTCTCTTGCAGCTTTAAAGAGAAACTCTGCAACTCTGCTTTTGTCAATAACTCTATTACAGCACATCATAAATAAGTAAAACAACAAAAAAATAAGTTCAGTACGAGGGAAGACATGAAGGAAAATGTGACAGCTGACAGCTATAATCATGCTGCTCATTGAACTTCAGAAAGAAATGTTAGAGTGGTGAGAACTTGCATTAGATAAGATTGAACTCTTCTGTTGAGCTAGAAATAGAACAGGCAAAACAAATAATGATTAAATTATATACTTCACTGAAAGAGGCTAAGGAGCATACTGATATTATCTGAAGTTTTTTAGAGTGTTCTCAAACAAATTCAAGTTGAGGAGGGGTAAAGACTTCTCAATAGAATGGGATATGTTTTGAGGAATTTAACTTATTCACTCAAAGAGATGATTTCATCTTAATTTTTCTAAGACTGAATTCTTTGATTCTTTCTATATGGAAGTAGTTACAGTCCTGCAAGAATGCTTTTGAGATGTTGTATTTTAAGGACTTTAGCAGTAATGAAAAATCTGTTTATCTTATAAAAAAATATGCATTTATCACATGATTTACCAATAAGAAAAACAATCAAACTTTCTTAAATCTGACACACCCTGCATTGTATATCCAATTACTGTTTTATTATTTTTCAATGCAATCACATGTTGTTGACTGGCTCTGAATATTCCTGTTGATGATAATGTAAATTCATGAGCTGTAATTAGCTATAGAGTAATTTTGCTCAGATCATTCTCAATGAATTTTTATAAAGAAAAATTGTAACTACAGTAATGAGCATTTTAACGCTCAGCCAAATTCATCTGGTGTGATATCTTGTGACAAGTTCTGTGACAGTGGTGGTGTTATGCTGAGAATACATTTCTTCCTTAATCATTAGCAGACTGGTCAATCTTTTGTGGGTATTCTTCAAATGGAAGTAGTTAGTAGTGCAGCATTTCTATGATTAACATGGTAGCACTTTATTGTCCGCTGTGCAGATCAAGCTATAGGTGTAGCAGTATTACAGGGTGAGTACAACCAATTCACCAACTGCCCTATCCCCAAAGCTGGTAACCAAACTTGTAAATTATTTGGGTATTTGACCTGTATACTGTGCATATTGTTCTTACCTGATGGCTAAGCCTTGAAAGGTGAGCATCTGGTATGTATCTGTTCTGTAGTGCTTGATACATTACATCTGTTTACAAACTTACTGTGTACGTGTTTATTAGTAGTTATATTCCTTGTGCCTTCCTTATGTTGCTTTCAGATAGGCAGATTCAAGAAGCTTTTTTTTTTGAGTTGGAGGTGACTCTTTCCTGCACTTATATTCACACTGACTGTGATCTGTGTTTGGTTAGAAGTGTTTGTTCCATTTATCCAAATTTTCCCTCCTCATCTTGTGGGAAGTGATTTTTGAAAGGAAGATTTCAGTGCAGATCCATAGACTTATGGTACATTGGTTTTTTTTGCAGAAAATGTTTTATCAGATTTATCCACTCTTCCTTGTGTCTCCTTTGAACTGGTCATTGCTGTTCTTGAATGCTTATGTCTTCTATCTATTCTTCCACAGAGCCTAAGCCTGCAGGCCTGTAATATGGTTTTACAATTGCTAGCAACAGACCATAGGCTTTGTACTAAGTTTGGAAGGCCTTAGTACTGAGATTTGTCAGGCTTACTCTGTCTGAACTTCTCTTGAGAAATCTGGAGCCGTGTTTCACATGGCCAAGGTTTAACAGCAATTTTTATTTTGATTGTGCCTACTTTGTTTCACTTCTGCTTACCTTTGTAAGATACAACCATAGGTTTGTAGAGATACCAGTAACAAGTAGTTACCCAGTTTAGAGTGAGATGTTCCCAACTCTAACATAATGATGTCGTATATGAAGTTCTACTGTTTTGGCCTGACAGCGAAAGGCCTTGGGAAGTGGAGGCACAGGATGCAGCACAGAGGAGTACAGGCACAGTGCGTTTCACTAACAGTGAATTTTTGGCTTCATATGTAAAAAGCATTTACTTTTTTCCTCTAGACAAAATTTTGAGTTTAAAAAGACCTCAAGAAATATTAATTTTACAGTTATAATTTGTCCACTCAAATTAGCATTCTGTAATCAGTACTCTGGTATTAATATTCTTTTTTTCCTATGTAAACTACCTGAGCAATTTGGGATTTGGACTGAAATTTCATAGAAGAGAGAATGAGTGTAATCCTGAAATGAGAAATATTATTTATAGTGTTTTTCAGGGTTAGACTGACTGCAGGACGAAAAGATGTCAACTTGACTTTTTTTTTATGCAGTTACGAACAACTTGCAGAGCTTCTCTTTTTTCACTCAGCACTTTGCTTTGGAAATTTTTGAGGGCACATACAAATGGGAAAGAGTTTATTTTGGAAACAGATTTCTGAAATGTTGTAAGAGATAAATGCATCTCACTGTTTTGTTGACAGCACCTGCTTTGAGCCAGGGCTATTTCATGTGTAGCAGCAGATAGCAGAGGTCCCACTTGAAATTGGAGTCCTGCTGTGTTAGCTGCCACACATGCACATGCTGCATAGTGTCCTGAGTGATGAATCATCCACTAAGATAGATTTTAGTGCAGTCAAATTTTGTTGAAACAGTGGTGTGCTAAGCAGACCTGTTAACATTTCACTCTGGCAATAACTGTGCCATCTTCCATTACATGCTGTAGTATATTTACTGTAAGTGTAGCATATTTATTACTATAGTCATCCTTCATCCTTTGCTATTTTGAGATCAAAGCAGGAGGGGAAAAAAGTATAGAATTTCCATATTTGCTAAAAATAATCCTGCTTCCCTTCATGAAACTTTTTGACAGAAAGTGTTTTGTCTTGCAGCTACCATAGATAATATTTATAAACTAAAAGGCTCTGACACAGTCCATCACTGTCCAGATGAAGATCTTTGAAGAGTGGAAAAAGATTTCAAACTCTGCTATGATTAAAATGAGGCCATCCCACATTCTTATTGGTATTACAAAATTTTTTTTTTGTACTTTGACAATTGAGAATGCAGAAACTCATGACTAGCCAGTTTTTATAGACCACTAAAAAAACTTTCTCAAAACACAATGTGTGATGATCTAAATATTTTTTCCCATCAGTGCAGATATTAATTTGAATTTTTCTTCATCCATATGAATTTTCAGGTATGATTTTTAAAAAATAATTTTTGACAGAAAGTGTTTTGTCTTGCAACTACCATAGATGATATTTATAAACTAAAAGGCTCTGTGTGCATTATTTTTATACATTCTTTTAAAAGTGTAATACAAATCTCTGTCTACTTCAGCGTATGTGACACGAAGTTGTATTAGTCTGCTCCATGCAATAATTTTTTTTACCCAAATGAACTTTTACATGGCAGTGTACACTTTATTATATCCAGTATTTAATATTCTAGTATTACACAAAATTTATTGTAGACATTATATTTCTATATTGAGGTTGTTGCCCCTTAATCATATTTGCTTCTTAGATTGGAACTAAAAGAAAAGAAATGGTGAATCTCAAAATAGACTTATTATTTGGTACTATAAATAAGTAGTATTGCTTCAAAAGTACTAGCAGACATATAAGAGTTGCATTTAATTTGTAATCATTGAAATATCATCCCTACAAATAGAAAACATTTAAATGATTACTGAAACTTAAGGGATTACTACAAGTAGAAATCACTGTCTACTCTTAATGCAACATTTATGAGGGACATAATTAAAACATCCCAAATACAACACTTTAAGCCAAACAACTACTGTTGAATGTAACAGTTTAAAAGAAAGTTGAATAATGTGAATTTTCTGAAGTTACCATCAACTGCCAACACACTACGTATGATTGAGCTTTCATAAAGTTTGCTGTACTTTTATATGACAAAATGGACTGCCATATTTTTTCCACATGCAATGGGTAAATGTAATTAATTAAATGTAGAAAACTGAAACATTAAGAAAATCATTTTGCTTTTCATATGGAATATATTGCTTTTATGTTAGTCTTGCTACACTCAATAAGAAAGCACTCTGGATTTTTTTGAGTCTTCTGATTTTCACATAGTGGTCATAGGCATAGACTGATGTTTAATAAGTACTTCTTCCTCTTTCAGAACTTTGTATTTTGTGTAGGCAAGAGCTGATGTATAATGTATTACAGAAAATTACAAATAAATAAGAGATGGCAGCAGCCAGTCTGCTCAGTGTATGCACAGATAAGAGAAAATAGATGGTCCCAATATGCTGCTCTTGTACACACAGTCTTGTTCAAGGTCATACTCCTGTTCTTTTGTCTGGCTGATCCATGCCTGTTTGAAAATCACCTTTTGCCTCCCACACAAAGTTCGTTCATAGGTAAAACATAACATTATAAAGACAAGTAATAAAGTACTATCCAAGAATAAGAAACAACACAGTGTTTGTGATCTGTGTCAGTAAAATAGGTACTGGAATGTTACGTTCATTTTTTCTGTCCAGAAAGTAGCACAGTATCCACTAACTGGTACAAAGTGATTGACTCTGAAATTACAGTACAATTAATCATGGTCTCAATAATTTGTATTTCTGTAAAATGTTATAGCCTCAAAATGTCACATAAACAATTGATCAAATAATTCACTTAATTTTTCAGCCTTGTTGCTATTCTCATCTTTAACTGAATTCTTTGAAGTAGCTTATTTTTTTTAACAAATGATTTCTTTTTATTATTCAGTACTCGGTTACAAGAGTAGTATTGTGTTCTAATTTCCTCACATTCTTTACATATAAGAAGTATTGGTAAAGCTAGAGGTTTTACCTTGTACAGGAAATTCATAGCATGTAATATCGCTGATTTGATACAGGACACACCTATGATTGAAGTAGCAACTACTTCAGCCACTGAAAATTCAATTGTCAACTGTTCATGCTTAGACTTAGATGGATTTTACTGTTATAACGCCAGTCACAGTGTACTGGCCTATAACTGTGTACTGTTATATGCAGTTATCACTGTAACTGTATATAATTTTTACAGACCCCACATCTGTTTGAAGGGCCCTTCAAACTATACAGGGTAACAAGAAGCAGTTTCCAAGTACAGGCATGAGGACAAAGTTTTGGCAGTTTTAAGGAACTCCCAAACACTACATTTATCATTGTAGTACAGAGGTTTTAGGCATCAGGCTACACCTACTTGTCGTCTTTTCACAACATCAGTTGCATTTACTATTTGAGTTGATGGATGTACTTTTAGAAAGACTTCAGCATAATAGGATTGGAAGCCTTGAAATTGGAGAATCAAGCCCCAAACGTATAAGCTGCCAAAATTTACTGGAAATATGATATTTCATAGGTTCATGTCAATATTATTTTAAAACTGTTTCTGGTTTATCTGTAGTAAAATGGATATCTCAAAAACACAAAAGCATATGGAAATAGTATTTCTAATTAACATATTAAAAAAATATTAACTTTACGTAGATGACACAGCTAGAGCATTGTCTGTAATATATCACGATTGTTGTTTAGGATCTGTTGAAAATTTTTCCCTTCACTATGATAGGATTATGAGATGGACAGAGACACTGATGATATTAAATGTGTACAGTATCTGCTCAATTTGCATCTTTTTGGAATAAACAAAATATGAAGTTAATTTTGAAGATACTAGGTTAATAAACTAGGTTAATTTCAGTATTGAAGCAGTAGTAAACCCGGGTTAACTGTTGGAAATGACTAGTGAATTGGAGACTCTCCTCTTTTTTTAAATCCAACTATGCCTTGGTTAGGACACCATAAATATTGTAAATCTAAGTTCAGGTTTGACTTTCTAAGGCCTAGGTTATTAAGAGGCCTTCAAGAGCACTCTTTAAAAATCATGGTATGCACCATGTTTAAATTACATATATTAGTGTTTTGACTTAGAACAGGAGTTTACTTTCATAAAGAATTTCCACATAGTTCTCCGCTTGGCTACACACTGCCCCAAATCCCCAGAACACATAGATTAAATTATTCTGAGGTGTAATAATGCTGGGCACCAACTGAAGCAACCCTGAGGCACTTCTGGAGTTAACTCTAATCACCAGTTCTTTACAGATCCACTCTCATACCTCTACACTACTTACCTATGTAGTGCAACATCCCAAATGGGCAAAATGATAGTAAAGTAGGCTAAATTCTAGTTGTTATGCTAAAATACCATTTTATATTAAAAAGATAGGAAATACTGTATTAGGTATCGTTAGATAACTTCAGTGTTTTAGTAAGAATTTAGCCTTTTCATGTTAAAATTGATTTGGGGAAAATTAGAGCCTGTCACTTAATCTCATTTTATGCTAAGGTTTTCCTGTCTTACTACTGCTTCTCATTTATGGAAAATTTGTGATAATAGCAGAATGACATATAATGTGGTTTTCTCAGTTTTCACAAATGAGAAGCATAGTTTCTTGCTTTTATGACCAAGTAAATATAACTAAAATTCTTATATGAAAGAAAGTACTATTAAGAAAAATAACTTTGATATTCTTTCTCTGTGTTTTCATTGATACAGATTAAGATGTGTACACAGCTGTGTTATGCCACTTTTATAACACTTTTTAAGATCTGTATGCACTTGTCTGATCCTCTAAGATGGTATAAATCACCCTTAGGCAGTATTAAGTAATTTAAATGCAAAAACCATTATAATTGTTGCCTCACAATAAGTGCATCCTCTTAAGCTGCCTTCAGTATTATAGTTCTTGTGGTTCATCAGTTAGAGATGACTCTGTTTATATTTTTTGTTGTGAAGACATGACGCTAATGAAAGTAGGAGGTAAAATAATGCACCTTGTAATTGACTTCACTTTGGACTATATAAAGAGGTGCTTAATGTCAGACAGTGTTTTGTAGACCTCACTATGCATTTATATAAGTGTATTCCAAAGAGTATAAACATGGAAAAAAAAGATTAATTGTTTAGGATGATATGAAGCACATAGTTATAATGAAATATATTTCATAGTTATATGAAATATATTGATAATGATTGATAATGAAATATATTTCATTGATTGATATATATCAATGATTGATAATGAAATATATTTCATAGTTATATGAAATATATATGCATATTATATATGCATATAATGCCACTGGCTACAGTTTTTTTAAAGATTGTTTGAAATTGTAGATGCTATAGATTTGATCTACCTAGTACCTGAAATTACCATCTGCAATTACTATCTCCTCCCTGACTGTTGTGGAGATAGTAAGGAGTTCCAAGAAAGTGAAATGAATTTATTCTTGGGAAGTAAACTGCTTGAAACTACTTAACTATTTTTATTTTTCATAAAAATTACTGTAATACAGGAAGATTTTTTTAATTTCCTTTTATTGGCTATATTTATTTATGTCGATTGAAGAGTTAAAGGTTAAACTACTTACTACTTTTTAGCCATTGAGTAGATTCCGAAGGAAGCTATGTACATTGGATGTTTAAAACTAGATGAGAGAATAGCAAATGAAACTTGGATATTAAAATATCCATTATTGGAAAAAAAAAAAGCATAAATACAATAGAATTATGCTGGATTTTAAATGCAGTTTCTTTAATTATTTTTTCTGTAGAACAAGCCTCTTTATGCACAGTAGGGAGTAATGCAGAATAACAGATATTAAGCAGGTGATGCTATATTCACTCTCTCACTCCCAGCAGTTGTGCTGTTCTCAGGACAGCAGGATAAATTTATTTTTTGACAAACAAATAGATATAACAGTATCATCCTTAAAGAGCATAGTGAAAGCCTGGTTCCAGTCTGGCTAAATGTATATCAAGAATTAGCATAGTCAGTTTATTTTAAACTTGAGGGGATGGGTGGTATTTTCTGTAACTAGTTTAATAACTGAGACTGTATCCCTTTGTTAAAGGCAATCTATAGTGCCAGAATACCTTCTGGTAAAAGAAGTACTAACTTGTCTACCACATGGGGAGAAAATGGGCTCTTTGGAAAAGCTTCTCAGTTTTGAAACATTGCATTCCCTTTAACTGGAACATTTTTACATATTGTTAGGAATACAGAGATTTTAAAAGTTCCAACCGATAAGGGACTAAATTCTGTCACTATTTACAGCTTCAGGTAATCACTGTTGGAAATAAAAATTATAAGCAGAACTGTGTGTATCTTTCTTCTACATTAGTGACTGAGTCACCTACAGTGTATCCCACACCATATGTATCAAATTAATTTAAGGAGGTCATAAAACATATTCTGTTTTCTTTAGTGGTCTCTAAAACTATTGACTTTGGAGCCTTCTTTCAAAACATTTTTGACAATTATATAAGACCTGTACAATTTTATATTGTAATTTTGGAAGATCAGCCTCTCAATTCTGCTTTAATTGCTGTTAATGGTAATTCTGATAGGGTGATCTAGCTAAGGATTATCTATTAAGAATATAAAATCCAATTCCTTTGAAATGTTCCTTTTTCTTGTGGCAGCTAAATACCACAAAGCTTTCACTATTATCAGCTAAGATCTTTGTTAATACTGTGTATCTCTGATATGAACATGGTGAAATCTTGCAATTGAACACTTGATTGATTTGTGTTAATCTTTGGTAGCGTTTCCTCCTTGTGCTACCACTTTCTACCATTGGCCCAGTCTACTAGGCTATTTGGTCCTTGTTTTGGACAAAAAGGAACTGCACCTATATAAAGGAAAGAAATTATTTTTAATTTATTTGAAATCTCAAGAACCTAATCTAAGAACCCTATTGAAAAACAAAACAAAGAAAAAAGCTGAACACTTTTATATTGAATAAGTCTCAATAATATGGTTAAAATTTCTGTACATGCAATTCCTTGTTTCTTCCCCTTTTTCTTGTGTTATGCACACAATTTTAATATGGAATATTGTATCATTCATGACAAGGTTGAGCTGCTACAGATTCTCGGCTTTTGTACATTTACTTCCTCCTCATCTGATTAGATGATGGGCTCTAGGCTTTCCTGTACAGTCAGGGTACTTAGTCTGTTTCTTTGGTGGAGAACCATTTTGAGATCCATGAAACTTGACCCAGATACATCCACAATTTTATTTTGAGGGGACCATAATTGGGGAAGAGCTTCTATCCATTTACATCTTTTAAGTGACTCAAGAAAGTTGGTGCCTCTAAGTCTGCACAGAAACGTACTGCTGGGATAATTTCTATTTGTTCTCATGCTAACCTTCATCAACTTCACAGACATTGGTTTGCTAAATGCAATATCAATCCATTTTCCTGCAAAAACACTAGAAACAGTTCCTTGCTCATTCTCTACTAGCAAACTGTTAGCATTAGTATGTGCACGAAGTATGACTTTCCTCTTGCAACCTCCCTATTCTGTTACTGGGTACCAGGTGGGCAGTAGGCCCACCTCCCTGTTTTGTTATGTTGACCTGTATCAAGACCTAGTTTGACTAGGGCAAACTTGTTGAAACATCACCCCAGCATGCCAGCTGAATAGCAGTGTCCTCTAGTGAAACACTACTCGTGAGCTACTACTACAGCCACTTATGTCTTCAGTCAGATTTAGTTATCAGGAACTCTCTGTCATCTTTGCCTTTCTTCTTTTTCTTTTCTTAAGAAGAGATATGTCAGCTGACAGTGCAAGTGATTAACATCTGCTAAGACCATTGGTTAGCGTGCACACTTCTCTTTTAATCAAAGTTTTCATCCTCAAAATGTTTCCCTAGAGTTGGAAATGTCATTCATGATTCTTGCTTTAGTGCAAGCACAAATACATTTTGTTGAGGCAAAACCCCCATAGAAACAATATTCTTAGTGCTTGGCAACAATTACAATCATACTTTGATTTTGGATTTATTAAATATTAGTATGCAATGAATCATAGCAATGTAAGCCCACATGCTTATATGCTTAGCCCATAGCTTTTTACCACTAAATTTCTTTGTATCTAGTCAATTTACTGAGAACACTTGTCATAATTATTCCATCTGAGCTATAATAAAACTGTTACACTTTCCTACCTGTTTTGCTCTGCTTCTTTTATTTTATGTAATCAGTTTCCACATTTTTATTAAGATTCTACAAAATCAGTATAGATTTAGGTTATGATATGGTATATTTTGGTCTTACAGTGGTGTAAGATTTTATGAAAGTATCTATAAGGAAAGGAAAAAATCTGATATGAATCCTTCACCATTATTATAAAGTTTGTAACCATGATATAAAATTTGTATAGTCATGTTTTAATCTAAAACCTTTATATTAATGGTTTTGATTTCTCACAAAGTTAAGTAAACTGATTTAGAGATATGGAGAAAATGGCAAGATTATTCCTTTTTGTAAAGTTTCACACTTCATTTCATTGCATTTTATGTTATTCTGGCTAATGAAGAGCTGAAAACTGAAACTGTTAAACCAGAGTAAAAAGGTATTGCTCAGATCACACATAAATGAAATTACGTGGTATCTGGTATATGATACAGAAACTGCAACTGTCAACACAAAGTTATGAAAATCTACAAAAATATTAAAATATTGGCTACTTAAACCAGTAAACCATTAATTCATTTGCAGCAGAGGTAATGCAGTGGCTCAATATGAAAAAACTCAATTCACATATTGTTTAGATATTATACTAACATAAATTATGTATATTTGGGAATCTTTAAATATGTTTATGCTTCTTAAGCATTCCTGTCATCTATGAGCAATTTTCATGTTACTTGCATGAACACGTGTCATAGAAAAGGCAATTTTCTAAAATTCAGAATGATCTGTTGGAAGAAAAAGTTGGAATGCAGTCAATAAATTAAAAGTGTATTTATGTAGATTGTTAATGTTATAGAAAGGAAAATTTTCAGATCTAGATATATGATGAGAATAAGTCTTCACCTTTCCAAGAAAAGAAATGCGTTATTGGAAATATATTCACATTTTGTTGTCAAGAGACAGACTTTTCAAGGGTTGACCACATTGGAAATTCAAACTCCATCATGCATACGTGATTGCACGCATACGTGATTTTTTCTAAATGATGCTATTGAGTCTTATGGAAAATTTAATCCAAAACATACCCACATGTTTACATTCACTACAAGGACAACATTCTTACAGTAACATTTCCAAAGATCCAATGCACACAGACTATCAAATTTGATCAGGATGTAGCACACCTCAAGCTGTGTCCCATTTAATTTTTTCTGTTTACACGATGACTGAATTTGATCAAGTCTCTAGCAAACAACTAAATAATTCAGTCCAGTGGCAGCCTTATTTCACATGACTTGTACATCTGTCTTGATTGTGAATATAGCTGTTTTCCCAGGAATGGAGCTTTGCTTTGATGAAATGTGTCTGAAAAAATAATTTTTAATACATTCAGTAAATAAGACTTTGTTTGTCATTCAACGCCCATGTTTTTCCATCTCTATAGAGCCTCTTTGTTTTAGATTCTCATGACTAAATAATTCAGTCCAGTAGAACCAGGACTTTTTCACTTTCAAATTACAGCTGCTTGAAGCAGGAGAAGAGTGTCTTGTCCTCTCCTTCTGGTGTTGTGGAAGATCTCTCTCTGATAGATAGCACTGGGAAAAAAAGCAAACAAAAATGTATCTGTATGTATACTTTTCGTAGTCTTAAAACCCCAGTTTTGAAAAATACTGCAGAACTTGTTTATACAGCCACACAGTGTAGAATTGTGTAGGTTCAATTACATACTACTGTGTTGCATTCTAAAATGAAGTGATTGCAATGTGATTGGGGCAGCTGATATATTTCAAATCACTTGACAAAAGGGGAAATCTAGTGGAAAATCAAATGAGTATATATGGGTAGCAGAAGTGATCAGAACAAATTGTGAACATAATTGTCTTTGATTGCTGTCCTTTTTTAAAATGTAACTGCTTTGTAATAGCAGTTTGGTTTGGGTTCATGATAGTACAGAACTTCTCTCAATTTTAATTTCTCAGAAACCGTGTAACAGACAGTAGTTGAATGCCATGATGATATCAAAATGTGTGTAAATTTTCTTTAGTTGTGTGAATTGGAAGCCCTTTTTTGCTGTTTCAATTCATTTAATTGTTTGGAACAGTTTCTAATCAACAGGGATATAAAGCCAGCATCAACAGAGGTTTTTCATCCCTATTTTGATGGGGGATGTATCCTCTCTACAGTTATTCTTCTGTTCCTCTGGGCCAAATGCAACTGTTCCTAACACATTGCAGTCTTGGATCTCTTCCAATCTTAATGTAGTAGCATAGATATGATGGCATTTATTTTGATGGATAGTGTCCTTAGGGATATAAACAAGAATGAATTATCAGCGCTAGGATTTTTCAGCCTGCTACGAATCTCTGGAATTCCCATGCAAAACAATCTGCTGATCTCTTGGTGTGACTTAGCACAGATATCTAGAGTTAGGTAAAGTAAAATAACTGTAATACAATAAAACTTGATGAAGCATGATGAAAATCCCTTCTTTCACACAAAGAGTTTCTACCTTTAAGGATAATTCCGTCTTATCTCTGGTTGAACATGTACCTGAGCCCACTGGGAGAGCTGTGATCATCAAAGCATGAAAAAAAAGAGTAAGGTGACCAGTCAATGAGTTGACAGCTAGAGCATGTGCTTTGCAAGTAAGGATTACAAATAGTCTGTTTTTCTTTTCTGGGCTTTTAAATAATTGCTGAAGCTTTGCACAGGTGCATAAACGCATGTATGAGAGGAAAGGTAGCAATATACTGATAAAGAAAAGGCTACTATATGTTTTCAAGCAAGTTTTCCATAAAAAAATAAAGACAGATAAGTTGAAATACGGATGATGAATTTGTTTGTTGGAGTTTTATTGTGATTTTTTGTTTGTTTGCTTTTTTAATTCAGTAATGCTAGAGCTAAGTAAGCACCTCAAATGTTGTCTTATTTGATGATAAGCCACTGAGATACATTTTTGTTAATCTTCCCAAATCATGACAACAAATGATGTCAGTGGAATTCTGTGACCTTCTCACACTAACATGGGACTTAAACTCTTCTGAATGTTATCTTGGAGACATTTGTTTACTCTCTTTGCATCTGTAACTTCAGCCCTAGTAGGAGCCCCCTTTTTTGGATCCCTCTTTTGTACCTGTAGCTAATTGATACAAATGAAGCATTGTCAAGATGAATTTCTGTGACTTGTCCATTGTAAGAGCAGTTTGTGTAACACAGAATTAATTTTATTTGTACCATAATATAATTTTGAGATGCACATTTCTAGCATATCACGCATATCACACTTTATAGAATGATGTGAACATTCATTTGTATCATTAGAATCCACCAAGCTATAAGGTTTGCCATCTACCCAATAATCTTTTTTCACTTTGATTCACTCAGATCACTATCATGGTTTGAGATAGCCCCAAAATCCTAATTCCCTAGTCTAAGCCCCCTCCCACATCTCAACCTAATGTGAGATGGTTTTTTCCAGACAAAACACGCCAGACTCCAAGTGGGAGAAAGGGAATATATTACAATGACTGTACAAATAAATACTATAACACATTATACACACGATCACAACTATCTCTACCATGACATATAGTATTTACAATGGATCAGATCTCGTCTCCCCTCTAAATAAAAGTCCAGGAGGGAAGAAGAACAGATCCCTTCCAGTCTCAAAGCAGGAGTCTCTTCTAAGGCAGCAGGTTCTCCTCATCTGTCTTCCATGCAGCAGTTGATAGCTGGGTTGTTGTAGCTGGATCTCTTCTCAATACACTCAAGGGGGTCTCCAAGCCCCTTGGCCCGTCGTCTCCAAAATGAGGGTCTTTCTCTTCCGTGGACTGCGTAGCAGGGACAAGCTCGCGTCACCACGTCATACCACGAAGCTCAGGGGTCTTCGTGGCAGTCCCTTTCCTCAGGGGATTCAAATTCCCCTTTGCAGAGCTCCGTGCTCTGTCTCCAGGCAGCGGGGGGTGGGGGGGGGCGAAGCCCTCCTCCACATTCCTTTGGCTGTCCTGGTCCAGCTTCAGGACGCCTTGAGCTTCTCAGCTTCTCTCTCTCTCTCGTGCTGCATGTCCAAGACTCTTCTCCTTAATAGGAGTCCATGTCCCCCTTTCCCGGAGGTCTCAAAGGAGTTTGGGGAGTGTGGTACAGTCTTACCCCAAACTCTGTCTCTCTGCTGCTAGCTCTCTTTCCTCGGACAACACTGTGTCTCTCCAGCTTGGCTGTAATGCCTCTGCCGCATCTTATCTTTTCTGGCTCTCTGCCACCGCTCCGGTCAGTGCAGTTCTGCCGTTGCGGCTGCTCATAGTGAAGAAACATCTCCAGGTTCAGTTACAGCCACTTAGTCCAGCTTAACACTGTTCCACGTCTCTGTAGCCCCCAACTGGGGCTGGGGGGCCCCGGAGGCCCCAAGGGGCTCCGAGCCCCCTTCCTCGTGGCTCTACAACATGGCCACCTCTCCTCTCAACCAAAAAAACAACTCTTCTCTTCCATTCTGGTAGTGGTATGTTTACATTTTTGCAGGAGCGCCCATTGGACAGAACTTCAAAACTTCAGGGGTTTCTACCCCTTGGGGTCTACCACTTTTCTTAGCCTCTGGGGGAAAACAAAGTCCAAACCACTACAATCACAATCCAAGACTGCCTTTGGTTTTTTTTTCAAAAGCATTTTTCCTTTTGGCTTGCTGTGCTGAGAACATTTCCTCTCAAGAATGCATTCCTCCTGAACACCTTTGTGATTGTTTACTGTATGCTTTGGTCTTGCTCTCCAAGCCTGAAGGTTGGGGTGCAGATCTTTTTTGGAATGTATGGAATTTTCCATTCCCCAAATTCTGGGACTTGGGCCCAGAATTAAGAAATATGTTATACTTTTCTAAGAAAATATATTTGACTCAAGGAGGCATGATACATTTATGATGCTGTATAAGGTTTCATCTTTTAATAAACTAGTAGGATATTACTACTAGGTCAGTTTTATGGATCTCATGTTAGACGAATTTCCTCTTGTAGTTCAGTACCAGTTTGCAGCTATATATGTAGCTATATCAAAACATTAAGAACACTATACACAGGAACATCTATTTTTTTATACTCATGTAGGTATTAATATATTTAATTCCCCCATTCCTTCATCCCGCTTTGTTTGCCATTTTCTCTCTAATATCCTCTATGGATATCTCTTTCCATGTTATTCATTAACAATCTGTAAAATCATATAAATAATTCTGTTTTCTGATTCATATGCAGTTCATCTCCATGGAGTTTTCAGCAGAATCTTGGAAAACTGAAAACAAAGGAAATTTGTAAAAGGAATGTCAGCAAGTAGCAATTGAATGAAGTTAGTAGAGCAAAACTCTGGTGCCATTTCAGTATTTAGCATTATGACTCATTGTGACACATTTGTCAGTGCTATCGGTTTCAGTCTTATCAGTGACTCAGACCAACTGTGATAGATGTACATTTCCATATTATGATTTGTCATGCTTCAGGGTGACACCTTGAAATAATTATTGCAATGTGTGTTGCTGATAGAATGAATTTTGCAAATCAGCAAGTAGAGAGCATTTCCTAGTCCCTTATATACCTCTTTCTGAAAACATCCTTTGGTGTAGGCAAGCTAAATGGTAGCCAGAAACTTCAGGGCATATTTATTTATGAAATATTTTAAATATATAGAAGGCAAAAACATAAGTGTTAAAAATATGTATAAAAAAAGGAAAATGTATCTTATACAATATTTGTCAAGGTCAGAAAATAAATAATGTGATAATTTCTCTGCTATGAATCTGTGTCTGACTTTGAGAAAATGATGTCCTCTGCTGATTTGTTTTATAATTAACTAATACTTAAGCAAATGCTGTGCAGATACTATAAGACTTTTTTTTTTTACAAATTGCAAACCCTCAGATAAAAATACGGAATATATGGTAACTGAATTCCCAAGCTAAATTAATTTGCTTTCTTACTTACTAACTATCTTATGTCAAGAGTGACAAAGTCTTGTAGATGCCTTGTTGCTTAATTTCCTATTTAATACAGTGTTAACTCTTACTTTTCTACCTCATAACAGTGTTCTAAGATAAACACATTTAAAAAGTGTGAGTTTCTCAGGAAGATGTCTTGCAAGTGCCTGAGATCAGTCTTTTCTAACTTGTGTGGGTAAATGGGGACAAAAATATAATCAAAGAAGACAAGAAAAGGATGTTTGTTCTATAAAAATAGAAGCTACTTGTTCTGCTCTTTTATCTTTAACGGTGGAAGTAGAGTTTGGATGAAATTGGAACGTGAGATTTTCCTTGCTCTGAAAAGTCACAAAGTCTAGGCATGATTCCTAGTTTTGGTGTCAAAGATTATTTCTTCCAATGATCTTTGTGGTAGCTTTTAGGGATCTTGTCTGAGTCTCATAAGCACTAACTGGGAAAGTTTGGGAGAGGGTATGCTGATTTTCTGGCATAAAGAATTTGGTCATGAGAATGTAAAAATGTCCTAGAGATACATTTACTGTTGGATGAAGAGAGAACACAGAAGTCAGAAACAGTTTCAGGCGAGAAAGTTGAAACAAAACAAACATTCCCCTCACCAAAAACAGGCAAAAGAAGACACTTATAAATTCCTCTAATCTGATCAGCAAAACCCGTCTTTTCTCCTTATATGTGTAATTAGCTGTTATGTAGGGAGGTTGTCAAGTCTTTTCTCTACAGACGGCATCTGACAGGATGTGGTTGAGGACCATTGTGGTTTAGGCTGGCTGCTGATGTGAAGCTGAAGAGAGAGGGAGAGGAGGATGTTTAAATACAAAGTTATTTCTGAAGGTGTAATGACGGTGCTTTTTCCTCTTGAAGAGGATTTTCTTATTACTTTAGGAACAGGTGACAGAAGCAGCGTAAAATATCATGATCTTAATTACAGATCTTATTTCACTCTGAGGGAAGAAAATTTCCTGGGTGGATCCCTGGTAAGTAGCATGAGTAACGTGGCTTTGCCCACTAAAAGGAGGAAAAGAAAAACCTACAGCCTGAAGGTTCTTCCATAGCCAGATATCTTCCAGGTCAAGATACTTTTACCTCTACAAATATGTGCCACGAGGAGCTAAAGATCAAGCTGTTTACATTTACATGGTAATGAAGATGAATCTGTCTTCCAAATGCCTGCTTTACCATGGCTACTTCTGACATATGTCCCTCGTCATGATTAAAAATCAAGGATTGAAACAGTATCAGAAACTCTGAACATAATTATAAACAGAAACTGTTGGGGAAGCCTGTCTACCTTGTATCAAAGTTGTCTGAAGGAGGAAAGAAGTAAGGGGACTGAGACTTGCTGTCACATTAAGGAGTGTTAGGAAAAAGGCAGAACTGGACTGGTTCTGTCTGCACTGTAAAATGCTGACATATGATAAGTGTAACTTTTTTCAGCAAGGAAGTGGACATATTAATCTGTGAAAGGCAGTGTGTGATAAGGTGCTATCAGCATCTAGTAGAACCTGAAGAAAATTATTTCATTTCACAATGAGTAGTCATCCAAGTATTCAAAATCTAAAATGCTGGTGTTCTCCAAGAGCTCACCTAAGCTCTATTTCTGCATCTGTTTAAGTGAAGAGATGAAATCTGACCAACTTTAATGGAAGTAGAATTAGGCTCATATTGAATTTTTGGAATAATGTTAACATTGCTGACAGCAAGACTATGAGTTCTGCCCTCATGCACTCCCCTGACATCTGCCTGTTTCAAGGTATAGATGAATTAACATGAGGAAATTTTTACATCTGCCTGTATTGGCAGCCAGGAGCAATGTTGTAAAATACTGGAAGGTTGACAAACCCCTCAGCTTTCAAAAGTTAGACTGCAAATGTTTTCAGTTTAGCTCCCTTAAAACAAGAATAATAGTAAATAGAAGGCCAGAATTTAGATTTCTTTTTGATCCAAGACTGTACAAGAAAGAACAAGTACTTCCTCTGAATACCTATAAACAGGTTGAAGTACAGGTTATCTCTATTTGCACACTGAAACTAACGGCAAAAAGAGATTACTTGATGCCTTGGTAAAACTTTCTTTTATAACAATAGGTTAAATGTTTGTGAAAATTTATTTTTCACTTTACAATCCTTCTGCAATTGATATGTTACCATTACTTCATACTTTCTACTCTTCTGAATCTTTAATTTTTTGTATCTGCTTCTAGTATTTTGCATGCAGACACAATAATTCTGTGTCCTACACTGTTTGAGTAATATGTAGCAGATGTCTGTTCTGTTTTTCCCATTGCACAAATCAATATATTTTCTCAAATGGAAAGAAGAAAAAAAAGAAAAAAGGTCATCTTAGATATTGGAGACAAACTGAGTTTGTCTACTCTGAAATACAAATGCAAAACCCACAAGCTCTTTCCACTGAAAGCCAGAGAAAGGCTTCATTTTGAAAAATACTGAAATATTTAACTTCCAATATGTCTCATTAAATTATTTCAACAACTTGTTCCAGACCTTCCAAAAGTACTCCATCTTGAACACAACCAAGAATAATCTATTTGCTAAATTGGATTAAGTTTTTACTTTATGCCATCAGTATTAACAACTGTTTGTCCTTAACACACAAGCTAATTTACGAGAAGGAAACAAGAGGTGTTTCTTAGATATTGCTCCAAGACCTAACAATACAAAGGTACCAAATATTTCCTCTGAAATGACAAACTTCTTCGTCTTCTGGATTTTCAGTGAGCAGGAGTTGAGAGCACTAATTACCTCACAGGACGTACTGAATGGCTCTCAGGTCATAGGATGAAGTTGCTCCAAAAGCTCCACTGCTAGAGGCTGTACTTTGGCTGAAATATTAGTAGATATAATGTAGCACTTTCTTACCAAGATGATTTTCGATTTCTGTGGTAGCTGACAGTTTAGGCAGAATTCAAGCTGTGGAGTTGTTTTGTTTATTTGAGTTTTTTGTTTGTTTTGGGGGGATTTGGAGGGTTTTGTTTTCATTTTTGTTTTGTTTTAACAATAGGACTAATGAGAGCACTGGGGTTAAATTGAAGCATCTCTGTTCTGTTTGTTGTACAAAACTATGTACATGTCTGTTCCTGTCAAGAAGATCAAAAATGAATGAGATAAATATGAAGTACAAAGGAACTAGAGGTAAGGATGTGAAGTCTCTTGCCTGGGGTCTTTCAGTCACAGGGCCATAACTAGCGTTTATCCACTTCTTGGAGCTTTGTGCTATGGATTTGTTTTTTTTTTTATTATTATTATTTCAGTTGTTTTAAAGTGTTATGTCTCTAAATATGGTGCAATATGCATGCTACATTTAATTGTATTCTTCTCCAAATGTTTCTTTATCCAGTTCTCTTCCCTCTCCACATTTCATACTGGATCTGAGTTTGGAAGGTGGTAATGCATAAAACAGATTGCTTGCTGCTAGTCCTGTTGCTTAATTTTCAACAGGAATTTCAGTTGCTGTCATGCTAAGTGTAGGACAGAGCCTGAAGTAATATAGATATAATACTCTAAGATCAACTGAGGTTACTTTAAAGAGTGAAGGTGTCCACATGTGCCATAGCATTTGACTATAGGGTTTTATGATGCATTTTTATTAACTCCATTTCAAAATGTACTTCACAAGGATGAATTCTTCCTGATACTAGAGCAAAGCTAAGAGTCCAAGCAGTTAGTAGAAGATGTTGGATCTTCAGAGGGCTCAAAAGATTTGGATGTAGGGGCAGCAGTGATAACAATGCAAGAGAATAAAAGTCGATCACTTTTAAACATGTGACAGAAAAATGGGGAGAAAATAACTCTGTATCACAATTTCATGTTAAGATGAATAAATGCCAGCTTAGGCTGCTGGCAAGGATGACCAAGAGCTGCCTCAATCACTAACGGTATTTGTAACATGCCACATTTAAAGTCAACCATGTCACTACAGGCTCATGATTGCAAAGTTAAGTCAAGTCACAGGTTGTGCTGTGTGCTTACCCCTGTCTTCTACTGTAAGCAATAGCCAAACATAATTTTTAAAATCTGTTTATATTGATTATTGGCAGATGTTGCTTAATATGAATACATAAATGCTTTTCCAATGAAAATACTTCTTACAGAATTGTAGCCATGTGAATTAGAGTCTCATTTTCATGGAAAAGTTTTGCTTATAGACCATGAAATATAACACAATGCATAATTTTGGATATCCCTTTTTTTTTTTTTTTTTTAAATCCTAAACACAAGGCTTTGGATTTTACACTTTCAAATTTTGAACTTTAAAACAGATTTTAATCTTCTCACATGCTTTTAAAACTTTCATAAGGTAAAGAGCTACAGTGATGCAGATAGAGAGTACCTCTAAAATTTTCTAGTACCTTTCTGTTGAATTTAATAGAGTAGTTGAATATGACTGAAAGTAGTACTTGAAAATTCATGCTCTGAAAATTGGTTTCAACCAGTGTTTACAGTGTTATTTTTTTACATTTATTTTTAATTTAAATGCTTAGTATCATGCTAAATAAGTATCTTGTAAAGGTATAAGGCTTGTTGAGAATCTGTATTAATGATCCAGAAAACTCCTCAATAAACTCTCTTAAAATTCTCAGGTAAAACATAACTGAATCACAGTTTTTAAACTACTGGATTAAGGAAGTGCACTGCCATCTGAAATTATTGATGAAGTGGAAGGTAATTCTTCTTCTTTGCAATGCATTTTTCACCACCATTTTCCCAAATACTATAAACATATATTTCTATGTGCTGTTTGTTGCTCTTGACAGATTTACCATTTACCATTATTAGAATATATTTTTTACATCTTCCAAATTAATAGTGAGATATTTTATCTTTTACCCTCCTGTTTTCCTAGCTTTTAATGGATAGTCAATGATAAAAAATTCCAATCTTCATTTGCTACTTTTTATTATTTGTAATGTCTGGGGTTTTTTTCCGAATCCTCTAAGCTAATGCAAACTTTAGTGTTTCTTAATTACAAATTTTTGAAATATATAACATAATATTTTTACTTGAAATCCATATTTTTCTGTTCATAGAATTAGTTGATTTAACTTATAATTTCCTACTAGACTTGTGAAAATGCTATTTTTAAGCACCAAACATATGTAAAGCCTTTTACTGTCCAATTCCACTTGCACATAGCAAATATATTTAAAACAAGAGCACCTTCTACAAGATAATTTTAGTTCTATGATTATAGCTAAATTAATTCCAAATTTCTCTTAAATAGATGAAACTGTTCCTGAGTTAGGAGACTGACATATATGCTGCAGACTCTGATTAAATAAATTATATCAGGAGGGTGAAACACCTGGTATATTTCACAGAGAATAAAGGTTTGCTGTGATACCATGTTTTTACTTCTTATGTGGGTGACTGTAAGAGCTGGTATCAAGATTCTCTAATGTTACTTATGTATTTGAGTAGCAATCCATAATCTTTTCAAGGATCATTTGCTTGTCAGATATAGATAAATGTTGTGGGTTAACACTGGTAGGCAGCTGAGCTCCACACAGCTTCTCTCTCACTCTCCCCCCACCCCCTGCCTCATTGGGATGAGGGAAAGAATTTGTAGTGAGTAAATTTGTAGGTGGAGATAAAGACAGTTTAATAGGTAAAGCAAAAGCTGCATGCACAAGCAAAGTCACCACTTCTCATGGATAGGCAGTTATTCAGCCATCCCCAGGAAAGCAGGGCTCTGTCACGCTAATGGTGACTTGGGAAGGCAAACGCCATCACTTTGAACTCTCCTTCTTCTCCCCCTTTCTTCTTCAGTTTATATGCTGAGCATGATGCCATGTGTTACGGAATATCCCTTTGTTCGTTTGGAGTCGGCTGCTTGTGCACTCCCAGGCTTCTCACTGGTGGGGTGGGATGAGAAGCAGAAAAGGCCTTGACATTGTGAAAGCACTGCTCAGCAATATCAAAAACATCCCTGTGTTATCAACACAGTTTTCAGCACAAATCCAAAACATAGGCCCATACTAGCTACTATGAAGAACGTTAGCTCTATCTCAACCAAAATCAGCAGAATAAGATAGAGTGCCGCTTCAATTCCTGTTTTGCTTTCTCTGTCCTAAGTTACATCTTATTCTTCAAGTTATGCAAATAATTTCACAAGGCTGCTGCAATACCAATTCTATTGAGTTTGTGCACATAAACGAACAATTCTGATTCATCTTGTTCATTGCTCAAGCCCCTAGCTCAATATGTTCATAGATTTTAGTTTTGTATTTAGTTCTAAGAAAGTGCTTCAGTCTTTATCTTTGTTAATAGTTTAACACCCTTGTATCTATACTAGCAAACTTTACCTGAGACAAGAGATGACTATTATTGTACAAATCATTATTGAAAGAATTAAGAGATGTAGGGGAGAGCAGTAGTTTTGAGACACATAACCAAAAAGCATCTGGGAAGTATTTGTGCTTTTTATTTTTTTAATTATTTTTTTACATACCAGTTTCTAGTCCTTATGCAAGAAGGTTGGCTCTAATGTCACGTAAATGGTAGTAGGGGGAAAAAACCCCAGCTTGTTTGGTTATAAATAAGTTTGGATTGAGCTCTGGGCAACCTGGTTCAGTGGAAGATGTCCTTGTCCATGGCAGGGGGCTTGGAACTAGATGATCATTAAGGTTCCTTCCAACCCAAACTGTTCTCTGATTCTATATTATAATGACAATGAATAATTCTTCAAATGTATTTCACATCACCTCCTATTACACATTAAAGAATTAGTGATGCGATAGACAGAGAAGTCTTGATATGTTGCAGTTTTATGTAGCAGTCTTGATAGCAAAATTGACTATATCCCTTTCTGCAAATGGTGTTCAGCAAGCTATCAAACCATGTTACAAGTTTTCCTTATATATATTTAAAATGGCAAAGGTGCACCATCATTCAGTGAAAGAAATTGCAGTTGTCCCATGTGGGCTGGAGAGACTTGAGGCAGAACTGAGTTTGCCTATTCCAGTATATTTAAAAATATTGATCATTCTGTCATGCCTAATCATATCAGCTATGATGAGCCCTCAAATGAACAGTAGTTTAATGTAGATGCAGGCAGTACTATCATGTAATATATACCATCCAAAGTGGTTTTCCAGAGTTTAAGGTCTGGAAAGAATCTTCTGGGCTCTCATGTCTCCAGCTGCTTCTGTGGTACCATCCAGCAACCATAAGGTAGCAGTGTCAGTCTTATTGAACAGGGGGAGAGTGGTGAAGAGAGAGGTAGAGACGGTCATTCCTTAATTTCTTTCATCCTTCTGAGGTACTTACTGTAGCAGGACTAATCTACTAGGACTAGCTACTCTAACTAATCTTTACCCAGAAAAAAAATTTCCAGAGACAGACACCTCCATAGCCATAAATATATATAGTTTTAATATTTCCAAAGTTTATACTTTTAAACAATGACCCCATACGCCTGACACAGCTTGAGGGAAAAAGGAAGAAATTCACTTTTTACCTCGAGGTCAACAATTCTGTATTAGTTCATTATTTTTAGTGATAAAATTATTAGCGAGAATATATTAAACAATTTCCAGTCTCTTGATAATACATTATTTTGAAGTCAGGGGAACCTTAGGATATAAATTAACTGCTTGCAGACTTCTAACTACTGAATAAATATTTTAGGAGAAAAAATTATTTTAGTGTCAATATATTGGAATTATCAATTGCAGTTTATATAAACAATATGTGGTTGAAAGTGGTTTGTACTGCCTTGTTTAGGACTAAACATTTGGTATTGGAAGTAATGTACTTTTTAGAGGAAAGACGACAGCTTTTTGGTTCATAATTTTGGAAAAAATAACTAAAAGTGCAGAACAATTTATTTTGCTTTCGAAAGTGACAGATACACAATACCTTCTCTTCAGGCATCTGAAGATATGTACTTTATATTTGGCAGCACTCTACCTTTGACTTCTTATCATAAATGATCTTACACCACTGACCAGATGATATGCTTTTTAAGAAGTTATTTCAAGTCAGTGATCTTCCTTGTGATCAAGTCAGTGATACACTCAAAGACTTGAGTGTATTCTTTTATCAGTCTATCAACTATAGGAGCTTTTTTTTCCCTCATCGGTTATCCTTAATTCATATTTGCCTTGGTTTGTCTATGATGGACAGAAACTCCATTTGATGACTTGAATGCTATATAAAATAGAAGTTATGGTACAGATGAATTTTCCTTTTCATAGTATTTCTGCTTCTTTTGTTGTAATTTAAATATTCTAAATTTATTTTTATGTTCTAAATCCACTTTCTGTTTAATTATTTCTCTGCACTTGCTCCTGACAAACCTGTCTTCCTTATTTAGTTAGAAATACTTTTTAAAACTGAAGTCAGTAGCATCAAAAACTATTTAACATTTCCGCATCTTTTATTTTCATTTTTTGGAAGTATATTTTTTTAGTTATTTAACAAATATCAGGATTTAAGTCTTGCTTTTTTTTTTTTTTTTTTTTTTTTTAACATGTAACAAAAATGTCAAGTGCTCAGTAGACTTTCATCAGCATTCTGTGGTGGTGAAATCTATTGCATTCTCCAGCCTCAGCCCTGAGGTCCTAGCCTTTGGCAGCCTATATGATAAAAATGCAGTACATGGGAGGTACTGTTTGCGATCAATGTCCTTATGTCTCAGAAAACTAGAGAAGCTTCAAAGAATGTAAGTGAATGACTAACACAAAATACTTTATGAAAAATCATTCTGAATTATTCACTTCTGCTTTCATATGGTCCACTATATATTTAAGTATTGCAGCCACTATATAGTTCAAATAATGCCCACTAACCAGTTGTTACTGAAAGATTTTTTTGGTAACATTTTTCGTGTGAAAGTTGCCTACCTCTACCATAGTCTCAGATTTTCATGCTTTGAAATTCAAGATATAAGTATTTATCCTAGCAAGGGAATTTCAAGCAGAGAAGGTTGTAAAAGACTTTCTAACTCGTGAAAAATACACCAGCATGAGGTGAAGGTATTTTGGGAGAAACAAACAAGGTTTGTCAAAGCATTCACTTGTAACAGAGAATCTCATTTCCTTCTGTTTCTGGCTGAGATGAGTCTGAAGTGAGACCAAGTGAGTCTATCCACTAGACTATTGATATGGCACAAAGTCATAACTTTCTCTTCTTCTGTTCTATTAAACAAATTAATCATGAACCAGATTTTCCAAGTATTTTTTTCTTTATGAAAATCTTATTGAAAATATTTCAACATAAAATTTTAGGACATAAACTGATTGCTGTAAAATCATTGTGCTGCAGTTTCTCAACAGCTCCAATCATGATGGTGTTATAGCTGCAAAATATTATTTTTTAGTTCTTTTGCTTCCCCCCATTATTTGACTTTGTGTTTTCCAGAATTATTTCTATTTTACAGACAGTAAGACAAAAACTATTGTTAAAGGATCTAGTTGCACAATACAATGCTTCCAAAGTTCATAGGAGAGTTAAGAAAAAAAAAAAATCAAGAGAGCAGCAAGACTTTAAAAGATTCGAGAAATACGGCTGATTATTTCATCCAGTTGAAACAAAATTTAGCCTGCTTCTTCCTTGGAAGAGAAATTGTCATTTACAATCTAAAATGATGATAAGGATGCTATTTTATTCATTTCTGTGTATATATATATATATGTATCTGGTTTTGGAAGACTAAGAACAAATAAATGTGTAGAATATGTTCTATACGTACTACACTGCAATATGTACAACTTGTACCTCAAGTTGTATATATGTCATACAAATTTGCTTATACAAAGATCAACTTTGACACTAGTCGTGGTTATTAACTAAGCCTTTACAAGCACACATTTGGCGCCCTTCAAATCGAACACATTTATTTCCAGTATAATCAAACCTGTCCTATCATTCAAGGCATTACCTTTAAAAGGTTCCAGATGGTCATTGAGCGAAGATTCAGCATTTCCAATATGCAGAGATCTGTAATGTTTGACTAGAATGCTCACAGATGCAAAACACACTCTTTAAAAATAAGGCAATAGTGTTCTCTGAACAAATATTTTCTTGCCACTCAGGTCTTTATTGGCAAGAGGAAAGGAATTACCATACATGTTATTACCATACAATGTTTGATATTACCACATCTTCTATAGCTTTTGGGAGATATTATCTCCAACACTCTGGTTGCTCTGAGGTATTGTGGAGACTGACTAGCAAAGGTATGGTTTACTTAAAGTTTCCTCTTCAATATTTTAAGTAGAATATTTGCTATATTCTTTTAAGGATTTTAAAAAAAGATTAGCAGTATCATTCCTAAGCCTTAGCTCCTTGATAGTAAATCCATTGCCCAAGGAATTCTTTTATGTATTCAGAAATGTATCCATGTCCTTCAGGAAAGCTTTATGACTGTCTCAGAAAAATAACCTTTATCTTTTGTACTGGTCTCTTTATTTTGTCTTTCATTCTGATCCTTGAGGTATAGATTTTCTTTTCTAATCAAATCATGGTAAACTATGGTAAATCAAATCATGGTAGACTAGGAGCTGGTGCATAGAGCTAAAGCTTAAAACTACAAAAGAATTATTTGTAAACAAATGAAATTACTTTAAAATGTTATATCTTTTGAAATATTGATTAGAATTTTTTGCAGCACTTCAGAACTCTGATGAAATGATTGCCTAATCCAACATACCAAACCATGTTCCAGTGCACCAGGACAAATGGATAGGTATGTTACAATCACACCTAATATGTAGTTAAATTGAAAAATGCATGTAATAAAAAAAAATATTTTTACCCAACATGTTACCATCAATGGATTTTTAAAGTGTCTTTGCTTGTTCGTCAGCCATGCTATATTTGCTTTCTAATCTGCATCCCACAAGAATATAACGGACCCAATCCTAATTGTAGTGTCTACAGTAGTGGCAAGTGTAATGTAAACATCTGGAGGATGGTAATATGATTTTTTTTTTCTCAACCAGTGTGCACTTTTTTTTGTCAGTTTCAAAATGAACAAAAGTGAATTTGCTACCTGAATAAACTGGATACAAAAATTATTGATATGAAAAAAATAAGGACCCCTTAGGCCATAGGTCTTCTGAGTGCCTTTTGAAATGCTTTGCTTTGATTTAAAATGTCTGTATTGGGTTATAAAACACTTCCGTATGAATAGAAGTGAATGCATTGGACAGTGTATTCTAAAAGTTTTTGCTATATTGTGGTTTGTGAGACAACATTTGCATTCATTATAGAAGCAAAGATCGAGCAGAATAAATGCAAAGCCTATTAAGTCAGCAATATGAATCTACTGATGATAATAAGAAAAAATGGTGAAGTTTGGTTTATTTTACTGTATTTACAGATTTAAAATTCCTTGACTTATGGAGCATTAATAAGATCATATGTTCAATTTTCCTGGGCCATTTTATTTGTTGTATTGACAGAAGACAGCTGATGGCACCTGACATGAACCAGGATTTTATAGTTATGATATTAATTACGAGGCTACAAAGCAGACTCTGAAGAGTTATCATGGTGTTTGTCATGCTGAAAATCTAATAGTGCAAAGTCCTTTGGGTTTGTCTGTAACACTGAGTGCTCTGGTGTTAGACACATTTTATCTGAAGAATGGACAGTTACTTGTGCAAAGAAATCACACCTCCTAGGATTGGAGTATCTAGGGAAAGATAGATAGACCAGGAAAAGCATCTGTAAAAGCTGAGTAAGTAAATTCCTGGCAAATATGGGAAGAAGAATGGAGGGTAAATATGCTGGAGAGCAGAAATATTCTTGGTAATGGTTTCAAATCTACTGACCTACTTTGCTCTTTTGCATACCAATGTGGAAGGGAGAAGGACTGTTAGACATCTAACATCATTGAATGGATTTTTGGATACTTTAGCAGCCGTCTAAATGTATTTGATGATTTGCATTGGCATAATATCTGTTGAGTGTAGGTTTGCAATCATAAGCAATAATAATTATTATTCATTCACTAGATGTTCCTTAAACTTGCAACCTTATTGTTATGGTAAATTTGCCAAGTAAGTCATTTTTACATTAGTAGCCTTTTATAGAGACTTTTTTCTGTTTTTTTTTTTCTTTTTTTTTCCCCTCTCAGAATCCTTATTCTGCAATTGGATTGTTTCCTTACTCTTCAAATTCTTGGTTTATAAATGTGTACCTCCGCAAAAGAATAAAATCTGGTTTGAGATTTTCTGTTTTATCAACAGTGTTAAGAACAGCTTTTTTTTTCATTTATTGACTAAAATTTCTATTGTTTTACTATTACATTTTATCTTCTGTGTGCTTTAACAATGACCATGAACATCCATGATTGTTGCCTATTACCTTACATGACAATTGAACAGTCTCTGCAGAGCTGTTTGCTATTTCATTTGAAAAAAAATTGGTAACAATAGTAACTTTGTATTTTTCTTTTCAAGCTGTATATTCTTGATAATGCTGTTTTCCCTGTTTATCTTCTTTTTTCTTTTTTTTTTTTTCTGGTTAACATTTGGTCTAGTTGTCAGCAATCTCATTTAAATGATTTAATTTTTTTATTTGCTTGTGAAAAATTTTGAATTCACTTTGATTCATTTCCTATAATACTTTCTATATTGGAGGTTTTTTTAATTATTCATTTTGCATGTAATCATATATGATGTGGACATTTGGCAATTCAGTTCATAAGGCACTGTCACATAAATAATGTATTTCTAGACTTCTGCACATGCCTATTAACCTGATTGACCTCAAACCCCTTTCCAATTTGTAAGAAGTTTCCTTCTATAGCAACAATTTATACTTTGCACCTGATCCAGTCTTTTTATCCAGTAACCCATTTTAACCCTTATTCTTTACCTCAACCACTAATCTCTAGTTTGGAACCTTGTCAAATACTTTTGAAAATCTGAGTATATTACATCCTCTGAATTCCTCTTATCTCTTACAGCAGCAATATCTTCAAAGAACTCCAATGGGCTTGATAAGCAAAACAGTTCCCTGCCAGAGTCCTTGCTAGTTATCCTTAATCAAACTATGCTTCTCCAGGTGTTCTCCCTGCTGCAAAAGCCTGTGTGAAACAGTTTAAATTATTTTCTTCGTTAAGTACTATCTACAGTCTGCTGTTAAGACATTTCTGATTACTTCAAGTTTAAATCCACAGTTTTCCTTGGCTTTAGCTAATGTTGTTTTCTGTCTAACTGGCGTATATGCTATGACAATATTTTTTTCTCACACTTTAAATATTATTACAAATAGATGATTAATGTTTGATTTGTATCTGGTCTAACCAGATCTGCTACTGTGAGCTGTGTTTGACACTTAAAGAGAACCTTGCAAAGCAGTTCTGCTGTCTGTTGAGCAGATCAATTGCTGCTTTAACAAATTGCACAGAGAATCTACTATAATGACTTGAAATTTTAGTCAAAATTTATATTAATTTTTGTTCAGTTTTGGATCACTTCTAAATTCACACCTGCAGTAGGTTGACCCTGTCTGGACGCCAGGTACCCACTAAAGCTGGTCCCTCACTCCTCTCTGCAACTGGACAAAGGAGAGAAGATATAATGAAGGGTTCATGACTTGAGATAAGGACCTGAAGAGATCACTTACTGATCACCATCATGGGCAAAACAGACTTTAAGTGGGGATATTAATTAAATTCATTACTAACAGAATCAGAGCAGGAGAATGAGAGTAAAATAAATCTTAAAAACACCTTCTCCCCACCCCTCCTTTCTTCCCAAGTTCTACTTTCTCCCCCTCAGTGGTACAGGGAGACAGAGAGTGGGGGTTACAGTTGGTTCATCAGAGGTTGTTTCTGTCACTGCTCAGGGAGAGGAGTCCTTCCCCTACCACCTGTGAGGTCCCTCCCACGGGAGACAGTCCTTCATGGACCTTTCCATGAGGTCCATCCCACGGGCAACAGTTCTTCATGAAACTGCTGCAATGTGGGTCACTTTTCCATGGGGTGCAGTCCTTCAGGCACCTGCTACTCCAGTGTGGGTCCCCTACAGAGCCACAAGTCCTACTAAGAAACCCTGCTCCAGTGTGGGCTTCTGTCCACAGGTCAGCAGGTCTCAGCCAGGACCCTGCTCCATCCTGGGCCTCCCATGGAGTCACAGCCTCCTTTGGGCATCCACCTGCTCCAGTATGGGTCTCCTCCATGGGCTGCAGATGGATCCCTGCACCCCAATGGACCTCCATGAGCTGCAGGGGGGCGTTGCTCCACCATGGGCTGCACCACGGGCTGCAATGAAACCTCAGCTCCGGTGCCTGGAGCACCTCCTCCCCCTCCTTCTGCACTGACCTTGGTGTCTGCATGGTTGTTAACATATTCTCACTTTGCTCTTCTCTGGCTGCAATTTTCATCTGCACAACATTTTTTCTTTCTTAAATATGTTATCACAGAAGTGTTATTATAAGTCCTGATTGGCTCGGCCTTGGAAGAGTGGCGGGTCCGTCCTGAAACCGGCTAGCATTGGCTCTGATGGACACTGGGAGAAGCTTCTGGCAACTTCTCACAGAAGCCACCCCTGTAGCCTCACTGCTACCAAAACCTGGCCATGCAAACCCAATACAGCACCAAATGATGTCAGGGGTGTGTTCTCTTTTGAAAAACACTGATAATTTATGTGAGGGATAAGTCTCCTTATTATTCATCAACAAATGTTGTAAAAATTAAGACTCCAGTTGCCATGTTCTTTAGCTTTTGTCTCTTATTCCAGTATGTACTGTCCTGACAACTTTACTAACCAAGTGTAAAAGTCATCCAGATATTTTATTTTTCAATAACTGTTCTGTGAACTGTTATGTAAATTTATATAACTCCACTAGTAGATACATAAGATGTGATCAGATATATGACAATAAATCTATCAGGGGAAGGGAAGAACTCTCCCCTCC
This sequence comes from Pipra filicauda, assembly GCF_003945595.2. Classification (NCBI taxonomy): domain Eukaryota; kingdom Metazoa; phylum Chordata; class Aves; order Passeriformes; family Pipridae; genus Pipra; species Pipra filicauda. The sequence goes on along the minus strand of NW_024103751.1, from coordinate 2,445,348 downwards.
CCTCCCCTGCCCTTCCCTCCCCCAACATCAGTCTGTAAAAGTCAGGTTTGACTGATTATTTTCTTTATTTTGGTCTCACATTTTTATTCTTTACCTTCTTGAGGGGTCAGTAAACAACACACTAAACAGTCCTTCTGCGTGAGAGATCAGAAATACCTTACAGACTGTTCTTCAGCAGTACCTGTCAAGACATCAGAAACGAGTGTCTTAAGAGATTCATTCCCTCTACAGAGCAGTCTGAGGTACAAGGGTGTGTGATACATAACATGATTTGCCTGTCTTAGTGGTACATCATTTGTCCATTGCTGACTGTGTTGGGGTGAGGTTGTCAACACAATCCCACTTGTAAACATTTTTGGTCTCACCAGACCATGTAAGATTGGCCTTCATTTGTAACTAACCTGCCTTTCTGCAGGTTGCCAGCCACAGTTCTGTAATGGACTGGCATTAGACAAAGCTTAGATAATTAGATAATGGAAATGGCAAGTACTTAATCCTTCCCTTCATCCATATGTCTGTCTTTCCTTCTGTCTGCCGTGCCTTTCTTTGCTCTGTTTGGTTTCACTAAAAGTTGTCTGCTTAGGTACTTGCCAGAGACTTCAGCACCAACCACTTGAGTCATTGCAGCTGAAGGAAGTATATCGTAGGCTTGTTTCTCAAAAATCGCGTTTAACTTTTATCAGGCCTCTCTGAAGCATTTACTTTACTGCCACAAGGGATAGAGTCTCCTGTGCACAAAAGAGCCACATAAGCAATTTCTGTCTGAAATGGAAAATTTCCTTGTCATCCTACTGCCTCCATCTTCTGAGCTGCTGTGACTGAATCTGGCTACAGTTGTTCAATAGTTCTTTTTGCATCTGACATGCTTTATTGTTGCTCTTGATTGAGATAACACTAAGTACCTCTACTATCAGGAGAAGCCTGAAAATCTACAAGTGGGGTGCAATTTCTCTTGCTTAAAATGATGCCTAAATTGCTGTTTGCTTTCAGCGGTGCTTAACTGATGACTTTATAGTGGGAATAATTTTTCTTTATGATTCTTTCTCTCCACTCTCATAGCTAAAAAAATTTTCAGGTATATGATAATTGCTCCGACTTTGAATACTGGTTCCTGGGAATGATTTATATTTGCAGTTCTCTGATGGGCCTATAAGAATAGATTTAACAGAAATTTGCACTGACAGTTTATGACACTATACTGTCTCTGACAAAGTTGCAGTAGATAATTTTTAAGGGAAAAAAATCCTCATTTTGATGCGGTTGTATGACAACAAAAATTTTAAATATAATAATTGGGAAATAATATTGGGAGGTTTAGGAATAAATCTATAAAACAATTTATTCAATTTTCTTGTAATTTTCTCCATTTTTATGACTGTAACTTTCACCATAAGGAAAACATTCTTTTTTTGTAACAGAACTTTGCCACCTCTTGAACATGATATTGGTTTTCTCTTCTCATGCCTCAAGCTGAATGCATCAGCTCCTTACCATGTGCCTTAGGTCTGTGCGCTGTTGACTTCAACTGAAAAAGTTAGGACTGGCTCAGAGCTGTCTGCTTGGACCACAGGCAGGACCTGACAAAACTGGCTAAGGTTGTCCACAGTATGTCCATAAGGTTTCTCAATATGTGCAAGCAAAGTCAGTTCATACGTTTATAGCACTTCGTAGATATCTTGTGACTGAGAAACAGGCCTGAGCACTGAGAGAATCAAACTGCAGAGTATTATCAGTTCTGTGCCGACGTTGGCTGGAAGAATTCAGGGTCAAGAACCTTCTGTTAAAGAGTATCTGTATCTGAAATCTGTCTAGATTTTATAAAGATAAATCCTTTATAATAATTAACCAGTTGATAGTTATTTTTAATTTTTATGAATTAAAGTGAAAATTGGGTCAATTAAAGCTTTGACAAACATCACAAATTCAGGATATTTTCTGAAAATACAGGCGTTAATCTTTATTTATAGCATAAAATTATGCTTAAGGGAAAATTGCATTGCAATATTGAGGATTGTTTTGGAAGACTTTTCTCCTTAGTGTCTATCTCCAGTGTCTGGACTGAGTAGAGCAGGAGTCCATAGCAGATAAGCATGTCTGTCTAAAGGCATGGATTCAGAGTCCTCAGAGTTCATGGACACACTATTAGATTTCTCCTCCTTCTAACTGATAAGCATTTTAGTTATCATTTTGAAAACATTTTCACTGAAAACTGAGGATAGGATGACCTCCAAAAAAGAGGATTCTTCAGTGCATTCACTTTCATAAAATATGTTTTTTTTAAGCTAGTACTTATATATAGAGGCAAGGTCTGCATAATGCTGAGAATACATATTTCTTGAAATTCATAAAACAGTAAATGCTTACAGGACTTAAAAAGGATTTGCCTTACAATATTGTGTGAAAAAATTAAGTTTCTAATTTGATCCATACAGCAGAACATAATTATATTACCTTCTTCTCATGATGCATGAACACTTTTTTTTTTGTTTTGTTTTGGTTTTTTGTTTGTTTGTTTGGGGTTTTTGTTGTTTGGTTTTTTTTTAATGATATTATCCTTCATATTATCTTGCCAGTAGCAGAACTCTGTATCCTTATTGTCTTTGAACTGGATCAGAAATGAAAATTCCTCCTCCAACCCTCATCAGCATTTTACTTTCAGTATTATTATTTTAACTTGGTTCAATTTTCTGATCCAGTTCACTCTGTGGCTCTATAGACAGTTTTATTTACAAAAGCAAGCAAGCAGCACAGATGTGGAAACAAGCATAAGGCAGAGAGAGGAAAATAACTGCTTAAACTTGTAATGCTGCAGAGAGAAACGTCCGCGGACACACAGACTCAGTTAAACATTTATGAAGAGCTGTGCACACATCTAGAATCAGTGCAATTTTTCTTTCTTTCATAAAGCACTTGTCATCAATCTTCTGCAAGCAGTAAGTGAAAAGAGAAGCTGTCATCTCTGCCATGGTATTTGCCTTATACCCTGAAGGCAGCAAACATCAGCTCAGTTCTCTTAAACACCAGGCCTTTCTACTTTGCCTTTTGATAGCCAGAAGTTTTAGGTTGTCTGTCACGGAGTTCAACATAAAGATGTGTTAGATTTTTTTCCCTTCCTTCATTTTAAGGATCCAAAGAATGATGCCCTTCTCTCATCCCAGCTGTGTTCAGTACCTGCTAGACAAAGAAAAAAAACTGTAGCTGGATAGCAGTCAGGAAAACTATATGCAGGACATAAAAATATGATTTAGCATAATATACTAAACAAAATACAATAGGTCTACGGAAGAAAATGTCAGTGAAACATATGGTTTGACTTTGCAGTCTTTCAGAGAATAAAAGTTGTGCCTCAAGAATTACAGTCTCAAGCTTTCAACCTTCATTTACTGAGATGATTGCATGATATTAAGCATTGTGTTCTTCAGCATCTGGATGTAATGAGATGCTTTAAGGAGAGTGTCATTCTTGATATTCTGCCATAGCTCTAAATTGCTTATTCTCTACCAGTTTGCATTACAAATGTGTTTCTTTGCCTAAAGTAACATTAAAAATATATATATTCTATTTTGTTAGAAAACTCACCATTAGTATATATGGTTTACAGACTCATGCTCCAAATTATGAAATGAGTATATAACAATCTTTGTGGGTAATTGAGAAAATAATAGAGTTTGTATTGTTTGTCAGATAAATGAAAAAAAGAAAGATTTTACAAAAGGGCTCTTATCCCTGTTCCAAATTCTAACAACCCCAAAGGAATCAGTATCTGATAAATCATAACAGCTATTTTTAGTCTCTTGTGTAACAACCTACTTCATAGCTTTCAGAAACTTCTAACTCATAAATTGCCTTGGTGCTCTGCAGTAGCTTTTGTGGAGCTATTAGAATTTAGTCGGTATGTTTCTTTAAAAAGTATAGTGTTTCATTTCTTTAAACATTTTTCCAGCTTTCAAAAGACTTCAGTATAAACAAATAAAATGTTAGTTCTAGGAAGTGAAGACTAAGATCCTGGTTTTGAACTAATATGAACTGTCATACTAAATGTAGAGTACAGAAGAAACATAGGTATTGATTAGGATTAGACTGGCAATCCATATTTTCCAGCATTCTATCTCTGTAAATGTACAATATAGGGTGCCGCAGAGACAGATGTAAGAAAGCTTTCAGGAGACAAGTTTTGAATTGCTGTTCATACAGCAAGATAGGGTGTCAAAACAGTGAACAAAATGCTCAATTGGAGTGTGCTGCTTTATTTCCAAAAAAATAAATATTTATCTTATTTTTGTTGTTCTGCAGCACATTGGCATTTTAACTGAGCTATGTATATTAACCCTTATTAAAAAAAATTAAATCCTTATGAAATAATTGAAAGCTCATGAGCTTTCAGAAAAATGCTGGGATACATAATTCTCATTGAAATTGATGAACATTATCAAATAATTTAAAATTTAGACCTGCAATGGCTATATTTGTACTGGAAAATTTTAGTGACAAATACAGAGGATCATTCAATGATTTTGAGCCTGGATAACACAGGACAACAACCTAGATGCATACTGGCCATGTCTAAACTGTCTACCTGTAACTGCTTTCCCTTTTTTTAAATTCAAGATGGCGTCCAGAAATTGTGTAAGAGACTTATACTTGGTCCATGTTAAAACTCCATTAATGACCATTCTAACAGTTTTACAGATTAGAATATTTTGTCCCAGTGCCTGGAAATGTTCTACAGCAGTGTTTGTTTCACTAACACCAGAATCACAGTTTGGGTTGGATGGAACATTCAAAAATCATCTAATTCCACCTCCCCTGCCATGAATGGAGGCACCTTCCATTACTTCAGGCTAGTCAAAGCCTCATCCAACCTGATCTTGAACACATTCATGGATGGGGAGTACACAACTTCTCTAGAAAACTTGTTCCAGTGCCTCACCACCCTCATAGTAAAGAATTTCTTAATATCTAGTCTGAACCTACCCTCTTGAAGTTTACAGCCATTTCCCTTGTCCTATCACTACATCCACTTGTAAAAAGTCCCTCTCCATCTCTCTTATAGTCCCCCTTTAGGTACCAGAAGGCACCTATAAGGTCTCCCCTTCTCTTATGGAAGGCAGAACTCCAAGTGGAGTCTCATGAGAGCAGATTAGAAGGGGAGAATCTTCTCCCTTGACCTGCTGGCCATGCTTCTTTTGATGCAGCCTAGAGTGAGATCTGCTTTTTTATCAGCAAGCACAAATTGCTGGCTCATATTCAGTCTTTCATCCCCTAGGACACCCCAAGCTCTCTGCAGAGCAGCTCTGTGTGGCATAAATTTTCTTAGATTACAAAAGGTAGCCAACGCACACTGAAGTTTCATGAAGGTATATGTTAAGAGATGGCATTTTCAAAATGCATTTGAAATTTGCCTTGCAATTTCAAATAGACATTTGACTAAAATGTATTGCATTCTGTATACTATGAAAAACAGAAACTATACTGACAACATTTTAAAAGCCTAAAACCATTGCTAAAAATGAAATATAACAACTGGCCTGATGAAGTCATTCTTCAAATTTATGCTACAAAATTTTGTCTAAACTGCTCAGAATACATACAATTAATCTTTTAAAGGATTGCAGAAGTCCTTTTGTTGCTCTTTTCTGAGGCTATCCATATAAATGAATTGTATTATTTTCCTTTATTTACGATCCATTCATTATTTGGGGTAAATTTCACTTGCCCTTTTCTTACTCTATCCTAGTCTTTCTAGTTATCACAATTTTCTGGGGAAATTGTTTCACATTTGCTTATAAAGTAACTTCCTTTAAATGAAATGTCAGCAGGCAACAGTAATTGAGTAAAAATATGGGTTCACTGTGTATCCTTCTCTTATAAGTCCTACGCACTATGAGATTGTTTAACAACTAAAACTTAAAATGATGCTTTCATAGACTAGACTGAGTCTGTAGAATTCAATCTTGCTGAAAAATAATGATACATAATGTAACATTGACCTCATGTTTTCCTGAGGTTCATTTGATAAAGACCCTTAGTAGTTCCTTCTCAATCAGTATGATAACTCCACTGATCAAAAACGGTAAGATATTGAAAGGTAAAAATGTCTCACAGCAGAAAAGAAGTTCCATTTCTATAAAAATGTCATGTAGCTACTCTAATAATAAAATCTATTTCATGGTCTGTGTAGAATTTTTGCATTAGGTTTAGAATACATACCCTCAGATTTACATTGTTAGAAAGTATGACTGGCATTTGGGGGTTGTGTGGGGTGATAGGAAAAAGAATGTAATTCTTTAGTATTTCCCAGGTTAAAAAATGAAAATTAATTTTTTGTCAATAATTTAAAAATACAGAGTATATTTTATAAGGTTATTTAATGCTCAGTCCTTTTCTTCTGTCTTTCTTTTTCTTTTATTTTTAAATCTTTTTCTTCAATCTTTTGTTTTTTCTTGGTGTAAAGAGGAAAAAGAAGCGAATATGTGATGAGAGGTGATGCAGAAAAATCAGTTCCATGGGACAGACATAAAAAAGCTTTTCCATCCCATCAATTCCATGAGACAAAGAATAGGAAAAGTGTATCCATTTAAAGCCTTCAACATGTCAGTTTTTCTAGGTTGTTAATATTTCTATGCAAGTATGTTGGAGAAATCTATGTGCAAAATAGCTCTCTATTTTTAAAGTCTTCTCTTATTCCTATTAGACTGCTAATAGTTCACAGGAAACAACACTGAATGACATTCCTAATGTATGTTTAGAAATGGTTGAACATTAGCTCTGAAAAATGTAATGGTAAAAGGTATATGTTTCCCATGAGAATATATTTGGATAAGGAGTTCCAGCCTATATCCTAAGAGAACTCAGTTTATTTCCTGGGATGTGAGCACATATGTGGTGAGTTGACCTCGACTAAGTGCCAGGTGCCCACTCAGCTGCTCTATCTCTCCCACCCTCGACAGGTCAGGAGGACAAGATATGATGAAAAGCTCATGGGTTGAGATAAAGATCACCTACTGATTACTTACCAGTTACTATCATGAGCAAAACAGACTCATCTTGGGGAAATTAATTTCATTTATTGTCAACCAAGGAGAATAGGATAATGAGTTATAAGAAGTCTGAAAAACACCTCCCTTCCATCCTTCTGTTCTTCCCAAGTTCAATATCACTCCCAATTCTTCTACCTGTCTCCACCAAGTGGCACAGTGGCACAGGGAATGGGGTTATGGTCAATTCATAATGCTTGATCTTTGCTGCTTTTTCCTCCTCATGCTCTTCCCTTGCTTCAGTGTGGAGTCCAGATCATGGGAGACACACTTTCATAAGCTTTTCCAACATGGGTCCTCTCCACAGGGTGCAGTCCTTCGGGAAGGGACTGCCCCAGTGGGGGTCACCTGCTGGGTGATAGGTCTTGCCAGAAAAATTGCTTCTGCCTGGACTTCTCTCCATAGGCCACAGGTCCTACCAGAAGCCTGCTCTGTTGTGGGTTCTCTACGGGGTAGCAGTTTCCTTCAGGGTACATTCACTTCCTCTGGCTTGGGGTCCTCCAGAGGCTGCAGGTGGACACCTGCTCCATCACAGACCTCCATGAGCTGCAGGGGCACAGCCTGCTTCACCAGGGTCTACATCACAAACTGCAAGGATACCTCTGGTGCAGCTCCTGGAGCTCCTCCTTCTGCTCCTGCTCCACTGACCTTGGCATCACAGTTTTTGTTCTCACGTGTTCTCAGTCTTCTCTCTCAACTATTGTTGTGCAGGGTTTTTTACCTTTTCTTAGATGTATTATCACAGAGGTGCTACAAATGTCACTAGTGGAGTCAACTGTGGCCAAAGTGGGTCATTGGAGCCAGCTGAAACTGGCTGTGTGGAACATGGGGACAACTTCTGGCATCTTCCTCATGGAAGTCAGTCCCAAGACCCCAACTGCTACCAAAGTCTTTCCATGTAAACCCAGTAAATTATGTCAGATTTTATAGCATTTTGTTGAGGTTGAGAAAATAATTAGAGAAATTCTTAGAGATCTGAGAAGTCTAATTAATTTCCTGAGGCATACTTAAATAAACTCAATAGCAAGTCTTGTCCAGAATGATTAAGCATCCTACCTAGTCACAATCCTAGCTTAATTTTAACATAACTAAGAGTACATATTTTGAAAACCTGCTGTTTTTAAAGAAAGTTTTGCAAAATCATGAAATCTATAGATGATGTAAATGCAGAATCATTACTCACACAATATTATTGTACTAGAATTAGCTGAAAAAAGTAGGAGATTGGCTTGAAATATTTTTTAAAGGTATGGATTTCAAGCAGCAACTAGTGAAATGCTGGAATTTGTTGCCTCAGGTAATTGTAGAGACAGACAATATCAACAGATAAAAAATGGATTATACAACTCAAGGACTATAAATAAATAAAGAAGACCTAGAAAATTATGTACCTCCCAAGAGCAGAAATTGACTTGTAAATTTCAGGAATATTTTAAACAAAGAACTGGCTTTATCAAGGGTTGTTTTGGTTTTGTGGGGGGTTTGGGTTTTTTTGGGGGGGTTTATTTCTGTTGGTTTTTTTTGTTGTTGTTGTATTTTGTTTTGTTGTGCTATTGCACAACTTTGGTTTAGTCTGATCTATTGTTTTATTTCTGGTTCATCTTTTAGGACACAATTTCAGTTCTAACAATGGTGTAGAGATGAGGGGATATTCAATAACCATCTGAACTGAATTGATATATGACTGAAATTCCGGGTTTTTGTATATATCTATGACTGTAGCTTCTAAATGCAGGAAACTGTCTTTGCACAATGACAGTTAATGTTGATTTTTTAGAAAATGGCTTGGATGATGCATGTGATAACGTTACTTTACAGTAATTTACAATGGCACAATAGTCCCATTAACAAGTGATTCACATGAACTGGAAGCTTTTTTTTAATATTTACAACACAATAGGCCTCTACTTCTCTTGAAATAATGATGTTCATCACAAATCATTGTGCTAGGATTTATGTTTTAAGTTTTTCCTTTATTAATTTTCTCTTTCCATGCTGGCCCTTTCACATTTTGTCTAACACAACGACATTATTGTTGCTGACAGTAACTTTTAACCACAGCTGCAGCCAACCTGCTGCTGCAATGATTGTAGTAGAAGTGTGGACAAGGACCACATTCAGTGATTTTTTTTTTTTTTGACAAAGTCTTGGGTGATAGTATAATTGCTGATCTTTCTCCTGTTCTGCAGTTGTAGTTAATGGTTAACTGCATCTGTATATGAAACTCACTCTTCTGTAGAATAGGATAAAATATATAAAGCTGATAAGAAGGAATGTTTGTAGTTTGTACACAACTTCAGTAACAAGTGATTGCTGGGGGCTATTACATGTCCTAAAAATGAGACACTTGTCGCTAACTGATGCTCCATTTGGAAGATGATTTCATTACAGAATAGGGGTGTGTACTTCTCCCTTAATTCTGTGAGGAAATAAAGGGATCTTGAAGCATATATAAAGAAAGAAAACAGAAATTTATTTCAAATAAATTTATTTTTTCAGGTGTGCCCTGGGCAGCTGCTGCAAACGATCCATTATTAACAGTCCATCAGAAATGACATAGAGAGTGTAGAATACACAGTTTTGATTATCCTCACATAGTGATAAACTGGTCCTGGCCTCTGTAACTAGGACACATGACAACTGCTCAAAACTATCATTAAGAAAACTGTATGTACATAGAGTAAACAGACACAGATATTTACCAAAATGCTGTGGGTTTAGTTTAAAACAAAATAATAAAAAGATACAAGATATGGAAGTATATTTCTTGTTGTTATTTCTTGTAATGCCCAAAATGAAAATTTGAGAAAACTGATATGTTCCACCAAGAAAATACTGAAAAATCTATACGTTCCTTTCTCAGTAGTTTTAGGCTAGAGTTATTTCTTTTATTGTGAAAACAATCCCAAACTTTCACATTTTTTGCCCCAAACAAATAGTGGAGAAAAACACCAAGTCTAAATTTCTATTGATTTTTCCCAAATACTTTGATGTGATTCATGTTTAAGAGTCCATACCCTAAACTGAAGACTTGCACTTATATTTTTAAATACCTTTGAGATCCTTGAGCAAATGACTATATGTTTGTCAAGTGAATATTTCCAAGTTTGTGTAGCATATAACATGATTCTAGAAACGTGAGATAGACATGCTGTACCTAATTACAGAAACATGGCTTGTAACCCTGTGAACCAAGACCATCCCTTCTTTAGGCATGAAAGTAAGGCTTTGAGTTATGAGCTCTTGCATCAGACTAGACTGATATCTGTGTCTGGATAGCTTTTCATCCCTTCTCATCCAGCTGGTGTTACTACCCCTGTAACAGACAAAATATGTCCAGACTTTAGCTGGAGCAGTTCACAGCCAGGAGTATTAAACCCAGTTGTCATTTCTTACGGTTCAGTACACTTGACTATGAAAGGTGGCAGTTCAGGACCCTCCTTACAATATATGTTGGTTTTAACTGCCACAACTGAGGTAGCTGCCAGTTCCCACTGTGTCGAGAAACATCTTTGTGAGAACAGATTTGGCAAGATTGTCAAAACACCAAAAAGAACTATGAAACTGTAGGAATACAGCTGCTGGAATTTGGCAGCAGAAATAAAATTCTGGCTGGATACAAAGATAGAAAACACACTTAACAAATTTGGGAATTAATGAAATCTGTTGGGAATATGATGTATCTACTTGCTTGGTAGAGGTTTTCATATGCTACACGAGGATGCTTCACAATTACATTCATTTAGCACTTTTATAATCTCTTACCTCAAGATTCTGTAAATTTGAGCCTATCATTTGGATGCTAACCTGTCAGGTGTGATAACATGGAAAACTATATATAAAACTATAAATCAGACAGTCCAGTCAGCTGCACAATGACACAAAATACCCTTGTATGGGTGTCTCACATGCCAGTTCATTAGAAATTATAATAGTTTGATTTGTGCTAGATCAGATCATGGTAAGTAGGAGGTAGGCAGAATTAGAATTAGCATTGTTATTATTCTGGAAGTAGAGTTCATCTCAGCAATTTATCTTCTGTCATCTATATGTGAAGCGTTTGTGTAGAAATTCTCTCAGATATTTTAAATGCAAAGGTGTAAGATGAGTGTGTTTCCATGATAGTCAAAAAACCTCAGTCAAACAAATTCAGTTGATCTCAGATCTATGCACTGTAAAAGTGATGTTAATTAGGGCTCAGTAGTAAAAGAGGCAGATGGAAGAGAGACAGAGGATTGAATTCGCTGAAATGATTTCTTTTTCTAAGACGTAGGATAAACAGCTTCACCTCGAGATGAGCCCAATTCAGTCAGAAAAGGTAGATGCCTTAGAATCTTTATTATGCCATTTTGAAGCTCTGTCATGATACTGGTGAGACAGATATGCCCCAATCATTTGTTGATGTAGCTTAAAAGTCTGGTAGTGATAAAGGATTTCCATGTGTTTTCTTGATTTTCTTATATGATGGATGTGAGAGGTGTTAGCACACACTGCAGACAGTCCTTTAGTGCTCCCTGGGAGGTAAGGATATGTCAGCAATTGCAGAGACTAGATCTTCTAGAAGAGTATTGTAACAGAGCAGGAGAATTATGTGGTGGTACAGGGCAGCTGCGCTGTTTGATTCCAAATTTTCCTTGGTATCAGCTCTCACATAAAAATTTAAGCCCATTACAGTTCTGTAGACAAGTACAAAATGCACAGTGCTCTTATTTCCCTTAAAGAACTTATTTCACTATTGACTTGGCAGGACTTGTGAAACTTCAATACATTCTTTGAGGTCTTTCTGCTTGCACAAGCATTTAACTTAATCTTTTATAATACTTCAATATGGATCTTTGAGGGGTGCTTCAAGTTTGCTTTCAGGGGATGCTTGTTAGTATCTTCTTAGCTCACTGAGTTTCTTCCCCCCCCCACTTGTGTTTCTGTAGAATCAAGAATTTTATTTCTACATGATAGGCCTGTATTTTCTGGTTAGCAGAGTGAAAGAGAGAATGTGAGATCAGACCCTTAACTGATGTAAACTAGTGGGTTTTTTTGTTCCTTTAAGTAAAAGTTTTTAACAGGTTACTTTATTCACAGTTTTCAGAAAGTGAGATTTTGGCCAATGGAATTTAAGGAAATCTGCCTAAGAAAAGTGATCTCGTTTTGTTCACTTATCCAAGAAGGAAAACAAAATCAGAGCCACTATTTCCCACCTTGCTTTCTTTAACATCTTGCTTTTCTGTCTCCAGAAACCCAAGTAAATTTTAGACAATTGCACCTTGATTCTGAATTTTTTGGGATCCCTTTTGAAATGAAAGTTGGCCTCTTTTTAAAGATAAGAGTAGTATATTAAAATATGTTTCAAGAGGGGTTTGCTACAACAAAAGCAGCTGTTCTTCAATTCTCTTTGTGTCTCCTTCTATTTAACAGCTCTTCTTTTAGCCACATTGTCCTGTAGCTCAGTGATGGGCATTTTGCAGTGGACAGTCAGTAGTATTAAACATAAGATAATTGGGAATAGGAGTGGTGGAGTTGGAGTGGTTTAGTGAGAAAGAAGGGGACAAGGAAAAGGACAGAGGGAGAGCTTGCCTTGTAGCATTGCTTCTTACCAATCCAGGAAACTCAGACTCGACAGAGACTTTTTTCTGAGATTCATGCCTTGCTCCTTCCTTCAAAACTCAGACCATGCAGAGCTGTTGGTCTCTGTCTCTCCTAATAATTTTCGTTCTGCTATCATATATAAGTTGAGCAGCAGATACACGTGATATCTGCAAGCTAGGGTTTTTCAGATGGCTAGATCTACAAATTTCCATAGAAAGTTTTTAGAGGAAGTTCACTCAGTTACTGGATATGTTTTCTTACTCCTTTCAGTCAAATGAATGTAGTTCTAGGGGGGTTGTTCTACACAGTGTCAAGGGACTCTATTTTAAAATAGCATAAATTAATGTGAATTTTTGTAGGCATTACATTTCTGAAATAAAATGGTAGCATGTGTTGTGCATTTTAGACTATACAAGCTTAACGTATGATAGTATTTTGCAGGAACTGGTGTGATAAAAATACAGGTTTGCTACTTGTGTAATCTCTTCAAGAAATCATTCTTAGAATGATTTATGTGCATGTATTTTTCAAGTGATTACTTTAGGCAGCTAACCTGTGTTTTCACTTAAATCTGCCTTATAAATGCAAAGGACAGAATGGATGGACAGGAATTTTTGTCTCATTTCTTTCGTAACAAGAAAAAACTTCATACTGAAAAAAAATTTAGGTAGTTTTGGAAAAGTCAGTCTGGAAATTGGATAGAAAGTTTTAAGATTTGTCATTATAGAGAACTACTTGCGGTGAGAGAAATGTTTTTTTCCTTCAAATCAATCTGGGCTTATGACATGACAGTTTAATTATGGTCAAGCAATGATGGGAAAACATACCATCCTTAACTGACACATAAGCCAGAAGATGAAAATATATTTACATTTTAAAAAATCATTTTTAGCAATTTGGCATACTTAGTTTATACTTGCAATGATCTTGATGTCTTAGTATAGTGGTAAAGATACAGTGTATCTTTCTTCAAAGGACCAATGGAGGTGCCCAAATTAGGAGTGAAACTCCCCATAACGTTTGAGAGGTCATTGGGAAAGAAATGGTCCTTCTACGGGTGAGTTTAAGTCTCCACACACGATTCTGATAACCACGTTCAAAGGTACTGGAGGAGTATAATCTCTCTGAATGCTTTTTAACCCAAGCAGTTTGGTTAGATGGCATAAAACTGTCCCACAGAACATTATCATTCTAGTGTACAGGAAAGGCAGGCAATCCACGGTAAACAAATACCCAAATACTGTTGAGGAGGAAGAGAAGTCCTATAACTCCTTAAATGAGACTAGCCAGCTCAACTGCAAACAGATATATTTTAACTTTGGCTTTAGTGAGAGGTTCATATTTATTTGGGTTTTTTCCCTCCCTCAGCTGGCAATGAGCAATGAAGAACATTGCATGCAGCTTTTGCGTAAGATAATCAAGAAATCCATCCTTGAGTGTCTCATTTAAACTGAGTGAAAACTGAAGTGAGAAAACATTGAGGAAGAGTTGGCAGAAAAGTTCAGCTGAAAATGAACCCAATTTACAAGCAAAAGAAATTAAATACTACAGTTACATGTCTAAATATAAAATAGTGAAATGATTAAGGTGATTGTATTTGTATAATCCTGTTTTTTTCACTACATGTACCCTCACAGCTAATTGTGAAAAAGTTGATACTGTGATTGTGTGAATTGAAAAAGAGAAATTCTTCCTTCTCCTCATGATATGAAGAACTATGTTGAAAATAGTTTTACCACCTGCTTTTTCAGCATCTTCTGTTATAAAACTGACTGGAATGGGTGAGACCTGAGGAACTTTTCACTGAATTTGGATTTGTCCTGCAAAAGGTTGCTAAGTGTATGTTAAAAATTGATCACTTTACATCTAAACCAATCCTTACCAGTAAGAATATTTTGGTACTGCAATACATCAAGAGCAGGTCCAAATGTATAGTCACAGGCATTTGTTTCCTGTGTAGAATTTGTCCCCATTTAAACTACAAACAAATAGAGCTGTTGTAGGTACTGTCTATAGTATCTACAAAGCCAAAAGAAAGGGCTGAATAACTGGCTGCAATTTTGCACAGAAAATAGTGTCCAGCATTGAGGTGTGGGTTGTTAAGATTGTGAGGATACTGCTAATTCTTGCTGGCCCTACCAACCTTCCCAGGGTTCCCCCAACCATGCTCAGAGAGAGCACCATTTAAGTCCTCCAGGGCCATCAGTCCCTGCCCCAGTGATGTCACATCAGGGTTGGTCTCCAGCTCCACAAAGCCATGCCCTGCTGTCCCCAGAGTGGTGCCCAATGCCCAGGCTGAGGCTACCAACGGTGCCTTTTTGAAACAAGTTGTTGTTGAACTATCTGTTATTGTGATAAACACTGGCAATATGCATAGTCAGTTGAATATTTCATCAAAATAATTTCTTTGATTATTTGAATTATATTTATATCCCTTGGCAGTAGAATAGGTCGAAATTGAGATCAATGTTTTCTCTGTTGAAGGAAGACGCTATTTAAACTGAAAAATAGACACATTCAATTTTATTATGTCATAGCCTGCCCTACCCAAAACAAAAAATGTAAGATTATGTAAATTATTTGATTAAAATCTCTTTCTTTGTACAGATGTCACACTATCTCAGAATTGTGGCACTGCAATTAAATTCTTATTATATTATATAATAATTCTTATTATCTTTTTTAATCTTTTACTGGTACAATGAATTATATTTTTTTATTCACGTCTTTGAATAAATGTTTATACTTTTACGATAGTAATCCTGCTACTGGAGTTGAAACCTGTCCTTCACTGTCATTAATGAAAAATCCTTAGATAATTTTCCCTTAATCAACAGAGTCAAATTTCTGCTGATCAGATTCAATTTCACACTGTGCTTTAGGACACTTATGGGTAAGCATCACATTGAATCTATAAGTAAAGTTGTAAGAATGGTCACTGAGTAGATGTTCACATATACTGATAAAATTGTAAAACAGACAGATTTATAGATATGTGTTGCAGGACAGAAAGCAAACTCCCTTGGAAAATCGTCAGTCATTTATATATCAGATGGCATAAAAGGAGGTAGTGCTTTTTAACAGCTAGAATAGACTTTGAAGGTCAAGCCTCTGAGTGGAGATGGGAAATTAATTTTGTGCTACAGTTGCTGTATAAAGCAGTGGTGACGGGAGTAAGTCACCTCAGTTATACTAGGGCTCAATGTGAGAAGTTAAAAGGCAGAAGTTATGCTCAAGGTGATTCAGCAGAGAGACTCGGGGGAATTCTGAAGAGAAAAGAAGGGCCTCTGTTACTCTTCATTTCATTTTTTGCTTTATAAAATTAATGTATATTTAGCTATTGGCAAAATGTCTCGCACACTCCTAACCTCTTGCTTCTAATTCCTGCTCCCTTGCCCTCATTATTATAGAGTCACAGAATCACAGAATATTTTGAGTTGGAAGGACCCAGAAGGATCATCGAGTCCAACCCTCAGCCTTGCACAGGACCTTCCCAAAGAGTCACATCATGCGCCTGAGAGTATCATCCAAATGCTTCTTGAACTCTGCCAGGCTTGGTGCTGTGAGCGCTTCCCTGGGGAGCCTGTTCCAGTGCCCAACCACCCTCTGGGCAAAGAACCTTTTTCTAATGTCTAACCTGAACCTCCCCTGGCACAACCTTCCCATTCCCTTGGGTCCTGTCACTGGTCACCACAGAGAAAAGATCAATTCCTGCCCCTCCTGTTCAC
This sequence comes from Pipra filicauda, assembly GCF_003945595.2. Taxonomy (NCBI): domain Eukaryota; kingdom Metazoa; phylum Chordata; class Aves; order Passeriformes; family Pipridae; genus Pipra; species Pipra filicauda. The sequence continues at coordinate 2,429,000 of NW_024103751.1, read as the reverse complement.
CTCCCCAGGAAGTTGTAGACTGCAATGAGGTCTACCCTCAGTCTCCTCTTCTCCAGGCTGAACACACCAAGTGACCTCAGCCACTCCTCATAGGGCTTCCCCTCAAGGCCCTTCACCATCTTTGTTGCCCTCCTTTGGACACTGTCTAATAGCTTAATACCTTTCTTATATTGTGGTGCCCAAAACTGCACACAATATTCAAGGTGAGGCTGCACCAGTGCAGGGCAGAATGGGACAATCCCCTCCCTCGACCAGCTGGTGATGCTTTGCCTGATGCCCCCCCAGGACGCAGTAGCTGCCAGGGCACTGCTGACTCATGTTGACTGAACAAAAATGGCTCTGCACAACTACATTCATTGGGAGTTGTACATGCTTTTCCAGATCTTGTCAGCATGCATGTGAAAGTTAACTAGAAGTGTAGCACAGCCAGGAAGAACATAATTGGCAGACCTGGAGCTGAAGGTAAATTCAATTATTAATTTCTAATGTGGGAAATATTTAATTTACCCAGTTAAGTAAAATAGTGAATAAAGAATGCAACAATGGAAACTTTGGAGCACATGGATGTAGGACTATGAAATTAACATTTAAACATGAGGCTATGAGGACAAATCAATAGACATACACAGATATGCTTCCCTTTAATTTTCTTTAGGCACATCATGAAATGTTTTCTAATCACACAAGCAGAAACTGGAAGAGGAGTGATGCCTTCCATTGAAGATCAGTATATTTTAAAACTGAGGATCAGTTAAGTGAATTAATAAGCCTCTGTCAGTATCGCAATTTAGAAAGAACGCATGGAGAAGCCTTTTTGCCTCTTACAGAAGGCTTGTAATGCTCAGATCCTTGTAACTTGCGTGTAACTCTCAGATCCGTACAAATCTATTTTTGTGGAGTAAGAGAGACATTTCCCAAAAAGGTTCAAAATTCACATTTTTCAGTTGGATCCTTGAAGCTGAGCAAAATGAAGTTGAGGGGTGAGGGATGGGAAGACTATGCATGTAACAGCACTAATGGCCATGTTATTCATTGCTTCATCTGAGCTATTTTGACCGTCAGAGTATAAAATATTTAAAGCCACTAGCATTATGTCCATGCTAGGACTAAATTACAATGGTTTAAAAACAAGGGGAAATGTGGGGGCGGAGGGTTGGATTTTTTTGTGTGTTTGTTGTGGTTTCTTTGTTTGTTTTAAGAAACAAATTCCCAGACTGTGGTATAAATACCGTTTACTATGTGAACTTGTACTACACAAACTACTACTTGTGGTAGCACATGAACTTTTGTGAAATGTGAGGTGAGATTTTTCTCACAGTCAATTACCAATCTAAGTAACTGTCCGATCGCATCTTGAGTGGGTGTCTCTGTACATGTGGTTGCAGAGGATCTGTTGGTAACTACCTGCCTGGCAGGAGAGAGAGCACTTGCTAAGTTTATAAGGGATGGTGTTTTACTCTGTCAGTTTGGTGACAGAAAGGTGAAAGTGGAAAATGGTGTATTACTTTGGGGAGCAGGAGAGAAGGGAAGGATGACAAGTTTGATCCTTAAGCCTGGCATGAGACAAAGATACAAACTGTTGAAGTATTGTCTATGGTGGCAGCTTCTTGTTTCACCGAAGGGAGAATGTGTGTTCTGTCACGGAGTATTTGTGATTTCTCTGAGAATAATTAATATCATATTTACATTTTTACCTTTTAACAAAATATTTGTCATTTATGTTGGAAAAAAAAGTGTATTTTTAAAGTATTTTGCTTTGCTTGAGTTTTTCCACCTTCAGAAATGTAACACTCAAAATTGCTTGGAAAAGACATGAGGAAAGTCAGTTGTCAAATACTGTTTTGAGTAATTCAGCCTTTACCTTTCAAACACAAAATTTTGCCTGCAGGAGATTGATTTTTTTGTGATTCATTTATGATCTATGGCAGTCATCTCAAAAATAACATTTATGAGATTGTTACCTTGGCATCTTTCTTGTAATGAACATTTGTAGGGCAATTGAAATTTGGTAGATGAGAGGTGCTTCAATGTATTGAAAGTATTTACTGTGGGGTGTTACACAGGCATCCTTTTAGCCTCAACAGAGTGAAGTAAAAGAACAGTTCTTATCAAACAGATGCATTAGTTTTCTTAATTCCACTCTCTCTTCAGAAGGGATTAGACAAAATGGAGTGTTCAGGAGCAACTCCTTTTTTCCCCATCTGTTTACAAATTGTGGGTTTTCAACTATACTGAAATGTGAGCTGTAGAACTGTAAAAAGCTATTTCCAGAATCCAAACAGAAGTGTAGCTGGTTCTACAAACACTAAGATCCATGCAATGCAATTTTGAGCTTATTTTCTTGATACCTAATTAGTTATCTATATATACTTCTGCATATAATTTTGGACATAAACACATCAAACATATTCAATAGAAAATAATTTTTGACAAAAATATGAATAGATTAAAAATGACCATGAAACTTGTTAATTCTGTAAAAGTTATTAAGAAATGTGTCTCTTTGCCTTGGAACAATTATTTGACTAATGCACCTTTGAGACTTGCTGTAAAACTTAATTAATTGTTTGTGAAGCACTTTGATATCATCATATAAAATAAGTTTGAGAAGTATTAGTTGTAGATTTCCCTCATAAAAATACATTATAGCCTACTACTATATAACCTTTCTCAGTGAAATAAAGTAATAATAAATTTGATTTTTATTATGTTTCTGTTATATAGCAATTATTTTTAATAATTATATGTATGTTCAGTACATAAGCAAAGAGTTGCTTTACAATTAATTATCATTGCTATTTCCACAGATTAAAAAATACTGGTATAGGAGTCATATGCTGAAGGAGAATATGTGCTACAAGCTGAGTGGAACACTTATCATTCCATACACAAGAATAATCATCACAGAGGGAAAACTGATGATATATTGTCTCAAGCATTGATATATCGAGTTATATGTGTGCTTTGACTTTACAACTCAGAAAGTTAAAGTATCAAAGAGTGTATCTTCTTTTAAATGGACACACTCTAAAACATTTTAGCACATAAGTCGGCAAAAATACCGATACTCAGAAATGTAAGCATAATTATGTGCAAATTTCTACAGAAGTAATGATGGAATACAGCAGCACTCACTGAGAATGAGAATACCCAGGGGGAATTGAGTCTGGCGATTGTGATGTAACAATCTAATATTCCTCTGGTTCTAGCATTTTTGGACTTTGTGGTAAATGCGGAGATACTTTAGGACAATAGTTTTTTTCAGGCAGGGCTTTTTCTTTTAAGGGCTTGTACAATTTTAAGTTCCGAGAAGATTAAAACTTACTGTGAAGAGTAACTGATTTCACAGTACAACATGTGAAAATATAATTGTATCAAGTACATAACATAGATTTTACTGTAATTATTATTAATTATAATTAACTTTTATCAGGTAAATGTAGATAATTTTTTAAAGCTTTCTTTTTCTATGATAATCTGTAAATTAAAAAAAAATCAATAATTAAGTTTGTCTCCATCACAGCCTCTATCTCTCTTCATAATGAATCATGGGGGAAAACACACTACAGTTTATTAATAATTTCATCTAGAATTGGATTGGTCTTGTGAGGTCACCTAGATCAAGTTCATGCATGGATACACATGCTTTCATTGAGTCAGAAAAACCAAACCACGCAACAATTGGTGATAAATAAGTTATGGTTTTTTTAAACTCTTGCACTGAACAGTTAGAAAGTGCTAAAAGTGGTTTCCTTTAGATATAAGATAAAATCTTATGTTATTTACTTGCAACACTGTGATTACTGTCCCCATATATTAGCTTCATGGGAATAGAGGAGGAGTTTTGTTTGGTAAGTATATAACTTCCAGACTTTAGTAAACTTTTTTTCAGATTTTCATGCCAGCCATCTGTTAAAACATCTCTGCAGAATTAGCCATCTGTTAAGTATTAAATTTTTTCTAGTGCTGTACTTGTGCATTTTTTTTTTTAGGAATATTAAAGTTTTCTGTTTCAGCTGATATTGCACCAACAAATATGAACAAGTGTATTATTCTTATAATGAAAACTCTTGCAATATGCGTACTCCAGATGGGTAACTTTTGGTATAGTAGACACCATTCATGGGCAAATATCCCATCAGATCATTAGGGGATTATCCATTATCTAATTCAAAACATAAACTATATTTCTATTATCTTGTAATTACATAACTCAAGATTAATAGATAGGTAATGGCCTTTTCCTGCATTCTGCTCACATTAATAGTGTTAGATAGAGGTAATTTAATGTGTTAGAGGTAATTTAATAATGTTTAGTTCTCTTGAAATTGTTGCGTGTAGAAAACTTGGAAACTGTAAAATAAAATTGACTTATACATCAAACTAGAAAAAAAAAGTCTTGTGCATTATAAAAACCCTGCTATATAATGTTATTTGTGCCATTGGCAAATATACTGTGTTGTCTATATTGAACTTACGGCTTTTGTAGTTGGTGGTACCATAATGAAACTAGTTTATTGATGTGCTAGCTAGATGACTGCACAATCATTTGTTGTCATAGATTTTTATGGCAACTTCAAATATAATTATCATTTGTAATTACCAAGAAAAATAAGCATAATTATTCTGTGCTGTATAAAATTGCCAAAAAATTTATCAGTTTAGTCACATTAGTATTTTATTTCTTTGAAGCATAACAACACTATACGGTAAAATATGTTATTTTCCAAAACTATGAATAGTCAGTGAAGCTCAATAAATGTAAGAAACCACTAATTTCAGTCCAATAAGCTTTTGCCATAATGCAAAATACTCATCATGGCTAGGCTTTGCGAACGAAGATTTAGGAAGGCTCTATCCACATTTGTTACAAGCCCGCTGGTGGCTAATGAGGCCAATGCGAGATAGACATATCCGATTGCAAAAGGCACAGCAGAAAGACTCCTTAGGTGGTATGTTCTGCAAGACACAATTCTTTCTGCATTGTCTTTTCTCCTCAAGAATGATCCTGCATGTGTTCTCAAAGGAAGCAGCAGCGTTATAGATGGTGTGTCTCCAGACCTCCTGATTTGAGGCCAGAGTAGACCAGTTATGGTGATCAATATGGCCAAGGCTGAGATGTTGTTTCAGGGAGTCCTTGTATCTGTTCTTTGGGGCTCCTCTCTTGCGACAGCTGGTGGCAAATTCACCATAAAATGAAAAATACTATAGAAAGCGAAAAGCTCTGACAGTTCAAAAGTACAATTCTGATGGCTGAAGTAATCTGAAACATAATTATTGAGAGAATTAAATAGTGAGATTATAGGCAAGACATTCTCAAGAATGTTTAATTTGAATTTGTTTGATTTGTGCTATGAGAGTCATATACATTTCCTTTAGGGAGAGTTCATGTCACATTAAATTCTTAATATTCAGTCTGGGTAACCAGAAGGTGAGTGTGCTGAGGTTCACTGTGGCATCTATGGACAAATATTTTAGAATTTAATATATTTATTTTATTTTATTTTACAGATAGTCTGGTGTACCTACTGTAGGCATTCTGCTCTCCTTTACATTTGTAATATCTTTTTTAAGATTCAATGATAGGCTATAGTATTTATTTCTCCAATTAATTTTTAATGCTAGAAAGAGAAGCAATAGACTAATGGAAGTTCATATTTACCTACGCATCTTTCCTTGTATTGCTCATATCATCAAAAGTATGACAACACTCTTATTATTTCTGCTCTAGATTACATGTGAATATTGTGAATATTCTGGCTCTTAAAAAGAAGAAAAAAGTCAAATAGTTAATGAAATGCAATAATATAAAATGTTATAGTCTTTTTCTATAGCTTTAAAAGTACTATTTTTGTTATTTTTTGTGAAAATTTTTTAACCCCTGTAGCAATGTACAGCGTAAGAAAATTGGGACCCAATAAGAGTAATTGTGAAGAAAAAGTGGTGTAACTTTTTAAAATACAGACTAGCTTATCAATCTCAGAAACAGAAATGAATAAAAATGGAGAAAAACTAAGATAAAATAAGGACCAGACACACCTATATAGTAAAACACTTAAATTTCTTCAAGTCTCTTTCACTAGTTACTCATATTTTTCTAGCTACAGTCCTAGGCTTTTTCTTCAGCATGGAAATTACTTCAGTTTGTTTGCAAACACATGAGTGATGTTTCACTTATTGTTTCTGCTGTTTCCAATATTGGCCTTTAAGCTGAACCACTGCACTCTTATCGAATTGTAGAATCATGGTGTTTCCAAGAGACCTTTAGGAGCATCCAGTCCTACTGTCCAACAGGCACTACCACTGTAATCACTAAACCACATCACCCAGTGCCAGATTCAGATGCCTTTTGAACACCTTCAGAGATGGTGACTCCATCACCTCCCTGAGAAACCTATTCCAATGCCTGACCACTCTAAGAGCAAAAAAAAATTTTCTGATATCTAATTGGAATCTCCTGTCTCAGCTGAAAGCCATTTCCCCTAGGTCATTCACTGTGGGCATGGTAGAAGAGACCAGTCCCCATCTCACTACAACCTCCTTTCAGGTAGTTGTAGAGAGCAATGAGGTCTCCCCCGAGCCTCCTCTTCTTGAGACTAACCAAAACAAACTTCCTCAGCTGTTCCTCATAAGACATGGTTTCTAAACCTTTCACAAGCCTTGTTGCCCTTCCTGTACAGAAGTTGAATTATATATTTTTTCAGAGACTTATGCTATGAAAACACACACCAGAATGATTATGAAGCACCTGTTGTGCAAGGTTATGTATGGGTGGTGCCTCTAACTTTCTACATTAAACCTGAGCTGAATGTTTAATGATCTACAATTTTCAGTGTATCTTAAAAAAACAGGTAAATGACTCATTTAGGTCTCCACAGTCCAGTGTTAGCTAACTGTATCTTTTGTGGTGCCATGTGCATACTGAATCTGCTTGATGAAAAGCAGAAGCCTACCCTCTCAGTTGGTCATAATTTTGCTCTACTCATTGCCAAGGCAAGTGGATGTAGTTCCCATGCCATGTGTGTGTAAGCAGTACGAGTATACGCACACGATAGCTAAGTCTGGCTATTTGGGAAAGTGTCCAGAATAACTGTTCAGATACTCTCCAAGATCAGAGTCAATTAATTTCTTACCAACACTGTGAATGTAGGAATATAGCAATGGATAAGTGGGTGTTCCTTAGTTTAAAACCCTCACATACTTACTGAATTACTGTAAAAGAAAAAATCTCTTACCCAACTTGTAAATAATAAGCTTGATTAATTAACTTATTGTCTATTACTTAATGTCCAAGAGAGGAGAGAATGAAGGGACAAGAGAGACTTTCAGTGCTACGAGACAAATTGCCATGTTTTTACACTGGCCAAACACCTTTTATTTTAAGTGCTATCTGCAGTTTACACCAGCGGAAGAAAACAAAAAGTAAGAGTGTAGTGTGCTGGATAAAAAAGCAGCTGAAAATCAAAGAAACAAATTCACTGGACTCTCTTAGCTGCATTATAACTCTAGTGATAGAAAAGGGCACACATGGGTCCAATGCCTTTGTCAGTTTTGCTTTGGTTTGCTGTCAGTTGCTTTATTTGCAAGGAGTGCAAAGAATTTACAGAGACATGATGAATACACCACCAGATCTGTAAACATTTTTGTACTTCAATATAAGAGTTGGATACCAGAATGATACTGAAGATGACAAGAAAAGCTGCATGGAGACTGTGGGACATGGACTGTGTGACACGTTACTAGATATTGGTAATGGAATGAGAGGAGGATAGCTTCCCTCCTTGCTGCTAAATCTCTTTCTGACATGCAACCAGAGACTTTGTTTATCTATTACTCTAGTGTAGGCTCTTGATCCAGTCAGTGGCTGCCTCACTCCCTCCCAGTCCCTTGATTGCTCTCCAGGGCCCTCTGTGCTTTTCAACAACTATCTACTTCTTTTTCTTCCCGTTGTTCTTGTTTCTGTTCAGTGATTGTATCTTTAGCCTCCAAACAATACTTTAGCCTGGTTTCCACGGTGCTGTTCCGCTGGCTCAGAGGTGGTGTTGTTGCTTAACTCTCTCCATACTAACAAGTGTTCTTAGAAAAAAATTATTCCTTCAAAAATAAGTGGTAAACCCCACCCCATCCCAATAAAACTTTAATATGATAATGCATTACAAAAAAATATCCATTTTTAAGGTAAGAGTGCTAAGAAGGAATACAGACTTTCTATTATTATAACATGACTATGCAGTTTATAAACTATAATAATGACAGAATTCTGTAATACAGAAGATGGGTGACATTGGTGAGTAGTTGATGATTCTAATGGTCAACTGAAGTAAATTTGCACCAGTATATTAAAAATGCACATCCTGGAAGAAAGTACAATAAAGTATTTTTCTCACAAATGAAAAATTTTATTTATTATACAAATGTATTTTAATGTAGCCATGAATTAAATAGAAATGAACAAGGGTTGGAGTCAAGCACAGTAAATAGATCCTATTGGTCGCTGCTTAACAGGCCAAAACAGAATCAATAGCAAAGCTGCAAAAATCTCAATGACTTATTTTCAGAGACCTGACTTGTGAGACCTTTCTTCACAGCAGCTGAAAAAAAAATCTCTTAATCCTAAATTTTCTAAAGTCGCTGTGATTTTTAGGTTATCTAATGCTATTGCAGATTTTTATGTGGCCTGTTGACTATTTATTTGGTCCATTACTGCTAACTAAACACAAGTTTGGGGAATTCAGGAAACTGCATTTGTAATCAACATAGCTGATGGCAGATGAAACCTCGTTTTCCAAGACTCAAGTTGATATGGAGGATTTGTTACCTGGCAGTTCTTATCTGCTGGTATAACACAAGGAATGACAGAAGCATTTTTGAAAGTGGAAAAGACTTGATGGAGATTTCTTGGTAGACTTTCACTAGATAGACAGTTTGCAGCTCCAAGATTTTGAGGTGTGTGAATAATTTAAAGACCAGTCCAAATTCCCTCAGGTCTGTAATACTTATAGATGAAGTCAGGTTTGTGAATTCTGCCCAGCTCTCATCTCTCATTTCAGAGAAATAGAGGTGAGGGTGAGAATAGTATACGGACAGTCCAAAAAGGGCTGTGGCATGACAACATCAAATAGGTAGGTGCTCCCAATATGTTAGAAGGAGATATTGTACTCTTGGTCAATCTAGTTTAAACTATTTCTAAAGAATACACAAAATGGACCAATTTATAGTTTGTCTTTCATTATTTAGTCTGAGAGTAAAGTCTTCCTTGCTTTTTAGTGTGTTTCTACTTCAGTTTTTTTTTCATTTTTTTTTTATTTTATTAGTTACCTGATTAGAAGTTTCTAGAGCATGGTGAAACATTGAAGGCATTTGATTTATTTAAAGCTAGAGAAGAGAATATTAAGACAGATAATAAGAGGCTAGTTCAAAGGGAAAGGTGATAATCTATTCGCTATACCCAGGACTAGAAATAATGGTCTCAAACTGCAAGAAATGAAAAGTATTTGGCAAAAATTTCTAGAAGTTGCCAGTGAAACTGAGTTCTGGAACTAGCTGTCTGGAAGGCCTCAGGAGTCTCCAGCAGTGAAGATATTAAAGTAAAGGTCTTTTGTTCATGAGCACAATGGGATTAATTGAATGAACTTCTGAGATATTTTTCAGTTTTCCTATGATTCTATGATTTTGTGCTGTCAAATGGTACTAAGAAACCCTCTATGGCATGATGCAACAGGGAAAACAGCAGAGATGTAACTGTACAAACTATGGGATGATAAGCCACTGATTGATATTTATGGCTGTCACTGGGTTGAAAGTTCAAATTATTTTCTCTCCAAAGAAACAGGGAAAGCTGAATATATGTACTCCAGATTAACAAGACAGTGGTGTCTTCCTGATAGTACTGTTTCTTAAGCTTAATTTTGCCACAAACCTAATCTAATTGATTTTTTGTCATTCTTAAACCACTAAATATGAAAATCCTTATCCATGGAACCTTGAAATTTGCATTTACTTTTCTATGATTTCCACTTTTTAAAATTTCACTGCCCTATCCTGAAATCAAGAAAAGGAAAACTTTATATTTAATGACTTGTATTATATAACTCAGGTGTTTTGCTATTTAAAACTTTGTTGCAAAAAAAAAAATTATCTCAACCCTTCCGCCCAATTAAGAGTCCTTATTTTTTAAGACCAGCTAATGTGAATACTATTTCCAGTCTGAACTTATACAAGACATCTACTACTTTTACATTCCCTGTTTATTTCAATTAAGTCTTCAAAACCAGGCAAGCCTGTCTGCACTATTTTTCTAGTTCAGTGTCAGCAAAAGCAACTCTATTCTCAATATTCAAGCCTGATTCTGTTCAGATACAACTGAAACTTCCTCCATGTTGTTTCAAATTCTCATTCACTGATGAATTCATCACCTTGGTGGCAATACTTGTTCTTCTCCAGCTACCCTTGAGTAGCCCTTTGTGGTCATGATGATTGATAAGTCTCTTGGATCAATGCTATGAAATTTTTAGCACAGATTTTGTAATACATATTTTAATGATGGATATGTCTGAAGCAACACGCATAGTAATGATATGTTTTGAAGCCCTATTTTGAGATCATTATCCTTCTGATCTTTGAAGGTCCGATTATAAAAGACTCTTATTTCCATGATAAATAGGTGCTAAATTATTCCTGGCTTCTTTTACTCACAGTATCTACTCTGTGCAATTCAGGATGAATGAACAAAAGATTTACTAGTTATTACTGATGTTCTTGCTCATAGAAATACAGGCAACTAGCATAAAAGTGAAGATAATTTTCTAGAGGAAAGAACACCAGACAATGAGGAGCAGGTAAGAGAACACAGATACTTCTGTTTGGAGCTGTGAAGATGAAGGTCTATCACATGGTTAATGGTTGGGAGGGGGTAGGAGAGTTGACATGTCAGGTGCTGTATCTTAAAAGCAATCACTCTTGGAGCACAAATTTCTGGCTAATGGAATAACTGAATTTAGCTGTGCCTGACTTGGCCTGTCTTAAGTTTTGCTGGATGGCGTTCCACATCTTTTGTGCAGTGTGGCAAATGTGCTTACCTAGCCAAAATGAGAAATATGTTAGTTCTGTAATAATAATCTTGTGTTTTACTACAGTACATTAGGAGAGTTAAAACATCTCCAACAAAATAATGATCTTTCATTTCAGGATATCAAATAAATAAATCACTTGATGTTGTATCACAGAATTTCCTTGCTTATATGCAAAAAGCAATATCCCAAGGCATACAGATCTCTTCAAATCAACATAGCTTTTGGTTTCTCCTTTTTATTATTTATCTATTTGAGATCTTGAAGTGCAGGTGTGTCCTCCAGCTGATATATAAATATATAAACACCTCTGTGAGTACTCTACATTAAGTAACTTGGATTTTTTTTCACTGCAGGAGACCATACTAATGTGATGTTGCCTCCTATCAAACTGCTGATATGCTTAAGCATTCCTAAAGCAAGGCTGATAGAATTATTCCCTGTAATTACTGCAACTTCTTACCAAATAGGTGAATTGACCATTGATTGTATTAAATATATATGCAATTTATAAATTTTAAAATAAGTAAAATTTGCTTTTCATCAAGCAACCACCAACTTTTCTTAATAGCTTTATGTAATGGAAATAAGTAAAATTTGCTTTTCATCAAGCAATCACCAACCTTTCTTAATAGCTTTATGTAATGGACTTTATCAAAATCCTTTATCAGAACCTTCTTCAATTAGTTAACGTTTATGGAACATTTTGAAAATAAAAAGTGCAGTATAGGTGTTGAGCACTACAGTTATATAAAAATTCCCTTTATAAACCATTATGCTAATGGTTTAATTTTAAAAGTCTACTTTATTACAAATTTTTAGAAAAGCATTAGTTACATACAAAATATTATGTGTTATAAACTAAACAATTTAAAAAATGGAATTAATATGTACTTCATAGCTAAAAAGTCTTCATTTTTTTATTTCATTAATTCCTTCATGTGCCTAATTTTATTCCTTCCTGTCTTAGATACTTGAGCCTTCACTAGGCTGCACAATAGCTCTTTGCTGTCATTTGGTTAATATCTTTCCTCTCTCCATGTATATATGCCAACTAAACAAACTGGCTATTTCTACTTCATGTTTAAAATAGCACCTAGTTTTTATTTTACTCTTCAAACTTATTCTCTTCACAATATTTTGGTTTCTGACTTAAAAGGCGTAGTACAATATAACTTCTTTGAATGCTTATATTTGGGCATTTCTCTGCTCAGAGAACAGATAGTATTACTTCATATCTTATCTAAAACTAATTGGGCTCACTGCCAAGATGTCTTCCTCTTAATTAGCCTGAATCTTTGATGAGATAGTGGATAGAGTATTACACGTATACATAGAAATTAATATTGAGCCATACAATTGGCCACAATTGCACTACCATATAATTTAGCATGGCCTGGTTCTACATTTTTAGGGTTTCTTAAATGATTACTTGGTTTATCATGCAGATGAGATAAGGACTAAATTTCAGAAATTATTAATAGTTTTCAATAGTGTAACAACCGTGAATTATTTCATTTGCATAATCATCTTGCAGCATTTCTACACATAAGATTATTCAGATTGTTGTCTCTCAAAACTAATCTCTATTAATTTGTGAGGGGTGTCAAGGGCATTTATCTCAGCTGGGCAAAATGAAATTTCAGATAAATTAAATCAAAATTCTTACTGGTCTTAAAAATGAGCGGGTATGTACATAAATAAATAGGATTGACTGGGTTTCTCAGACCAGGCAATTTTTTTTCTTAGAACTACAGAGAGAAAGGACAAATTGTCATCAAATTTTCTCTTCCTGCTGCTACCATCTTAACCAGAGTTACACATCTCCAGAGCATAGGAGCCAGGGGCTACTGTCTCCTCAGATACCTCAGTTCTGGTGCCTGTAGGATCATTTTAGTCCATATAAACCAGATTAGCATTGATATATTATTTAAATTTTTTAAGCAATCCCAGTTTGTTGTGAATAAAAAGTCCTGGGGAATACTCACATGGCAGGTCAGAGAGACAACAGTTGCCTCTGGGGCTGGTGAGAGTAATTTTTTCAGCCAGTATAACTGCAGCTGGAAGAAGATTGTGACTATGCTAATGATATGACTGTAAAGACTTAGCTCTAGGTTAACTTAATGCATAAATGCATTCATGTGTACAGATTAAAGTCCTTGTTAAATCTGTACATGGTCAGGCCTTAGGCTGTGACTAGGACTTGCAGTGTCAAAAATTTACAGTGCAAAATCTTAATTGGAACTGCAGTGGTCATAGGGAATTAATTTGGTTCAAATCGTCTTACAGTTTCTTTTTAGCTGATGCTCCTCAACTCTGCTGAGAAGAGTTTTATTAAAGAAGGGTGGAAAAAACCAAAAAGCTAGTAAAAGGAAGAGCTCTCTAAAAATGCTGGCTGCTGCAATGTGTCTTCCTGTGTTAAGTGATGTGGCTGCAGTCAGAGGCTGCTCAGTCCTCTTTATTCAAAGCAGGAAAGTATTTGCTTTAATTTGTTATGACAATGGTAGCTTATGGATATTGCAATATTTAAACATGCTTGCTTCCCAGATAAGTAGAGTATTATTGCTCATTTAGTGGACAAAATTACTTTGTCAGTTTATCATTACATGTTTGTAAAGTGCTTTAGTCTATTTGGTCATCCATTTACTCTGTAAAAAGCCATGATGCTTTCTGGTATATTGTAAAGGCCAGATCTAAAAGCATTATATGTTCTAAGCTGATAACACCCACCAAGGTAAAGCTGTCATTCTGAAAAGTCTCGCTTAGCTACCATGTAAAGACAGCCCATACTTTATAGGAAGTCTTTATGCTCCTCGTATGACCATCTTTGTGAATCTTTCCAATTATCCTGGTTTCAAGTGGCTTATTTGCTATGTTGTTACTAGGTCCAGCCAGGATGTTGAATTTTAGTCTTTCACTTCAGTCCCCTGAAAAACTTCAGCCCAGATGGTATTCTCAGACAAACCGACAGAACTAAGCTGCAAGGCAGTAGAGTTTCATTGATATTTTCCTAAAAAGAACAGAAGGAGGAGGAGGTTGTGGGTGCATTTTCTAAAATACCCTGTGACAGAGAATATTCTGAGGAAAGTAGGAGGCCCAAGTTCAGACTTTCCTTTTTCCGGAATTGATTCAAACTCACATCTCCAAAAAATGTGCCCTAGGTAGCCAGATTTTAAGTAGAGAAGGCATGAATAGGAAGCCTGAATACTTCACCTATAGAATCATCAGTGGGATTGTAGTGCTGAGTAATACAATACCACAGTCTGGTCATTTCTTTTTCTAGCATGGGAGGAAAAGTCAGTATTAGAGGGTCTACAATTCTAGCAAAGAAATGCCCAATACAATTAATTGACTAGAAGTGAAAGTTAGATTATTCAGAAAAGAAATTAGTGAGAAGAATTAACCTCTGGAATAAAATTATTTAAGGAGAGACCATCAGGTCTGTAAATCACAATCTGTATGTTTCCAAAACAGAAACAGCAAGCATATGTTATATGGGATTTTGGAGGATGGCCTTCTTAGGTCTGAACACATGAAAATTCAAACCTTCTTTAAAAGCGTACCTGAGCCCAATACAAAGTACAGACAGCAGAAGTGAGGACTTAAATGCTTCTTAAAAAGCTAAGCCAAAATACTGGCCTATTGAGTAGTACTATATTTCATCTCTCACAGCTCTAAAGCACAGCTTCTTAGCAAAGTTCAGAGCGTTTTCAATTGTTTTCTTTGTAATGGGCAAATATTTTATTGAAATATTCTTTCTGGCACAAGAGTTACTGTTGCTCAGGACTCTGCAGTATACCTTATGTAAGAAAAATCTGTACTGTTTTTCTAGGATAGGTCTTTGTCAGCTGTTCCTGAATGTTTAAAACTATGTTTCTTCTGGTATCTCTCTTAAGCTCTGTTTTCTAGACTTTCTGATACAATACTAAGTGATACTTAGGTAATGCTTCTGCCACCACAGTGCCTTTCATGGAAGTGCTAATTTACTTGATTGATCCAGAGCCATGTCATTGTTCAAAAATTTAATGATTGTGATAAAAATGTGGATTCCACATATTTTGATTAGTTGACTTGGACTCAGTTACTGCTTTAATTAGATATTTTTCAAGAAAAATCTCAGTGTTGCTTATGGAGTCACATAGATTGCCATGCCATTATTTTACAGAACATTTATATAGACTGCTTGCTATCATCCCAATTCTGCAGGCGTTGTCAAAAATTGAATTATTGCCATCAAAACCTCAGTAGTGCTAGATTGGATCTTATATTGTATTTACTTGAGTGGTATTGATCTTTCAGTTTCTATTTCATTAGCTAGAACTCCTTATTCATGGAAGCTCCGAATTTAATGATAAGTTTAATGTAGAACTCACTCACTTGTATTATTGTGTGGGCAAGAACCTTTTTGTTATTTTTAAAATACCCCAAAGCAAGAGAGAGAGAGAGAGGATGAGAGAGAGAGAGAGAGAGAGAAAGAGAGAGAGAGAATAACAATCACAGCAACAGATCTTGATAACATAAAGGCAAAGTTTTGCACTGCATAATCATCCATTTGTCATCTATTGCCACTGGAGATTCATGTTAATTATGCTCATTCATCTGAACCAGCCACAGGGGAAGTTCTCTAAACAGCTTAAGGCAGTCTGGCTACAAAAGACACTCCTTTTACTCCTGTCTGCACATTGTGTTGCTCACTTATCTTGCTGCTACTTGATCAGCCAAGAGACTAACACCTGAAAAATCAAATAGTAAACTAAAGATTGTAGCAGGGTATATGCACTTCAAAAATGTCAGGATCTGAGATAAAAATAATCTGTAATTCTAAATAAACTCTAGCATGTATTTAGAAACAAACATTAAAGGAATTTTAAAGTTGTACTGTCAAATGCCCAGAATTTAGCAAGTAACAGATTTCTAATTCTCAATTTCTCCCCACTGATCACAGCAAAATAAAGTATAATCTTTGATAACATAGTTACATGTTATATTTTCTTTCATAAAAGCCTGTTATTACTCATTGCTTAGTATGACAATTATTTTTATATGGACAAAACTATACTTTCTTTCCAGTTGAAATAGATGAATGGGTTTTCCATGATATGGAAAACATCATCTTCACACAGTAAAGCTGTAGCCAAACGGACACAAGATTTGATGAAAAAAAACCCACTGAGCAATCTCTAGAATTAGATAAAGATTAGATGACCATGTGAATACTTACAAATTTGTAGTAAAAGATAATTGTAATTTATGAAGCCTCAGTTATTACTTTTCTTCTGTGTGTGCTTGTGACATATATGTTTGTCAGAGAGCAAGATCTAAATAAATTGTAAGGGGTAACATTGAACTAGCAGTAATTATCTTGCTGCAATAAACACAGTTTTAATCCTGCAAGAAAGGGTATCAAATCCACATTTGTCTGATTACAAATATAATATTCAAAGCAGTCATATCAGATAAGACAAATTAATTCAAATTAGTTCATCTGAGAAAATCCACCAGCAACTAAACTACTGTAGACAATGACTTATAACCCTGAAGACATAAAATAAAAATCATAAAGTTTAGCTTATCATACTGAGAAATGTCAATATAATATTCATTGTACTTAAAAAAGTAGTAAAAAATACATTGTCTAAAGAAAAATGTCTCACACCATTTTTTCACATGCCTGATGGATTGTCTTTGATCTTCCTGATAAAACTCTCCTCACATTAGAGCTGATATCTTGCCTTGCAAATCAAGGAAATAATACAAAAAAAAAAATGCCGTTTCTGGCTCATGAAAGATATTTGTGAAGAGGAAAAACTGTGGAAATATTAGTGAGTCTGACAGTGCTCTGGAAGAGGAACCCTCAATACTCTGTGAGACAACAGGCAAACCAGGCTTCTGGAGACAGAGCAGACCCCTGCCTGTGCTGACAGATCCCTGCCTATCCCAAGCTTTGCACTCCAAGACTGAGCACTCTGCTCTCTTTTCTGAAAACAGCATCTATGTGAGGGTGCCAGACCACTGACTCCAGTGCCAGTAAAAATCAGATGACATCTTCACAAGATAGAGCCACAATCTTACAGCCAAGCCCAAGGATAAATGCAATCAGTTTATGGATGGTGAACAGATTGGCGAAAAGCAATCCTGGGCAAGGCAGAGAGCATGCTCTGGGCAAAGTCAAGTGTCTTTTCAAATATTATAACTTCTCTGTAGATATTTTGTCCAAAAGAAAACATCTTTGTTGCTCTGTTTAGTTCATATTTCTCCTGAATTTTTTTCACTGGGTGTTGTGGTTTAACCATGGCTGGAAGCTAAGCCCCGTGCATTGCTTGCTCAATGTTCCCACACTGGGATAGGGGTGAGAATTGGAAAAGTGAGAAAACTTTTGGATTGAGATAAAGACAGATTAATAGATGAAGAAAAAGCTTCACTCACAACCAGAGCACAGTACAGAATTCATTCACCACTTCCTATGAGCAGGCAGAGGTATTCAGCTATCCCCATGAAATCAGGGCTCCATCATGGGTTATGATTTCTAGGAAAGACAAACACCTCAACTCCTTCCCCTTTCCTCCCTCTTACCTCAGATTTGATTGCTGAGCATGATGCCCTATCGTGTAGAACATCCCTTTGGTCACCCGGAGTCACCTGTCCCCACTGTGTCCCCTCCCAGCTCCCTGTGCACTCCCAGCCTCCTCTCTGGTGGGGTGGGGTGAGAGGGAGAAAAGGCCTTGACACTGTGAAAGCCCCGCTCAGCAGTAAGGAAAACATCCTTGTGTTATCAACACTGTTTCCAGCACAAATCCAAAACACAGTTCCATACTAGCTACTATGAACAAATCTAATTCTATCTAAGCTACAACCAGTATACTGACTAGTGCATTTTGTCATCTTAGGTCACCCATCAGATCTATACTGCTCTGTATATTTATGCAGATGAGGAATAAAGACCTGACTTCAGTGTTTCGTAACAGCTCTATGAGATGTCACAGATACAGGGCAAACAATCCTTGTATGTCAACAACATTCAAACTAATTTAGGACTCTCTGTCTCCTCTTTTTATGGAGATAGTGAGCAATTTGAAACTTGAGATGACACATCATATATATATATATATATATATATATATATATATATATGTATATATATATATATTTCTGAGGGCTTTTTAGTGAAGACCATGGCAGAGAATTTTGTTCCTCAGGTGTAGTACTACAATATACAGTATAATACAGCAGCTATGGAGACAATAATTGAGAATGGTAGAATTTTCCCAATGGCATGGTCTAAAATTATGAAATAAAGCCAAAGAAATCATAGCCATTTCCAACTTAAACTAAAGATGTGTATAATCTTGATTTTTCTCTAATATAAACCATAGCAAATTGTTTTCTTACTGACCTATTCAAGATAATCCTTCAGAAAAAAAGGCAACCCCACGATTCAAATAAAACAAAACGAACATCACGTCTCCCTTTTTGCAGAATATAGAAGTGCATTTGGTTCAGGTGTCAAGGTGTTGGCAGCCGGGGGTGTTGCAGGGGTGGCCTTTGTGGGAAGAGGCATGGAGCAGTCCCATGTGGGTCACTTCCAGCTGGCTCAAATGGATCCACCACAGGACACAGCTGAGAGAGTGGCACCAAGAGAATCAGCCAAGAGAGTGGCACCTCTGGGAAATTACAAAAGTGAAGAAGCAAAAACCCACAGGGAGAGAGAGGAGGGGAATACAGTAAGGAACAGCAAAGGGAACACCAAGGCTGGAGGAGGAGGGAAAAAAAGTGGAGGGGATAGAAAGGGAGGGGAATCACATCACAACACCCCTGCACCCTTTGCCTCACTGAGTGTAACCTGCAGCAATAAAGAAGGGGAGGAGTTTGAAGAGAAGTTGATCTTGAAAAAGGGAGAAGAAAGGCATTTTCCCTAAGTGTGTAAATGTTTACTTCTTTTCCTGAAACAATGATTATATAGATACATATATTAATTAGAAGTAAATTAAGGTAAGTTTTCCCCAAACCAATCTGTTTTTCCTGTAAAGGTACTTTGTAAGCAATCTCCTTGCCTTTAGTTCAACCCATGAGTTTTCTCATTCCTATTCTTTCATTACCATATTCTGTCCCACTGAAGCAGGTGAGAGAGCAAGTGTCTGTGTGGGAATTTAGCTACCATCTGGGGCCAAGTCACCACAAGAAATCTACATAGAGTAGTGTAAAAAATATGTTGCATTAGCATGCAAAAGGAAAGTGTAGGCAAAATACCAACATTGCTGTGAAGAATTAGTGTGTGAATAAGCTCTGAAAAGTCCCTGTCTGTTGGCATACGCAAAATCAAATACCTGGATGCCAGATGTCTGTGCCACTGTGGACTCCATCTGTAGCACATGCTTTCATGCCATATGCTACTTTATACCAAATGATTGTATGATTGCATAATAAATTTATTGAAAAACATCTCTGTTCCATCTCTCACTGCTCTTCTTTATTCTTCCATCTCTTTCTGTGCCACTTTGAAAAATAAGTTCTATAGGCAACTCTCTTTCTACACACTGTATTTCCACTTTCTCTCCAAAAAAGAGGATCACTGAACTGTTAGAGTCTGAGGATTTAGTGCCCAGATATTAGTGACTAATTAGTCTGATAATTCTACTAATAACTGTTGTGCAAGTGCATATGTCCTTTTAGGGGACAAGCTTTAATATTATAATTATTATTTCACACATTTTAATTTTGTAGGATATAGCAAAACTATATTTAACTTTATAACATAAATATGTTAAATATGAACAGAGAAGTTTTGAGCCCACTTCATTTTAAGAAGGCAAACCAGTGACAAAAAATCAGCAGGAACAATCATTATGGACCTTTTTAGTTGTGGTTTTTTGTTGTTGTTGTTGTTTGTTTGTTTGTTTTTGTTTTTGTCTTTTTTATTTTATTTTTTATTCTATTTTATTTTTTTTATTATTATTTATTTGCAAGACTGTGGAAACATGACAACTCAAGACTGCATCATTCATTTTAGTTAAATTAAATAATTTTTGTTTTCTTATGACTGTCTTCAGAACCTGTGTATCTTAAGAGACAAATTATCTATTAGAAAAAAAAGTTTGTAAACTGTAGTTAATTTGCATGCAGATGGTGGTTTCTCTCATCACCAAGTTTCACTCAGCTTTATACCTTCTTTAAGGTACCTTAATTGTGACTGAAACCATTTGGATCAAAACATAACTGAGAGCACCTTCAGAATTCCTCTAATTTCATCATTGTTTTGGACTTGTCCCTAGGATAGCATGTGGATACACCTGAGATTTCAAAATGACCATTTAAACCTGAGATTTAGCTCTTCTTTCTTCAGTATGATACTACAGTGTCCCCATGCTCATGGCTGAGGTGAGCATTTATTGTCATTCACTCATGAGGTCCCCTGTGTCTCATTCTGTATCTTACTGTTCTGTAGTACTGGCAATGTTGAATCTATCTTAAGTTTGATTTACCCTAAGCAGAAGCTGGCATTTGTCTCTCATAAAATATCACAATATTCTTGGAAATTTGACTTGATTCTGGTTCATTCACTTCTTTATAAACAGACTGATCTCATTTAAGTCAGTACACATGTAGTGTATTAAAAATAGTGTGAGAAGAAAATGCAGCTGTTGGCTTTTTACTTGTGTTGTTATTTTGGCTATCCTTTTAAGGGATATCACAAGGGATAACACCTGTTTCCTTATCATTGTAATGGTTTGAGAGCAGGGGGCTGGGGGGGCCAGAGTCCCCAACGGGACTCTGGGCCCCTTCCTTGTGGCTTACAACATGGCCACTTCTCCTCCAACAACAACTACTACAACTCTCCTTTTCCAGTCTGGGTGATATGTTTATATTTTGCAGAAGCGCTCATTGGCTCAACCCTAAGGGACATCACTCCCTGTGGGGTTACCATTTTATAACTC
This sequence comes from Pipra filicauda, assembly GCF_003945595.2. NCBI lineage: Eukaryota > Metazoa > Chordata > Aves > Passeriformes > Pipridae > Pipra > Pipra filicauda. The sequence goes on along the minus strand of NW_024103751.1, from coordinate 2,407,999 downwards.
TAGGGGGAAAACTGTTTTTTCCCCCACCACAACCATTCATCAGAACTTTCTTCAGCCAAGAGTTACAGAACATCATTAATTTTATATTCTGTCAAATTGCATGGCAGTTACATTTCTTTCTGGAAAAGGTATACCTGGTGTATTGAGAGTGTTAAAAGAACCATAAGAAAATCTAAATCATGAACCATGGTGACTTGAAAGGACTAGGATCTTACAAAATAAATAAGGACAAAATTAGTCACAGACACAGTACAGGCTTTCTCTGTGCTAAATTCAAGTAAGATCACTTTTGACAAGCATACCACTCCCTAATGTGATGGGGAGGACAGTGTCCCCAAGAAAACCCCTGAAAATCTTCAATAAAGTTTAGGGTTCTACTTGCCTTTGCATTATGCTAGTCAGCCTGCTGTACCATGTCTGGCTCCCTTTTTTTCCTTTAATTCTGCCCACTGAGTTATTGATTTACAAATAAATAAATACATAAATAAATATTGACCTGTCAGCTTGATATGTGTTGACTGATAAAAAGTGGAAACATATTAGTCTCTCAATGGAAAAAATAACGATATCCGTAAACTAATATTTCAGACTTGCTGTATTTTGTACTACAAGATTCTCTTGAACGTCATTTATGTCACTATATAGTGGTAAATGAATCCACATGCCAGCAACACTCCCAGATGTCAATATGTAGTAACAAGGTGAAACAATTTAGTGAATCTCAGGTTTTCCTTTCTGAACCAAAATCAAGACAATAGAGGCAATTTCTCTGCAGAGACCAAGGGAATACTATTGAAATATTCTCCCAATGTAAATGTTCTCAGAAAACAGATCTAAAAATCTTCCTTGTTCTCTAACATTCTCACCCAGCATAGGTAGGAATTTATGCACCAGTTGCTTTGGGCAAGTCTTTTAAGATATGTCTCTTGACTCTGCTGGACATTATCTACAGTGTTAGGTTTTGTATGGAAATGGTGTTGTCATTTCACAGTTTCCATTTAGTTTATATCAACTTGTGTTCTGTTCCAGTTGTGAAATGTCCAGCTTGATTCTTGTCTCTCATAAGGCATTTGAAAACATTTTCTCAGAACTGTGATAAACTGATACATCTGATGCAAAAACTGGCAATTTATCTTTGATATATGTAGGTTTATGTCTTCAACACATTGAAAGGCACAAATATAGACATAACTGAAAAACAGATTTTTATATACCTGTGTTGAATTTTCATTTCCTCAACATAGCTCTTAAAAGTTTTAGAAAAATCTTGTCTCCTTCATTAACTCAACAGTTCTTCTTTTCCAGATAACTATATCACTTTTAGTGCAAATACTTGAATGTTAGATTGATGTGGAACTGGCAGCTGAAAGTCTATCACTGACTTTAATGGGAATTGATTAGATCTTGCTGTCATTTATGCAAGTGAAATTCAATTGCTTGAATGTGTGCAGAAAATTATCATAAACATGATGTAAGTGCAGCAGAAAATCGTTCATTTTTTAACTTGAATCAATGTTTGTGGAAATAAATATAACATACTTGCTGCAGCGTGGAGAGGATGAGGGAGGTAGTGGTTATTTAGTAAACTAATTAGAAAATTTATAGAGATAGCCTTTTAGTTTACCAAGAGGAAATTTCACTTGAATGTTTGAGAAAACTCATTACAATTTGATAGCTCTTATCATTTTCTAGATATTACTGACTGTGTTGAAGGATGATCCATTGTCCTCTTTCTCTGTTGATGGTTATTATGCTTATTGGATCAGACTCAAAACTTGTATCTATACTGGCATGGAATTGTATCGAAGTTTGTTGTCTGGCCAGAGGAGAATGATAGCTTTTGGACTGCATGGATACTTAGAGCTCAATTATCTTAATTTGTTCTGCTGGCCATAAAACTAATAAGAGCTGTTAATTCCTTATTTTATATATTCCATGTTACATGGTGTGCTTTTCTGACTAAGATTGCCCCTCTGCAGCAATTTAAGACACTTCTAGGATGACTGAAAGATAATTCAACTTGTTATATATTTAAAGAAAACACATGTTCTTTTCTATAAGTTAACATTTCAGTGTAAATAACAAGGTAGCATGGCATGACTCAGTCCTCAAGATTCATTACTTAAATCCATTTGTGTACTTTTACATGTAGTGTAATTTCTGAAATGCTTATTGCTTTTTTAGCCTTCTGCTTAAAAAAACTTATCCAAATTAAAGCAAGAGATCACATAAAAAGAAAGAAAAACTTAGCACTATCAAATGATGGATCTTACAGTCCTTCCCACAGCCCTCAGAATTGTTTTCTCTGAATAAGATTTAAGAAAAGAGCTTCTTAGCTTTCCTCTGAGCCAGTACCACTATAAATAGCTGAACTCAATGGTTTGGTCTTGCATCTCCCTTTTTTCCCTCATAATATCTTGGAACTATCTTTTTTCCTTATTATTTGTTTTTATGACAGGAAACATTGCTAGTCTAAAGCTATATTCCTTTCCCATACTCAGCACTTACCAATTGTAACATGAACGAGATACCCTTTGCTAGAAGTACTGACAGGCCACAGTGATGCCTGATCAGTGGTTTTCCATTGTTTTGTAGTATGATGTGCAACACAATGGTAGCAGACTTCTCATGCTTGGTGAAGTCTGAAAAACAAGTGGAACAGTAAATGATATATCCCACTTTTATTCCTCATTTACTGAGGCTATAACGCTGCCTGAGTTAAATCAAATGGAGCTTTACCTCTGACTTTGGCGAAACCAAGATTTTCTGCTCTAAGTTGCAAATAGTTTTGATACCACTTTACCTTTGAAGATCTTACATTTGCCAAGAGTGGGAATTTTGTTATGTAGTGCTACAGTGGGGGATCACACTTCGTGTTCTCTGCCATAGGTATTACTTTTGGTTTTTCCTGGCTGATTTTTTTGTTATCCAAAAAGGAGCAATTTTACGTGGAAATTACAAAATAAAACCCGACACTGAAGTAACGGAAGTATTGCATGCTTAGGTTCACTATCTCTGATGTTCCTTTGACATAAAGTGAGTGCTTCTCTTTTATGAGTCTAAGAAATGTAGCATTATTAGTGTGATGTCTTTAAGAATAAATAAATTAATTTCTTTTCTTATTTGATGAATGGGTGATGACTAGAACACATAAAACCTCAACTTCCCAACACAGTCAACTCTAGAAGTAACCTCTACATCTACTTTTTAAACTGTTATACATGACTATTTTGAGTTAGATATATAGTTTTCTGCAAACAATAACATGAAGTCAGTGTGAATCCAAATTTCTGTTGAAGACTAATGAATAAGCTGTTAAGTAATTTAGTCTAATTGTAGCTTTGTTGTGCTAAAATATAAAACTAACAATTCAGCTTTTGCCCTGAGTCTTTTAAATTACACTTTCACCCCTACTGAGCAAGAGTCTAATTAAAAGCTTTTAGTTTTTCATTGTGTGTGCTTCTAAGTGGTATTGTTCAGTTTATCAGGATTCAGTTATCTCTTGCTTTAAATAGAAAAAAGAAAAGGAAAATTAGAGAACAACATATTCTCACATGTTTTTTTGTCACTTGCCTTGAAAATTGTTCTGTTGATTTGATTATTAAGCAAAGCCCATGAAAATCAGAAATTAAGAAATAGTTTCTTGCAACATCCATGGTGTTTTTCGTGATTTAAAATGAGAAATGAAAATATAAACAATGTATTTTTTAAAATAATGTGACTTACCAAAGAGTAGATAAGTGTCTTGTGACTTCTAGAAGAGTTGAGAATTAGTAGATTTGATTTTGGATTTTTTTTTCTTTTACCTCTTTGTTTTGTTTGCTTGTTTGTTTTTCTTGGACTTTTGTGAGGGGGGCGTGTATGCTTATAATTGTGCCAGGATTACTTTGTTTATTTGTTTGGTTTATTGTTTTCACATTCGATAGTGAAATTTAGTGAAAGATGAAGTCTGGAAGATGACACAAAAGACTCTTAAACAGCTTGCAACGGAAGAAAGCCATATCTTCAGACATATCATCTCTACAACACTTGCTAAATCACAGAATCATAGAATTGCTGCTGGTGTCCTCAGCCTTGCTCTGTGGTCTTCATCTTCACTCCCTTAAGATTGCTAACAGGTTCATCATTAAATTTAGAACGACTGTGAAGGGGACTAGGAAGCTTATTAGGGAACCTTTCCTGCTGGTCAGAAAAGTGGTGTTCCTTGTCTTTTACCTAGCCACTGGTAAGTATTGTTTATTGTTAATTTTAAGCTACCTGCCAACACTTAAATTGAAGGTGTGAAGAGACTTTGTTTTTTAGTGCTTTAGTAGTCATTTGACAACTCGTGAACTTACAGGGGAGTACTGGCAAGACTGAAGACTAGATATTTTCCAAGGGTAAATGTACTTGGCAGGAAATCAAGCAAATCTGTAACAAAAGCAGCTGGTCATGACATGCTGTACTTAAACTAAATGAGCCTTAGAGTGATCCATTCAAATAGTATGGGGAGCCAAGTACAGCCCTGCTTCAAGTGCATTGTCCTGGGGGGTTTAGGGGAAAATGGGAGTGAGGGTAGAGCTGAGAGGAGAAGGGAATATTGGATCTCAGAAACCACAGTTTGGAAATAACTGTGGCCTGGGTTTTAGACTGCTAGAATAAAACTATGCTAGTAAAGTAAAAAGTGACGGGGAATAGAAATGAACACTGGAATGCTACTGTCTGTCTGTAGTGTTGAATTTTTAGCAGGTCCTTGGTATGAACTTGACCTGGGCCAATTTGTGTTATTCAAAGTTCAAAGAATTCCTAGACCTGATCTGGAAGCTACCATGTGTGAAAAACTACTTGTATGGCCAATCATATTTTGAAGCTAAGAGGATTTAATCAAATGGATATAGGCTATTCCAGTTGTCCTCAGGTCAGCTAATGGGCCCAGACACAATGTCTATTATTCATGTAGAAACAGCTCAAGAGTCAAAATGGAAGCTGACTCAGAGCTTTGAACTGGAATTTTCAGCCTTGGAATAACACACAGTAAGTGTGGTACTACATATGCTTCTACAATATAAATATACACGTATTAGACTCTCTTTTAGTCAGATGAAGGCATATTTGAATGGCTTAGATGACCTACCCCATTTCAGATAACTTAAACGACTAACTAACAATCTCTAGCTAGTTTATGGGATGCTCCTGGAAATGAACATGAGATTGCTTAATTTTTTTTCTTTTGCATCCTTTTTAGTCTAGAGACCATGTCACCATGGTCTAGAGACCATGTCACATAAAGGTAAATGAAACATGGTATGGTGATATCTCAATGACCGATTATAATCTATCAGTACTCTAGTTATTTGTGATCACACAACACCTCTTCTACACTGTGGATTAACATCCATACCACTCACCTGTCTTCTGATATCTCCTCCCTATGTACTTGACTCTAGGAGGCAAACAATGTCATATCTCATTCAGCTGTTGAGAGTAGTTATTTGTCAGTCATCAAGATATTCTTGCCTCTCATCTTCTACTGTTTCCTTTGGGATTTTACTGTGTTTTCTTCAGCATGTCTTTCCCCATCCAGCAACAATCTTGTGACTTCAGCTTCAGCCTGACATGGTCATGCTAAGATGTGGGCCAGCCTCATCCCCTCTCCACTTTAGCATCTTTTACAGAACACTTCTCATGACTTTTCTTCATGATGACTGGTGATGACAGCCTCTTCTTTGTCACTTCTCTTCTTCTCTTATCTAGATTGATTTTGGATGCAGGCCAGTGACAGAGTTAAAAACAAAAGATGTTTCATAAATCTCTGTGCCTATTTACACTTATATGTTATTCAGCTTTCCCACTGGGTCAGTGGAACTGGCACTGATATATTAGCAGGAAGCAACACAGGTTGACTTGCTGTCAAGGCAGTCATGAGAGTGAGTTTACAGAGCTTGGAACTGTGAGGAAAACATCGTTTTTACTTGACACTTAAGCAAAGCTAAATTGGAGTGGTAGGGATAACGAACAGAGAACCTCCGCAAGATGCCGTTTTTAGAGCTACTTTCCAAAATAAAAGTTGCTTTTTATCCATGGCTCTGTTATTGACTGCATTTAGACTCTGCTCTCTCAAAGGCAATTTTACAAGCTACAATAAAGCACTTCCCAGCATGTAACATTAGTGTTCAAGTGAAGCTGTTACTTTTTATTTTTCAAGTGGAGTTGAATGATTAGTAAAGGACCAAAAATTTAAATTGCTTCATCTCTAGTAAATGTTAACACATGCCTCATGTGGCTCCCTCTGAAAGTCTGCATTATCTGGCAAGCGAATTGTATGTATACATATAATTATGTAAACACATTCTCCCCAGTGTGATTCATGGTGATTTAATGCAGTTTTTTTGATCACTGTCCTCACTGTGACTTGTTTAAGCATCTGCCGGTCTAGTTGTGAGTCAAACTCAGTGGCTATATACAGAAGTGCAATCCTGTGCACGGTAAAAATGTTTACAGTACTGCCCATGGTATAAGCTGGTCACCTCTTGCTTTGGCCCAGTCTTATATTTTTTTCCTGACTACAGTCATGATATCTTTCTTAAGAAAGATTTTTCCTTCATCTCTATCTTTTTGCAGCTAAGAGGTCAGAAGAGCTGTCTGTTAAATTGTACTCAGGTGTGCTTTATATCATGTACTTGACTCAATGCAGCTGACCTTTCATTATTAACCGTTCAGCAGACAGACAGTATGCAGCAAGTCATGGTCATTGCCATGCTTGTCTTTCCGGAGCTGCTCTTGTGGGTAGTACCCTTATCTTACACCTCTAGACTTGATTCTGCAATGAGTTCATCCATTGAAAAAAAGTCTATCAGCCTAAACCTGTCAAAACCCATGCTAGCTTTGCAATTTTTCTGTTATTATTGGTGCAGCTATTCATACTATCTTTACATTGAGTTAATTGTTGAATGATTCAAAGTTTAGTGTGAAGGAGCAGGAAGCAGAGTGGGAACAGTTCCAGGCACGGAGGAAGATATACAGCAATTGACAGGACTTTACTATATGGACTTTACAGTTATTATGTGGACTTTACTGTTATTATGTGGTTTCAAATATGTGTATTGCATTGTATCCACACTACACAGTGCACAGCCTGGGTATGTCTGGGCTTGCCACGAATTTTGCCTGTTCCCTGCTTCCCTGCTCCTCCCTCTGATAGGCTGAAGAAGCTGCAGAGAGGAGACAGTTACCATTTGCCCTTTCCTTCCCCAAGTCCTCCCACGTTCCTCCCCCTTCGCCTGTGTCCCTACCCCAATTTGTTCCCCTGATTGTCTGTCTCATGCTGTACCCCATGTTCTAGCCCTTTCCCCCCCTGAACTCATAAAACCCCTGCACACCTCAATAAAGCATTCCATTTGCACCTCTACCTTGACTTCGGACCCGTCCATGCTGTGTCACGGCCCCATCCCCCCTCAGACCGTGGCAGTTTAGGTCTGCAAAAGGTATGGAAGAGGTAATATAATGTCTTCCAAAAGTTGTGTATGAAGAGCTGAACTAAGCTTAGATTTGTAGCATATTCAGGAGTCTGTATGGTCCCTGACCATGATTGATACTGCGGATAGTGGATGTCCTGTGCGTCGTTTTGCCCTAATTGCCCACGAACTGTCACGTCTCAACATTGACATTGCTGCCCTCAGTGAAGTTCATCTCCACAAGGAAGGCAGCCTTAAAGAACATGGTGCTGGTTACACACTCTTTTGGTCAGGTAAACCCAGAACCGAAAGGCATCTTTCGGGAGTTGGCTTCATGATTAAAAACTCTGCTGTCCCTAAACTTGAAAATCTGCTGACAGGTCACTCTGACCTCATTATCTCCCTATGCCTTCCACTGCACAACAAGCAACATGTTGTCCTCTTTAGTATATATGCCCCAACTCTCCAAGCTGACCCTGCCGAAAAAGATAAATTTTACACTGACCTGCACTGCCTTACCTAAAAGGTTCCCGCAGATGATAAGATCATCATCCTTGGAGATTTCAACGCCAGAGTAGGAAAGAACTTCGAAGCCTGGAAAGGCATATTAGGCAAGCATGGTGTTGGAAACTAGAATGATAATGGATGCCTTCTGCTAGAATTCTGTAGGGAGCAACAGCTCACCATCACTAACACTCTCTTTCAGCAGCAAAATAGTCTGAAGACAACCTGGATGCATCCTAGATCTAAGCATTGGCACCTCATTGATTATGTCTTGGTGTGACAGAGTGATGTTCACAATGTCCATCATATCTGTGTGATGCCTAGTGCAGAATGCCAAACAGACCATCGGCTTGTGCGCTGTAAACTTAACTTCAACCTTAAGTTCAAATCTAAAAGGGGCGGTATCCCAAGGAGGAGACTCCAAGTTAACAATCTTCAATCAGTCACAGTGAGAGACAGATTCCAGGCAAATCTTCAAACTAGGCTTGAAAATCATTCTATAGATCCCTCTCCTGAAACACTTTGGCAACATATTAAAAACAGCATCCCACAGTCCTCTGAAGAATCCTTAGGGTTCTCCTTCAAGAAGAACAAGGACTGGTTTGATGAAAACAATCACAAGATCCAGGAATTGTTGAGGAAGAAGAGAACTGCTCACCAAGCACACCTTGCACTGCCTTCCTGTCACGTAAGAAAAGCAGCCTTTAGTCTTGCATGCAGCAAGCTCCAACAGAAACTTTGTGACATCCAGAACAAGTGGTGGATCAATCTAGGAGAAAAAACCCAATTATGCACAGATACGAGTGATTACAGAGGATTCTATGAGGCCTTGAAAACAGTGTACGGACCTACATACCAAGTCCAAAGCCCTCTACTCAGCGCAGATGATCAAACGCTTCTGACAGATAAAATCTCCATTCTGAATCGTTGGTGTGAACACTTTCAGATTCTTTTCAGTACTGACTGTGTAGTTCAAGACTCAGCAATCCAGTACATTACACAACAACCAGTGAAGAATGAATTGGATATTGCCCCTAATTTGGGAGAAACTCTCAAGGCCATACAGCAGGTGAAAATTGGCAAGAAAGCTGGGACTGATGGAATTCAACCTGAAGTCTGGAAACATGGGGGCCAAGCACTCTATGCTAAATTTCACGAGTTTGTGGTGCGCTGTTGGGAACTAGGTAAACTACCATCAGACCTTTGTGGTGCAGTCATCATCACTTTGTATAAGAAGAAATGAGTTAAATCAGACTGTTCAAATTACCGTGGTATTACTCTGCTCTCCATTGCTGGCCAAATCCTGGCAAGAATACTCTTGAACAGATTAACACCTGCTATAGCAGAAGGAATTCTACCTGAAAGCCAATGTGGTTTCAGAGCCAACAGGAGTACCACAGACATGGTGTTTGTTCTCAGACAACTGCAAGAGAAGTGTAGGGAACAGAACAAAGGTCTCTATGTAACCTTTGTTGATCTCACCAAGACTTTCGATACTGTGAGCAGAAAAGGTTTATGGCAGATTTTGGAACATTTAGGATGTCTCCCCAAGTTCCTTAAAATGATCATCTTACTTCATGAGGATCAGCGCGGCCAAGTCAGATATGGCAACACACTTTCTGAGCCCTTTCTAATAACCAATGGTGTGAAACAAGGCTACACTCTTGCTCTAACTCTATTCACAATCTTTTTTCGCATGATGCTCCAAAGGGCCACGGCAGACCTCGATGAAGAAGATGGTATCTACATTCGATATCGTATTGATGGAAGCCTATTCAACCTAAGGCAAATGAAGGCCCATACTAAGACCTTGAATCATCTTGTCCGGGAGCTGCTCTATGCTGATGATGCTGCCCTTGTCACCCACACAGAAGCAGCTCTGCAGCATTTAACATCCTGCTTTGCAGACACTGCTGAGCTTTTTGGGCTGGAAGTCAGCTTCAAGAAGACAGAAGTTCTCTATCAACCTGCACCTCAAGAAGTCTTCCATCATCCCCATATCACCATTGGCAAATCAGAGCTCAAATCAGTCCAGCAGTTTAATTACCTAGGTAACCTCATCTCCTCAGATGGTAAGATTGACAGGGAGATAGACAACAGGTTAGCAAAGGCATATAGTGCTTTTGGAAAACTCCACAAAAGAGTATGGCGTAATAAACACTTGAAGAAAAGTACAAAGATCAGTGTTTACAGAGCCATTGTGCTGTCTACTCTTTTTATATGGATCCAAATCATGGGTCATCTACTGCCACCACCTGCAACTCTTAGAACGCTTCCATCAACACTGCCTCCGTACAATCCTAAACATCCACTGGTCACATTATGTGACCAATACATCTGTTCTAGAACAAGCAGCAGTCACAAGTATTGAGGCCATGTTACTGAGAACACAGCTGCGATGGGCAGGGCACGTCTCAAGGATGAAGGACCACCACCTCCCTAAGATCTTGCTCTGTGGTGAATTTGCCACTGGCTGCTGCAAGAGAGGAGCCCCAAAGAGAAGATACAAGGACTCCCTGAAACAACATCTCAGCCTTGATCATATTGATCAACATAACTGGTCTACTCTGGCCTCAAATCGGGAGGCCTGGAGACATGCCACCTATAACGCAGCTGTCTCCTTTGAGAACGCACGCAGGATCACTCTTGAGGAGAAAAGGCAACGCAGAAAGAACCGTGTATTGCAGAAGACACCACCTAAGGAGTCTTTCTGCTGTGCCTTTTGCAACCGGACTTGTCTATCTCGCATTGGCCTCATTAGCCACCAATGCGCTTGTAGCAAATGTGGATAGAGCCCTTCCCAAATCTTCGTTCGCAAAGCCAACCATGATGATGGTTCCTCATATAATCTTCCTGAGAAGCCTGTGGCTACTCACACACTTTTTACAGATATTCTCCCTGCACGTGGGTGTGCATTCAGGTGTGAGAGACTCCTCATGGCAGCCAGTGGAGTCAGCAGAGAAATAGGCACCACTTTTAGCAAGGTTTTTCTTCCATCTCTCCACCTACTTACTCACTTCTCCAACCATGCACGCATCCATCTAGGCAAAAGTTTTGCTTTACCTATACTACTTGCAGATGAAGTAGCAAAACCCACTAGTCCAAATACATTTCAGCTCATTCCTGATAAAATGGAGCATATTGTATGTCAGCTTAATAATATTGCTGTAATTTTTTCACAGTGAAGATTTCAGAGAAAATCTTCCACGCAGCGTTAAGAAGGTCAGGATTTTTAATACACTATATCAATAATATGTTGCTGCGTATCTCAGCACTTCACAATCTCTTTATCAAGTAAAGAAGGCAGTGAGAAAAGCAGCACATAGTTTTAACATGGATAAAAACAGCTAATATGTCCAAAAAGCATGTTTATTTCTCTCTGAAAGTCCAACAAATGCTGCTGAATTCCTGTATGCCCATATGAACAATGAACTTTCACAAGACATTGAGCTAATGGTAGTTCTCACAGGGATGAAGCTGCAATGAGCACAGAAAGCAACATTTTCAGTTGAAGAATACTGGTATAATAGCAAATGATGCTAAGGAATGAATAAACATGGAATAATAATTTTAAAATTTGAATACCCTTGACACATTAAGACAAAATATGATTAAAGATGCCAACTGCCATTCTTTCACATCTGGAAGTAATGGATTCAGTCATTAGCAGTGGAACTGGAAAATGGTGACTATGAGAACACTTGAGATTCATACTGAACAAGAGTTTCAACATAAACTGCTCATGAAAATGCAGTTATGTGAAATATTTATATACAATTATGCAGTTTGATAGAAGGAAAACAGTGATGTCTCTAATCTGGTGGAAAAGACAGGCCAAAAATGAAAGCTGGATTATGAATGAAAACAATTAAAATAGAAAACTAGTTTGATGTTTTCTTTTACAGAGGGGTGGTAGTCACTTGAATCAACTACAAAAGGAAATAGTACGTTCTCTGTGTCTTGTTGAACTCAGCTGAGGACAAACTACTTCTTAAAAAGACATTGCTTAGCTATAACACAGGCATGCTTTATTCAAAAACATGTTGCCAAGTTGAGGAACCCACTGTATTGTCTTACTGAAAGGGGATTGAGCTAATTTGTTTCCAAATTATTAATATTTGCACACTACATGTGCTTGTAGTAGTTGGAAAGAGCAATCCTTAATAAATCATAGAATCATAGAATGATAAGGGGTTGAAAGGGTCCCAACCGCCCCTGCCATGGTCAGGGACACCTCCTACTAAACCGGGTTGCTCAAGGCCTTATCCAACCAGGCCTTGAACACTGCCAGAGCTGGGGCGTCCACAACCTCCCTGGAAACCTGTTCCAATCTCTCACCACCCTCACAGTAAAGCATTTCTTCTGAACATCTAACCCAAATCTCCCCTCTTTCAATTTGTACCCATTATTCCTTGTCCTATCACTAAAGTTCCTGACAAAGAGTCCCTCTCCAGCTTCCCTGTAGGCCCCCTTCAGATACTGGAAGGTTACTATGAGATCTCCATGCAACTTTCTCTTCTCCAGGCTGAACAGCCCCAACTTTCTCAGCCTAGAGGTGCTCTGAAAGTTTGTTTCTTGAATGAGGGAAAGAACAAAGTCAATATGCTGGCATTTGCTTATTCTGAAGTGAAATCCCTACTGAAAAGTTGCCATTAGCTACATATAGGAGTATACTACTCCTCATGGTAGGGTTTCAGTTTCTCACAAAGATATAGCTATTGTGACATGTATGTAAACCAATGCTAAGAATCCGTCTTATACACCGGCCAGATATTAAAGATCTGGAATATGCAATAACTTCTTTCCCGATTTCTCCAACAGGGTTATTTGTAACTTTCTGGACATTCTTATACTGTAAGGCAAAATTTTCCACAATACAGCTGGTAGAACAGGTGCTCCAAAGGCATGAAAATCGTAGTCCTGGACAAAACAATGGGATTTTAATTTTTAAAAATGTACATGATATGAAAGACTCATATTAGTCCATATGGTCCAACAGCATCCCAAATTCTACAATGGTTTTATGAACGATTAAGCACTGGCAGAGGTATGTACTGATTAAATATATCATTGGGGGCAGTATCTGGAAGCTGTGTGGAATCCTAGAGCATATTTGGCCTTTACTTGTCAGTGTTTTATTATCCAAAATAAAGATTTGATTGCAATTGAAAACTGTTGATTGAACTGGCAGAGAGGAAAGCAAGACAGACAAACTCATTCAAGCCCTCACCTGAGGGCACAGTAGCTGTCACCAGTCTTGGAGGAAACAAAATATGTGTGGATTCCCTGCTAACAACAGTGAAACAAGACTGGAAGTCTCATGCTACCATATATTGTGATTCCTTCGCTTGTTTCCATGTGTGCTCCTTCTATAAAAAACAGCAATGTGAAAAAAAACCAGCATTCCTTGATTTTATTACAGGTGATCTCATTCATCAGTTTCTGTTCATTTACCAAGGCACAAGAAATACAGGCATACAATGGCACAGGCTTATTTTTAATGTAATACGTAATCAAGATTCAATTTAGATTTAATCTGTTTTGTTGCAAAATGTGGGCATCCCAAAAGTAAAATTTGGCCTTCATAGGTAACGTTTGTGGAAATAATGCCAGATATTCTCTGCAACCTGTTTGAAATTGTTTGGAGATTAATAATTACATAGCTCTTATACTCTACATTTCAGTTCACCTGAAAGATCAAAGTTCTCTCCATCATCTTAGATAACTGGCAATTAGAAAAATAAATAGAATACCTCTGCTGATCACCCTACTACCTCTGTTAAATATTCTGTCATTTTTAGCCCGCTGCATCTGAATCAGGATTTCTTAGCATGAAACATAATGCCAAATGCCTTCATGCAAACTTATCCATGGAAAATCCAGAGTGACTACTGCCAAAAGAGTAAAGTGAAGGTGAAACCATCATATCATACTAATTCCACTAATGTCACTTGACAATAGCATCTAGTGGCCAAAGACTTAGTAATTCCAAATATCCAAAATAATTGTTCCCCCTTATTGAAATATTAATCTTGATATTCTTATTTCACTTTTGAAAACAATATTCACAAGTATAATATACAGATACATTTAATCTTTGTTTTATAAATTGATGAAATATGAAATGAAAGCATAAAGACATTAAAAATTAGCATATTTATTGCAGTTTTTATGAGACATGCTGCTGCAAAACACATAAAATTCTCTAGGATAAATCTACATCTGGTGCCGTCTTGATAACTGTTGAATTTACAATGGTGAAATATTTATACAGGCTTTTCTTTTAAAGAAACAGCTGAAGTGTAGAGTTCTTTTGTATGAGTTGTACTCTGTCATTTGCTGCTACAAGCTACTAGTGCAGTACGTCAGTGTGAAAGTAAAATATATGTATGCCTGGAAGAGGGTTAATTTTTAGAACTGAAATATGTGGTTTCTATCATTCATTTTCTACTTCAGTTTAGTTTTTGCCAGTTGAGTAGACTTAACTTAAATATTTTTAATTGGCACCAAACATTTTGCCGCTCATGTATAATGTCAACCATACCTTAAAACATTCACTTTGTCCCAGGATGGTTTGTGGCTACTGGGATATATTTGCTTTTGAAATGTAGGAAGGATGAACATAACTGTGTCTTGTGTCTTGCTCTGGGGATACAGTGAGCTGAGTAATTCTAATGTATATACTTGAAAGGACGAAGTCCTGTTGAGGATGGCATTGCAATGTAATCCAGACATTTCATTTTGTTATCCTCTTCTGCTTTCTAGTAGAATGATCAGAGTGTCTATGAACCAGTCCTGGAGAGCCCTCTCCCCACAATCTTCTGAAACTGTCTTGCACCTCTTGGTCATAAAATGTTGATATAAACTTTATGAACCAGAAATTCTGGCTATCCTGTTCTCATCAGTAATTATCATAATAAGCTGAAAATAGTAATTAGGTAAGGGTCCAGTAGTGACACACTGGAGTATCAGTTGGTGTCAAGTTGTAGAACTAAGTTGCAGTTTCACTAATGATAGTGTATGAATATTACTTTAATTTGGAACTTTCTCAGGACATGATTTTTTCTTTTTTATTTAGAACTAAACCTCAATATACATCTGATTTCACTATTTTTTCTGATTATTTGCAAAGGAGTCTTTCTTCTGAAAACGGAAAAACCTCCTTATTTCCTTGACTATGAAAATATTCTATGGATTAGAGAACTGAGGCTTATGTTCATGTCCAACAGCATTTCAAAAAGAATATCAAATATTGTTTGTAACTTTCTAAAAGACCAGGAGGTGGACAAAATTAATAAAAGAGATTTTTTTTGATGGGAACAATAGCTAGAGGAAGTTGGGTGAGAACCATATGAAGATTATGTTAAAAAATGGAGAACAGGCTTCTTTAAAGAGCAACCACTTGGCATACGATGGATGTAAAACATTACTGTAATTTTGGCTCTTCTCTTGCATGTGAGACCAGGAAACAAATCATAATCACTTTCTAGAATATTCACCTTATTTTTGCATGAAAGCTTTAAACTATGATTCAAGTGTGCTTTTAAAATTTAGAATGCATATCACTGGTGAACTTTTAAAGCTTTGAATTTTGCCAATAACTAATCCCAACAGAGCTATTATAAGGAGGGGAACCATATCAGATTTGTTTACACATCTCAGTTTTGATCTACTGACTTTGAATGCAATTATCATTTCGGAATTAATATCTAGTCACTGTGTATATGACTCCCACACTGTCGCTTTCTTTGGTGTAACGAACCAGTGTACTTCTCAAAAGCTTTTCTTTTACATGGAAATCCAAAGGGACCTACTACTTGTTCTTTTCTATTAATTTTAATTATTTATCAATTGATCTTACATAATTACTATGCCTATGCATTCATAATGTAATATATTAAATACTGTCCAGTTATTCAGGTTTTCCACTGTGACTTCTGTATGCTTATTAGATTGAACACTGAATAACAAACTCATACTGACCTATACATACAGTGCTCTTAAACTAGCTGCCCATCTTCCTAGTTTATGTAGAATCACAACTGGAGCCCATTATGAAAAGAGAATACTTTGTAATTGTATCAAATATACATACTGATTCCGTTTCAGATTTCCTTTTCGTTTTTTTTCTTTTTTTTTTTGACTTGGGAAGAAGTTTAATCAGCTCTCATACTCTAACCATACTAAAGAATCTATAAAATTTATTTTTACAAGAACTGATTCTCACCTACGGGTAAACTACGGCTGCAGAAGTTAAAAAAATAGAAAAAATTTTAGAATTTTGGTAAATATGTCAAGGATAAATTCAGGGGCTATCAGGCTTGGAAAGAATGTAGTCCATGTACTAATTTCTTCTCAGAGGACTGGAGGACAAAATATACATCTTAGGCCAACCTCCCACGTTCCAACTTGTAGTAGACATTAATTGAACTTAATCAGTATTTGTTTCAAAGTTATTTAAAGTCAAAGGTTTTTTTCTTGCTTTGAGTGTTTGATGTCCTTTCAATTCTGTTTTCCCAGTAGCATGGAAGAATAGTAAGATGGCTATGCATAACTGCCTCTTTCTTTTATTGTAGCCCCGTGTACATGCTTTTAAGTCAAGAAACACAAGTTTGCAGTCTTCTCTTTGACTAGCTATTTGTACCCTTCTGTCCTTTTTCCCACAGCTCATGATATATTCCTCTTGAGAATATCCTTCCTTCCATATTTCCTTTCTATTTATTTTGCTAATTTTTGTTCTGTATTTCTCAATATAGACTGGACTACAAGTATGGAGTGGATGTCCATTATCTGTTTTCTTTCATTATATTTTCAGTTATGTTTTGAAAAATCCAGTCAGTAAGTAGAATACATAGCAAGGATCAGAAGATAGACTTGAATGTCTTTATTGACATTTCATTAAAAATACTGTAGAAGTTTTAATTAATTTGACTTTTTCTCTGTTTTTTTGGTATAGTGAGGAAAATTATACATCTCCAGCTTTAATGCTACAAAAAAACATTTCTTAAGAAGTCTTTTTGCATTCATGTTCTTCCCATAATAAGGATTTGTGCATGGTTTCGGTAATCTCAGGTGCCTGCTTTTCTTATATCATCTTTCATGAGAGGTTTAAAAAAAAAGAATCAAGTTCTTAAATTTTCTCAGTTAATTCTAAATTTTGTGCTCGAGTTTGTGTGCCAAGCTTAATATCTGATAACCAGGGTCCTGAGTGACATGCGGAAGCTCTGCAACCCTTTTTCTTCTTCTTCCTGGGGAGTTTAACTGCCTATGTTTAAGGTCAGCTCTGATGTGACAGAACTGTATGCTCTCAAACCTGATTGCTGTGAGAATGCACTTTGGGGGTCTCCTGTCCTTGACTCGGGAGCTACATTAAACCTGAGAGCCTTACTCAAGGCTTTCACATTGATTTCTCTGGTGTTATCAAGAGGATTTGTGATAACAAATATAAGACCATTTGCAAGTGAAACTTCAATTTGTTTGGTGGCATCTTGGTTTTTTTGATTGTAATTTCCTTCTTCACTTTCATCTGTTTTCCTCTGTGTTTTTTTTTTTTTTTTAATTTTATTTCAACTGTATTGTAATTTGGTAAACTGAATCCACATCTTTCTCTTGAATATCTTGAAATATCAGCTTTGTTTTGTTTGTTTTGGTTTTTTTCATCTGACTTTGTTTTTGTTCTCTCTTTCTTGTCTCATATTCATATGGTATTTCAATTTTTTCATGACTCTTTGGTATATTAAATACTTTGTTGATATTTTCTATATTTTCACCTCATCTATATTCATTTAAAGGATTTGAGGATAGAATATGAATGTAGGTCAGCACCTGTTTCTATACTGATGTCTCTTGTAGTTTGACATCATATTTCAATCTCTAAAGTACTTTATGGCAATATTCAGAAGCACAGTTCCTGAGATTTTAATCTGCTAATGATTTGGCTTCCAGTTTAGTCTTGAAGTCCACCTGAAACTCACTGGAAAAGTCTTTTATATGTATGCTTATCAGGGATTCCACAGCTTTTCCAAAATTTATTTAATGTTATTATAGAGAAATTGCAACAGTTCTTTAGCCAGCCTTATATACCACAGCAATGAAACATTTTTTATGTGTGTATAAAGACTGATTCATAACATGTTTGCAGATGTTGTTCAAGAACTTGGTTTCAGTTAAAGAAAAATAAACAGTTTCAGTAAGAAAAATAAACAGAGTAGCTGCGAGTACAAAAATTCTGAGGTTCAAATATTTGTATCATCCATTCAAATTTTCTTAGAGCCGAATTCATCAGTATTCTGACCAATTCTTACAGGTTCGTGGATCATTTACCCAATTAACCAGGATAGATTCTGGGTTGCTTGGGAAATTGCCACAGCAAAATATTTTTTAATATTATATATATATTAAAAAAGTCATCCAGTGCTCAGACACTACAGTGGGATGGAGTAATTCAGCTGTAATTTAGCCTAGTAATGATTCTGGACTATGAGTGGCATAGCTACAGAGCAGTTACCTTAGTATCTCCAAAGTTCTAAGACTCATTTAAAAGAGAAAAAAGAAAAAGAAAAAAAAGGTACTGTGTAATAGAGAAGCAGTTGTTTCAACCTGAGTATGATCTCATCACTTTTTCTTTGAACATGAGAATCCATCTTCAAAAAGTCATTGTCAGTTCTAAAGCAATCCTAAGCAAACATGAATAACTGATAAGACCTTTCATAGTTATAGCCTTAAAACACTTAAAGAGGAAGAACTCCAGCAGGATAATTACTTCAGTAAAGCAGATTCCCTTTGTGTCACATATAGACAGCTTCTGTAGATACAGACAAGTGTCATTTAAAAAATTTAGCTGGTTTCAGCACAGTCCTTTGCACTATAATCCTTAGATATTACTGAGTTTAAGATTATTTATCTTGAGAAGGGAAATTCAACAGAAATTTCAGCCAAAATCTATATAGCTGTTTGCATCCATAAAGATATAGCTGTTATTTTTTGCAATCAATCAATCAATCAATCAAATGACATTAAAAAACCCCAAGCACCCTTGCAAGTGACAAATTCTAAAGAACGCACAACCGGGAACTCACTGTAGAATTAAGACTGATGCTCACATTCTTCCCTCAGGGCTTGTTGGATAATTTCTCTTTAAACACCTCTGCTAATAAACTTAGAGTTTGTCAGTGAGCTGAGAGTGTGGTGCTGTTCTCTTGTAACTTCATGTTAGCAAACAAAAAATAAGAAGTAATCCTGTACTGGTAGAAAGCTGGATAACAAAAATTTTCTTCCATTCCTGTGACCTATGAATATATTTTTGTTAAATTGCTATTGTAATCTTAAGAAAAAGCAGTTACATTGCTGGGAGTTCTCTCTTTTTTATGTAGTGTAATCTATTATGCAGCCGTGCTTCACAGTGTGATGACCTAATGGTAGGATAATTCTGAAACCAGAATGACTGGTTAAAATTGTACTTTTAATATTTTTAGTTGTGACCTGGGTTGGCCACCCAGTTTACTCATTATATTATTAGTATTAATTGAATGAACCATGTATGAATGTATACACTTCAAAAGGAAAGATCTTGCAATCTATATTTTGAGCTTTTGTTTCTTATAAATACAATGTAACAACCTGAAAATGTATTGTGATGCTACTAGAGAAACATTAATTCCATTGTTACTTTAAAAGCCTCAAGGTTATTTCTGAAATAGATGTTAGTTCACTGTAACTCTGTCAGCAAGATCTATGTAACTGCATGAGATAAATATTTGGTCTCAAGACTTTAATAAAATAAAATGGAAGTTAAGCAAAATGCCCTTACCTGAACAAATTAATGCATTTACATCACAGATATGAGAGTCTTTCAAGAGTCTTTTAACTGAGGGAAAAAACTATAAGTTCAAAACTAAAAGAAAAATGCAAGCCAGATACTACACGGAATAAAGTGGCGATTTCCATTTAATATGCAATTGTTTTAGCTGAATTAAGTTTACCTCTTAAAGTCCCAATCTTCCTCCTGGAACAGTCTGAATTCAGCAAGAATTTGTGACTTTGCAAGGTTTGTGGGTGAGCATGTAGTAGTTTGCTGACTTCAAATCTGACGTAAACCTCTCTATGTGTTTTCTAGGTCTTCTTGACCATAGCTTTAGTTTGTGTAAGATTTTGCTGAGAAAAACTTCAGACAGTAAGAGTATTTTTGTCATATTCAGGTTATTTCCCAGTTTATTATGTTCCTCAATTTCAACCTAAGTAACAGAGTGACATTTGCAGTGCAAAACCAAGATAAGGTATGTTTTATGTGAAGTCCATTTTCTTTATTCTCTACATCAAACTAATACCTCTTTCAGCTGTGAATTGTGTTCTAAGTCAATCAGAATGAGGAGGTTTTATACTGAATTTAATGAAATACTGTGTTCAGACACCCAGCGTGTTTATGTCACAGCATCAAATGACTGTTCTTGCCAGTAAATAGGCAGTGAATTCAACTTGGGTTCTAACTTGGTCTAGCCAACCATTTTTTGCAGTATGAAGTCAATGCTGAAGTTTAAATAGTTTAGGATTTTCTCCTCCAGTAAATCCTTTTCACCTATATATGATATAATCCTATTGCCGTAATTAAGAATGCTGAAATTCATACCCCATGTGTGTCTGAGTATCTTAGCACTGCATATGTTCTGAACATCCATGCATGGGTGCTCACTCTTTTTTCTTGACCTAACACAATCAGTATTTTGGAAACTGAGGACATTTTAGAAGGCCAGTGTGTTTTCCTCAGGTACTTTGGAATGTTAAGTCTGAGAAAATTCTTCTACTATGGATAGATCTTACGTGTAGGTAAATAGCAGTTAATAGAGAGATGGGGTAAATTTGTACTAGAATGTAGTCTGGTTTAATAATTTTTAGGGCTGAATATTTTACTGTCTTGTACAAACACTTAACTTGGAATAAGTGCTTATAAAATAAAGAACTTTGTAAATTCCTAAAAAGAAAATAAATAATACAAAAAGATGGCCTACAGTAGAGAAGTGAATTATTCTGGTGACACTCGTATGAAAAGTGATATTTTTTATACTCTGTTCCAGGATACTATTTGGAATGTAATTCCTATATTACATTGCCCTTTTAGAGATATGAGAGAAGAAAAGATATACTCTTTTATGCACTTAGACATGGTCATGTATTTATACACATACATTGTATGCACATACATATATTTAAATATAAAACCCCAAAATAAACCATCTCTTTGCACACGATTTATATTTTAATTTAAAATGAAACTCTCCAAGTTACTTAGTAATCAAAAAAGCAGAAATGTTTATTGCACTCAGTCTTTATTTGAAGACCTATTTTCAGTTGCCTTATTCTACAGTAGTTGACTAAATGGGTCAGATCCATCTCGCTGTAAGAAAGCCTCCTCTTTGTGACTGACTTTAAAGGAGTCTAGAAAACTATTTTGGATGATGATGTCTAAATTTGGAGAGAGAAATTCTGTTGCAGAAGTTTAGTTCAAAGTGATTTACAGAAGCTTAACCACTGTGAAAGAGTGAGACTGTTTGTCCTCTGCACTTTGAAACAGGGCTGCGATGGTCAGCGTAGCAGTGATGTGCTTGCTATTGTCACTGTGACAATCACTTAACTATGACAAAATAATAAATCTTTGAAATCTAGGAATAGGTTGGCATTTTTATAAGAGATTTAGACATTGATAATTAAAAATATCTGAAGATTGGTGCACTAACAAGCCTTTTAAGAAAAATTAGGCAATGTAAGTGGGATCCATACCACTTAAATATGGATAGTTAGAACTTAAACTTTCACATATCTGTTTGTTGTTTTATATTCTGATCAGATGTGTTTCAACTGGGTATCTTGTGTTTTACTGACTAAAAAAGAGATTTGTTGACCTACTCAGGTTGTGTATGTTTTTTGGTTAGATTTTGCCAAATCTAAACTTGCCAAAATTCATAGAAAATATCACTGTTTTATAAATTCTAAACCTTTAGATCTGCATGTAGTACTTAATTATTCTGAAAAGAAAAAGAGAAAGAAAAAAGAAAAAGAAAATGAAAAATAAAAAAGGAAAAGGAAAAGGAAAAGGAAAAGGAAAAGGAAAAGGAAAAGGAAAAGGAAAAGGAAAAGGAAAAGGAAAAGGAAAAGGAAAAGGAAAAGGAAAAGGAAAAGGGAAAGGGAAAAAGCAAAAGTAAAAGAAAGAAAATATCTCCAGAAGGCAGTATTCTTCTTCTAATTTTAATGTCTTGAATCTCTTTCATTTACTTCAGTAATTCCAACATCACCTTGTGTGTCAAAAGTAGGCTTTGAGAATGTTAATGAGTAAAAAAAATTCTATATATAAATAAGCCCATGTCTGAATCTATGAAATACCTGTTGACTGCATATTGGTTTGCACACACAGTGCCTAAACTTCATGTCAGAAACCAGGCTACTTGTTTCAGGGCAAATACAAGGACATCAATGACTAGAAGATTTGATAGAATCTGACAAATAGTTGCAACATTCCTAAACTGAATCTACACTTTAGTCCACTTTAGTATCCTTTCGTCCCTTTAGTCCCTTCTTTCCTTCTTCCTCGTTCTCTTGTGAAGTTTTGATTTTCATGCTGATATCTTAAACCTCCCTGTTTCCAAACTTTGGATCAGGTCATCAAATCAAACATTCCCTCCTCAGAACTAAATCTAGCTTCATAGCCGTTTCAAAAGCTCATTTCTAATTTAAAAACAGGGCTGAATTAATAGAAATCATCTGTACTTTGCAAATGTATCAACACTCTGGGTTTCTATGAAACTCTTCCTGGGGTCTTTCCTGATTATGTCTTCCAAAACATACTCTTATTGTTCAGCAATAAGACCTTTTCTGACAAAAGACTTTAGAGGACTGGTTTTCACTGTTTATGAGAAAAAATACTCAATGTTTTGTGGGTTACCTATTGCTGTCTGACTGTTCTTATGCCAGTAGAAAAAAAATAAACCCAAAAGCTTTGTAAAATCATAATTTTTTCTTTGAAAAATGTCTCCTTCTAACCTCTTACCTGCATTGGTGCTGTCAGTGAAATCTGTTAATCTCTAGGTTGCATGTATTTTCAAGCACACATATCAAATGCAAAGTTTCACAGCTCTCATTATGGAAAACTGGTAACTTTTATTCATCTGTCTTTGATGATGACTCAGCCCCAGACGCATTAGCAAAATTTATTACTTATTTCTTATTACTTCCTTATTACTATCTCACAGAATAAGAGGAAGCCTTCATTTAATCAGACTGTTTGTGGACTAATATATTAGCTATTTATCTCCTGAGATTTAGGGATAAATTTGAAGAAGCGATGGAATTAGTTTAGCCTGGATTTATTTCTATTTCCTTAAGAATATTTATTCACGATCAGCATCTTCAGCATTTAAAAGCCAAGAACTGAGATATTAAAGGCTAAATATATACTTACAGAAAGGGGGGCACACCCAATCAATCAAAGGTGTGACAGAAAAAATAAGCCAAAAATAAACTGCAAATAAGAAAAAAAAATTTTAAAAAAATTAACGTTTTGCAACTGAAGTTCATGGGGATTTTGCCAATGAAGTGGACTTAACACTGGCTCTATGCCAAATCATCTGACTCTATGCCAAAATAAAGACTGATAGCAGTTAGGTTTTGTTGCTTAAAATCATTTGTTGGTAAAAGCTGGGCCTTAATCCTCTGATGGAAGTCCAAAACAAGACCAAATTCTTCTAGTTTAATGATTAAACACTTGATAAAAAGCTGTTTTCTTTAATAATTAAGATAAGTAGTTTGGGAGAGATTCAGACCCAATAAGGGTAGATGAATAACATCGGTCAAGACCTCTATCAACTTTTTTTATTTGAGAAGACCGTACTTTTGCTGTATCATTGCTACTATTTTTCTATTTGTTAAATTGCATAGGACTACACACTTGAGCAATAAAGAATTTAGAGTTTCCTATTTAATTTATTAGTACCCTATGTAATATATAAATAGACAATTCTTTATTTCATGAGAAGCACAAAAGGGCAGCATGAACACTGTAGGGGAAATGACAGGCAAAAATTTTGGTTTTGAATTATGTTGACATTAATTATTGGTAGACTATAACAAGAGATTTCCATTTTGCAGGCCTTTAGCTAAAGAACACTCAACTCAAAGTGCAAGGTTAGAAATGGCTGGGTTTGGAAGAAAAAATAGTGGAGTTTAACCAGCTTTGTCAATGTTGTACCCATTGCAGTATTAGTAGGATTAGGTTTTGTCAAGTAAGAGTCAGCACTGCTCTTTCACAATGTAATAACAAAATATTTTCTGTGTAATATTTTCAGAGGTGAGTTAGAGTGTGACGAACGTGTTCTTTAAAGTATTTTTGAGTTCTGAATGGCTACAATTTAAGTATTTTGAATTCTTATTTCCTCGTAGATGGTTATTTATGGTTTTCCTAATGTAAAAGTGCAGGGAAAAAATAATTAAATTTTGAGATACGTATTTCCCAAACTGGTAGTTACCATGAAATAGCAGATAATATTGCCTTCAAGGTCTATGACAAAAAAAGAAGCAAATAACACTAACCTCAATTGTTTGGGGTTTTTTTGATAACACACTAGGCAGGTCCTCATATTAGTTGTAGATAACTGGGTTTCAAATATCATCTAAGTGATTTAATCCAAGCTTGTTCTGCTACTTTGGATGTTATAAACCAACTGATACAGTGTTGAAATTCATCTTTTACCTGCCATAGAGAGGGCTATATAAAATTTTTAGTTCCATTCTTTTGCCTGTGAGAACTGGGGAAAAAACTGCTGTTCAAAGTTCTGAACTTTGTTTAATCATCTGACTCACAGTGCTATCTACTGTAAAATGTAGGAAGTTACATGAAAATGTTCTTATAATTTGTGGAAATGTTACCATCCCTGGTTAAAAGTGGAAAATTCAGAGTTATTCCATTTGTTCGTGTGTGTTCCAGCCATTTAAATTGCAGTCACATGTATAAAAAATTCCTGTTAGTAAGAGCTAGCTTTCCCTTAGTTTTCTGTACTTTGTCTCAATTCCCTCTTCAGTGATTTTTAGAATTGTCCCTGTCCTTTTTTTGTTGTTGTTGTTTTCCAGTTGTAAAAGACTTGTTAATAAATCATAAAAGACAAGAATATCATTAAGTCTAGTTCTCCCTTCTTGGATTCATGTCAGGACTAAAAGAAGAAACAAAACCAGTAAAGCATTTGACTTCAAATTAAGTCTTGATATGATGTGCTTGTCTCCTCCTTCTCACTGTTCATTATAAATTCATCCTGTTGAGATAAGAATTTCCATTTGATTTAGATATTCTTCCTGAAGGACTACTAAAATGGAATGATGTGTTTAGAAAAGGAGATGCATCTCTTCTCTTCTGTAGCAAGAGATACCAGAGTACTGCCTCTTATTTGCTAGGAGAAAAAATACACACTTAAAGCAGAGGGATGCAGCTTTTTTTTTTTTTTTAATCTAGGAGGTTGGAAAGTTTCTCAGCTTCTCTTTAGGCTGGATATTTGACTTACTGTACTGTTAAGTCTGATTCTCTCTGTTTTCAAGACCTCAGGGTTCATCATTTATAGATGTAGAAACATGTCAAGGTAGGAGTAAAATGCTAGCTCAAATGATTGCAGATTGTGAGTTTAAAATGCTTTCATAAAGATGCCTTGCATTATATATAGTGTTAAGGAGACTCAAACTCTCCTAAATTATCCAAGGATAGCTTGTGTGTTTCTTTACATCTTCAGAAAGGCTTCACTCCTGAAGTTGTCCCAACACAGTGTCTTCTTTCTTACTGTAATTTCAGTAAGTTTAGAATATTTTATTTCCTTCCTGATACTGTTCTTCAGTTCCTCCTTTCTTCCCAGCAAGGGGACTGTCAATTCTGGAACAAATTTTTGGTTTCTCTTATCTTTCCTAATTTTCAGTTTCAGGTCCAGGTTCTGCTGTTCACAGCACTGGTTTAATCATCTCTTGCTTGTCCTGACCTTTCTCTCAGTATGTCCAACAGCCTTTTTTCCTGTCAATGACTTTGAAATTCTAATTTCAGCAATCTCAAGTAATTAGAAAGAAGTCCTCATTTGTCCTTTTCACTTCTAGGAGATTTTCCTGTACAATGTATTTCAACAATATCTTGTAATTAAGCTATGAAGACAGTTTTCATGGCTGCCCAAACTTGGAACATTGAGCGGTCTTCACCTCTGAAATTTGATCATCATTTCTTAGTTTGCATATAGGTACTAATATACTCTCCAGAGAAAAAAAAAAGTCCTTGCACAGCATTAAATCATTTCTCTAAGTCAGATCCTAATTTGACAAGGTATTAACTAATATTCAAATTGTGCTGACTACAGTGCTTAAACTGTTCTCCCAGAAGCTAACACTTTTGTTCTACCAAAAACTCAGATTGAAGAGAAACTTGCTACTTCTTCTGAAATGAGTGAGATATCAAGGAAATTAAGGAACTCAATGTTCTCATGAATTCTTAAAATGTGAAAAGTATTGGATGAGTGAGCCAACCACTCTGAAGGTGTCCCACGGGACCTGCTGTTTCTCAAGAGGGAAGGACTGGTGGGTGATGTGACAGAGGCCATCTTGGGCACAGCAATCACAAAATTATAGAGCTTTTGATTCTTCAAGAAGTAAAAAAGTAGCTAATCAGAACTACTGTCTTAACCCCTGGAGGGCAGACTTTGGCCTGTTGAGGAGAGCGGTTGAAAAAGTTCCTTGGAAAGTGGTCCTGAAGTGCAAAGGAGTACAGAAAAACTGGACATGCTTTAAGAAGGAAATCCTAAAGGTACAGGAGCAGACCATCCCCACAGAACAAAAGATGAGCCGTTGTAGAAGAAGACTGGCTGAAGATAGAGCTTTGGCTGGAACTCAGAGCAAAAAAAAAAAAAAATAAATTTATTACCTTTGGAGGAAGGGGCAGACCACTCAGTAGAACCAAAAGGATGTTATGAGGTTGTGCAGGGGAAAAGTTAGAAGGGCCAACTTAATCTGGCTACTGCCATAAAAGAAAACAAAAAACATCTTTGCATCAGCGATGGAAGGAGGGCTAAAGAGGATCTCCATAATTTAGTGGATGTAGAGGGAAACATAGTGACAAAGGATGAAGAAAAGGCCGAGGTCTTTCTGTGTCTCAGACTTTAATAGGGAGAACAGTTGTTCTCCAAGTACCCAGCCCAATGAGGGAGAAGTTAGTGATGGGGAGCAGAATGAAGGCCCTATAACCAGGAGGAAATGGTCAGTAACTTGCTATGCCACTTAGACATGCACAAATCTATGGGGCCAGAGGGGATCCACCCAAGGGTACTGAGGGAGCTGGTGGAAGAGCTCACCAAGCAACTCTTCACCATCTACCAGCAGTCGTGTGATCTTGGTGCTGAGGAAGGTCACAGAGCAGGTCATCTTGAGCGCCATCATGTGACACATGAAGGACAATCATGGGATCAGACCCAGGCAGCATGGGTTTAGAAAATGCAGATCGTGTTTGACTAACCTCATTTCCTTCTACAACAGGGTGACCCACTTAATGGATGAGGGAATGGTGATGCCTAAAGGAGCTGAGGGAAAAAAACTCCGGAGCAGTTAATTGAGGATGAGATAAGAAAAGGGTTTAATTTGTGCCTAGGCATAAAGATCACAAGATGTGCGCACCTTCTGTGCTTGAGATGTTACAATTTATAATACTGCCCGATGAATCCAAGTTTTGTCCATCCCGTAGCTTTTGCCCTGGTCCACCCTTGGCCCACCCCCTGGGAATTGGGTCTGTGGTACATTTCGGGACCACTTCTTCATCACCTTCATCTTTTTCAGAGCACAAAGGGTACACAGTCACCTAGTTTCTGACTGTGTTCTGTGGTTCAGGCCACGATATGAGTGTCCTCAGACAGAAGAGGCCTACCTTGACAAAAGACTAAACATTTTCTACTGGAATTCAGGGGTAAGATTGACATGGTGAACATAGAATGGGGTGATGGGGTAGGGAATGTGTAAACTATTGTGCTAAAGGGTAAGGGATATAATATAGCTACTTCTAAAATCTACTTTTACTACTCAACTGCTTATAAAGTTTATAAAATTAGGAAAATAAGAAAAAACCAGATAGACCTCAATGGTCATGAATATTGGCACTGATTCACACAACATTCTCCCAGAGAAACTGTCTGTTCATGGTGCGGAGAGGTGCAGTGTTTGCTAGGTAAAAGTTGTCTCAATGTCTGAGTCCAGAGCATGGTGGTGAATGGAGTTAAATTCAGCAGGGGGCCAGTTACAAGCCCAGTTCCCAAGGACTCAGTGTTTGGGCCAGTCCTGTTTAATATCTTCATCAGGATGAGGAGAACACACTCAGTAAGTTTGTAAATGACGCTAAGTTGAGAGTATTGATCTGATGGAGGATAGGCAGGCTGGATCAATGGGCCAAGGCCAGTTGTATGAGGTTCAACAAGGAGAAGCGCTGAGTCCTACACTTCAGTCAAAACAACCCCATGTAGTGCTACAGTCTTGAGGCAGAATGGCTGGAAAGCAGCCCAGAGATAAAGGACCTGGGGCTGCTGATTTACAGTGAGCTGAACATGAACCAGCAGTGTGCCCAGGTGGCCAAGAAGGCCCATGGCATCCTGGCTTGTATAAAAATTAGTGTGGTCAACAGGACTGGGGCAGTGATTGTCCACCCGTACTTGACACTGGTGTGGCTGCACCTCAAATCCTGTGTTCAGTTCTGGGTTCCTCACTACAAGAAAAACATTGAAGTGGTGGAGCGTGTCCAAAGAAGGGTAATGAAGCCGGTGAAGGGGGAGGGGCACAGGTCTTAAAAGGAGCAGCTGAGGGAGCTGGGGTTCTTTAGCCTGGAGAAAAGGAGGCTCAGTGACGTGACATGACAAGAGGAAATGGCCTCAAGTTGTGCCAGGGGAGGTTTAGATTACATACAAGGAAAAATTTCTTCACTGAAAGGGTGTTCAGGCATTGGAACAGGCTGCCCACGGAAGTGGAGGAATTGCCATTCCTGAAAGTGTCCAAAAGGTGTATGGATGTGGTTCATAGGGACACGTTTTAGTGCTCAGCATGGCTGTGCTAGGTTAATGGTTGGACCTGATGATCTCAGAGATCTTTTACAAACTAAACAATTCCATGATTCTATGATTCTATAAAAAAAGAGTTAGAATTCCTTAATTAAGGTGTTTATTTTTACATACTTTTATGGCCTCATTACTTCACTTATGGTTATCATTACTAAAGTAGGTCATTATTCTGTTTTATTATATAATTCCAGGGTATGTGACTTCCTATCTACTTAAAATGCATATTGTAGAGGAATGTGCCCCAGGGGGTATTTTTCACATACTAGAAATGACTTTCCATATCTGATAAATTGCTAAGGTTTGAATGGTGGAGCAATTTCGTTTCTTCCTCTGAAATGGACCAAATACACTTTATATAGTCTAACTAAAATAATTTCAAGGTAGATTAGAAGCGTAGACTCGCTTTAGGTGAAATTCACTTCCCAAAACCTCAAAGAGTTTTAGACACTGCACAGATCTTGTAATTCTCTACGTACCAGTAAACTTTAATTCTTCTATTCTGAGTCTGAATTCAATGGAGCACACTTTACCAGTTGTCCTAATGAGTAGCTAGTACTGAGACCTGAACCACTCTTTGGCTGCCGCCACTAATATGTGATGTGCAGTGCCGTATATCTGAATCTTTACAGTGAATTCATGTTAATTTCTAAATCCCAGGGAAACATGATTAATTGTAATTCATCAGATTATATAATACATTACTTGGTTTAAATGGCTGCATAATTGAGGATGAAGGTCTATTCTCAGCTGTAAATTAACCACAAAAATATCACCTATGAATCCTATTTATATTATCACTTCAAGATTAGGCATTTTGAACAATCTAAGACAGAAGCCCCCTGCTATGTTATTCCCCCCCCCCCCCCCCGTAAATTAGTTCTCTAAATTCACAATGAATAAATGACTCAGGCACTTAAAAATCAGTTAACTTTTAATATGGTGAACATGGCATCCTGGCTCGTATAAAAATTAGTACGGCCAACAGGACTGGGGTAGTGATTGTCCACCTGTACTTGACACTGGTGTGGCTGCACTGATTTAATTCTTATTGTATTACTGAAGTTTAAATCTTAATTTCATTTGCAAAGTGAAATTGAAGTTTCTTCCTGTCAGAGACTGAAACGGTTAATGATTAATGCATTCTAGGAGATTCTTGCAGGATTTTGACTTTTCCTGGGTTGGGCAGTCGGGCCCCTCCCTCCCTCCAGTGCTGAAGGTGTGAAGCCCGGAAAAGGCAGGACCTCTGATGGCCCATAACAGCCCATCCCCCCCTCTGCCAATCTAAAAAAAGGTGGGAACCAGGCTAGACTCAAAAAAACTCTGTGCAGGGCCCAGGGAGAGGTTTGGAGGCTCGAGGCATGACCTGTGACACTAACCATGGATATAATAACTCATAACTTCTTGGAGTGTGGGAGCTTCTCTCCTTCACCCCCAGCAGATCAAGGCCACCACTTCAACTGACAGACATGAAAACTGCAACTACCAAGTTTCATCGCTGGACCCCCTGGGCGGTGACTATAGACATCTGTCCACTCTCAACTTTTCTTTCTCTTACTCTCCCTTAGCCTTATCCTGTCTTTCCTTTCTCTCCCTTATGCATTTTCCCCCCAGGGGTTATCCCTATGATATATAATATAGATGACAACACCCAAAATGATAACATACCTGTTAAAACAAAATTGTTAAAATAAACCCTACCTATATATGTTTTCAGACAGCGATTATTCAGTGTCGTTTCACTCAAATCCACCCCAAGGGAATTATTGATAAGAACCTGGGTTAGTCCTCTCCCCTTTTTCTGGGGCAGGTCGTAACACTTCCCATTATTAGAATGTCCTCTTCCATATTTACAATTCGAGGTTACCCGTCTGTTTGCCATTATCTCATGCTTGAGAAGCTTCCACTCCCTATTAATTAAACTAAAGCCTTATTATTATGATTATTATCAATTGTAGTGTTATCTAATGCCCTATTACAAGGTGGTGTATCCAGTTCTTGTTTAAACCATAAACCAACAATTTTGGTCATAGACATTTCAGCATTGTGCTTGTAAAAATTAACTGGTGGTGGTTTTGTGTTTTTTTTTTTTTTATTTGGGTTTTTTTGGTTTGGTTTTATTATTTAATTTTGTACCCATTGTGACTACTTCTAAGTTTAGATGCAAAACTAGATCCTGATCATGTAATTTCCTCCACTTAAGTACCATTTTTTTCCCCCCCAAAGCTTCAATTATAGCCAGAGGGCTTTATTGGTCCATTTATTAGTATTTTTCTTCCATGCATCTAGATTAGCACTGGATTTGTAAAAAGCTAGACACACACAAATTCATTAAATCAATAAATTCCTATATATAAAGGTGTTTTTTTTTTAAAACAGGAAATTCTATGGGACCCAAAGGACAAAACACAAGGATAAGGCATTTGATAAAATATATTGGTATTCATAAACAAGACTATAGAATTTCTAAGAATAAACCTGAACAAGACATGACACTTGCATAAGCAAAATAGAATGTAAAAGTTGGTGCGAAACAGTTTTATTGGTATGCTGTTGAACCTCAATGACAGAAAAAAAAGACTTCTCTAGAATTGGTTATGACCTGTTATGCTGCTATTGTATATTTGATATTGCAAATATTAATGACTTGGGTGCCTCATTTAAGTGTTCGATGAAGACAGTTTAGGAGCAACTGCAGAAATGGTAGTGGTTAGCCCCAGAATGTAGAATGTGCCTCAATAAATTGAAATAGTGTTCTGGAAAAAATAAGAATGATATTGAGCAGGGACAAGCACAAGATTCTACTCTTGGGGGTGAATGGGTAGTTCAGCAAATGCAAGTGAAGAAGCAGCTAATCAGGTGTTAGTTAAGCAGAAAAGTACCTAATTATTATTGTGACAAGGCAAATATGAAACTACAATATCATGCTATTGCAAAGGAGTCAGTCATCCTATTGGGATTTCTGAACAAGATGGCAACCTGAAATCAGTAACAATAATCCTTCCATCCACTTACTACTTTTGTTCTAGCATTTTCTGTGCTATATATAGTTCTGCACACAGTAATGCAGTGATATGGACCAATTAGAAACACTGAAAAAAGCAGTTATAATTGTGAGATACTTAGAAGTCATCTAAAGCAGAGCAAACTGGAGGAGACACAAGAAAATTAACAAGAATAGTCGAGATTGGATGAGACCTCTGAAGGTCATCTGGTCCAACCCTCTCCCTAACCAAGCAAGGCCACCTACAGCTGTTTGCCCAGGACCATGTTCAGACAGGTTTTTGATATCTCCCAGATGGGAGACTCCATTCGCTTTCTGGACAAGCTGTGCCAGTGCTTGGTTACTCTCACAGTAAAAAAGTGTTTGCTGATGTTCAGAGGGAACCTCCTGTGTTTCAGTTGTGGCTGTTGTTTCTGACCCTGTCGCTGGGCACCACTGAATAAATCCTCGTTCCCTCTTCTTTGCACCCTACCTTCAGATATTTACACACATTGATAAAATCCTCCCCGTGACATTTCCTCTCCAAGCTAACCAGTTCCAGCTTTCTCAGCATTTCTTCATATGGCAAATGCTTCAATCCCTTCATCATCTCCCTTCATTGGACTCTTTCCAGCTTGTCCATGTGTCTCTTGTACTGGGGAGCCCAGAATTGGACACAGTACTTCAGATGTGGTCTCACCAGTGCTAACTGGAGGGGAAAGATCACCTCTCTCAGCCTGCTAGCAACGTATCCACTAATGCAGCCCAGGATACCATCAGCCTTCTTTGCCACAATGATACATTGCCAGCTCATGTTTAACTTGTTGTCCACCAGGACGCCCAGGTCTTTTTCTGCCAAGCTGCTCTGCAGCCAGTCGGCTGCAAATTGGAGGATTGTTCCTTCCCAGGTGCAGGACCCTGCACTTGTGTTTGTTGAACTTCATGTGGTTCCTGCCAGGCCACTTCTGCAACCTTTCAACATCCCTCCGGATGGCAACACAATCCTCTGGTGTATCAACTGCTCCTCCCAGTTCAGCATCATAGGCAAACTGGCTGAAGGTGCACTCTGCCCCAAGTTATTAACTCTGCCCCATCCAGATTACTTATGAAGTTGTGGAACAAGACTGGATGGAGTATTGACCCCTAGGGTACACTGCTAGTTACTGGCTTCCCACTAGATTTCATGCTACTGGTCACCATCCTCTGGGCCATGACATTCAGCCAGTTTTCCATCTACCTCACCATCTGCTCGTCTGGCCCATACATCAATAGCTTCTTTATGACAATCTTATGGGAAACAGTACAGCAGTTAATATCCACTGCTCTCTCGTCATCTACAAAGCCAGCCACCTAATTTTAAAGGCTTGTCAAATTGGTCAAACATAACTTCCCCTTGGCAAATCCATGCTGACTACTCCTAATGATTTTACTGTCCTTTATATGCCTGGAAATGGTTTTTAGGATTAGCTGCTCTATCACTTTTCACAGAGGCTGACTGGTCTGGAGCTTCCTGGATCCTCCTTTTTTCCCTTCTTGAAGAAAGGAATGACATTATCTTCCTGCATAATATCTATTCAGATGTTCAGAAGGTAGTTTTAGAGAGAGGAATATGTCCTCTGTAGGTAAGAGGAAGAGTAATGATTGTCTATTGCCATAAAGCCATTTGAGGCAAGCATCAGAATATATTCCAACAATAACAATTGCTAAGCCACGGAAGCCTTCCTTGGAGGACTGCAAAATATGGCAGTCTGTTGGACAATATTGTACATTTCATCATGAGTGGCACCAAAAAAAAAAAAAATGTCCAAGCCATGCATCTATATCCAAAGGTTTCAGACTCAGGGAAAGATTTTATTTTTTTATGGCTTCTAGTAGTGTTTAGTAGCCCTCTTAGCAGTGTAATACACTTGGGTGTATCTCTTAAACAATAAAAGGAGTCCATGTGTAAGTCTTGAGTCAGGTGAGGTTGCCCAAATATGAGATATTAATTACAGAGTTATGGGATATCATCTTGAAAGAGTCTGGATGTTCCTACCTAAGACATATTAGTGAAAGTCATTGGATGATACCATCTGCAAGGAGAGAGAAGAAAACTGTCTGACATACCGATTGATGGCGTGTTATGAGAAACATCATGTCTGCTGTGTAACAGAGGTCAGCACTTTTAAAATTAACAATAACACACAATGGGTACAAATTCCTCATCAATTTTGTATGTGATCCATCAAACTGACATACCTATGGCTCATTGTCTCCCTCAAGTGGCTAACGCAAGAACAGGGATTTGTTTCTTCTAGACAGAGATTTTTTACTTTTATGCCATCCTGCTTAGACCCACTCTTCTGTTTGAAGGGAAATGACTTGATAAATGTAGCCAGTTTGACCAGGAATATAAGTATACAAAGTCATCATTAAAAGCTGTAACCAATTGTGAAAAGACAACAT
This sequence comes from Pipra filicauda, assembly GCF_003945595.2. Taxonomy (NCBI): domain Eukaryota; kingdom Metazoa; phylum Chordata; class Aves; order Passeriformes; family Pipridae; genus Pipra; species Pipra filicauda. The sequence goes on along the minus strand of NW_024103751.1, from coordinate 2,373,542 downwards.
TTGGGAGGATTTTCTTTTGCCAAAAGAGCAACAAAAATTCTTTCTTTGTCCATGAGCTGTATCAAAAATCCTTATGCCATAGCAGTAGGACACAGATTTCCTGAAAGGCTACAGAGTGTTGTTCACAATTGCAAGAGAGTAAAAAAAATAATATAAAACAATGACTGGCAAAAAGAACAAAAAACTCAGTTGTCTACAGTCTGAAGTCCCAAAGGTTTGCTTCAGTGTTTTCCATAGCAGGGCACAAGCTGGGAATCACTCGTTTTGAACAAGCGTCAGTACTCAGATTTGGGTCATTAAGTTGGACAGAATGTGTTTAGGGATGTTAAGCCACAGCATGAAGAATCCCTAAAAGATTATTTTGGTTGATTTGGGGTCTTTGTAGAGGTGGCAGTATTAAAAAAAAAAATTGATGGAAACTCTTTTGAAAGATCTTAAATTCTGTCAGTGTTTGTGTTATCATAGCTGACCTAAATTGAAAGATAAAGCAAGCAAGAAAAAAAGTGTTAAATATTCAGATGTACTGAGTGCTAGTGATAGATTTCTGTGGGGAAAGGATGTATCTGTCATCCTTAGATAATTTCATTTTGGAAGACTTAAAGGAATTAGGCTACAAGTTTACATTACCTCTAACTTTGAGGTGTAAATGCACCTAGTGGGAATGTGTTAAACCCAGATAATTTCATTTCATATATTTAGAAATTATGCAGGAAAAAACAAACAAACCCCAAAACTATTGTCATAAAGATCTTTGAAAATTTATTTACTTTTAATGGGGTTAAATACTTATTGGCCTTATAAAAATTATTTTAATTAGCTGGTGAAAAGATGAAACGTGTATTCTTATTTGATAAAGTTGTAAATTTCAATTAAAATAGTCAACAACAAAGATGAAGCAAGCAAGCAATTAAATAAGTTTGGGTAGTTATTTTTGGTTTATGGGTTTGGTTTTTGTTTTGTTTTGAATTGTTACAGTCCAGGAACTTGTGTGACAAATTCTCTGGTACATCTTATTTTGAATATTGAAAAACTGGGCCTGTGTTTTCCTGTTTCTTTCTGATGGTCAATACTAATAAAGGTCAAAGTTCCCACAGTGTAACTGAGAAGAAATATAACAATTTATAATGTCAGCATTTAAAGGAAAAATTTTGCAGTAGTCAAAACCTGAGAAAAGACAATCACAGTGTCTTCCCATTGTGTCACTGACTTGGAGTGTGAGCTTAGGCTTGTTGTTCCAACACTCTTGCTCACATTTTCCTATTCCAACATTCTTCTTTTGAGTTATAATGAGATATGTGCAAAATCCTTAAATATCCTTAAATATCCTGAGCAATATGTGTTGATAACAGCACTATTGACACTGGGAACCTCTTTTCTATCTGAGAGGACCTAATTCTCCATAAACAGTTGTTGGCTGAGGAAAGCATTGAGGATTTCTGTCTGGACAGAAATGTAACCCAGGCAACAAGGGAAAAGACTCTACACCAATGTAGTTGAGTTGAAGTGACTACATGAGGATATTATACAATCTATCTGCAATGTTAGAACTATATCACATCCCTTTTCTTTCCCTCCATTCCCTTCTCTCATCTTAGAGAGACACTTTTGAGTCACATATTTTTATGTTTGCCCTGTTTACTGTTTGTTCTCTGGTCAGGAAACTCTGGATAGTAAGTAACAGTGCAAATGCACTCAGTGATTAAAAAAAGAGGGACGAAATCAGCGAGTCACTGCTTGCACAAACGTTTACTCATCTGCCCTGATACGCTTGCGACCCTTTGCCTACTCGCAGCATTAACCTGCCTCGCCTTGCCGGAGATCGTGGAGATGACTTGGTTACCCCCGTGGAGATCCCCGCCACTCCCTTCCCTCCCGCAGGATCCCACAGAGCTCAGCTTTCTACGGCGTTGTTCTACTCAGTCCCACAAGCGTCCCACAAGCGTCCCACAAGCGACCCGCGTGCTTCTGGAGTGACACTTTCTCCCGAGGTCCCTTCACCTCCCAGGGTGGCACTGCTTTAGCAGTGCGTTTGTTTTTTTGTGAGAGTTGTCTCCAACACCGTTTCAGGCAAATAAACTGACTAATGAATTTTCTGTCGGCCATAAAAGTGTGCTGCAAGTAATTAAGGGTTGTGCTGTGGGACCGATTAAGCTGCAAGTCACAGCGGCCGGAGTCCAATCGCTGCGATTCCGCCGCGATCTGTGCCGCCTGCGCCCGGCTCCACAATGGGATCATTGACTATTTATTTACTTCGCACAACAACTCTGCTGTTTATTTAATTATAGGGGCTTTTCAGTCACCAACCCCCACTCGCCCCAGCCCCATCTCTTCGGCGGTTTTTGAGTACACTCCTCCCACCTCTGATAACCAGGGCTCCCTAGTTGGTCACTTGGGTAGATGAAGTGGGGCAAGGTCTGATCATCCTTTACGAGGTGGGGGCTGCACTCCCCCGGGGATCTGGGAACAGGAATTTTCCGTGACGGAAAGGCAAGCGGACGGGGATTTTCTTGTAAAATTGCACATCACGTCTGCCCAGAGATCAGACCTCTAGAAGGCTGTGAGGTGGTGGGGACGCGCAGGGGAAATCCTGCAGCGATTCAAGGCATGTCCGAGTCACGAAACAAAATCGGGAGAAACGCAGAAGAGGCAGAGAGACGCCTGTGGCGCTGTGGGGACGAGCGCGGCTGGGTGAGGAAGGAAATCACTGGCAGCCGGGCAAGACGGGCAGAACGACACATTTCCCAATCCAGCTCGTGAGGAAGGCCTTGGTCCTATTACCAGAGCCCCCTTCCCTCACCTCGACCACTTAGGAGTGAGTCGGGAGGGGAGTGGGGCAGAGGCAGTCGCCCACTCCCTGGATCCCCTTCCAACCTGGAAGGGCTAGAGTGGCGAAAAAAATGCCCGAACTTAGTACCCGCTAGTTCAAGGAAGGAGTGGGGACAGGCAGGTTCCACCACGAGAAAGGAGTCGAGAAGCAGCCGAAGGCATCCGGACTTTTTTTAGCACCCCCGCAGGTTGCGGTAGGAGCACTCCGCTCACCTCCGCACCCACGGGGCAAAATGGGGACGGGCAGGGGCTGCTAAGCGCCGGTTTACAGGCGGCAGTGTCCAACTCCCACTCCCTCCGCGTTCACAAAACGGGCTCAGGGACACCGATTAGGACCTCGGACTTTTAACGCCTTGAAAACTCGCCGCCCGAGGAGGTCGGGACCCTCGGGCGGCGGCGCGGAAGCAGAGGCGAGAGTGCTCCTGTTTCGTCGGCCGCCCGCGAAGTCCTGCGGCCGCCGGTGGCTCGGGCAGCATCGGGGGCAGCGGCGACACTTGGCTTTGTGGGGAGCTGACGGCGGCGGCCGCAGAGAAAGCGAGTTTCTGCTCCTTTAAAGGGCGCTGTGCAGCGCTCCCGAAGGGAGGCGGGTCTCCCTCCTTCCTCCCTTCCCTCCATCCCTCCCTTCTTCCCTCCTTCTCTCTCTCCCTCCTCCTCTCTCTCCCTCCTCCCTCCCTCGCTCGGGCGCCGCTTGCCGTCGCCGTCAGTGGTGCCCGGACACCGGCTGCACAGCAGCCCGGGCTGTCCTCGCTGTCCTGCCACCGCCCTTCCTCCCCTGCCTCCGCCTTCCTCTCCCTCCCCGATTCCCCTCCCGCAGCTCAAGGTAGGAGGATGTCCCGGGGTCTCCGGCTGTCCGCCACGGCCGGAGGGGTTGCATGCAAGTGAGGGGCTGCGGGAGGGGGAGGGGGGCGGAGGGGATGCACCGTGGCCGCGTCGTGCCGAGAGCTGCACGATGGCTCTTGGCCAGGTGTCTCAGGGTAAAGACGGGCGTTGAGCTGGAATACCCAAGCGCTGCTGCCGCCCGGCTCTGTCCCTCACTGCGGGGAAGGCAAACCTGTCGTCTTCCTCTCTTCCTCCCACCGCTGTTCCACACCGTCAGAGCCACCGATGTTCCCATGCTGGAAGTGGAGGTGTGGGAAGGGGGGCGAGAGGCCAGGGCAGCGCAGCCCCGCGATGCACACCGCCTAGTGCCCGCGGCAGCCCGGAATTCCCTCCCACAGCCGGAGCGCTGCTCCCGAGACGGGCTCAGGGAGGCCGAGCCGGTAGCACTGAGGATGTGCCACCCGCTCTCCTCGGGGAGAGGAGGTGAGAAACGGGCTCTAACTTCGCTAGAGTTGTGAGTGGACAATAGCCTCTGCTTCCGTGAGGTCTCCTCCTGCCCCCACCGTACGACACAGCCAGTCCCCCTTCCAGCTTGTTGGCAACCCCGTCATTTATTTCTGAACAAAATCAGCATTCTTTGGGTGAGCATCCATCGCTAACCTAGCCAGGGCGCTGACACTCTGTGGAAAGCAAGACATTCTTGCCTACGGAGTGGAGGCATGATTACGAGAGCCGTGTGCGCACCGAGAGAAGGAATGAATACATTGTAATGAAAACCTCTCTTCACGTTTTCCTTGGAAACTTTTGGGGGAGTAGAGAAAGAAAAACATTAAACATCATAATTTTACTCCCAAAATCTTGTATAGCTTCCCCAGCCCCAAAACAAGCTGAAGGGACCAAATGCTAATATGTAGATAATGTCATAAATATTTGTTCTTGCTCCTTAAAACTTGCAAGAAAGTGCATTTCTGTGATAATCAAAAGTGCCTCAACAAGTAAGTCTATTACATACTCAGTTCATTAATTAGAAGACATGTCTTTCCACTAGCTAAAAATTAATTACTATCTTAAAATGTCACTAATCACTGGTGCAACAGAAACTTGTTGTAAATTTGGACTGAGATAATAACAAACAGAGAAAGACCTATGGTTTTGTTACAGCTAGTGGGAGTGAAATGCCAGTGGGCCACAATGTGTTTTTAAAAGATAATATCAACATTAATTTGAATACTTTAGCAAACATTTAAAAAGGGAGGACTGTGTTACTGCTTTGTCAGCAAAGCTGCAATTCTTGTTTTTAGAGATCTGGAGATGCTGGTTAGGTGTTGCGGGAAGCTGTGGCTCTCCTCACACCAGATTGCAGGAGGACTGTGGTGGCATGTGAACCTGAAGCGTTTGCAAGGACTTGCCAAAAAATGTTCAAGAAACATTTAGGAGACCGTATGTTATACATATACTAAATTTATATCGGTTGTTGTTGGGAGGGGTCAAAATAGTAGATTAAGTGACATAAAAACCTCATTATCGGTTCTTAGAGACACAGCTATGGCCTGAAAATAAAAGCCCATTCCTTTTCAAAGTAATATGATAAAACTATACATCCCAGTAGGTGGCAGCTAGCTGAAACTGGTTAACTTTTATAGTGATAAGAGCACATAAAAATAAGATCTGATGAGAAAAGCGCCTGATATAATAAGGCAATCAGAATCACATATCTCCCCTTTCCAAATGAAACATTATGTACATAATATACACCATTTATACTTGACACACAGCTAAAAGTGTAGCAGATTTTTATTAACCAGAAAAGATGTAAAGGCCTCAGATTGTCTATTCTTCTTTCCCTGCCTATAACTGGATTACCGTTTTTCATATCAGCTGCACTTGAACGTTGTCCTTGTGTATTAAAGATGTCCTTGTGTATTAGAGATGTGTTACCAGCATGTATAAGATAGATGACCAAACAAATCAAAACATATATCCAAGGAATTGTAGATTTCCCTGTTGCTGATCACTGAAGTGTGGAGGGCAGTTTCATATAGACTTTAATATGAAAAGAGCTGTGTAACAGTGGTGACAAGCTCTCAAAACACAAAACCAGCTTATCCATGACATTTTATTAGGGATTTTCAGCCTTTGAACTGTACATATCACTGGGGAAGAAATATGAAAGGCACTAAGAACCTTTACCTGTTTTAATATTGAAATCATTCTGGAGGGTGCACAAAGGTATCTTTTTAAAGGATTCCCTTCCTTTTCCCTTTCCCGAAGAAGAAGTGAAGTTAAACTCCAATTAACAGAAGCGGAGTTTAGGGTGGTGAAGATTGAGGCTTGAGTTAATTAGATAGTCTATAAGTGATCTTCAGTCACCAAATATAGTGAGTTCTAAACATCTGATGTCTCCTAAGATTTACTTTTTGTATATAAGGAACTGATATTCTTGAGGAAATATTTCTGGGTTAATTACGACTTTTCCTCAAGGTGGTAGCTAGGGTTTGAAAGAAAGGGGAAAGGATGTTCACGCAGAGCATTAGGTGATGTGTGATAGAAGATAAGGAGAGCGGTACTCCTTCTGAAGCCATAAAATGCCACAAAATAGCTGGCTAGCTAACATAATCGAGAATATAATATATGTCTTTAAGAAGCCGATAACAGATTTTAATTTTCTTTCCATACCGTGAAGTGACTGGAAAGGATGACAGAAAAGGCGTTTTGACACCCAGAGCAGGGGCGGCGGCGGCCGGGAGTGCTCTCCGCGGTGCTGAAGGGGCCATCGGGGCCGCGCCGGGCGCTGTCCGCGGTGCTGAGGCCGCAGCCGGCGGCGGGGGATGCTGGCGCGGGGGGAAGGAAACCCGGTGTGAGCCTCAGGCGTGAGACCAGGGGCTGCAGCGTGGGCTGCTGAGTGTTTAGTAGTAACAGGAATTAACCACAAGTTGTTTTGTGATTCAAATTCTAAACACCTCAGTGAGTTAGGAGCTCTGTTGTGCTGAGATTACAGGTAGCTGTATTTTTTTTTTTTTTGAGACCTTAGAAAATCAGACTGATAACAGCAGTCACTTTTCCCAAAGTTTATCTCTTGTTTAATGGACTGAAGTTGACCATGAATATTATATTTTCAAAACTGCTTACCAAAACTAAATGAAACAAATAAATAAAAATTCGGTTAGGCAGCAAGCTGCATCTGAGCATTCACAATTAAAAATGTATCTAAGGATGTCTAATGTCCTTTATTTCAGCGACACCAGGGAGGGAGGCAAAGAACTTTCATAGTATTCACGTGGGTCGGTTTTATTTTTCCTTGGACTAAGATAAAATATAAACGAGTAGAAGAGAATAAATGAAATAGAAAACAGAAGAAAAAACATCTCTCTGCGTTTTAACTGGGAGATATTCTAAGTGTGAACTGAAGGAGTCGCTAGATATCCTTGCTTTTAACACCAGGTGTTCTTTTTAAAGTGCTCCAGTAGTCAAATCGTGTGATTGAATTCCCTGCTAGACTGCAGAACTAGCCATTCATGATAGTTATTTTTGACACTGCAGTTATGCCTCCATCTTAAGGAAAAAAAAAAAAATCAATGATGTTTAATAATCCCCTCGCAGAACATACATTTCTTTTCATCAGCGTTTTACAGTGTTTCAACTAAAAGTGTGCAGAGGAAATCAGTAATGCAAGATAATAAAAAGTTACTGTGAATTGCTAACACTTTTAAGGATGCAGAGGACCAACAGTACAGGTTATAATCCAAATGCTGCTGTTACTTATTTACATGTCTACAACACATGGATGTTATTTAAGAACAAACTGTAACTCACCTCTGCCATGCTCTGCTTCTGATAGATTCCTCAGAGTGCTCTCATTAGCTTGGTATCATCGGTATTTATTTCTGTAAAGTTAAGTTTATTCTGTGTTCATCTGTATGTACCTGTGGGGGAAGTCTCGCAGTGATATTTTCTTTAGTAATAAAAGGCAGGGAGGGAGATAAAGGAGACAAAAGATGTCTGTAGGCAGAATGTAGAATAAAATGCATTCATTTTCCTGGTGGGAAATATAGAAATTATATTTTAGTGTTTGTAATAAAGCTTAAGTAGGTTCAGCAAGAGCTTCACTTAGATTGCAAAACCTGACAGTCCCAATTCAATGTATTTCAATGGATTCAGGCACACAACCAATTGTATTTCCAAGGAAAATCTGAAGTAGTCCACAAAATGAGTTTATCTTCTTTGGAACACCTGGCCAAAAGACAAAGTCCGTGACTACATTTGAAGATATAAAGTCAGTATCCCATTATCAAACTGGAAAGTGTTATTGTTCTCACTGAGGACTGCAAATGACAAACTACATAGATCTCTCAGCACAGGGAGGAACAGCAACATTTCCATAATAGTAGAGTGAAAGGAAAGCAGAGCGCAAATAAGAGAGTGGCAGAATAAAGTGAAAATCATAAACTAGTAAATCCCCAAGTTACTGTCTGTTAAGCAACATTGCAATTCCACTAAGTTTAGAGAAACAGGTCTTTGCATTCAACAAGGTTGTTCTAGTACTGCCGATTTCTGTTTACCTTGCAAAATCAGGCTGGTGCTCTGTAATCATTGTGTCTGGAGCAAGTTCCTAAGGACGATCAGTATACAAGCCATTGCATTTATCCTAATTCATACATTAACATGAGTAACAGTTAGTGAATGTAAATATCATGATTTTTTTTTAAGCCTGAATGTTACTCTGATAACCTGCATGACTTTGTTGTCAGCCTTCTCTTTCACAACTCTAAAGATAAGTGATTTCGAGCCAGGCAGTCAGGTATTAAAATGCATGAATTGATTTTTACACAAATGATTCCCTTCTCCCCTGTAGCACACCCCCCACACCTTATAGATATTGTTCAGAACAACTGAAATACTAATAGCAATTAGAAGCATGTAAATAAAACCGAGCTGTTTTTTTCCTTCAACAATGCCAGGCGATCAGATCGGTTGCATAATAGAAATTGGGAAGGCTGTCTGGCAGGCAGCCTTAAGCAGAGAAGAGCTATCTCAATTTCTCTCACTTAATCTTGGCTTCGCGTCAGAAGCTGTGCAGCAGTGCAGTAGAATGGGAGCACGGCAAAAGCTTCGCCAGTGAAACGGCTGGTGCTCGCTATGTGGTGATGCCTCAGCGATTTCTCGAGCTGGATTACCTATTGATTTTCCTCCTTTCTTGCCTCCCAGGTTTACTCGGCTGGACATTGTGTGTGTTTGGATTTCTCAAGGATTCTCCCCCGACTAACATGGATGTCCCACCATTCCTTGCAGTTGAAGGTTGCTCCTTGGCGCAGTGAATGAAGAACATGCAGGGATTGCTAATGGGTTTGGGAAGCGTAGACTCTCTCCTCTCTCTGTGACCATGCCGTGATCGTGTCTGAGGGCCATCAGTTTACGTATCCTCATTCTCACCCTACCGGGAAACCTGACGGCTTAGAAGGGGGAAGTAAGGCAGCGCGTGTGTGCATAGAAACATCATGAAGATTATTTCCCCTATTGTAACTAATTCAGTCTTCAGATGCACCGTTAGATTCCTTCTTTGCTTACTGTGGATTGGATATTCTCAAGGAACCACACATGTATTAAGATTTGGTAAGATTTCTCGACACTTTTTTCATTGCTCATTTAAGCCTGAATGTGATTTACGTAGGATTGACTCAGAAGGGGATGCTGGGGGAGAGCTGGGACGTGCTAACGGAGTCAGGCACAGAAGTCCCTCTCTATTTTGCATCCGGAGGGATGAATTGCTGTGTGTTTTTTTCTGTCGCTGCAGCTCATTGTAGCCCTAGTAACGGCATGGTGATGATGATAATTATAATAACAATACAAAAATGACTGGCAAACGCGGTTGCCTAAGGCTCTGCGCAGCTTGCATGGCTTCCTCGTAATTGTTTCCATTGTTTTCCTTTATTGTTTCCACAGTAGGGGAAAGCGTGGCTAATGCGATGCTTGATGCATTTGATCAGTTAAAAACCTGTCAACTAGTTGTTAAGTTTCGGCCGCCCGGCTCTGATCCTCCCCCCGAGCCGATCCCGTGCGGGCGCAAGGCTGTGAATTGAGACCTTTGGGCTGATTTCCCTTGAAGCGTCTGTCTACTTGCTTGACACTTGAGTGGCGTTTAGGGTTAGAGAAGAGATGATTTATGTCTTGAGCAGTGGTCGTGAAAGAGCTTTTGCGGTACCTTTCAAAAGCACAACATTTCTATGCGAGAAAAGTTCCATGATTTCCCTTCTCTCCCGGGGGGGGAGGGAAGTAAATCAGAATGAAATTTCAAGGAGAGTAGAGCGGGTTTACAATTCAAAGACTATCCCAGCTGGACCGTGGCACTAACCATAAGAGGTCTACCTGTGCATGCGCACGTGTGTACGTGTGTATAAGCAAGCAAGCGAGGGAGAAATTCCAACCCCTGCATCCCCTACAGAAGTTTTGCAGTGAGGAAGGACAGGACGGAAAGTTACACGCAGGTCTGAGGGGGGCTGTGCGGCCAGGGAAAGTCATCCGGCGCTAGTCCGGGGTGAACCACGACAGGAGCCCCGCATCAGCGTCCTTCTAGTCGCCCAGGCACCGCAGGCGAGCCACGGTGGGGAGGGTGGCGGAGGGGACAGGCCGAAAGCTGCTTCCCTAGGCAAGCGGCATCCTGTGTGACTGCCCGACAGCATGGCTGGAGGGAGGAAGTGAGGCTCTCCCTCAGTCGCGCTGTTCATGATAAACTGTTGTAGCCACTACATTCATTTCTGTGGGACACTGAAAGCTCTTGCCTTTGCCTGCGAGTAGTGACTTGGTTTGTGTCTATTTTAGATAGATCTCATTTAAATCAGCACCCCCGCACACACTTTTATATGGAGGGGAAGGTGAGTAATGATTAAAAAGTAACCAGGCTGTTATCCATCCCGTGTGCTGAATTCCTAGCAGCACTTTTTTTTCTGCTTCCATCTGGTCTAAAGGTGGTGCTTAAGTTACGTTGCTCTTAGCAACCGTCTTCAGGAATGCTTGTTCCTTTAGACATGGCTAAACGGGTCCATATATCATTGTGGGGTCTATTTTGCAATCAGTCCGATACATAATTATGGCCGTGAATAGAGTGCTAGGACTGCCTGCAGTCTGGCACTGTCCGACCGTCTGTCCTTCCACGAACCGGGATTCCTAACGGGCCCCGAGGGTTAGTCTCTAGGAGTCTGAGTTACATTCAGGGGTAGCTGCATAAACAGACATCTTCTCGGCCACAGTACTAGCAAGCGTGTGTGTGTGAACTTTCAGCATGGCATTTCCTCTGAATTTCCAGTCCAGTGTACCTGTAGAGACAGCCCTGGAGAGGAGAGGTTTGGCAGTGGTTAGAATAATAAATAATTCCGAGGCTGAAAGGTAATACAGCGGGACTCTGGCATCCAGTGACATAGTGGTGCATGTACCAGGTTAACTACTCTGGTCACACAGCTGGCCAACGAGTTGTGCTCACTCCAGCGTTTGTAGCAGCGGAGTAGGAATTCCGCATCATGTTTTTTGTCTTTCAAAAGAGTTGTCTCCAACCCATCACTGAGCCTTAAAAGTAGAAAGGGAACAGTTGGTTAGTCTATTTTATTATGGAGAATGTTAAATGTGAGAGAGCACAAAGAAGATTTTTGCCCTGGTCATCCAGGCCTGTTGCACATCTATGTTTTAAGGAGTCTGGATTTAGCCTAGTCCAGGTGTGGAGTGACTCTGTGACCACGAGAGAACTCCCGCTCCTTCCCAGAGGCTGACATCTCTGTCACTGTGTAGGGCATGGCGGGGAGGACGGAAGGAATACGGAGTGAGCTGTGAAAAAGCTTTCGTTATTTCTGAGGGGGAATGCCCCGCCTCCCCCTCCGGATTCCCGTGTTATCTGTCCCTTTGGGATGTCCTTGCGACCAGGAGGACGGGATGCCATGGAGTCGTTCCCGAGAAGAAGCGAGAGCTGAGGAGATTCCCTCCAGAAGGCAGCCTGCCAGCCCCCGCTCTTCTTCCTCAGCCAGTAGCACTATGGCAACAGGGGAGAGCTTGAAGCCTGCCAGAACTGCAGCCCCCTCATTCCTTCTGTGCAAATTAGCCACCATGGATTCGCATTGTCCTTCCCACGGCTCCTCTTATGTTGGGACTAGCCGGCATGTCCTTTCTCTCCCTCTTTCTCGCTCTCAAACTACCTTTTAGCAACCACACAGGGAAGTCGAACGACCTGGGCTATCTGTCAAATGCGGGAGGTTATTTCTGCCTGCGTCTTAAGAGGAAACACGGGGAGAGACTTGTACGATGGCATTGTTCCCTCCCCAGCGACACTTGCTCAGACACCTGGACACCCACCTGCTGTTGCTACTGGAGTTAGGCAACGTGGTATTCGGGCATCACACCTGCCGCCCTTCCTAAATGACGCTTTGCTTCATGGGGCATGGGACCAAGCTCCCTCCCTTCTGTTTCTGAACAGTTTCCCATTAGCAAACCCAGGAAACGCTGGAGGTTAGGCTTGTGCATACGGTATTCGAGAGTGGCAAATGGGAACAGTCTTAAACCATTGCTGCGGATAAAAGGACAGGTCCCATCTTGATGAGGGAGAAAACAGCAGCCTAGTATTTGTCTCTCCGCGGTGCTAAGTGTGATTGAAACCTTTTCCTTATCACTTGGCACCGAACAAAAGCCAAAATACCTGACCGCTGGCAGATCAGTTACTTTATCGGGGATCATGTTTCGTAGCTTTCTGATTCACTGCTCCTGTGTAAGCACAGACCCAGGGCAGCGGCTTCCAAGAAATGGTAGGGAACTCGGCGGATCCAGAGCCCAGCCGAGCCGCCCCTCTGCCCATGGCCACTGGGCAGGTCAGCCTGCCCTGGCCGGACTCAGCCTCTCGCCCCCCACCCCCCCTTTTCCTAGGTCACCTCGATCTACCTTTAGCTCCTGAAGGCATCCCAACACCTTGTCCACGAAATTCTGAATTAACAAGCCATTAAGAGCTATCAGTCGTCAGTAATTGCTCACCTCTCCTTTCAGAAACCCACTCCTTGTCTTGCCCAAGGCAGTAAAATCCCGGGCTATTTAAACCCCCTCTTTTCCCACCTACTACTACGTGTCAGCTCTTTGAAGTCTGGAGTGCTCTAAAATGCCCTCATTTATTTAAACTACCTGTTTCCGACCTTGTCTCTAGTCCTGTGATCAATTCGTCTCCTACAGCAAAGGTGTGAAGGGGGACCTGTGACTGGAAGGTGAAAGCCGTTTCCCCGTTGCATTTTCTCTCGGGTGACTCATTATTCGTGAGTGTGGTGAAAGACTAAAGACCTCCATTGCAGGGGGCTCAATAGCCTGATAAGTGATAACCCACTTTGTGTGATGTTTTATTTTCTTCAACACATTCAAGAAGGATAAAGACAAGTAGGGGCCTATACCTGTAGTTTTGACTTTTTGTTGCTTTGGAGTTGCCTGACTTCAAGCGGATGAGAAAGGGAGCTGAATGCTTTGTGTTACAATAAACCATAAAGGAAGGGTGTATGTGTGCGCGTGTGCATGTGGCTTCTTGCAACTTAAAAGCAAAAGAAATTCAAGACAGAATGGAAAAAACTTTTCAAGGAACAAAGGGAGAGTTTTGAACTCTTACCAGAAACATTTCCTACTATTGATTACTTTTTAAATTTTTTTTTTCTAAAATAAAACCTTATGCCAAAGCCTCAAAAAACTAGCACTTTCCTGATGCCCTACATAAAACAAACAGCAAATTAAACCTTACATAATCAGGTACTGTTTGGGACCTTGGAAAAAAATCCTTAATTTCTTAACTCCATTGTGGGAACCCCAAGAGGGGAATTGCTAGATGCCTGAGTCTTCCTCTGTGAAGATTTAGCACGGGTCTAATCTGACATACTTAGTTGAGCTTCTTTGTCTCAAACAGATTGAGTTTATCTCCATGTAATTGTTTTTACGAGTTCGAGTGTGGCAAAATCACAGAAGAGGCTGGCTTATTGCATCCACTGCTTGTGCAGTTGCCAATAGGTGTCAAACCACACATTTCTGGGATTCTGGAGACCATTTTCAAAATGTAGCATTTAAAATTAGGGAAGTCACGGCACAGCAGTGGGAGCTAGTTCTGTGCAGAAGTGCATGAGACAAGAGTTCAAGTGAAAAATACCTGCTGGGTAATCAAATAGAGCTTTCTTAAAGGACTTGCAATAACTCTCCTGCATATGTATTCTCTTTCCTTCGGATTTTGCATTGACATCCTTTTAGTGGAAGGAGGTAAGCTTTGTGTCTGTATTTGAGAGAAATGAGAAAATTTACGTATCTGATTTAAGTGGGGAAGGCAGTCTGCCTTCAAATCGAGAGTGCAAAGAAAATCTGCAAGCCAAACACTTGAGGCAGCCCTCGGGGGTCCGTGTCTTGGCAAGTCCAGCATTCAGAGCCAATGAAAAATTTACTGCCAAGGACAAGAAGCTTTCGATATCTATTAACATCCTCACAGAGAGGAGTTCAAATCAGTCTTATAAACAACAACAGAAATCTTTCAAAGAAGAGTAAGGTTAAGAGCCTCGGGAAAGCAGTAAGGAGGTGAGAAGCATTGTTATTGACTGGTCTAGATTAAACAGCACAGAGGAAGATTTCAATTTGATAACGTCACAACCCTTCCTGTTTTTCTTTGCTGCTTCTGCTGACAATTTTGTAAGGTAATTAAATTGGCTGATTGAAGTCACAGTGGTCATGGGGCGATAAAGACCGTTTGGATTTAATGGAATTTAGAAACAACGGTGCGCTGCACACAACTCTTACAGAACGAGAATTTTAATGACTCATTCAGGGTGCTGACTACATAGAACGTCCTGGATGAGTTTAATTGAAAGGGCAAAGCAGATTAGCTGTATACAGTCTTTATTGCACTAGATAGGGGAATTAGAATTATCCTTTTAAAAGACTCATTATTACATTATCAAGATTTAATGTAGGTTAAGAAAGCTTTCATCCGTGTGGGCTTTCTGGAATATCCCCAGATCCTTTCACCCAGCGTTTGGAACACCAATAGCCTTATAAAATGATTTTCACACGATTGTCTGATAGCTTGGATGCTGGGAGTATAACATGCTTCTTACTGACTGCTACTTGTCTTTTGAAAAGATGCAAAGTTCAAGTAATACCTCCAATTTAAATGTGGTTGCTGAATGAAATGGTTTCTGCCACCAGAGATAAGAAATTAGAGAAAAAGAGATTTTTCTAAACTCAAATATTAGAGAGTTTTTTCATTTCTTTATGTATTTATTTTATACTAGAGAAAATCCCCTAGATTTAAAAAAAAGCAAACCAAACGTTTTGTAGTCATTGTAAATAAAGCAGGTCTTTGTCCCCTACTTAAAATATTTACCTTGCCTGTTTCTGAGTTTTAACCTTCATCCTCTTTAATCTCTTTCAGAGGAACAATTACTAGAAGGTCTGTCAATAATGCAAAATAGAAACTAGAAGGTGCCTTTTTTCCATAGTCCTCAATCTGCAAGGCAAATTAATTTTTCCCGAATAAACTTTTTATAATGTGATGCTGTAATGTATGTTGGAAGATTAGATTAAACAATATGATAACATAATGACATAATGTCATTATGCTGTCACATCTTAATTGGAATATGGAGAATCAAAGATCACTGTCATATTAATACTTTTAATTTTGTGTGTGTCCTGTGCCATCCATGTTGTGTTCTTCCTTCTCTTCCCCGCCCCCTCCTCCCCACGAAGTTTTTTGATTCCTTTGTTATATAGTAATAATTGTCTTAGGCACCTTCAGTTTAAATAGCCAAAGCTTTCAGTAATGCAAAGAGTACAGAACAGACATGTGATGATTGCTATTCCAATACTGGAGTTCAGCCAGCTTTGGATAAAGTAGATGGTACTGTAATGTTGTGTAAAATACTAATCAAACTCAAAAATATATTCTAAACTTCTTTAAAAAGCAACTATTCTGAATTAAAACGCACCATTTTTTTTCCTTTGGGCAAAAATCATAAGTAAACCATGTGTGCAGTGCTCGTGACTGCTCTTTTTTATATTGCCTACAAAGATACTCCTGCATCAAGATTTGCAAGTGACTTGGATTAACTGTGATTCAGATTTCCTTGAACCTTACTCTTGTAATCCAAACCCCTATTGAAATGCATCTAAGAATGTGTTTGGTAGGCTGCTTTGAAATGAAATACACATTGTTAGATAATATAATTTTTTGAAGTGTTTCCATTTCTAGGTGTTTCTGCCTGGGATTTAGAAAAACAGGTTCCCTGCTAGTATTGTGAGTGGAGTCTAGGGTAGGGGTAGTTAAAAGCATAGCTACACTGTAGTGCTTAGATTATAAAGTTTGTTCTTGGTTCACAATAAGCATTTTTATTATCAATGCATTGGAAGGTAAATTTGTTTGCGGGTCTTAAAGAATTTCGTCTTTAGAGAAATACACTAATCTGGAAGTCCTCATTTCTGTCTTAAAATTAAACTTCTAGTCTAAGCCATGCCTTATGGCTCCTCTGCAGTATTTACAGAGTGAAAGAGGCAGAAGGATTAGACAAATTTGACTCAGGCTGGATAATTCTTATGTGGCTAAAGTGAGACCAGATGAACCATGCCTCTCATGGATCAGCGATATGGAGAAAGTCAAAGTGGCTTGAGTAGGGCTTTTTGTTTTCTCCTCAGGTTTTAGTGTTTATTACCATACACTGAACTCATTTTCTCAGGTGGAAATTTAAAAGGGAAAGATTAATATATTAATGGCTCAACAGTTTCTTCTTGACATGAAAAAACAAAAAAATGCTGAAACAGAGACTGCTCACCCATTCTGCTAAAAACTTGCCAGTAAATGAGTGGCGCTTGTTTTTACAATATGTAATCATAATTAGTCCTGTAAATAAGGACTTGTTTGTGAACACATATATTTAACTGATTACTTACTCTACAGAAGTTTATTGAATAAAGATTATCAAGCTTGCTTCAATAGGTGCAGATCTACTTCACTTTGGAAGAGCATTCCATCTCCACATTTAGCTCTTTCTGTGTCTCCAGGAAAATATTTCAAATTCAGAGTCACATTTCTCTGAATGTAAAAATAACTATTACTTTAAAACAGTTTTTGTCATTAGGTAACTGATAATTTAAAAACCACTTTTCATTGCATATACACAATTAGTAGGTAATAATCTGGGTAAATTTATTAAGGATTAGTTTATAACTGAACTTGCCACCCATTTAGGCTTTTGTCTTTCTCTAGGAGCTAAAGATATACCAACTATTCCGATCAGTTCAAGAGCTAAACATATATCAGTTATATCAATCAACTCACATTTTTGATGTTATTTAAAAGTTGCACAATTAGGACATGATTTACCAAAGAGTCTGTAATTAAAATAATTACACTAGTAAGCCTGAAGCATTTACAAGAAAATCTGAGTCTCGTAGGTCATAATGGTAAAATTTGGCTTTCAGTATTTTTAAGCATGCAAGTAAATATTTTCAGTCCTGCCTCAACATTCCACATTACAAAACTTTGAAGAAACTAGTTATTTTACTTGGAAACCAATTAATTCTTCTATTCCTACCCATATTTTCCATCAGTGCTCAATCATCAGTCAATACCAACTACCTAGATTGTCAGAGATGTACAGTCCTTGATGGTTTAGTTTGTTTTTATTTTTATACCATAAATGATATGATACCTTGTAAAGTTTTATATATATACATATATATATACTTATCTTATATGTAGGTATTCAGAAGTACAATCAGGAAAAGGTTTTTCATAGAGAGAGTGGCTGGGCATTGGAACAGGATCCTCAGGGAAATGGTCACAGCATCAAACCTGACAGAGTTCAAGAAGCATTTGGACAATGCTCTCAGACACATGATGTGACTCTTGGGGTGTCCTGTGCAGGGCCAGGAGTTGGGCTTGATGATCCTAGTAGGTTCCGTCCAACTCAGCATAGTCTATGACTTTATAATTTATGGATCAAATACTGAAATAAGATAACTTGCAGCATACTTTAGGTCTGACTCTTCTCTACCTTTCTGTAGCTGTAAGTTGCAGGATGCTGCATAGAAAAAGACTGGTTTAGATCTCTCTAATGCTAAAACTAAGTAATTATGTTAAAGTCCACAGAAATGTGTCTGTTTATCCTAGCTATTTTAATTGTCTGTATGAATTGGTGAATGATTAGGTCCATAACGATGCTGAATACAGCGCTCTTCTAGTCAAACCATCTGTGCTGGTTAACATTAACTAAGGAGCTCATTCCAGAACCTGTCTTTCCTTGACACTTTTTTTCCCAATTGTCTTTTAAATCACACCACAGTTTTTTTATGCCTAACTTTGTCATTCACTTATTGACCTTAATAATATTTATCTATCTATCCATAAACAAATTCAACATGATAGAAAATAATTTTGACTGATGGTTGTTTTTTTCAAGTTGAAAAGGGTATACTCACTGGTTAATGCAGTTCAGTATTAGCAGTACAACTTGTTCCACTGATCAAACACTGCAGTTACAACACAATCAAAAACATTGTACTATGTAGAAGTCTATGTAAATAACAGTAATGAACATGAAGATTACACATTCTGTAAGAAAAAAGAATTTTTTAAAGCAATAATTTCATTGTTAATTTGCAACATTTATCCTACAATGAAGGAAATCTTTAAAAGAAATTCCATTTACTTATTCATTAAGGAATTGGGTAAAAAGTTACATTAGGAAAATTAATAACACATGGAGTACTCTAAATCAGGGGAATTAATTTTCTTTTAAAATGATTCAACAGTGATTTTTGGTTTTTTATACAATAATGAAAATGTATATTCACATTTTATGCATTTCAATAACTGAAAATTAAAAAAAATCATACAAACCTTTAATAAATTATTAGTATGTATTTGTATACTGTACTTACATTCATTATTCTTGCTTCATATTCTGTCACCAGTGACTGCTCATAGCCATTTTGAGGGCAAGTCTGGAATTCTTTCTTTTAAAACAATATGTCAAGTACTTGGGGGAGTGTGTCTTGCTAATTTTGAAAAACTGTGCTTTTGAATCAGTCCCTTTTCAAAGCTAACAGTTTTTTGGTGTTTTCCTTCGTACCTTGAGGTGCTGATCTATTTTAGACAATGAACTACTTGGACATACTCGCAGATATCCCTGACTACGCTATTCTCTTTGGTTTTTTGAAAGAAAAAAAAAGAAGTTGATTGGCAGGATGTAAGTGGTTTGAGAAAAATAATGCAGATAAATTCAAGGTCATCAGTGTTGAAAAAATAAGAGAAAGGAATTGAAAGGCGTCAATGAAATAAGCACTGTTTACATACAAAGACCATTTATGACTGTGCGACTAGTAAGATTTTTGTTTCTGTCCAGTTAATATCAAAAGTAAAGGTAACATTTGACAAAATGATCCAATAATACCAAGTGAAAACATAGCTTTATTTTTTTAAGCTAAGAATTTGCTTAGTTAAATCCCTTTGCTTGTTACTGAATATTGAGTATGATGTTTACATAAAGAGCAGAAACATAGTTAAATAATCTGTTCATGCCTAGATTTGATCTTAGCCTTGGAGAAAACATGCAAGGGGTCAGTTCAGGAGAATTGGTAAGCCCTGTGC
Source organism: Pipra filicauda (assembly GCF_003945595.2). Lineage (NCBI taxonomy): Eukaryota > Metazoa > Chordata > Aves > Passeriformes > Pipridae > Pipra > Pipra filicauda. The sequence goes on along the minus strand of NW_024103751.1, from coordinate 2,354,269 downwards.
ATGCCTCATCTGTAAGCAACTGAGGAAAGAAAATGGAACTATGTCAAAGATACATGTGACTTCCTTTCAGTAGTGCTATATGTATTTGTTAGAATGTCCTTGAGAAGGAAAGACTATAAAATATGAGTGTTATTAAGGCTCATCTCTTCAGATCTCAGCAGACTCTATCATTCTCGACATTCAATATGCCTGAAGAAACTTACTGTGTGACTGTGATATGGCTAAGAAAAATGTGTTCAAAAATGCATTAAATCAGATTTCCTAATGTCTTTTCAAACCTGCCTAAAAAATGAAAAATCACATTTAAAGACCAAATCAACATTAGCCAGTCATAACATCTTCAGTGTTGCCCATAGGTGACCTTTTGTGTCTAGACATTGGAGATTTCAAATTAAGCTGTACCTTTGCACTATTCTATGATCGTCAATGTTCATTAAGCATTACATTTGTGGGAATTTAAGGTAAGACTATACCATGTTCTTATACAAAGAGTGTGGGTTGCTTTCTGCAGCACTTTTTGCTTTTTTTCATTCATGGAAAGATACTTGAGTTGGATAAAGCTGTTGTATTTATCTGTCTTGTGGGTGCAGGAGCTCTGTTCACATTGATTTCCTCTCCTGACTGCAATTTTATAGTTTGTAAAAAATTTGCAGCATGTGTTTTTGGAAGCTTTCCCCTCCGCCCCTAGCCCACCCCCGTTCCTTCAATTTTCCACAGATCACTGGTGTCCTACTAATCAGAACCCGTCTGATGGTTATAGGGATAGAAAACTAAAAGCTCTCTGTCACCTACTCCACTCTGTTTATATACTCAAAAAAGTAAACAACAATATTTTCACTAATCCATATTAACAATAAATTGTTGGACTTTTGATGATAAGTCCCTTTTACTTATTTTTTTGACAATCATTTTAGTGTCAAAGGTGTTCTTTTTGACTTGAACAAAGGAATAGTCAACAACAGTTTCACAAGTAAGCCCTGTGTGAACGTGTACATATACACATATTTTTATACTGTGGTGACCCAAATGCAGAAAAAAAAAGTGAGAGTGTGTCTCCTTTGCTGGAGTTGTTGTTAACGTAAACCAGGAGAAATGCCTGAGGGTGCATCAGGGGTCTTTGATGGAAGGACTCATAAGGATTATCCATCTGCTTCCTGACAAGTAGTGCGAGCCTGGGATAGCAAAGAGCTGTGAAGGTGGTAGAATCTGTTCTCATAGGGTGTGATCTTCATGAATATTTTCAAAGTGGTCCCGAAAACAAACAAAAAAAATTCAAGCAAGAAGCCATGAAATTTAACAAAAACCCACACAAAGTCAAGCATATTTATGACAGAAAAAGAAAAAGGAACACTTTATAATTTTATGCTCTAGGAAAGATAAACTAAATTCTGTGAATGAAGCTATGGATATATATGGGCTCCTATGCATACAACACCCCCTTCCAACTACTAAAAATGTAGAAATGGTGCTTGTTAAAACATCAACTCAATTTACCATGGAACAATATTCTTGGTGAAAGGGAAATCTGTCGCAATGCTTCTGAAATCTTCAGAGATGATTTTCCTCTGTTAGACCCATAGCAACTTCCTTTCACTACTCTTTTAAGAGGAGGTAATTGTGCCAATTTACTGGTTTCAACTAGGAGTACTGTAAATCAGTAGAGCATAGTAAAGTTCATTTCTGCTACAGTTTAATGTCTTCCTAGGCAGGTAGAATAAAACTATAGCAGTGCAACAAACATCTAGGTAGGTTTTCTGGGTTTCCATTTTAAGGAATGTTGAGGTATGTTGAGGATCAACATTTAGTTCTTTGCTGTTAAATTAGGGGAACTCCTGGGGAGGCAAAAGAGTCTTTATTACTTCCATATTTGACCTCCTTATTTTATCAGACACCTCTTCCACAAATGTTTACCCACATGGATAACTTCACAAATACAGTTAATAGGTGGAAAGCCACAAGAGATTTTATTTCCATGAATCATCCCATTGAACCATAATTTTAAAAACCAAGAAGCTGAAGGAAGTATGAAAATATTAGCTTGTTTTAGAGTTCATGTAGGTCTTACACTGAAGTAATCAATTATTTTGTCAGAAAACAAACACACTGATAACCACAAAATATTGGCTTTGGTGTCACCCTAAAGATAGTTGAGCTGTTATGCTAAGCAAATTGAAAGAAAAAGTATAAAAGGGTTAGTCTAGGTTTTAATGAAATTTCAAAAATAGTTTCTTCCAGGGCTGGCAAAGGACATGAGTATACTGAGATTTTCAGATCTTTCTGAGTTCTGAAATGCCCTATGCTAAGTACAGTATTTCTTAATTGCAGTGGTAATGAGATGAAAGTGCAGAGGATTGCAGTGCTTTTTGAGTTTTAAAATATCTTTAGCCCATTTTTTTATAATTAGTTCTCTTAAATAATTTTTTTTAATATTCTTTAGAAATCAGTTACCTCTCAATAGAATTTTCAAGAAACCCATTTAGGTTTATTTACTTCACAGGTAACAGGTTTTTAACACAACAGGTATTTCAGAACTACGACTGACATTTAAACATTGTTAGAAAGTGCTATCCTATTTAAAAAAATAATATTATCTTGCTTACAACATTATATATTTTATAATATTTCTTTCAGTAGCAACCAAATATTTTACTTTTTATACTTTTTTTGTTGTGCGAAGACTTTGTTCTGTAACACAAAGTGTCACAGAACCTTTCAAATGGACTTAAGTTCCATTTAAAAAAATGTTTTAAATTATTATATATCAAAACAAAAAAAGAAGATATATTGGTCACTACACTCACCAATATTCCCATTGATATCTTTCTGCAAAAAGACAAATGAGCTACATTTCCACGACCTTACTTCAGAACTACATTTCTACAATTTTCCTGCTGCAGGGCTGAATATCTTTGGCTGAATATTGCTTTACGAAGCGTTTATTTTACCGTGTTCCACTACTATTTCATATTCTTCCTTGCTATATGACATTTGCTATTGTTATTTCAGCATTTATGCAGAATAAAGAGTTGATTTAAAAAATTAAAGTCATCACTGGAGATCCCCAGGTAAAATACTAAACTGAGTCACTTATCTGCAGTTTGTGTCAGCAGTGAAGTGTATGCCTGTGGATATGAAGAGATGTGGATGATGGTGTTTCTAGCTACACAAGCTTATATACAACTTGGCAGTTTCTTATATTACTTCTCTCAAATTAGGAATGTGTTTAGCTGGGGTAAAAATGGGCAAAAGTCTGTAGGAAACTTGGAAGTAAGTGTACGTCAGCTTTTTTTTTTTTTAAAACAATCAAACAAACAATAAAAAACTGCCAACAAACCCCAAAACTAAAACACACCTCAAAACAAAAAAAAAACTTTCTTTACTTCTGGACGTTGGTATTACTGATTTAGAGACTCACTTAGAAAAAGTAGAATTTTAAGAGTGCAGAAACTACAGAGCATAGTTTCATGCTGTAATCAAACAATGCTGCTGAGAAAAGTAACTGTGTCAAAAAAAAAGAACTGTTGGCCATTGTTAAATAAGTAGATAATTTTGATAATTACCTCTATGGGAGATAATTTATTATTCAAAATAATCCCACAACTGCCCAGGGACTGTTTAGAGCCCGAGGCCCAGAAAGACAATCAGCTCACTGAGTCTACAGAATAAAGTAGTATTATTTCATTTTTCAGGATTGTAATGGGAAAAGTGATAAAGATGTTGGTATTTTACTAAGGACACTGTGTTTATATACTTTAAGCATTACATGTACAAAGAACTTGGAATTTTCATCCATGTGCCAAGATTCTCCATGTACCAGTTTTTTAGAAATATTTCCTTTGAACAAAATTAAGAAGAACTATAAGTATAGCCATGTATAAAACTGATGACATGATTATGAGATGATTCATCACAAATAAATCTCAAGCAGCTTTGCTCAAAGATTTTGTGTTATTGATTTGATTTATCTGTTCTTGAAATAGATCTTCCACAATCTTCCTTGTTTGACTGGATACAACTCCACTAAACAGCTAAATGTTGCTAATGATAAGACAAAAGAGAGAAACTTCATTTATGTTAAAACAAAATATTACTTTTAAAGACCACACATTTAAACAAGTACCCTACCTGAACGACAGCCAGTGGTTCTTGGGAATCTACCAATCATCATGGGCACTTATTTTTTAGGAAGTTGATAACTGCTGAAAATTTATCAAAGACATAAATTAAATCAATAAAGTTATCTTAAAAAAAGAATGCTGGTCAGTCAGATTCTGCAATTGGATTTTGTGTTACTTTTTACAGATGCATCTGTTGAATTACGACTGGAAAGATTGTGTCTCAGAACTGGTGTGTCACTTTTGTGTTACTTTTCAGAACATTCTGAAATCTATCTTAATCTTGCTTAATAATGATAATAGTAACAACAACAACGACAACATCAACAACAGCAATAATAGTAATAATAATAATAACAAATTCAATTTCTAACAGTTTTCTGCTATAAAATTCCTGCATGTACTTTGCAAAGCATTATAATAGCATTGTAACAATAGTCATCATAGATCATAGGATTCCATATGAAGTGATAGATAAGAAAAAAGCCCACACAGAAAATCAAACATTTTTTAAGTCCTGCTTTTATTTACAGAAATAGTAGATAAATATTGTATTGTGTCCCCGTCCTGTTCCTCCCAAATTAGTGTACACATATTGGTAATTGCAAGACATCCTTTTAGATCTGATCAAATGACAAATAAGTTTTTGCCTGTGTATAAAACCAGATTTTATAAATTAAAATAACCATAGTTATTAGTGCAATAACCATAGTTTTCATTTAATGATCTTATAATTTGGATTTAAAAACTTTTGGCTTTTAAATTTGAGTAAGCTTGGAATCTGTGGTTGGATTTTTTGTAGGTTTTCTTTAGGGTTTTTTGGTTGTTGTTTGTGTGTTTGGGGTTTTTTTGTGTTTGGTTTTGATTTTTTTTTTTGGGCCATAATAACATAATAATATTTCCTTTATTAAATGAAATTCTTCAAGCTTGGTTTTGAGTCAGCATTTTGAGGAATCGGTCAATATGAATGAGGTGTCTATTTTCTGATAAACCTAAATATTGCTGCGTTTTTTCTCCCCTAATCTGGTTACAGTAACTTTTTTCAGTGTTCGCACAAATAATCTTGAATTCTTACACTTGAATATGTTTTCCACACCTGCTATTTGTGCTTGGGCATGCACTTGAAGATGCAGCCACTCTGCTGCATAGACCATTTCACTGTTTTTCTGAGAGGACAGAACTCCTGAAACTTATTGTTTAACATTAATCCTTCCTGATTTTTTTCAGTGATGTGGTATTTGGATGAGGAAATCAGTACGTATGATAGTAGTTGATTTTACTGCTGCTTTGTTATCAAAGCTTGTCTTCACTCAGGTTTGACATATTGAATCTCTGACTGCTGGGAGATCGGTTTTCCCTCGCATTTTAACGTTGTGTTGTTGAAACAACCTCAAAGTCAGGTAGTCTTCTTGCAGGAGATTTTATATCTGGAAAAAAAGCAGTAAACAGAAAAGGTTGTCTATTAAGGAATCTAAGCGTTGAAGGACTAATTGTCAGGAATCAGGAAATGTTAATGATGAGTTTAAATATAGATTTGCTGGGTAATACGAAATTTCTGTACTAAATCCTGTTTATACTTTTTTATTTCTGCAATAATTTTGAGTATTTAAATTTTTAAAGGAAAAAAACAACCAGTACTTTGTATCTCAGATTATTTTGTAACTAATCAAATGACAAGTATATTAAGCATTTGTATACATTGCACATATTTTTATATCTATCTATCTCTATATACACATCTATCTATATATATAATATTTTAAAAAGTTTTACATACAGAGATTAAAAATCATCAGCTAAAGTGACTTTTATATGCAGTATATACTTGTGCAATAACCTTGATCCACAAGTTGACCCAGAACACTTAATTATCTTATATAGGGACTTCAAATTACTCTCCTCTCATACAGTAAAATTCTCTTCCTGAATCCTGAATTTGGACTACCTGAGTTTCCCTACTTAAATCAAGGCTAACAAAAGACCACACTGTAGGCCAGTTATTATTTTACACAGTTCTAGAGATGTCAATAAGTGTTTTACATCTTATCAAGCACCAGGAAAGACTGCATACTGTGACCTGATTTTTAAGACTGTTGAGCACTTGTTATTCCTATTCATAGGGATCCATGGGAAGTGGCAGCACTTTACAGTGACTCTTAAGTAGGTATGTGGGACTTTGCAACAGAAAATTTAAATCTGAAGGTTTTACATTGTTTAAATATATTGTAATTAATTTTTCTGCTTCCTGCTAAAGTGATCAGATCTGCTCACTTATAAGCTTGTCTGGCCTCAGTAATGGCTGGATAATATCAGAATGTTTCGAAAACTGTTTTTACTGTTAAATCTCTTTCACAGGTGGCCTAGTATATGGGAAAAAAGGAAAAAGTAGCAAACACGATTAAAATTGGTTATGCAATTTATTAGGGTAATTAGGTAATTTTTAATTATCTGTTCCTTGTTTTGAACCTTTAATACAAATAGCTGTTGGTATGATTCCATAATTTAGTCCTGCAGTCACATTTACACAGAAACCTTCCCTGGAAGTGTATGTACAGGATAGAAACATACTATTTGTAAAAGAACAGTGGCTTCACATCACAATTGTACGATGTTTCTTTAGAAAAATAGAATTTGAAAATCATATGTATGATTTTTACCCAAGTTCAAGGCTATTGTGAACCTGGGATGGTCCTTTATGTTTACAGGCTTGTCTTAGAAAAGTGTACCCTACATTGCTACATGAACTGTGAAACAAAACAATGCCGCAAAGATGCTTAAATCTGGTTACTTGAGAGTAGTTAAATACCTATCTACTTATCATTGCAGCATTCAATGACTTACAGACTGTAATGAATGCCTTCAATAACACCAAAGCTAAATATTCACAGAAATATTAAAAACTTTGCCTTATATCTTAACTTCACAAATTATGATTAGAAGCTTAATGCAATTTCCAGCTTCAGAAAAGATTCTGCAATTTCCATGCTAAATGTACAAGGATATGTTCAAATAACATAATTGGTTTACAAGAAATCAAAGCGAGTATTGTGGACGCTTTCACTTAGTGTATGTTTCATAAAATAAATGTCATTTTGAAGCCTATATATCAAATCAAAACAGATGGATCCTGAAACAAAGCATATGGATTTACATATGCTCGAATGTTCTTTAGAATGAACCTCCTATGAGTCATGATATACAATTGTTGGGAAATAAAACATGTTCTCCTTGTAGAGTTACATTTGTTGACTTTTTAGATTTCACTGGAAATACAGATTTCAAAACAAAAATTTTACTTTTAAAACATAAAATCAGTGAGAGCTGGGAAATCACTAGCAATGTTTTCAACAGTACTTTCATTAAGAAGTTTCCAGTATATCTGTAGAGACATCATATGAAGAGAACTTGTTTATTTCTGTTCTTAGTCTGGCTGAAATGTAGGCAGCAAAATTTGAAATACAAGCATTTGTTTTCACTTTCGGAATGTGTTACTATTCTGTGACTATTTTTGGCTGTTTTCCTCTTATCTTGATCTTGGAACACCTAAGTGCCAGCATCTCAATATGCACATAAATCAGCCTGAATAACTCATTTAACAATGAATTGAATTTGTCTTTATGTATGAGGGAAATCTCAGGAACAGATAATTTGACAGGGTTCTTACAACAAACACATTATTTTCCATAGTTATATATTTTCAAATATTTATTTTTCAGTGGAAGTAAATGCTTTCAAATTAGTATATTGCCTCTCATAACATGCTGGTGAATGTCTACAAGATTCCAAAGATGGAGTTTCCATTTTGCATTTCGACTGCTTTAAATAAAAGAATATTACTGTAGCATTTCAAATATTAAAAACTGAGTAATGAATAATAGCTCCTGGACTTCTCTGTTCCCTTTTTTGTTTTATATTCCATTTACATTAATTTCTTTCTTCATTAATCCCACGGCTTTATCCACCCTTTGCAATTTCAAGCTAGAGAAAACAAATTAAGTAAAAAACCTCCTGTTAATTGACTTTATTTGCTCTAATGCTGCTAGTCCATATTATCTACTCTCTTAAATTGAGTTTGGGATTGCCAGCTTTAAGGGTATTACACTGCATTTTGGGATGCTGCCAGCATATCCCAAGTAAATATATTTAAATCAAAGCTAAGCTGCTTAAAATATTCATGTTATGCTCTTAGTGTGGTTTAGAGAAATGTGAAACCATTTAAGACTTGCAAACCTGTTTTATGGCAAGAAATATATTTGAACTGTCAGGCATATAGCCTAAACTGATAGTCACTGTTAACTTTGTTTAATAGGAAATGGTTTCATTGTTTTATTAGCAATGATGTATTCAGGGGCTAGCTTATTTGAAATTTATGGCATAATGCAACTGTTATTTATAGAGGCAAAGAAAAACATTTTTAACTGAAAACAGTCTTGGGAAAAGGAACATTCTGAGTAGATAAAATCATGCATGCAGGTAAAATACATATTTGCTTTGAACTCTTAAATGCATTTGTTTTATGCATTGCATTTTTATGTGTTGCAGGAAACTCTGAGTATCAAATTCAAAAATACACTCATTCAAAAGTCAATTTATTTTTAAATATTAAGAGAAAAGAGAAATACCTATGAATATGTGTGGTATTCTGTGGAGAAATATATCCTGTAAGAGAAGCAAACTCAGGAAGTTTAGTATTCCTGAAGGTAGTCAGCCTCACCTCAATACCCAGAAAGTTGGTGTAGCGCCTCATCCTGAAGATCATCTCTAAGCATGTGGAAAACTAGAGGATGATCAGGAGTAGTCAACATGAATTCAGCAAAGGGAAGTCATGCTTTGCCAACCTGATTGCCTTCTGCAATGAGACAACTGCTCGTATGGATGAGAGCAGTGGGTATTGTCTACCTGAACATATCAAGGTTTTTGATATTGCTCTCATGATATCCTCTTAGGTAAACTCAGAAATACAGGCTGGATGAATAGACAGTGAGGTGGATTTAGAACTCTCTGAATGGCATATCCCAGAGGGTTGTGACTGTGGTACAGGGTCTAGTTGGAGGCCTGTCAGTTATGATGTCCCCTAAGGTTCAATACTGGGTCCACTATTGTGTAACTTATTCATCAATTACTTGAATGAAGGGACAGAAGTCCCATCAGCCAGATCGCCGATAGTGCAAAATTGGAAGGATATCCCAGAATGCCTGTGCAGCCCTTCAGAAGGGCCTTGACAGGCTGGAGAGACAGGCAGAGAAGAATGGCCTGAAATTCAACAAGGGCAAATGTAGGGTCCTGCATCTGGGAAGAATAACCCCAGGCACCAGTACAGGCTGGAAGCCACGCAGCTCTGCAGAGAAGGACCTGGGAACAGAGAAGAACATTGCCAGCAGGTTGAGGGAAGTGATTCTGCCCCTCTCTAGTCAGCCCTCGTGAGGCTGCCCCTGGAGTTTTGTGTCCAGTTCTGGGTTCCCCAGTACAAGACAGACATGGAGCTCCAGCAGAGAGTCCAGTGGAGGGCTACAAAGATGATTAGGGGACTGGAGCATCTCTTATGAGGAAAAGCTGAGTGAATTGGACCTGTTTAGCTTTGAGAAAAGATGACTGAAAAGGGATTCTACCAATGTACATAATTATCTGAAGAGAGGGTTACAAGAGGATGGATCCAGGCTCTTCTCAGTGATGCCAAGCACTAAGACAAGAGACAATGGACAGAAATTGATGCACAGGAAGTCCCATCTGAACATAAGGAAGAACTTCTTCACTGTGTGGATGGCTGTGCACTGGAACAAATTACCCAGAGAGTTGTGGAGTCTCCTTCACTAGAGGTATTCAAGAACTCTGCATTTTGCAGTGTGCTCTAGGATGACACTTGAGCACAGAGATTGGACTAGATGACCCCACTGGTCATCCCTTTCAACCCTCAGCATTCTGTGATTCTATGAAGAGGTTTGAGGAGAAAGCTTTGAAACAACACATTTAAGTCAGGTGCTAATTTGTCTGTGTATTTCTTTTTTTTTTTAAGTAAAATAATGTATCTTCTTACAAATTGGCTCATGATATTCTTGCAGAAATTTAGTATTTCTTCAGTTCTGCCCTACAGTGACAGGAATAACAGTTGCTGTTAAGGTCAATTCAATTTAGTGGAAGATTAGTAATGAATATGCATCTATCTACTAAGAAAGGAGTTAACTAAAAGCTAGATATTGAATAGAGTACTGTATTTTATGTCTATATTCACTCTAGAGAAATAAGTTTTAAAAGACTAATCTCAAAAATTTAAATACAAGGCAAGATTAGTGTTTGATCTACTATTAAGTAATCAATAAAACAAAAACATTGACTAGAAACTACAAGGCTTATACATCCAAAGATGAATAATACATTTTTGTACAATCATGTCAGGTTACTCTGTGGTTTAACAGAGTATTAACTAATCAAATTTTGTTACTGTAGACTATTAATTCTTAAATTACACATTAACTTTCCTATCATGAGCCTTAATATGAGCAGCTGATTAGGAGGAAGACTCATTCTGGGAACAGTTAGTCAAGGGGTGCTAGATTATTGGACTCTGACAGTATGAGACAAAATGTATTGTTTGTCTTCCAGCTACTCATCCAAAGCATTTAGAGGCCACATTTTATTACTGTTTAAAGGACAGTATTGTTACAGAATCCAGAAAAAGGAAATTTTGTTTTGTTTATTTATTTTACAGTGTGCTTATGTAGGTGTCTGTTTTCTAGTCAGTTTGTCCATCTCATACAGAAAAAGGCAGTTGAAACTCTAAAGCAAATAATATGGAGCAGGGGTGTGTGGGGGAAGAGGGCTAAGTCCCAAGCCCTGTCCAGTTTCCACATTACCATTAAAGGGGCCTAAAAGAAAGATGGGGACAAACTTTTTATCAGGATGTCTTGCGACAGAACAAAGGGTAACGATTTTAAACTAAAGGAGGGTTGATTTAGGTTAGATACAAGGAAGGAAATTTTTACTGTGAGGGTGGTGAAATAGAGGAACAGATTTCCCAGAGAGGCAGTAGATGCCTCGTCCCCAGAAACCTTCAAGGTTCAGTTGGATGGGGCTCTGAGCAACCTGATCTAGTTGAAGATGTCCCTGCTCATTACAGAGAAGTGAGACTAGATAGTCTTAAAAGGTCCCTTCCAACCCAAATTGCAATTCTATGATTCTTTTCAGTGAAAACAAACTCAGAGTAGATTATCACATCTGGGGAAGGAAGAAGGGTTGACACAGACGTATTGAGCCTACAGTTGAAATGTGTATATTTGCAAACAGGGATGTGTGTGCACATATAAGTATAACACTTTATTTTTGTTTCTCCAAAATCTTTGTGTAATCTTATTTTAGATTTTTGATGAAATTTTGATTCTATACTTTCAGCTCTATATGTAGATGTCACAGGCATACATGCATACACATTACAAAAATGTCTATGCAAACTGAAGTTTCCATCAGTACCTCATGCTAGCTTCTACAATCCAGCTCTGGAGAATTTTGACTTCATTCTTTCCTGCTCTTTGTTTTCAGCAAAATTCCTTTAGTGCTGTCCTTTGAGAGTTCCTTAAAGTTTCTGTTTATATGCTCCCAAGACAGGCACAAGATGAAGATTTTAGCCCCCTTCCTATGAGGAAGGTGTTGAATCTGTGTGTCTGCCTCTACAAATTATGTCTCTGCAAGATTACTATGTCATCCCATTAACTACCTGTTAAGAACCATGAGGCTGTTAATCCTGATCACCTAGTGAATTCCTTGAATTATTTAGGGATTTTAGATGTGGACTTTGCCCTGAGGCTAGGCTCTGAAATTCCTATGTAAATCTAGCCCTTAGTTGTACCTTGCTTCCAAAACGAATGCCCAGTTTCACTTAGTTACATTTCTGTCCTCATTATACCTGTGTAATGTCATTGAAGGCATGACAGCAGCACTGCTGTAAATCACAGTAAAACTTGCCTAGAATTTTTAAGGGATGCTTCATTTTATTCGCATTATGTTAATCTTTTAAACTACTTCTCAGATATAATCTTTAATTTCTTCTCTGAGTAACTGCATAGAAATTCTTAACAGTGCGTGTGGCTGCAGTAGTCCACACTGATGGCATGTAAAAACTAGATAGGTGATTATTTCTAATGAATGTATGTATGATGTATGTATATATATGTGCATATATGTATTTAATACACAGCCTAATACTTCTCTCTTGTTCAACTAATTTCTAGTAAATATCATATCATTGATAGAGTGGAAGGGATCCACTTTGTCTGGCTTTCTGGAATAGATACATTGTGCAGACATGCACAGCCACTACTTTTATTTTTGAAGGAGTGTTCTTGCAGAATAGCATACATACTATTTTTGTTAAGCCCTTTTGCTGCCATTGTGCCTTCAATGCTTTTCTTTTTGTATATGTGTTCAGAGCATCATCCTTAAAAATAAACCAGTGGTACACAGGGAGCCTGAAAGTCCTCCTGGTAAATATTTCTGCATTTTTTTTCCACTCTTTGGAATGAAACCATGTATTTTCACATTCTGCTGTAGTTACTAATTTTTTTCTGCCAGGAAAAGGAAAAATTCTTCCAAAGAAAAAGTTTTGCAACAAACACCAGATAACAAAAAGAAATGAATATCCTTATAAGATTTCTGCTGACTGCAATGGAATTGAAATAAGACATAGCAAAATCACATGATAGCCACTACTCAGTTCTCACTAATTCCGCTTTCACACAAGGAAGCAGGTCTTCTACTACCTTCACTGAATGTTCAGTGACTTAAAGACTGCTTGCACAGCACTGAGTGGCCACTGCTTCCTGAGCAAATGCAAAACTGAGACATAAATTTCCTTTATCTGATAGGTATGACAAAAAAAAAGTGAAAATCTTTGGAAAAATTTGATTCAGAGCTTTACACACATGAATGAAAATACTTCATTGTCACTTTTCTCCCAATAGTATGCTCAGATTTAATACCTAGTTTTAGTCATATTTTTTTCATACAGGTCTGGGCCTTTTAAATTTTGATAATCAATTTGAACAGCCAGATAAATATATGACATTTCCAGAAACAAATCAAAATTCTCATGTTGTAAGATACCTGCTGAGGTAATCGGCAGGATTTCCAATACTTACTCTCCCAACCAACTTGCCTGGAGATGCTTTGAAACACAGACCTACTGCAAAGAAAATGGTACCTCTTGGTTAAATACCTGACTCGAGCTCTGTTTGTATTTGAATAGCCCTGTGAAGATTTCTAACAGTATTTAAAAGGTGAGCTTCTTATTTCCTTATATTTTTCTTCCATTATTTTATGTATTGAATCTATGTAATTTTTTTCCATCATGAGTGATGGCAAGAAATTGCCACATTCTGTGTGGGGAGAATTTGCTGTCATTTAGTAACTTTAGAGTGTCTTAAGCACTGCAGCAAAATGTTTGTTTGTTTGTTTGTTTAGGTTATGTTGTTGCTTTTTTTTTACCACTGTAATAGATACGAGGTGCTGGCAAATATTTCCAATTAAACAGAAAATACTAAGTCCCAAATATGCATGCAAGAAATTCAAACAGCCTCAAATTATTTTTTATTTCAAAGATTTATGAGAAAAAGGGAAATACTGACAAGGTCTTTCCAGTGTGTACAGATTTTGTGACAGGTTATACTAATGAGTCATGTTAGTATTCAACTGTTTATTTCAATATTTAAATTTGGGGAATTTCATCCTAGGAAGGAGAACCACGGCCTGAGTTAGGTACTCAGGATCTATATTGGGTACACAGGAAACAAGGGGAAGCCCAAAAACTGGCACGTGAAACAGTGAGCAGTCAAAAATAAGCAGATAAATGGGGCTCATGTCCTGGAATTAGATGTTCATAGCCATCAGGAAGTGGCTTCATGTCTCAAAAACTATTCTATCAAACTCTCTTTAAAAAAAAAAAAAACCACAAAAATATTTTTATCACATTTTATTTGAAAGATTAGTAGAGAAGGTGTCCATGTTTTTATAGAATTATCTAGTGGTTAATGCATTCATAGAAGATATTGTACTTCTGAGGTCAATTTTTGCATATGGGATTTAAACACACAACTGTTGCAAACCTACTGCTGCTGCTGTTTCAACTTTTGTACTATAATTAATGATATATTGAGGCAGAGACTGTAAGAAGGAAAAGGACTTTCTAGCTTAACTGTTAACAGACTTGCTTGCAAGAGTTCTTGACATAATATAACTTTTTTTATCCCTTGACTGTTAAAGGGATAATAATCCTTCAGGCAAAAGACTGAGCCCCATGACTCCTCCTAATCTGTTGAGTTTTATACTGCTCTTTATTCCTCTGTTGGTCTTTTGAATCTTGAGTGCTTTGATGTAAAACAGAAATGCTTCAACAGAAGCAGGGATTAAAGGCATTCACCAATTCTATTACCTTTGAATTTTCAATAATTTGATGGTTAATACAATCAGCTTCAGGATTAAAGCATAGATTTAAATTCCTACAAGGTTGAGGCAGGTGAGTATATTGAGCCATGGAAGAAGCTAGGGAAGCCATCTCTTCTTGTGGTTGTTGTGGTATTTTGTGTGAAGCCAAATCCAGTAGGCATGCTTTAACACCCAGCTGTAAGATTAAGCACTGCAGGCAAAACAGATGAAGGAAGAGTTCTTCTATTTATGCACCCCAACAGATCTAAACCCGACTTGAGTACCGGAGCTCTCTTGCTGATGTTGAGCCTGAAGTGCTTCCAGGCATGCACAAAAGCACAATCTTTGGCAGGTTAGGAAGGTTAAAATAAGAAACAGGCTTAACTGGCTTTAGGTGTTAAAGGATTACTTGACAGAATTGGTGGCAGCTGAGTAGGGTGAAGACTAGAATTGAGGCTTTTGGACTTTGGGTATGGTAATTCCTAGATCCATCTATTAGAAGGAAAAACAAAAGTGAGGGTGTGGTTTTTATTGAATTAAAGAAATCA
This sequence comes from Pipra filicauda, assembly GCF_003945595.2. Lineage (NCBI taxonomy): Eukaryota > Metazoa > Chordata > Aves > Passeriformes > Pipridae > Pipra > Pipra filicauda. The sequence goes on along the minus strand of NW_024103751.1, from coordinate 2,339,196 downwards.
AAATAAATGTAACAATGTTCAGATGTTTTTACAGTAAGATACTTCATAATTTCTTTGTTTTAATAACAATGGTTTGGCAGTTTTTTCAAGCTAATTTATGAAGCTGATATATGCTTTGACACTGCTGTACTCAGCAGAGTCAATGAGAACCACAACACCTTACGTTGCTCCCACAAGATATTCAATATGTTAATATTAAAAACAACCATACTCATAATTTCACAGAATCATAGAATGGTTTGGGTTGGAAGTGACCTTAAAGATCATCTAGTTCCAAAGCTCCTGCCACAGGCAGGGCCACTATTCTCTAAACCAGGTTGCTCAGAGCTCCATCCAGCCTGGCCTTGAACACCTCCAGGGATGAGGCATCCACAATTTTTCTGGGCAACCTCTTCCAGTGCATCACCACCCTCACAGTCAAGAATTTCTTCCTAATATATAACCTAACCTACCTTCTTTCAGATTAAAACCATTTTCCCTTATCCTATTACTTCATGCCCTTGTTAAAAATTCTTCTCCGACTTTCTTGTAGGCCCCTTTTAGGTACTGGAAGGCTGCCATAAGGTCTGCTAGAAGTCTTCTGTTATCCATGCTGAACAATCCCAGCTCTCTCAGCCTGTCTTGATAGGGGAGGTGCTCCAGCCCTTTGATCATCTTTATGGCCCTCCTCTGGAGTCGCTCCAACAGGCCAATGTGCCCCTGCCTCAAAACCCCATGGCTTTAGGTCAATGTGTCTGTCCATTCTTTTAAGTGCCTGGGAATTCTAGTTACTTGGTAGCAGGTTTTCAGCTGCTGCAATGAACCTGATTTACAAAGAAGTATTACAAAAATAAACTGTGTAAAAATTAGCTACTAAAATATCAGAAGAGAAAAAGCCCTCAAACCAAAGTTAGAGGTGACAATTATAATTATCCTGGATAAGGAAAACATTCATAAAAATATAAAGCAATCAAGGCATAATTATTTTTTCTTAGGTTAAGGTCTAAAAAAAATTATGTGTAACATAAAAGTTCCTATACTATTATTATTCAAGGGATTTGTTGACTGAAGATTGTCAAAATAAATGATCAATTTCACACAACCTGAATAAATGTTTGAAATGAGATTGTATGGATGAGTGCAATACACGACAGCTTTTCTGAAACTATATATTATATGTCTAGACAGAACCCAAGTTATCATATTGCCTATGTATTTGATATTCTGAAGATTATTTTTGGGAACAGTGCAGTTCATTCCAAATATGTAGTAAAATAGGAATGCAAAATGATGCTGACAGAAAGTTAAAAAACTCCTTTTTCTGGAAAAACAAACAAAATCCCAGGGTTATCTCTTCTGGGAAAGGATCTCATAACTCATTAAATAATAGACATATGTGAGACTGAGTGTTTTCATTGAGGTAACTAGCACAATAGCAGCAAAAATATTTACAGCATCGTGTATCTACACAAGACTCAAGAAATCACAGAATATGAATTTCTTTACTTACATTCCTGAGACAGGAATAAATTTGCTGTTAGCCAAATTAACTTCCTATGTGAGGCAAATCAATCCTCTTTTGGGATTATACCTTAAAAATCATAAACATGACAACAAAACATCATTAGGTGATTATGAAGGACATAGGAAGTGGTATTTACTTTTCACTGAATCACCGAATCACGGAATATGTTGAGTTAGAAGGGACTCACAAGGATCCTCAAGTCCAACCCTTAGCCCTGCACAGGACCATCCCCAGGAGTCACACCATGTTCCAAACACTTGAGAATATAAATTGAAAATGTTTAAGCGTAAACTTTTCTGTAAGATTAGGAATTTTTTTTTTTTGTTCCTGGCTTGTAGTGATGCCTTACACATAAATGAAATACAGGTAATTAAAAAGAATAATTTTATAAATATATTAATAATTGAGTCCTTCTTCATGTTTTATAATGTTTAGATCAATCTTATGACCAAATTCAAGAGTCAGAAAAAAAGAACTGTCTAACCAGAAAGAACTCCTCCTTCACTTCAGAAGTGTAACACAGTGTAATGTAACGTGCACAAATGACATCATCAGTTGAGATATTTGATTTGAAGTCAGTTTTGAAGATAAATTATGCAGGAGATATTGCAGTGGTGTTATGATTTTGGTTGAGGTTCTCCCTATTGTATATAGATGTGGTAAGAGACACGCTATAAAACAGAGAAAGGAATTTCCAGGAATTCTAATTATAAAATTTATTATTTTCTCATAGAAAATAGTTAGCAATAATTATTAGTAGTACATTACCACTAATGCAAAAAGCAGAGACTGATGGATTTCTTTACCAGTCATTGAACCAGCTAGACAGGATTTTATGCTATAGTTTCTCTTGGAAGTGTCAGGAAATTCACGGAGGACTGACATTTAAGCTGAAGATTAAATAAGAGAACCGATGTTCTCAATTTTAAGGGGTAACCTTTGGTAAAGTAAGAGCACCGGCTTGGAGTAGTCAATTAGAATGAAAACCTTCCTGGAACAAGGAAGAATAAGTATAAAATGAAAATTGTCCAAGGTCAAAAGAAAATTATTATGAATTTTTTTAGGTTTATAAATTATAGGAATAAAATATAAAGTTGAAAATACACACCCAAACAAAAAATGTGATGTGAAATGTTTTCTAGTGAAGATGAGCTAAAGATATATAATTTAGGACACCTAAAACCTAAACACTTTTCTTCAGTGTTCAAGTAAGGTTAATGATGGCCATAGTAGAGGGTACAATATGAAGAAAAAAAGAATAATAACTTGCACTGTAAGTTTGAAAATGAAAATTACCAAAAATTGAAAACAAAATTCAAGCCCCTTAATGATTTCATAGTAAGGATTTAGGTAATATCTCTTTCTGTGTTTTGAAAACAGAAGATTTTTGTCTATCTATCTATCTATCTATCTATCTATCTATCTATCTATCTATCTATCTATCTATCTATCTATCTATCATCTATCTATCTATCTATCATCTATCTATCTATCTATCATCTATCTATCTATCTGTCTAAGTAAACGGTTTGTGATAGCTCATGCTAATCTGCCAGTTAAGTTTTTGATCGTATTTTAAAGGAAAGAAAATCTCAAAAATTACATTTAAAGAAAAAATAGGAATTATTAAAACATTTTATGAACTGTAGATTTTATTTGTTGAATAACAATTATTCTTATTAGAGAATTCTTATTAGAGAAACTATTATTCTTATTAGAGAAAGTAGGTTAACTATATCCTAGCCTCCTACATTGCAAAAGTTATTTGACAAGGGAAATGTCATAGCTAAACTAGAAATGATGATCATTATCATGGGATGATATTAAAAAACTGATTGAAGAGGAGGTGACATGGACTATGTTGATGGGCAGGAGTAAAGTTCGAGGTGCTGTTTCTCAAGTTACACTTTGACACTAACTTTCATTTTTTAATTACTAATAAGATCAAGAAAAAGAGAACTGTCAGGCTGAAATCTGCAGAAAGTAAGAAGGACTATCTTGATGACAGGATAGTAGAAATGGGATGAAATTTTAAAGATTTAGTTTGCCCATGCCTTAAGATGCACCAGGGCATGATTCTGTGTGTAAAAGAAATAATGACACACAGGAAGGGAATACCAGAGTATAAGGAATGCACTTGGAAAGAGATAGGCTTTTATGGTCACTCATATTCAACAAAGATGAACAAAGCAGTGCAAAGAAGAGGAAGTGGGAATAGTCAGTGAACCAAAACTGGCCTTAAATTAGGAAAGTAGAATAATCTTAGACATGAAAAATGTTACTGAGGAAAGATAATACTATGAACTTTAAGTAACACACAAAATGAATTTCTGGGAGGCTGAGTTACCTAACTTAAAGGAGAATGCTAACATATGAGCACAATTGATCTCAGAATGTCAGGAGTCTATTTCAGGGTTTCTTAATTCACCTTCCATAGGAACAGTGGAGTAAAACATGAAATTATATTTAAGGCAGAGTCAAATAAAAATAGACAATATTTATATGACAAGTTTCTTGTGTTTGATGAAAAAGGTTTTAGAGATCCCCGCCAGTCCACTGTTCCTTTATATTTGAAGGGAATTTATTGTTACCATAGTAACAGACTTGGAGACTGAATTGCTTTATTATTCCTAGATGCAGCCTAGCTAGCATGGACAGTGAAAGAATTAATTTTTCTTTGTTAATTTTTCTCTCAACCCTGAGTGACGCTTTGAAAGTTAACTGAAAATGCTCTGGATTTATACTACATAAATGTATGTGACTGACTAATTCTCCAACATACCAAATTGATGTAGCCTTTTTGGTGCTTGTGTTTAATCAATAGCTTTGATTTTTGGGCCACTGATGTTATTTGTAGATCAAAACAGAAAATAACTTGCTACAAAGTCTGTCAATGTATGAATTTAATGGAGATCAATGAATATCAGGTTTTGAAACTGAAATGTTCACAATACTTCATGTAGTGTTCTAGCTCTTGACAGTAGCATTTGTATCGATAGCAACATGTATTTTCAGAATTAAAAGAAATATAACAAAAATGTTTCAATGCCATTAAAAAGGTATTTTGGCATTTTACCCCTAATACTGTATTATTATATTACTGTGTTATTATATTCCCATGTTATGTAAGTGTCTAATGGCTTTTTGTCTTTGGTGATGTGAAAATAAGATGAGCACCTTTGATTTGAATTTGCATTTGATCTGTGAACAGCATCATGCTATATCCCCTTAGCGAATCTTCAGTTTTCACAGTTCAGGTCTTATTTATTTTTTTTTTTTCAAGAAATGGAGTAGTAGTGGATTTTTTAGCTGGATATAAATATATCCTTTGTCAAACTCTGGGAAATAAGATGGTGTCCAAATACATGGTAGCCTGGGACGGTGTTGACAGAAATTGTTTTCCACTGATGCCATAAATAATTTCATAACTCTTTACAGTGCTGGAGTATCACTTGTTTCAAGAATAGGAAGAAACTGCAGACCCTGTGAAAATGCAATGCTAAAAATAAGAAAATTGATATAATTATATCTGCAATAGAAATCTAGTTTATATATACACATATTGCACTCCAAAATAAAGCGTATCTTCATGTAATTTTCTGTTATTTAATGTTTTGTTCAGAAATAAATGTTATCTTGTTGAATTTCATTTATATGTTACAGCAAAACCTCAACAGAGAAAAAGAACATAAATAAAAGTTGAATATTATGGCAATGGAATATTGAGATATGTTAGGCACACTATTTCTTTTTCTTCAGCAGGCAACTGATAAAGTTGTTACTACTGAAGAACTGTTGCATAGATCCCTTCAGATCATAACTTTGGTGTCTCTATGGGTATTTCTACTTTGTGGTTTTTTTTTTTTTTTTTTTTTTTTAATGTGTTGTTTTTGTTTTATTTGTTTGTGAGGCGTTTCGTTTGTTGAGTTTGTGGTTTTTTTGGGTCAGCAGTGCTTTTATGGTGGTCTGAGTCATTATTCACAGATTTAGCTATAATCTTATGCCACATATAAAAATCATATGTAAATACAGGTATGTACTACATCGCTCTTGAGAAGTCTAGCAGGAAAAGAATAAAAGTGTACTGCACTATGCAGCAGTAAAATAATGTAACGAGCTTAGCAAGATGATTAATCAAAGTGCACCACTTGCATGAACAAAATTGACAGTGAGACTGTCAAGTTTGACTGTATTTTTACTCTCTTCAGATAGTGAAGAGCCCACCTTTTTTAATAATTTGAATAATAAAAAGGTGTATTGTGATACAGAAGAATAATGTTTCTATTTAAAATAGAAATTTTCTGTTGAAAATAGATATATCCTTTGTGATTAATTTCTGAATAATTTTAATATAATTTCTGAGAATATTACCATTGGTTGGATAGTGACTGATTTTATTTGAATATAGGACAAGGGAAAAAGAACAGGGCGAAGGTTGGGAAAAATACACTATGATTTAAGAAAATACTACCATATGCATTTTTATCTTTTGCAGCAGGATTGCAGTGCCAGTAATTTGCCTGGAAAAGTGAGTTTTCTCCAAAACTTTCTACTCTTTGGAACAGTTATAGACTTTTTTTTTCATTATCTGGAAGAGTATTGTTTAATTATGTGCAGAAACAATTGGGTTTTATTCAGAAAGCTGGAGAAATCTATAAAGCACTTTGAATCTAGGAGGAGAATTACTTTTCTTAGAAAAGAAGGAATAGGTGAGTGTTCCTCCTTATTTTTACTTATGTATTTCTGTGACACTGAATGTGACCAGATTTTCTTATTAGGATTTCATAACTGTGAAATCTCAAACGTGAAAATTGAGTGTATATGAAAGGGAACAGAGAGTCTTTGCAGTGTAATATGTCTTCCTGCTTTATATTCATTAAGGATGTAGCATGTAGCTAAAAGAAGTTTTGAATGAAGTTTTTCTAATTCTTTTCTCACCTTCGAAATGCTCATAGAAATGAAGTCTTTTCATCACACAGCTACTTTACTTAACTACCGCTCCAGCTACTGCTTTAGAGTGCAATTAATTGTGAGATAACCTGTTAAACCTTCATTCGGCTCACGAAGAGTGACCTACTTTAGAAAATGAAACAACACAAAAGAAAGAAATAGCTGCAGGGTTTTTCCGCTCTTCAGATGCTTTTGGCTAAAAGAATAGGGACTAGAGGGATGGTATGCTAGAAAAAAAGTATGCTTCAAGATAAGGAGGTGTAAGAAGGCTAGGTAGATGTATCAGCACATCAATCAGCTGCATGTCCACTCAGAGAGGGAACAAAGGTTTCTTCTATGTTATCTTATGTATTTAAATGGGATGTCTAGGACACCTTCAAATAAGATTCCATTCTAACTGGTGGGATGAACTTAGGCCAAAATCACTGCATAAATTTTATATTCAATAAAGAGTGGAACTTTTGAAGGGTTTTATTTCCCTAAATCATAGCCAGAGATTTTATCTGCTCAAAAGTAAAGATGAGAAAAACTAGATTCGAAATCCCTCATCTATAAATCTTTGAGCAATGCAAACTCTACATCAGCATCTTCCTTAATATTGTATCTTCCTTAATATTGTAATTATATTTTGTTGTTGCTTTTTTAAAAAAATAACTGTTAAAACACTGTTCTCTCTTTGTTTTCACTGGACAGTTCAGCCTTATTCCTATGTTTTAAGTTTATATTGATGGTTGGAAAATAGCATGCAAAACATGACCAATTTAAAGCAGTTTCGTATGAACTGAGAGTGTTCAAGCCACATGAAAAACTGCAGAAAATACAATGCCTTTCTGTGAAATGACTCCTTAAGTCTTCCTCGGTCCCCCATTTTCTTGTATGGTTTTTACAAACTTTCCAGAATTAAAAAATAAGTAGACAATCTGGATTAACCCAGTTTTTATTTGCTTAGTTAATACAGTGTAACATAAATATTTTACAAAATGAAAATACTTATTTTAAAGTTAATAAAGATATTGCTTTTAATTCCAATCTTAGCTTTGCACATTCAACGCACATTCAACAGGCACTCAGAAAGTCAGCTTATTTGAATCTTTTCTTATTGGTGTTCAGCTAACTGGTCATAGCTTCCTAAGCTAAATCAATCCCCAGAATTACTATTGACATGCTAACACTGCTAATATAAATATGGCAGTTATATAAATGATACCATTGTGTAACTCTCTGGGAATGTCCTGTGAGTCACAGAATCACAGAACATGCTGAGTTGGAAGGGACCCACATGCATCATTGAGTCCAACCCTTAGCCCTGCACAGGACTATCCCCAAGAGTCACACCATTCGCCTGAGGGTGTTGTCCAAATGCTTCTTGAACTCTGTCAGGCTTGGTGCTGTGACAACTTCTCTGGGGAACCTGTTCCAGTGCCCAACCACCCTCTGGGTGAAGAATCTTTTTCTAATGTCCAATCCCAAATCTCCCCTGACACAACTTGACAAAATGTGTATACTAAATTCCATTTATGATCAATCATAATTAATATTAATTTCACATCTCTGTGTATCCACCAGCATTTTCATAACCATACACATAAATTCTGAGGGAAGAGTTAATGTCTTTATGCAGGAAATGCAAGACAAGGGTAGAATATGTGTACTGTTAACCCATCAGCATGAAAGGAATTAAAAGCAATTGGATTTTTGGCAATTTCACAAATACTGTGGCAGTGCAGAGCCTGAAGGGGTAAGATGTACTTATGCTCCTTGTATCCATGTTTGACAAACCCCAATTTATTGTCCTTAATCAAAAGCCACATAGAAGAAATGATTGAAGGTTTTTTTCCTCTGGTCAAAATAGCTCTTATTTTGATGCTACAGTGTTGAATCTACAACAACATATCACTCCAGAAAGGTGGCTGCTTTCCTCTGGTATGTCTGCAGATATTGTACATCTAATTAATCATGTTACCCCATGATGTCTATTTATCACTCACGTGCAGCTGGTTAGTAAGGATCTGTGCCAGCTGAGAAATTTTGTGCAGAAAAATGCATAATTGTCTGTCTAAATAATCTTGATCATATCTCCAAATAGTCTTTGTTGTGATATTTAAGTTCTACAAATAGTACAGAATTACTCAGTTGCCTGGTAAACATAAGCGTTTCAGGGACCTATTCCAATTCATATTGATGATGAGATAGAAAACCAGAATAGACACGAGATTTCTAGACAACAGGATATTTTTACTCTGAAGAAATAAGTGTGGTTAAGAAAAGAGGAGAAAAAGATGTGGATATTGACCACAGTGCTTTGATCATTATGTAGCTGCCTAAGATTCGGGATGATCCTTCACAATATACCACCAAAATATTCTTTTGTGCCATCCTTCCATTCAGGAATATGGCAGAAGAGACAGTGACCTACATACCTACAGACTCCTGTGACTTCGGCTGGAAGAGCTCTGTAGAGGGAGGAGAAGTGGCACTGGCACTGGATCCAGTTGTACAGCCCTTCTGCTAATGGCAAAACTGACTTTTGCAAACAACAAACGTATACTGAGAAACCTTCCATGTACAACTTTAAATTATGGTGCATGTGTACTAGTTGCCACAATAACTAACTACTTCCCATTTAAAATTTTCTTTTAAATCATTAGTGATGTCATCTAGGAATCAACAACCATTTTAAATCTTGAATTAAATAGTACATATAAATAGAACTATTCCTTTAGTAGTGAGAAAAAGAATGTGAATGAAAAGCAGCACTGTACAAATTGAAGTCTGCACAAGATGAAAGTCAATAAAACACTTGCTTTTTTTAGTACAGTAAATCTTATTTATTTTGGGCCTTAAACATATTTTTGTCTTGCCTATAAACCTGCCAGAAGCTACACAGGTTAGTAAGAAAGTGCATATCTGAAGCAGAATCAGAATCAGAGTCTTTGTCATAAAAAGAAGCAAAATCAGATGTCCCAAAAGTCGCCTTGACAGCAAGGTTTTTTTTAAAAAACTAGCTGGTTCAAAGGGAAAAACATTTTCGGTACAAACATTTTCAATGCAAAATTCAAATAGTCACAGTATGTGATGAACAGAAAAGGACTGGGCAGACTGGGACTACTCTTTCTTGCCTGAGGCTTTCAAGGCCATGGGGAAAACCTGCCATACCTAAGCTGCTCCTTGAGCTGTGAAGACAGAGAGGTGGCAAAAGAGAAAAACAACAAGAAAGATGACAGAGTTTACTCAGTGAAATTTTTCTTTTTACTTATGAAAGTTTAATAAATATTTATTTTTAGAAATTAAATAACGGAAACATCTTACTCCTGTTCGCAAATCTTAATGTCTCTGTGTCCCAAATGTTGGTACATAATTAAATGATACTCCTGATTTTGTCATTACTGATAGTATAGGAGTACTTCATATTTAGATATCATAGAGTTAGGAAGCTATAGAACATAAAAATAAAATTATCTTAAATCTCAAGATACAAAAATAAATATTCTTCTATTTTGCACTTTGAACTCTAATCTCAAAACATTCTCTTTAGTAGAACTACAAAAACTCTTTCATATCCAATATCTAGGTAATAAGAAATATATGGAAAAGAGAAAACTAACCAACAAAGCTGAAGCTTGAAGAGGGAGGTAAACTGTGATTTACATTAAAATTCTTGATTGTTTTGAAAAATTTATTTTTTTTTCCATTTATGACCAAAAGAATTGAGGACAAGTAAGAAATCCTAAGCCTATTTCTCTCTAGAAAACAAACCTGATCTGTCTTTTTTTCCCCCCATACACAGATTTTCCTTAATTCTTACTGTGTCAGTAGTCACTGAAGATAATTAATAAAGGCCAGTGGTTAAGATGCAGTTTTGCTTAAAGTGAAGGAATACAGAAGATCAAAGGGTTGTAAATCCTAGATCCTTATACCTTAGCTGATATGGTCTGTAGGTGTTCCACCTTCAGAAGAAATTACAAAACACATGACACTAACAGCACAGGTGACTCATGGTAACTAAGTTCAGCATAAAATATTTCCCATGGTTTGCTATACAAAGGAATTATAGCATATTTGTCAGCTGTTAGTAAATACTTATGACACTGGTTAAGGTTTGGGGTAGTTTCTCCCCCTTCCTTTCAGTAAAGGCAACAAATACTTTTCATCATATCCTTTTCCAGCTACCTGATGGGTGAGGGAGAGCTTATGGTCAGTATAGCTTTTTATTTTCTACTAAACAAGGAAAGTCAGCTCCCATCTGCTGTTTAAAATTGCTGGGTACTCAAAACAAAATAAATATATAGGAGTGTAATCTTCTTTGGGCCAGCTAAGTGTTTAAAAGGCTTCTTCAGTTGATATCCCTTACTAGAATATAGTTACTATATGGTTGACAGAGATCTGTTCTCAGTTTTCTCTGTTACTTTTCTATTTGAGAAAAAAGTGAAAAGAGTTGAGGCAGGACAACAAAGAAGTGCACAGAAATTAAAGAAGGTAGCTTAAAATGAGAAAAGATTTTACTTTAGCTTTCTAAAACATATAGAAATGAACTGATACTATTTAAGATTGTATGGTGGAAGTACACAAAAGCCCCATTAAAGATGAAGATTTAATTTTACTAGGAGTATGCAAAAGGATTGGGTTAGAGGGTGAGAAAATCTGTACCCCAAACCATTAAAAATATCTTTTTAGTGGAGCTACTTATAAACAGCCTTTTTCTCTCACAAAGCAGAGACCTAGCTCCAAGAATGAAGGTATGTAATTTACTAATATAGTTGCTCTTGAAAAGAATTCAGATTTTTTGGTTTATTGGATTTTTTTCAGATAGCAATATGGGTAATTTTCTTTGGGGCAGTACCTGCTTGAATCTTGTGATAAGAACCAAATAATACTCTATATAATCTAAAGTGAGGGTGGAGAGAGTGTTTTCAGGAAGCAAATGACCACTACCAAGATTTTTAATAGTTATTAGATATTTGGGTCAAATATAATTATCTTAATATTTAAAAATATTGTCTTTTTATTTCCAGTATGATCTATTCTTTTCTTTGGGTAGAGTTGTTCATTTTCCTTTCCTCTAAACATGGTATCTAGTTTTGAAGATAAACAGCAGTGTATTCATCTCTTCTGTACTTTTTTATTTAAATATACTTTCTCTGTTTTGAGAGAAAATGCCAAATGGAGGTTTTAACATCTGGGAAATTTAAGAAATGCAATTTAGTTTAGTTTCTTTTTTTTTTTTTTTTATGGGATACCTTCACTCCATGATCTTTGGACTATGGTCTATGAGAGATTTCTAAAGCACTTAATGTCATAAGTTATTTTCTGATATTTTAAGCATTCTTTATACATGGAACTCCGATTTATTTATCCAGAAATCTCAAAGTTTTTTTCTCCACACTGGAGATGATAAACTGCACAAAATTAATTTGTTCATTCACCATTGTGAGACCTCCATTACATTTTCAATAGAAAGTTCTAGGAGCTGAGAAAGATGGTTATAATGGGAATGACAGAGAGAACAAGGAATGTATATCCAGTGTATGTAAAATATTCCATATATGGTAATGACACAGGTGATGACAAACATGTATGGAAGGCCAACAAATTTCCTTCAAGAAAAGGAAAAAGAAAGAACAGGAAGAGAATTTCTCCGGTATTTCTCTGGTTTCTTCCTACTTGAGGATGCTGTACATGTAAAAGACTACTTAAAATTCAGCAAGAACTCACTCCCCTTTGGAAGAGAGAAAGCACATCGCCATTGATGTTTACCAAATTCGCAACATTTCACCACATTTGGAACTTCAGACTCAGAGATCACATGTGAAGTATTATCTTTACTACGGAATAGAGTTAAGCGAAGAAGAATTTTAAAGATCGTCATGTGTTTCCTGAGAAAGTTGTTATAATAAGATAGACTCTTGTTTCATTTTTGTTTGGACTTCTAGAGGGCAGATGCATTAGTCTAGGAGACCCAGAAGGCAGACGTAGGTAGGCAGAAGGCAGAGGTATACAGAAGGAAGCATTCAGGTCTCATATGAAATGTATCTCAAGTCCCTTGTGATTGCCACTTTGTTGTTATATGAGTACCACTAAAATATAGAAGCTATTGCCTGTCAAGTACTCTTTTTCTCCTGTGTGGGCATATCTTTATTTCCCTGGTAGATGAAAAAATGTTGAGGATTATCCTACAAACATCTGCCACAACTGTTGCTGCTGCATTGGGGGGGAAGTATCTCATGTTGTCACTGAGTTCAAAGGATAACATGTAAAGTCTCATTGGAGACATTTTTCTGTCTTCATTTGGAAAGTGTTCTGGAATAAGAGTATAGATTTGTGGCTTCTTGACTCTATAGGGCTAGAAGGCATCAACCTGAGGCATGAATAAATCAGTGACTTTTCTAGTGTGACAAAAATATTTCTTTTCATAAAGCTTTCACTTGAGACCGAAGAAGTTTCGAGCTCTCTCTTGACTAAGTTTTCCCAGAACGTCTGAATTGGGTCAAAAAGGCAACAGGACAATGAGAAAAGAGTCATGAAAAATTTGGTGAGGAGCAAGGGAGACTGATAGTCTTGGCTCTGTTTAAATCGTGACCTCTTTTTCAGGTGCTTTTTCAGGTGCTATTTTCTTGCTAGATGTTATTGTGAATGATAGTAAGAGTTATGCAGGTCTTTTGCAGAAGACAGCAAAGTGAGTCTGTTATGTGTCCATGGTGCAAGATGTATTGAGTGCAGATCAAATTCTAGAAGAGACTTTGCTGGGTGTATTTTACAACTGGTAAAATAAGTGTGTCCAAGTGTACCTCCAGCTGCTCACAAATCAGATATATGTGACTTAAATGTTGTTGAAGTCTTGCTGTATTGATTCCATGGAGAGAGTGCTCCAGCCTTGGACCCCTCACTGAACAGACTGAAAAAATAATTTAATACTCTGGTGTAAACACAGTTGTATTTCCTAGGGGTTTTTTGTTTGTTTGTTTGTTTTTTTTAATGTATCTATATGTTTCTTTATGTCAGTATAAAGTAGCAGTGAGCTGTTGAAAGGTTACAAGAGTCTATTGGAATTTCCTGTACTCTGGTTTGTGGATTTTGGGCAAGAAATATTTTCTGTATTTAGTTCTGTAGTTTCTAATCATTTTTCAGCCTGCAATCTGTGCTGCCTCTGTATAATAGTCTTTCAAAAAAACCCCAAAAAACAAAAAGCCCCACCCCGGAATGTACTATTCAGGGCTGCTTATAACATGGTATACTCATTTTACAAGCAAACACAGTGTGATGTCTTAAAAAAAAAAAAAAACAAACACACATTTAACTCGGTTGTAGTGAGATATCAGAATAGGAATTTCTCTTGGTTTGAATTAGGCATTTCACAGGGGGATTTTTTTGATTAATTAAGACAGCTACAATGCTTTCACATAAATTATTCAGCAATTAAGAGGAAACTGTTACAAGATGCAGTCATCCTGGCCTAACTATTATTTATGTGACTCTTTAAACAAGGATACACATCCAGGTATAAAACACAGTGAGTTTTGGATGATATGTTTCCTGCTTAACCATCTGACTCCACTGTGCAAACGATGTATTTTCAGTTTGTTTTTAGTTTTACAATACATATTTCTGCTTCATTAGAGAATCTATTTATTTAAATTAAGTAGACAGAAGTTTAGTAAACTGACTTTTCAGTCAATTACATTTCTCACTACTTGTTTAGTCTTGTATCCAATGCATTCTGTACATATCTTAATATACATCCACTTCTTCATTTCTCTGTAGTCCCTGTGCTTCTTCATTTTTTGCTATTCTGGTTTGTTTTCAGAACATAATTATCACTGTTTTCTGATTCTTCAATATTTGGTGCTTCTACCATTCTATTTATTTAAAAAACTTTTTAGTCTAAGGAAAACAAACCATGACTTTTTTCCTTTAATATATTTATAATACTTTATGATATTTATTTATATTTATTGCTTATTCTTTATAACTTTATTTAATACAATAATTCTGCACTTAGTGGCATCCTGGACACAATGATAAAAATTGTAATAATAATTGTTTTTTATTTATGCATAAAATAATAATAGCTACCAATCAGGACTTGAAGCTTCTGCAGTTGAATTCTAAGTTGAATCCTGGATCTGTGAAATCCACCGTGGAAAAAGCTTCCCAGAAACACCCATATCTTTGATAATGTTATTTGAGAAGCAAGATCTTTCAGAGAGGCTGCTAATCCTTCTAATGCACCAGGAGGAATAACTGATTTTCAGATATGTCAAGCAAAATGTTTTCATTTATATTGTGTTCTTATGAAGTCATTCACTAGAACATTATGGTAATACAGGAGATTAGACACACAAACACATACAAACACAAATTTCCTTAATTGCTAGTTCTCTGTACAACTTGACATGATAAAATTCACCTTATGAAATTTGCCCACTGGTTGCGTTGCATGTAATTCCACTGCTTTTAATAGTGTTTGAGAATGTAACAGAGACTCGGGTTTGAGCATCTGCAGTACAGGCATGCATATTCTCTCCTTGCACTTGAGTTCTTATCTTGCTCTTTGCTTTGGGTATGAAATGATGATAGTTTTAGCCTCAGGTCACACACATGTAGTTTCTTATACCTTCTTGAGAATTCCCTTTGAGACCTGAATTCTCACAACTTTTTGAATTGCCTGTATTAATCTTTCAGTGCACTGCTAAGCCAAATCTGTTGGATCCGTGTTGTAGCTGGTAAAATATGTTTTCTACAGGTTTGAACTCTGTCTCATAAACTAGTTGAAAGAGCTTGTCTCTTCTCTCTAATAGTTGCAATAACATAAAATATAATGGATTTAAAAAAATTACTAAATCACTGTTGAAGGTATATAGTATATTTAGACAATGTGCTGATCAATTTTTTATTTCATTGAAACTGTGACAGTTCATGCACCAACACAGAGTAACTGAATCAGTTTCCCAAAATTTACTCTCTTTTCTTTTTGATGTGCAATATATCTTCATTTCACCAGCTACACTCTCTTTTTGGAAATCTTGTTTAGGCAGAATTTCAGGATTTTGGACAGCTGTCAGAGATTTTCACATATCTGGAGAAATGATCTGTGGACAATTCCAAACTGCTGCACATGTGTTGCAACTGTGATTTATCCGTGCACAATAAATCCAGATGATTCAAGATATGTACAGATCTGTAGTTAAGCTCTTATTAAGGAAATGGAAGGCTGAATTTTTCTTTAGTGAGATAAAAAACGTAATTATCATTTGGATCGTTTTGATCATTGGATCATTTGGCTGAAGAAGAAGCCCTAAATAAACTAAAGCCCTGAGTAAACTAAACTAAATTTAAAAAGGTAAGTAGGCAAAGTCATTTTGAAATACACAATCTCATTTTGATATTGCTGACATGAAGAGAGATTTTGGACTTCAATGGATTTTTTTTTTGTGCAATGGATTGATTTGAGGATCACTAAAACATGGCAGTGCTTGGATATAGAAGACAAGAAAATTAAATACTTGGTAAGTCTGGCCCAGAAAAGGCAATGAGCACTCAAACACTTTTGGTACAAGTTCAACAGTGTCAATATATTGTTCTACATTTTGCTATCAGGATGCTGCAGCAGCAGGAGTACCCCAGGGTCCATCAGGGCAGGGTTAGGCAGCCAGGACCAATTGCGTCACTCCAGCCAGGAGCAGGACAAGCAGGGGCTCTGGGGTCAGCCCCACCTCTGGTTATGGAGCACCTCACCAGGATGGGCTAAGGCTGGGTCACAATTTGGGCTGGGCTTGGTAGGGCCCTGAGTCAGGCAGGGCAGGGCTGGGATTGCTTTACTAGCAATGGGCTCCTTTTTCTCTTTTCTGTTTTGTTATTAAAACAAGTATATTTCTTTTTATTTTACTGGCTTCTTGGTCCTAAAAATGCATTCTATATCTTCCCCCTTTCATGTCCCTCCTCATCCACCCCTGCTTTAAAACTCCATTTTCTTTGTGAACTTGACTCTATTGTGGAAGAGATTTCTAAAGCATCTGGCAATACATCTTTTTCTTCCTGTTGTTTTATTTTGTATTACCTTGCATCCAGCATGAGAATCTAGAAAGAACTTTGAAATTGTCTTTAGGAAACTGTATTTTCTTCTGATTTTCCTTAACATGAAGTAGCTGAAATGCATTCTATTCCACAAAAAAATCCTATTCCAGAATTTAACACTTGTTTTAAAGCCTAAAATTGGTGATGGTAAAGGGTAAGGATTACTGTTCTAAATGTAGGTATTGACTAACAAGTACTATATGTATATTTAAGTTAATGAGAAAATGAATGAGAATTCTGTTAAGGAAATATCCTCATGTGTCTACATTCTCAAATAAGCAAAAGGTACAGTAGGCACTGCAAACTACAAAATGAAGAAGTGACAATGTGATGATTTGCTTCTGTTAAATATCCAGCAGAAATCACAGTATGTCATGTATGTCACTTAAAAACAAGGGATCAATATTTCTGTGTTAATTCCTTCTCAAATCAGTATCAAGTATTTCACTGCCTTTTGAAGTCATATGAAATGTGAGGATTTTACCGAATTTTTTAAAGAACCTTTTGTTCCGGAGAATGACAGTTTTGTCTTCTGTATAGAAGTTACTGACATTTTCTAATTAATCTTGCTAAAATATGTGGGTATCTATTTGGCATATTGAATGTGTAAATTCGAAATCCACTAAAATTTGTGCTATACACAAAGGAAAAGTAAATTGAAGAGTTCTGCTATTAGCCATCAACCAAGCAATTATGAAAATTAATCTTTAGATTATAGTGATTGATTTATAAGTATAAAAGAAAGTAAATATCATAAAAGTAGGCATTAAATTTAACAAGAAGGTAATGATATTACATCCCATGAAGAAAGTTAACCAGCACTTATTATAGTTTTAACTTATTTGGGTGCATATCCTTTGAAAATTGAGGTGTGATTCTCCACAGCTTTGTAAGTTGTGTTGACATTTTAGTGATCGGAAGTTATACAGCATAATCAGACTAACTGGGTCTATAATGCATGTAGAATGAATACTCATGTTTATTCTTTGTCTTTGTAGACTAGCAAAACAAGTTCTATAAGATGCAAAGATTCCTTAATTAGCTGGTCGTTTTTCATTACAACACTAGGAAAAAAATCCAAGTTCACTGATTGCAAAGTATCTTGAGAATATTAGGCATTTACCATTTCCCAGCAGATGCTCTGTAGGGATGTTTGTAAATACAAGTAATGAATACTATGCTGCATAGGTAATATACTAGTCACATCAATTTCAAGCAAAAAAAAAATCGTTGGGTGAGCAAAAAATGCATTCCTGAGGAAAGTGCTAAAATGTCTGTATGAAGGATGCATGGAGATGGAATCCGTAGTGGTTGATGATGGATGGATAGCGATAAGGTAATAATAGACAATCAAGAGAAAGAAGAATCAAGATACTTGATTTTATTTCTGGATGACATTTTTACCTTTGCTAAAAAGAAAGTATAACATGGGAAAGGATGCGAAGGGTGGAAGGACAATGATTATTGCAGATTCAGGGACCTGCAAAAATGGGTAACATCCTTAGTTTGATTTCCTGCATGGTCAGGCAGCAATTTAGAAGATTTACAGGAAAACAAGGTTTAACTGAAAGAGTCAGGAAGGGCTTTTTTGAAATAATGGTTTGCTGAAATAAGTAGCAAACACAAGTCTGTGCTAATCTTTCATTTATTGTCACAGATGGCATACACTTATGGACTTGTTCTTGATAGCTCTGATATTCTGTCAGAAAATGTCTCTGTCACATCCCTGAAATTTCTGTTCATTAGCATATCTTTTTCCCCCTCCAAGCCTCATGACAAAAATTGTGGATTTGAAGGAATCCTCAAGTGAAGCCTGAATTTATACGTTAGGACCTTTCTATATCCCTGGTTTCAAGTTACACTTTGTGTTGATAGTACCCCAACCAGAGTGACTTTTACTGAAGTGTATGAGAAGAAACAGCTTCTGTAAAGTTGTCATGTTCTTTATGAAGTATTTGAAAAGTTCCGTTCTACAACCTGGAAAACATGTTAATAACAAGGAAAGTAAATGTGATTTGGATAAAGACACTGGTTGTTACATGAATTGACATACTTGGCATCTAGATGACTATTCATGACTAAGGCACTTGTTCCAATATGCCTCAACTCCCAGAACAACATATGACTGGCAGTACTGAAAATGGCAGAGATTCAGCGGAATATTTAAAAAAACCTGTTGTTCCTCATACCTCATCTTCATCATCCTTTGATAGTTAAAATTGCAAAAACTCCAATGTTTTTCTGTTTGGGATGTGGCACTTTTGAGTAGCTTTACCTTCTCAGTGTTTAATAAGTTCCATTGAACTCCCCTGGAGGGACAAAGAGTGTATTTTTATATCTATCTATCTATATATATAGATATAATGTAATAATCTTTAATAACTTTCACTTTGTTAAACCCAAGATATATGTGGCTATTTTTTTCTGAAGTTCTTCCCATTGAGAAGATATTTTTCTCTGGGGATTTTAATACTATGGAGGACTTATCCTCTCAAAGATATCTTTTTCCTGTGTCATATGCAGAAAGAGACCATGGCTTAAAAACAAATACAGTAATAATTGGCTGTTTGTTGTTTTATTTTTCAAAATGTCAAAAGATATATGTTTACACTTAAATATTCACTAGCTGATACTAACAGATAAACTTTAGCTTTCCTAAACTGAAGTATACACTAAAGAGGATTCAAGGGTGGTTCGTAGAGAGAACAGGTAGGGCTATCCATATGCACAAAAAAGGCATTTTTAATAGAATGTAGATCTTATATCTTCCTAGTTTGCTTTATATAGCTTAGGTCTTATGCATTTAAGATGCAAGAAAAGGCAGTACCTCAGTTCAAAACTCATGAAGTTACAGATTTTTAAAAATTACATACTTTAGTGTATGAATGAGGACAGATTTCAATTTTGGGTTTCTTTTTAAAAAGCACTATATGCAATTATAATTAGTTGCTTGGCAGTCCTTCAGATGGTGATTTTAAGAGGTTATACAATTTGTTCTACAATCCCTTTTTCAGAGTTGCATGAGTGCTAATTTGAAAGAAAGATAATGTTTGTGATATGTCATACTTTAGGGACTTGAATAGTTAAAAATCATGTTTATTTCCATTGGATCTTGAATGTTAGCCCTTAAGTATAGTAAGTGATGTAGAAAAGTCTGACCCATAACGTTGAGAATATATCTAAAAGTGACCTGGTTTACACGTGTTTATGCCATCTATTTCCAGGTAATTTTTTTTCTTGCTGGAGTGGGAAGTAGATTTTTTCTCCTGAAAGTAAACATCTGTGATCTGTTGAACTTTTCTGTCTGTGTATAGAGCATATAGACTTCTACCCATTATAAGGGATGGAATAGTTAAGAATTGACATTTAAAAATGAAAGTCAATTTTACTCCTTTAAAACAAAAGTTTGGAAATCCTGTAGAGAAGATGGCTGTATAATTTATGGCACACTTCACAATGTATTATTTCTGCAAACTTCATGTTTCATAGAACTGACTACCTGCTTAACTTTTTCACTCTGTTAAAAATCAGAATCCAGTGACTAATAAAGGCTTTTTCTATTTATTTTTTGTTGCTGAGAATTTGTCTCCTGATATTGATCTTGAGGGATTAAATTTTATATTAACAAGGTTTCTTCCTTTGAATTTCAGTAGTTCTCAGGTGTTTTTTTTGTGATTTTGACTTTGTTTTCGTTTTATTTCTATACAAGGAGACAACTAAAAAATATCATGACAAATTTTGTAATATTTTAAAACCTAGTTTGTCATCTACAGATGAAGTAACATGGACTGTTTCTGCAGGTTGTTTTTACTGCCCTTGCAGCACTTCTAAAACAGTTCAACCTCTCTTTGCTATTATTAGTTCCAAGTGTACACTTTGTTCTAGTGACATTTTTAAAGGACCTTTTTTGCCCTTAGGTATATTAGACATAATATTTATCAGCTTAGTTCCAGAGAAAAGCACTTAGGTCCTTTGGCTCCAGGAAAGCAAGTTTGGTGATCAATCACTGAAGTGCAAAACAATATCACTGTAACATATTCAACTACTCCAACTTTGCCTTACAAAGTCTAGATTAAAACTAGCTGTAGCTGTCAGTCTTTGGACAATTAACTGATTTGATTACTTCACCTTTAGCTCCCCTCCCTAACCTTTCATTTTGGATTTGCTTACTGTTATCTGAAGATCTGTCTCTGTAACTGTTGAAGTATTTACGAAGTTCTATTTGCTTACAGCAGTCTTTGGGTCTCTGTAAGGGTTACCCTAAGAAAATATATTACAAGGACTTCCTAAGATGACATTTCTGCTGTTAAAAAAGACTGTTCTAGTCATACTGGGATATGCCTGGCTTGCTTTCAGAGTAATCAAAGCCTTTCCTCATTTTGTCTAATTGACGTTTTCTTTTCAATCTAGAATTTCTTCATTGCTTTCAGGCAACTGCCATTGTAGCAACTCACAAGCTGCTGAAAAAGAGCGATTACCAATCCCACCATGGCAATGTGCATAAAGAAGATACTTAGAATGCAGCGGTTATCTCTATTTTATACTTGTGTACAGATAATCACAGAATCACAGAATCTGCTGAGTTGGAAGAGACCCACAGGATCATTGAGTCCAGTCATTAGCTCTTCACAGGACTATCCCAAAGAGTCACACCATGTGCCTGAGAATATTGTCCAAACACTTCTTGAGCTCCATCAGGCTTGGTGCTGTGACCACTTCCCTGGGGAGCCTGTTCCGGTGCCCAACCACCCTCTGGGTGAAGAATCTTTTTCTAATATCCAACCTAAACCTCCCCTTACAAAATTTCAGGACATTCCTTCAGGTCCTGTCACTGGTCACAACATAGAAGAGATCAGCGTCTGCCCCTCCTCTTCCCCTCACCAGGAAGTTGTAACTGCAATGAGGTCTCCCCTCAGTCTCATCTTCTCCAGGCTGAACACACCAAGTACCCTCAGCCACTCCTCATACAGCTTCCCCTCAAGGCCATTCACCACTTTCATTGCCCTCCTTTGGACACTCTCTAACAGCTTAATATCTTTCTTATATTGTGGTGCCCAAAACCGCACACAATATTCAAGGTGAGGCTGCACCAGTGCAGAGTAGAGTAGGACAATCCCCTCCCTTGACCAGCTGGTGATGCTTTGCCTGATGCCCCTCAGGACCTGGTTGGCCCTCCTGGCTGCCAGGGCACACTGCTGATTCATCTTCAACCTGCTGTCAAGTAGGCTCCCCAGTTCCCTTTCTGTGGCACTGCTTTCCAGCATTTCATTCTCTAGTCTGTACAAACATTCAGAGTTGCCCCATCCCAGGCACAGAATCCAGCATTTTTCCTTGTTGAACTTCATATGGGCTTAATGAGCTTAACAAGAAAATTATAATCTCATATCCAGGGTCTAGGAGAATCGCACCTAAACAGACAACTCCCTTGAATTCTTAACTGAATGACTGGCTAAGATAGTTTTTTTAAAAAAGTTATCAAGTTACCGGATCCCGACCAACAACTTTTCTGCTATGGAAGTAAGACTTTTGAAATTTCAAATATATAGGAACATTATGATAATTGAAAAGAATGTAAATAAAAAATATTTCTGTAAAAATAGATGAAATATCAGTGGTATAAAATAATTATGGGAAGGAAGACTAAGTTAAGTCATCTGTGAAGATGCAGGCAGCTGAAGCCAAATTCCTTTCAGTCCATGCTCTGTTTTCCTTTCTTATTCATATTGTGAACTGAGTGAATGATCTTTTGAAAGTAACGGGGTTACATTCTGTTTTCCCTCATTGCTTTCTCATCAAATTTTGACACTGAAGGACAGGAACAGAAGACCTGGTTTCAGGAAATGTTATTACTTTTGTTTCTACTTTTTTATGCAGAATAGACACTTGTCAGAATATGCTTTTATTTGTATATTAGGGAATTTGGACGAGAGGAAAGCTGAACTAAAGGAACATATTTGTATGCAACCTCTCACAAGATTTGTATGCAACCTTTCTACCTACAATAGCTCAGTACATAGGAAAGTAATGCAGCAGGGTAATGCAATAAAGATATCTCAAGGTAATCTACAACAGAGTCATTTCTCCCCAAAACTAGTTTTGACTTCCTTTCAATGTGATTCCATTTTTGCCCTTCAATCTTACATTGACACCTATTTTTGCTTGATGATCATCAGCTAACCCAGTTTTCACAGAATCACAGAATAGCTTGGATTGGAAAGGACTTCTGGAGATCATCTAGTCCAATCCCTCTGCCAAGGCAGTGTCACTTAGAGCAGGTCACACAGCTTTGTTCTGTAAATCAACAGAACAAGACCATTGTTTTGAAACTCATGTTCACATTTGTTACAAGGTGTTGGCAGCTGAGGGGTGGGCAGAGGTGGACTCTCTGACATAAGGCCAGGGTCTTTTCTTATGCTGAACACAGCTGGTTTCAGACAGTTCCACAAGACCCACCACATGACACAGTTGAGCCCATCTGTAAAGTCAGTGGTCTCAACCTACTTAATCCTGACAACACTAAAATCAGAGCAGAAGGAAGGGAGGAGATGCTCCAGGTGCTGGACAAGATATTACTCTGCCAGCCATGGAGAGGATGTCTGTGGAGTAGGTATTCCCTGCAGGCTGTGGAGAGGACCATGCCAGAAATGGGTGACATTCCCAGAAGGAACTGTGGCCTGCGGAGGGCCCACACTGGAGCAGGTTTATCCTGAAGGATTGCAACCTGCAGAGTGGTCTGATGCTGTAGCAGGGGAAAAGTTTGAGGTGTAAAGAGTGAAAGAGAGGAGCTGTTGAATACTGACCACAAGTTCCTATAGCCCATCCTGTGTAGCTTTGGGTGTGGGCTAGAGGAAGGACAGTTGGGAAAGGAGTGAAGCTGAACTTGGGAAGAAGGGAGGGTGTGGACAAGATGTCCTTTTAATTTGTGTTTGTTTCTCACCATTCGACTTTTTAATTAGAAATAAATTAATTTTCCCCAAGAAGTGTTTGTTTTGTCCATGATGTTAATTGATAAATTAACATCTTGACCCATGAAATTTTGTATCTTATTTTCCCCCTTGGACCTGTTGAGGAAGCGGAGTGAGAGAATGGCTGGGTGTGCACCTGACGGCTGGCCAGGGTCAACCTACCACAAACCACCAATGTTACTCCTCTTTAACTCTTGTGTTCTTAATAATAGTTTAACAGAATGATGGTATTACTTGCAATATTACATGCATAAACATGTAAAGGAAGATTTATATTTTTTATTATGTGTTAAATAGTTAAAACTGTATATTGAGATAAAATGGTGACATCATCAGTGGAAAAATGTTTCTTTCTCTGGTGAGCTCCATTTTTGAGGATTTTGTAATATAATGGCATAACAGTAAGATGATAGAAATAAGATCTAAAAAAAGGTATTATGTTTTCTTAAGAAATCTTGAAATTGTAAATGTATGCACTGATTATCATTTTAATGGTCCCACTAATTAAAAAGCCTTTTCAGTTTTTGCTAGAAAAAGTTGCCAGGTTGTATAACATTTAGCACTTACAGAATCTTAGAACCATAGAATATGCTGTGTTGGAAGGTACCTATCAAGATCAAGTCCAACTCCTGGCCCTGTGCAGGACACCCCAAGAGTCGCACCATGTCCAAATGCTTCTTGAACTCAGACAGGTGTTGTGCTGTGACCACTGCCCTGGAGTGCCTGTTCCAGTGCTCAGCCACGCTCTGGGTGAAAAACTTTTTCCTGATATCCAACCAAAACCTCCCCTGACTCAACTTCATGCTGTTTCCTTGAGTCTTGTCATTGGATAGCCCTGCTAATAGCAAAGACAGCCTTCCCTATTTCACCATGCACCAAAAGCTAATCAATTTATTATGTGGCTTGTTTTTAGTTTTCAGACATCTAAAAGGAAGGACCCTTACATTTCTCTGTAATGTAAGATTTTCACTGAGATTTTGAGAAGTAAAAAAGACTTATGGAAATAAAGTTTTATCAGCCTTCGTTATTTCTAATGACTGGTAACAAGGCATCTGAAAGGTGACACATGTTTAAGCTAGAAGTACTGTAACCAAGAGATCCAATACAACCTTTGAAAGGTAGTATTACTGTATTCTCTGCAATTAAACAAACTCGGAAGATTCGTTGCAGTAAGTAATTTCCTTTAAAAGCAAAGAAACTCTAAGAAAAAAGTGTTTAAGAACCTCATTGTGGCTATAATGAATTCCATCAGTTAAAATATGAAATATTAATATATTGGATGAAGAGTTAGTTGAATGAATATTTATTACTCGCCTATTTTCTTTTGTGTCTCAATTTTTTTGTAACTAAAAGTAATATTTTAAAATTGGTTTTTAGAGGTCAAACATTTTATTTTCCTCCTTTATATATTTATTTAGTTTCTTCCAGTTAAAAAGCCCTTAGAAGTGTGTCTTTCAGTGCATTTTTTTGTTTGTTTGCTTGTTTTTTGTTGGTGGTTTTTTTTTTTTTTCTGCGTACTCTTGACTTTTCATTTTTCATCACGCCAACTTGTTCCCTGACAAACATTAATCTGATTCCAGGTGGTGCACATAAAAAAAACCCCAAAATATTAAAACACATACTAACCAAATACTATTTTACTTATTTTTAAGGTTACCTGCAGTTTCATACTAGGGAAAAATTGCTTGCCATTTGGGTTGATATTTGCTATACTGAATGGTTGCCTCTGGAAAACTATTTTCTGATGAGTTCATTAGGGAGTGGTTTAGACAATTCAGCCAATGAGTCTTGGGAGCACAGGTAATATTTTGAACCTGCTCTATATGGATTGCTACAAGAAATTGTATCCTCTGTAGTGTGGCAAGGTGATAAAATGACCATTTCTAGTTCTTTCACTTATGTATATCAAGTGTGTCTCTTTTTAAAGCAAAATGTGGATTTTATATTTCCCAGTATCTAGGAATATTCATATAACATCTATACCTCTGAATGAAGTGTAAATTAAATTATCACACAAGTTTTCTCTAAAAGAACTAGGAGATGAATGTCATGTGACAGAGATTGTAATAAAATGTGTCACTAAACAATATTTTTGTAATTATTTGGGCACCTGTAATCAGGTATATAGGCACTGCAGCAATGAAACAGATGTAAGAGTGGAGTAAATTTTTCACTCTTGGATATGAAACATTTCCTTTCCTATACAATGTGTCTGTCTAGGTGTATCAAAATAATAATAAAACTATTATATAGGAGGAAAATCCCTTGGGTGAGTTTGTTCAGTTTTGCTCTCTACCTTCCCCTTCTGCTGCTTTATTTGCTTTCCCTGAAGGAATGTTCATTTCATCTTCACTGACATTTTAAAGTCAGGTGGTGACTTTTAGTTTCTACCCAGCCTGAGTTCCTTCAGTGCCCCCAAGATGCTATTGACTTCCTCTTCAAACAAGTGGATGCCTCAGTCCCATCTAGAAGTCACAGCCATGACAGAGTTACTGGAAAAATAAACATTAGTATGTTTGTAATATTTTTTCTCTCACAAACTACTAAGCAGCTGAAACCAACACTGGCAATCTGTTTGACTGTAAATGGAATGGGCAAAAAGATTCAAGTTTCTAGTGTGACTTTTATTCCTTCTGTTCTCCCTGTCGCGTTAAGGGAGAGAGGGAGATGTATCTTTTCCTCTTTAAGAAGTTCATGTTCTCGCAGCCAGTGGATGGGAAACACTGTTATGATTTTCTTGCAACATTAGCTTTACAATATCAGCTTTAAGTTTTGGAAATTTATACTACCTATAAGTAAAGAAAAGGAATAATTTTTTTTCATTTTAATAGATTCAATTAATTACTGTTAGTATTTCTCATTTTTAGAAATCCTATTTGCATTTCCATGATGTATTTCCAGTGATATACTTCCAGGAAATATATTCCATTTCCAAGATATTAAACAAGTCTTGGACAGTATTATTAAGGAAAATTTTCAGAAGACAGAAGACTCAAAATATTAATGATTGCCTTTCTTCCTTGGGATCAGCTAATTGGTGTTCCAACTAGATTCAGTCAGAAACCCTAAAGTGAAATCTTTTATTTCATGGAAGGTCATGCTGCTTCTAGTCTTGCTTCTAGATTAGTCCCTTAGAGATACACAGAAAAATTTAGATTGGAAAGGATCTCTGAAGGTCGTTTGGTCTAACCTCCATCTCAAAGCAGGAGCAACTTTAAACAGGTTGATTGATGCCTGTCCATTTGACAGTTTTTTTGGTTTTTTTTTTTAAGCAGAATCTACTCAGAATTTCACTGCTTACAACATAGGTCTACTGCTGCTTGTCCTGTCACTGTGGAACTCCAAGAAGAGTCTGGTTTTTTTTTTTTTCCTCTCTGTACTTTCTTACTTTCTTACTTTCTACTCTTAGTTAGAGACAGTAGTAAGATCGTTATCTACAGTATCAAATTTACTAATAACTTTGCAATGCAGATATCAAATATGCACTTTCAAAATTATGTCCTTTTACATAGTCTTTATTGAGAGTACTGGTGTTCCTAAGTAGCAAAGGACTAAGTCTTTGTGCCTTGATAGGAACCAACAGTTGTTCTCTTCATCTGTTAGTTTTTAACAACAATTTAGAATTCCTGTAGTCCTTCCAATGTCACTGTTACTACGTGTTTAGCTTTTAAGATATGAACTAGTTGCAAACAAGCCTCAGCAGCTCCTAGAAATCTTAAAATAAATATGCTCTTCATGACTACTGATAAAATGGAAAGTTTGATATATTTGTAATGGACTGTCTTGTTAGTACTCTACTGTGTTGGCATAATTCGCATTTTTCCATATGGTGAGTCAGGACTCTTCCAATCATTATAAGCTCTCATTCAAATTCTGCCTGCTGCAGGAAATTAGCACTGTTCACACTTGTTTAGACTTAATAAAAATCATTTTTCCTAAAGCACAGGGATAAGGTCACCATCTGCCACATGAAAATGCCAATTTCAAATGAGCAGCAGTCAAAAGAGAGTGTCTTTCATTTTTAGACATTTTCAGAAGTAACTTAATCGGAGAAATCATAATTGATTCTGACATCTATTAGAACACAGGAATGTTAAGGTATCAGATTTTCAGTTTTTCAGATGTGTTTTTTTCATATAGTTTTATGAGTGTTTCATAGAGCATTTTCCTATTTTCAGCTCTGCTTGCATTTGGGAGTATCTGACCATGTTTAATAAGCATTTGAAAATCCTTTGCTAATCATGAAGGCAGTAGAGCAATTTTCTACCTAAGTTCAGGGATTCAGCACTCATACCAGCTTTGATTTTATCAGTTATTTTAGAATATCTAATCTATAAAAGTATATGCTGAAATATTTTGATAAAAAGGTTTGTTACAAATTTACAGTCTCTATCAAAAACTTTTATAACAAAGTGAAGTGTATGTATGTGTGTATATATATATATATATGTACATCACGACATTTTTCTACCAAAATATATAAAAAAACCCCTACACTTTCCATGAGTTATGGAGAACATGTAGACTTATTTATTCAGACTTCATGCGCTAAATAAACACATAATTAATGACTGTAGAATAAATGACTGAATACGGCCTTTTCATGACCAGCGTGTTCGTACTTTAATAAAGGAAATTAAAAAATGTAACTGCATCTGAGGACTTGAAGAGCCCTCTTACTTAAATTTGGAAACATCTGCTTTTCAAAATTATACTCAGATTTTTGTAGTCTTTCCAAACAGGAAAACAAAATTTACATTTGATTATTTTTTAAAATCTCCTTAGTTTACAAACTGTCTGGTAGTGATAAGGTTATTTGAATTGAATATACCCCATAAGTATGTTCAATCACTAGTTCTGTAGTTATTTGTTATAAATTGATTTTTTAAAAAAATCATAGAGTCATCTTCTCATGCTTGGGAAAATCAAGTAATCCAGGAATTAAAAATAAAAAAAACCCCTAATCACTGACCAGTTTCTACTTTTTCAAAGCACAAAGTTCAAAAAGCTACAGGGTGAGGACAGAGTCAGTCTGATGATTGGCACCCTGGGGATAGCAGAAGGGATGAAAGTCACATACAATAGTGACAGAAACACATTGTAGACAGAAGAAAGTAGTGACAGAGTGTTTTCACTTCATTCATTACAGAATTCTAGACTTGTGTTTAGTGATATCATGTATCCTAACATGAACTCAAAAATAGAGTGTGATTTACTATTTGGTCAATGGAAATTGACAGCACTTCTTAAATTGCTTCCCTCAATCACTGATGTTTTTGGCTCTAATCAGAATGCTGACCTCTAACTATTTCAAAAAAATTGTTCAGATAGGTTTATGAGCTGGATGTTTGCTTTGCTCTCACAGCAGTTTCTGGATTGGGTGATTGTAAGCATAAGTTGCCCTTTATCTCAAATGTGAGTAGCTAATTTCTTTATTGATGGCCCTGATGTTACAGTGCTGTAGTCAACTTCATTTGCTCCAGCTCTATATTGAGCAAAATATTCCAGATGACCTCATGGTTTAATTCTAAATGCTACCCTTTCTTTTTTAATTATTATTCATAGTATTTTTAAAGAATTTACTGCTCTAGTATCAATTCTGACAACTGAAAACTTGCTAAAAAAATGTAGCTGTTATCAGTCTCCAAGCAAGTACTCTTCAGTCACTCTTTTAGGTTTCTTCATTACCAATTAAACAGAACCTTTTGTCAGCTGTAGTCTTGACTTTTAGTGTTTGTCAATCTTGCCATATTTTTTTCCCTTGTTCTTCCTCTTTCTTTTCTGAAATGCTTTTACAGGTGTTGAGATTCTATTTTCATACTGTTCACTTCCCCCTTTAGTTATATGGTAAAAAAAAACCCATCAGAGAGAATAAAGGGAAAAGCATGTGTCCATTTTCATCTCTCATATTTTTAAAGCTGTTTCCAGCTGTCTTCATTTGTAGGAGAGTTCTTTTAACTTCATTTAGTTAAAAAAGAGGAGCATGGATGATATATTATTCTTCCCTTAACTCTGACTCTGCAAGCATTACATAGCATATAGCTGGGCCAGGTATGAAATTATTCATTTACCTACAATCTGTTCCTGTGGCATTATTATGTACCTGGTAACAAGTTGTGTGCAAAAAGACAGATGGGATTTTTAGATATCCCATACTTTGACTTTGTACAAACCGATATGGGTGGACTGCAGTACCATAAAATGTAGATAAACTGAGCTGTGTCACAAGAAACACCATGTGTTTGGATACTCCTGGCCCTTGCTCTTAAGATAGAAAGGAAATATATGGTTTAAGATTACCATAGAAAGTTACTTCTTAATGAGCATCAGCTAAATAAAAACAAATACTATAATTTATTAATGTAGAAAATAATGAAAAAGCAAGCCAAGAAGACTTGGCAATTAAATGTAAAGGACACTAATATACCACTTTATGTTGCTAACATTTCTTTATATTTCCACTTAGCACAATTTTGTGACACTTTAGAAGCTATCAGACTGACATTTCAGTCGCCCATGGAAACTAGAGCCAGTCTTCTGCAGCAGCAGCAGCAGCAGTTAATGGGGGGCTACATGTTTGCGAGTGTCTAGACGTCAGTCTGGCAAAATTTGTCAGCAGAACGGACTGACAGTGAAGCCCAGCATTGCTCTAAGAAAGCATGGTAAAATCAAACTTTCTATCTTGTTTCTGTGTATGCAATAGTCAGCAACGACCACTGACTTGGGGGCACACAGTCCTGCTGCTCACGGGAGCCACAAAGCACCCTCCTACAATGCAATGAAATCCTTCCCCAGTTCAGCGTGATTCCAGTAGCAGACTGCAGGCGCAATTTATTCTCTGCTCCTATTCGTGTTTCTTCCAACTGTGCCAAAGGTGGCAACAGCTATATCTGAATGAGAGTGCTATTGCTAGGAGATGAACTAGTATATTGTTTCATTTTGTTCAGCTGTGGCTGAAGTCATTCCAATTTAGTTCAAGTTCAACAACATCTAAAAATAGCAACTTCTTCTTTCATTAATAAATAATTAAAAATTAAGTCTTGAACCAATTTCTGTTTGGGAAAATAATGGGTTTGCTTCAGCTGCCTCATTGTGCATTTCAGTGGAAGCTACAATGTATTTTTCAACAAGGACCATGGGTAAACCTAGTAAGGGTAAGCCCTTTTCAGTCCCTACATGCATATACACTGAAATGAACTAGAGCAGAGTTTCATCCTAAAAATAAAGGTATATTAACATTTCTACAGCACTGTTTGTGCCTCTACTATGAAAAGAAGACTCTAAAAATGGTGTGGTTCTATATTTAGGGCTTTTCACTTCTATAACAAATATATTCATTTTAAAATGCTTTTAAAATGAACATTTTTAACTGCTAATCCTATTCATCCAATTTAAGGTCTGAGAAACTGTGTTTTTCCCTTGTGCTGTCATAAGTGAAAAGAAGTTATGAATGTCAAATCAGGATTTCAGTTGTATCCTCAGTGGTGTCAGCAACACTTACAGCTCTAGTGTCCACAAAATATTTTGTCAGTGTAGTTGCTGAGTATCATCTCAAATCTTATGCTTTTTTTGGGTTGTGTGGGGCTAGTAGAAGTTTGTTTGTTTTTTCCAGTTAAATGACCAGAGCTATCTGAAATTGTAAAGCAGACTGATTTAGAAAATAAGAAAGAGTCAATGTATGCAATTAATTTTTTAAAGTATAGTTGTCCTCTAGTTGGAAAAATGAGGTAATATTATTGTAACTCTTCCAACAAAAGCGAAAACTGTGTCTATTTCTCAGTTTCTTAAAAGGAATACACGAAAGAACAAGAGACATAAAGGGGATAGTAATCTATTACAGAGACAATGTATCCATGTAAGTGGAGAATATGCAGTTATGGTGGCCATACTTAACACATTTCTGGTTACAGCTCAACTTTGGCCTGTCAGTCCAATGGCCATACAGTCCATTAAAGTTACTTTAAGAATGCCCTTTCTTCACAGTGATTTTCCTTCCAAAGTCTTTTAAAAACATTATTTCTTTTCATAGCAAAGACCCTTCTCCCAATAATTTACAGTCATTAAAAGAGTGAAGGGACAGACTTACCTGAAGCAAATGCCTCTCCTATGGATTCTTTGTCCTGCAACTTTCTTTCCTGTCAGCTCTTGGAATGAGCAGAGAAGCTTGCATCCTTCAAGCAAAAGCCAAAGGAATATATTTTACCTCTATTAATGGGAGTATATCTCCCATGAAACTCATTGTAAAGAGGGTTTTATTTGTTGGGAAAACGTTCAATAATCTATTACTTTCATGTTGTTACACTGATTTATGGACCTGGTATTTGGACATGTCTTTATGAGCCATGTTTGTGACTTTCTGACAGAGATCTAGAAAGCAATAATAGTTTAAAGAGATCAACCCTGAACCACTTCTGAACGATATTTTTACTATCAGAGATCTGCTTTCTATTTTTTCTTTCTTATAACTGAATTTCTTAGAATCCTCACTTGACAGAAAGATATATTACCACCTGCTTGTCTTTTAAATCCACATATTTACCTCTTCCTGTCAGTATCGTATGGTATTCAAACGTGCACATATGCAGTTACAGTATTTTTATCTCTGCAACTTTGTTGAAACAATGTAGTAGAAAATGCTGGTGTAAATTCAATACTATTTCTATGGAAATATTATGAATTCTTGAAGGCAGTTTTTAAGCTGTGTAATTCTTCTAAAACAGCTCTTCAACACTACTGTGCCTGGAAGTAAAATAGAGTTCAAACTTGCATTCTACAAGTTAAAAATCAAGCATGGCTTACATACTTAGCACTAAAGAGATTATGTTAAAGAAAATACTCATAAATGGAAATAAGCTACTATGAAAAATTTCCTATTTTTTTTTTTAAGTAAATGATCTATGATTTAGAAAGGCACAGAGTTCTTCTGAAACTAATTAAAATTGAAAGCTAAGAATGCATTTTCTTCAAGTATGACCCTACTCTCTCTGACCTCAATTTTTAGCCTGGATGTAAAATAGTTAAAATATATAGATATATAAATAATAATAAATATTTCACTATTAAGTGAAATGATTTTCTGTAATTTAAAAGATATATATTTGCAAGGAATTGAAATTGACTCAACATAGGATTATAACATAGCATATAATCAAACATTGAATAGGCTTGTTTCTTGATAAGGAACCTAATTTAAGATAGGTCAAGGCATTCACCTTTAGAAATGGAATATGACTGTGCTTAATAATCCTTTTTTTTCTGCCACTAAATGAAGATTTTTACAATAAATTCTCTTTGTGTTGTTGTTGCTCTGCAAAGAAACTTTAAAACAGATAAAACTGCATTTCTCTCCAATTCAATATTTTCTTACTATTTCCAGAGCAGTTGAACGAGGCTTTAGTGAAAATGAAAAAAAAGGTCCTAAGGGTATAAGAATATGACAGTGTCCAGCGAAGTCCAACCACAGCTGTAGCTCACAAAAAATCAAAAAACCCCCCTCCCCAACAAAAAAATACAGCTTTGATCTAAAAATAATTAACTTTCAATTATTTGTGATATATGGTAGAGATGCATCACTGCTGTCTGTTTAGTTTCACACCAGGGAAATCACCACCATTGGGTTTTAGACTCTGTTTTAGTAGGGCAGTTTATATTTTGGCTTGCTGCTACTTTCCCTTCATTTCTTTCAGATTTACTGCAGCAACTGAAATGAGGAACACACACAATCTCCATTTTAGCAATACATATTCAGTTCTAAAATATCACACTGTCCATGACAGATGCATTTTCAGTGCACTATATAATGAGAGATCTATAGATTGTTTGTATTTTAATTAAACATCGTCTAAATTCAGAATCAGTCCCTAAAACCTGAGGACAGTGCTTTGGATTTCCATTACTTTAGTACGTGTTAGTCAATTAATTGGATGTTTCAGAATATAGGTCTGTAGGTGTACTTTTAAGTAGGAAATTTTGGGAATTTGTTTTGAAGTGCCAGTCTATACCCTCCTATTGACCTTTGCATTGCACGGAAGAGTTGCTATGCTGAGAATTTTTAATTTGGTTTCATATTTATTATGGTCTGCAAAATGTTAAATGACCTTTTTTTTTAAGTTTTGTTAGCTCACACAGAAAAAAACCCCCTGATTTGCCAATATTAAGATATTAGTCTGATAAAAGTAACAGAGAAAGGGCAAAAGGACTGAGTATTTTGTTGTTCTGAGGAATTGTGATGTTAACTGTAGGTGCAAGAACAGTTTTTCCTGAGACTTGACTGGAGGAGAAGAATGAGGATTCTGGGATCAGGGTGAGGATTGTTCTGAATTTTAAAACAATTTCTATCATTTGCATCTGGCTAAAATGAAAATAAAGACAAAATTTGGGGGGAATTAAGTAGAACTCTTTTAATTCTCAAGGGATAAGAGATGGATTCAGGTTACTCCCGTTTTGGATAAATCTAGAAACTGATGTCAGAAATTAAGTCATTTTTTAATTAATGTTTGATGGTGGAAGGTTTCTCTGTAGACTGAAAAAAAGTCTGTGCATGTGTTTACAGAGTGAACTTAGAACTACATAATTTCACCTCCTTTCAGCACATAGTTTATATCTAAGAAAGTCTGTATGACAGCTTTTTCTTAATTAGAAAAAGTGCACCTCATTATAGTCTTTCAAGAGCTGTAAATCAACTCAAGAAATTTAAATTTCAAAGTGGCTTCACCTTTCTCATGCTATTCTGATTGCTGATAACCTTAATGACCTTCACATGATACCAAAATTAGCTACTCGGAGGAACGGTAAGAAAGTTTGGTGATGATACTAAATAGGGAGGAATTGTTGACTCTCTTGAGAACAGAGAGAACTCCACAAATTAGAGATGTGGTCAATCACCAACTGTACAAAGACTAACAAGGGTAAGTGCCAGATTATGGACAGGACGGGGTAACTCTGGATGTACGTACAGACTGGGGAATGAGATGCTGGAAGGCAGTTTTGGGCACCACAATGTAAGAAAGATATGAAGCTGTTAGAGAGTGTCCAAAGGAGGGCAATGAAGATGGTGATGGGCCTTGAGGGGAAGCTGTATGAGGAGCAGCTGAAGTCACTTGGTGTGTTTGATCCCTGTATGGGCCATTCACTTAAGAGTTGGACTAAATGATCCTTGTGGGTCCCTTTCAGCTCAAAATATTCTGTGATTGTAATATAGAGTACTAAGGTAACTTTAGCAAGAATGTTATGAGGGACTGTGTCGAAGACCTCACGGAAGTCTAACTAGATGACATCTGTAGCTCTTCTCTTGTCCACTTATGTGGGTATTCCATTGTAGGATGCCACTAGATTAGTTAGATAGTGTTGGTTATTCTTTCAAACCATACAACTAACTACAATGCTATCCTTCCAACACAGGAGTTTGTTTCACAGCTAGCAATGAAGAAATGGGATTCTTAAGAATAGCGATTCTCTGTGTGTGAATGTTTATAAATGAATGCACAAAAGATATTAACACGGACACAAAATTCTTCTTTTGTACATGTATAAGTATTTAAAATGTTGACCTTAAAATTACTTACCCTTATTCAATTTTGCTGTTAGTGATGAAGCTCCAATTTGTCCTAGTTTGGTTAATATAGAAAGAATGCATACCAGTACTGTAGTAAAATGGCAGAAAAGCCAAGGAGAGTATTTATTGGCTAGAAAAGACAGATCCTAGCTGTTTATGAAAGAGATGTGTTAGCTCATACAGAAAGCAATCAGTTCAGCATGCAGCTTTGATTAAGGGAAAGAACAGGCATGAGGAAAGTTTTTTTAACAAAGAGGAAACTATAGGGAAAAGAAAAAATCCAGAATACTCTCCTCTTAGGACTTCTATGACTTGTACCCAGTGACTGTTGTATAGAAGACATCCTGCAGTCATTGTTCCTGTTGCTGCTGTCACCTCCATCTCAGTTACATTTCAAAAAATTATTCTTTTTATTATTTTTCCACTATGCCAGACAACTATACAAATACAAGGAAATTGCTCAGTGCTGTGGCTGCTTTGTAGCATGTTTCTGAAGCAGGAAGAGTTTGGCACAGTGAGCAGCTGGTGTTCTGTATTCTAAGGGAAGGCAATCAATCACTTAATACTTGCCATATCTAGGTCATGTGAGATTATCCTGTTTGGTAGGTTGGTAGCCCTATGCTGTTGGCTGACTTTTGCCTCCTGTTCCCAGCCTTGTGAACCTGTCCTCTCCCTTTTGCCTCTTCTGGCCCTTTTCTCTCCCTTCTTCCAGTGAGTCGATGCAACTTGTCAAGCCAGCAGTTTTAGTTTTTTTTCCTGTGATTGGTTTTCTGCTAATAAGTGAATTAAATGAGCTCACTGAAGAATCAAACAAGTGCCAGAAACAATACATTGGAAGACTGGATGAAAAGATTGGTTAAGGCACCTCAGAAGGAGAAGGACTTCAGTTCCTTTGGCAGCAGCCAGATATTAACTTGTAGCCCACTTTGTGCATTTGTGCCCTTCAACTCCCAAGCTAAAGTATGCTCAGGTGACAAAGGTTTTGTATTGCAGTCCAGTGGATAAGTGACTGCAGTGGTCTCCAAGAACTTAAGTAAGATCCAACACTGAGAGGTTAAGACCTAATGAAAGAAAAATTAGTTGGGTATTCCTTCTGTTTATTTTTGCCTGAGATTTTTTTTTTTGTGAGCTTCTGTCATTAGGAGATGCTGTTTATTGTATTATTCTCTGATCATATATAATATTTGGCACTCTAGGATATAATTTAGATTATAGTCTGGATTACTTTACCGGTGTTCAGAGGGGTCTAGTTTAGGTTGCAATTACATAAGTAAAAGACCCTATAATGTGTACAAACTTTCTTATGGGATCATGTTGACTTAGTTGAGAAATATATTTCTTACTCTTGATCTCTGTGCATTCACTATCCATGACTCTTCAATGTTACACACTTTATTGGTTTACTGTTCTTGCCTTATATTACAAGGAGAGCACCTAATCTTCAGATGTTGTAATTGTTTCTGTGCTGAATTTTAGAAACGTGCATATTTACTGTTCAATTCAGAGTTTTTTGAAGTTCCCTAATAAAAACCAAATCCATTGATACTTAGAGAAATAGCTTCTGATTTATTCTGCTGAACACAGCAAAATGGTTTGCAATGAAAGCATTTACAAAACATGGTTCTATAATTTAGTGTATGACAGGAAGAAGACCGCTAATCTTATTTGTAAGGTCTACAATTAATAAATATACCGCAATATTTTTTATATGTAAAGAAGGAGAAGCATTTTCATATGCATGTCTGTTGTCTGATAATTCAGGATGATGTGGTAACTCCACTTAAGCCTAATAAAATGTATAACATATATAAATTACAAACCCAGTCAAGACCTTTGCAACATTTTACTTGACAGTCAGACAATTAAATCTATGTCTGCTTTATCATATATGGAAAAATGAAGCGTAGGATGGAAATCAAAGCAGAGATGAAATGATGTAATGCAAACAGGTCAGTCGCAGAGATGAAAATGGAGCTTGGGTTATTTGACCCCAAGTTCTTTGCTCTGCTAATAGGCCAAAATTGTTGTTGGAATAGCTTTGAGGAGAATACATGTATTTTTGAAATGCAATTCACTAGAGGTTTTCCTTTTCAGAAAAGTAATTTGGCTAAAATTCTTATATCTGATAAAATGAGATTAAAAAATGAAAATATGAACACTGGTGTATAAAAATGACAAATATAGATAAAGGTAGGGATTATTTCAATGTGATTTTTTTTCCAATTTCTTTTCCCAAAATATGTGTAACTTATTTTGCACCATTAGAAACTCTCTTTTGGAAGAAATATATTAAGCTAAGAGCAGCACAAAACCTTCAAGGAAATATGAAACATGTAGAATATCCCCTTGGATGGTATAGTCTCAGATATTCTCAATGTCTAGTTAATATTCAGATCTCCAAATGAAAGATGTTAAATTACATTTGCTTGTTCACATAAGGTCTTTACTAGTCTTTGATACATTTTCAATAAATGTAATTGGACTAAATGCATGCAGTTGTTAGATAATCTAAATATCCTCTAAAATGTTATGCAAATATTACTATTTGGAGTAAATATATTTTAAATGTATTTATCTAAAGTAGAAATTTAAATCATTATGAGCAGAGAGGTCTTTATTTCATAGATAATTAACAGAGAAAACATTCACTGACTTCATGGAGAACTGTCTTTCTTTCTAAAGACTAGACCTCTATGAATTAGACTGTTCAGAATGAATTTGGATAGCTAATAAGGGATTTTGCATCCTTAAACCAGATAATTTTTTTTACTGATGTTTAGTTAGTTTTCTAGTCAATTTTTTTTTGGTATTGATAAACAATTCATTTGCTGATATGCACATGTTGCAAAGGTAGTGACATTCAGAAAAAAACCCGAAGAAATTTCTTCACATACAATTGTACATATTCATAGACATGCGAGTGAATTAGTGATGACAAGCACAGTCGATCAAAAGGTTTGAAGTTTTTGCAGTATACAATAAAATACTGATATCTCTAACTAATACTGGTCCAGAAAATTTTGTATTCTAATTTCCAAGGCATTATATTATTGTGGAAATAAATCTTTTTCAGTTGATTACATGAGTCCATTTGAATCCCAAATCTGCAAGATGTGAACCTATATGACACCCTTTAAGCAATTGATGTGAAAGACTTTTCTTGCTTGTAGTAACACAGATCCCATAAAAGATATAAAGAGTTTTAAACATCTTTTATCTTTAAGGGTTAGTGCTTGTAATGTAGAAAATTGCAAGCTGCTAGCAAAAAAATTGCAAGCAGAGCAATATCCTGCTTCTACTTTCTGGGCCACCACAAGAGTGTGATCAGTCCATAGAAAGTTCACATTCCCCCAAGCACAGGGATGTACAGAGGCAGGGGAACAGCAGTATCTCAGTCAGTGGGACAAGCCCAGTGCTGGGCATCCCAGTTACCTCTATGGGCTTGGTGGGACCCACTACTGTGTGTCAGTGGAAGCATGCAGTGTGGGCTCTAGGGACTTGCTCTTCCCTGTCTCCCTCCAGGCACTGCTGGTCTTCTCATTTTTGCTTGTTTGTAATTTTTGAGTAGATTTGACCAGTCTGTCAATCAATCATACAGCCACATGACCTCATTTGGAAGAAAAATTCAGGTATCAAAATCATGAGAACAGCAATTACTTGGACCGGGTTATTCCAGATGTAAAATTTAGAACACGGTATTCAGTCATTTTGATCTACTGTCATTTTGCCCTTGATAAGTACTTGGTCTGTGCTCTAGCATAGGATAAGAAGCTGCACCTTTTAAGTCAAGGGGGCTATGACAATTAAAGAGTTAAATACAGTAGTATGGCTAACCTCTAGTTTGAATAACAGCATTTTTTGGATGTTATGCTCTAATGGATGTAGTATTCTTCACCACTTACCTTTAATATGCATTTATTCTTTATGTTGTAAAGTCTATAGGACATATGCTGAAAAACTTAAAAAACCACAAACCAATACACACTACCTAGATAAAACAAATACAGTTCTCTAAACAGGAACTGACCAAGAAACAAAGGCAACTAACTTTGTCATTAGGGCCAAGCAGACAAGCACTAAGTCTCAGCCTCTTACTGCTGCTACAGTTCTGTTTGGACTTACGGTTCAGGAAAACTCCCAGGTTCCTAAGAAGATCCTATAGGGAACTTGGTCAGATCTGGGGAATACACAGGCAGCAGAACTACCTGGGTCACTGGGGGATTTTCAGTCCTATCAGTGCAGCCATGCTAAGAGGAAAAATTAAATCTCTCTGTCCACATTAGTTCTAAATGTCATAACTAACAGACATGAAAAACACATCTATCTTGCTTATGCCTGCCTATGTGCAGGAATTTCAGGTAACTACATCTCCTAAAGCTGTTCAAACTGCCTAAGTTTTTGGGTATGGCTTGGCCAGACACCATATGTGACCAAAAGAAACATGTTATGGAATTTTGCTGATTGCAACCAGCCTGCGTTTCTAGAGTATTACTTTAGTGTCTCTTGCCTTATGCCAGGCCTTTTGTTTGTAGAATATTTTAACATCCATCATACTAAAGATGTTATGTAAACCTAAGATGATCATATTAATAACTTTAAGCAAAATGTGTTGCTTTCATTCTCATCCTTAAATCTGTTGTGTTCCGCTCCATGCAACAACTGTTACATCAAATAGTTTTCAGGAACTGCAGCAGAAAGTTGTTATGATGCACCATATGCTCTGGATGTAAATTTTTTTTGAAAGATTTGCAGTAGTGAGTGACATGGACTAAGCACATGACAGAAGCCAGTTAATTTTTAATGTGCCTGGCAAGGATGTTTCCAATGAACCTGGTCGTGTCAGTCACCTTTCCTGTTATGTTTCTACCCTCTGTAACGTTGGTATGTTAGCAGCGTCTTTAGACGCTACACAGTAACTCTACACAGTAGTAATTAACCAATTACAATATCAATAATCGAGCAGATAAACTTGACTATATAGTGCATTTGAGGTTAAGTGTCATTTTATTAATAAAAACAATAATTGAGTAAGCAATATATTAGAGAAGCTAGATGTACTAAATAGATATATCATGTTTGTACCCACTGTGCAAAACTGAAATATTTAGAGGATGGTAAAAGAAAATGTAATGGGAGGCTTTCATACACAGGAGATTTTTATCTTCACAGAGTGGGAACAGAGCAGGGAGATGCTACAACTCTTACTATGAAGCAACCTCTGCATTATAATTATGTTACTGCATAAATACAAAGCATGCAAATAAGTGAGAAAAGGACTATTAAGGACTACTTGTGTGACTAAAACTGACAAGCATATTTTAAAAAACCTCTAAGGTTTTCAGTAAAACCTTCATTTGACTTGCAGTTAAAGACCATCTCTGTTAGTCTAATGACATTTGCTAGTCCCTTAGGTTATGATTTCAAATGGGTTTCACTGTACTCATTTAACTCACAAAATATACACAACTGCATAACCTATTTAGTTACAGTAAACAAGTAAAACTTACTCTGCTTTATTAATTTTTAACCACAGTACATAATTCAGCAATGTAATATATTATTGAATTGGTAGCATCACATTTCCTTTCAAATTGCTTTCTTTGTTCTTTTATAAAAATCCTTTTCAGAGAAGGCTTCCCTGTTGACTTCCTATTCCTTCTTACTGAAGGAGTTGTGTTAAATGTACTTTTGAATGCATCAAAACCATTCAGTGTGTCAGCAGCATGGAACCACAGCACAGAAATGTGGATGGCCCTTACTCCAGGGATAAAGCTAGCTTTTCTACACCGTTTTCTCTACCTGCTAGATGAAAATATCTTCACATCCAATTCTCATGTTAAATAGGAAGCAAGCACTGATATGGCTTTTTTTAGTAGAAATTGTTTTCATGCATGAAAGCATTCCAGTCTCAAGCTTTACTTTATACCTTTGATCTTTAATTCTTGATAGAAAATAGCCATTAATTTCAGTACAACTTCCACAGTGATTCAGTGATCTCTCGTTTTAATGTGCTGCTTTTTAATATTGTCCAAGTTGGTTATACAGGAGGATGACAAAAATAACTATTTTAGAACTTGCCTTGATTTTAATTTTTGTTGGTTATGACATTCTTGAACTATGCTTACTCAAACTGTGTGTGTTAAAAGGAATACAGTGAATGGTTAGGTATAGTAGAGATGTTTCTAAGACCAGTTGCTATTCATCAGATATTCAGAAGCATAGGATGAGGTTTATTTTGCTTAGCTCTCACCATGGTAAAACTTGCCATTAATTCTCGTCAAACTTCTTGGCTTCCTCAGAAGACAATGAAAAATACTTGTCTTGAAACTCCTCTCTAAAACAGGAGGTAGTTTTCTGACTTTTATAAATAAAATAAATGTCTAGTTGAGGTTTGATGCTGAACTTCTTGTGGCTAAAGTTGGATGAGATGCGTCTTGTTCGTAGAGATCTCGGGTCAGTTTTCAAAACACTCTGCATTTTGTTAAAGTGTTGATTTTGTGTGAACATCAATAAGACATGAAGTTCTAGTATTGAGAAGCAGCAGGTTCAATTTTATTTAAGTTGAAATAATTTAAAAATATCTTAAATGCGTAAAATATCCTAAAGTGAAATATTGAAAGTAAAAATATGATATAAAGTGAAATATTGAATTAGGATTGTTTTTTAATTCAGGAGGATAAAGGTCATCATTGTTGTTGGTTTTGGAGGCCTTTTTTTCAGTAGACCAATTTATCATTTAATATGCGGAAAATACAAGCATTGAAGGGAACAAGTGGTTGTATTTTCTAAACTATTACTATATGAAAGTTCCAACTCTGTTTACACCTCTTGCCTAATGTAACAAATACATATATATGCTCTATTTTTAGAAGGATAAAGCATTAAAATGTGGCCTTGCATATGATTTATTTTTTCCACAAAGGAGTTTCCTTTGTCTGAAAAGTGACTATCACATTATTAAAGAGTTTCTAAAGGGTAAAAAGAGCCCAAAACCTTAAATTTTTTATTTTCCTCCTACTTGTAGCATAACTGCATGACATTAATGCTGGAATGCATGTTTGTGCTTTAAAACAATGGTAAAAATCCAACATTATTTCTTGTTTTGGTAATTCAGGATTTTGTAATTAGATTATGGAATTTCAGTTATAGCTAATATTTTGTTAAGGTAGATTATGATTTACAGGTACACTGAAGATTGCAGCGGAATTTTTCATTATAGAATGCTGATTTTTGCTTTTGAATGAAGATGGAACAAGGAACTGCTATAGCAAACTGGGGAAAAAGGCTGGACATATAATGATTAGCTATTTTAACAAACCTTTGTTAGAAGAATCTTTTCCTGATACTGAAAGTAGGTTAAAACTGGGAAATTCTAACAATCTTTACTTAGTGGGTGTGCTGTTATACACCTGAGCCAGCTTTGAATCAAAGCCTCACCGTGCAGGGAAAATTTCAATTAATGCGCATGAATAGACCTGGACAACATGAGAGAAGGGCAGTCATCCAGTCTAGCTTCCTGCAAGGTTAGAATTATTCTATCTTCACATGTCATAAAATCTGTGAAGTCTGGTTCTGAGTATTCCATATATTCTGAACTCTTACCCTTTTTCATATGATGTTGTGTAGGCAAGTTTCAATTAATACAAGTAATGTCTAGATTAGCCATTCTTTGTACAAATGTGATTCTTTGGTATCTTCACTACAGTTTTTTCTTGCTTTTTGTGCTATCTTAAGATTTTTTTGTATCTTTTCACATTCCTCCTAAACATCTGTAAGATTATTTGATACCATAATAAAGGATCTAATTTTGGTACCTTTATTGATGCTGCTTTACAGTATTGTGAGGAGAGTGGAAGCTACCATTAGGCTTCAACAATTTTTGCTAATGTGCTTTGTCTCTCATGATATGAAATAGTGACCAATAATACAAATCACACTGACATTTTAGAAACTTCTGGTCAGTACACTGGTGTTTATTACTAACTTTTTTTACAGCTGTTAACTTGGCATGAGCATGTTGGTAACTAAATAATTTCAAGAATAGTTTTTAAGGAAGATTTTGTGAGAGTATAAGATACAAGCAAAATTCTAGATGATGTTCAGAGTGTTTCTTTTGCCTCCTCATTCTCGAAGTTGGGCAGCAATAAGTCAACAGTGAAGTATTGACTTCTTACAGTCCTGTTGTGTTAATAGTTTAATCATCAAATTGCATATGGGTATCACAAAGTTGCACAAAATTTTAATATGATACAGATGGGCACTTTT
Source organism: Pipra filicauda (assembly GCF_003945595.2). Taxonomy (NCBI): domain Eukaryota; kingdom Metazoa; phylum Chordata; class Aves; order Passeriformes; family Pipridae; genus Pipra; species Pipra filicauda. The sequence continues at coordinate 2,295,887 of NW_024103751.1, read as the reverse complement.
AAGTACCTTTACAAATATTGATCACACATTTTTCTGTGATGTGAGACTCATTTTACTTAATGGGAGTCTTGTCCATCTGAGTGCTACTCTAGACATTGTGTCAACAATCACAAATAACAAGAAATATATGGTAAATTATAGAGTTTTGAACTTTTTGTTGCACAACTAGTTAAATCATGAATGCGAATCTCCAACATTTCCCTTAATGTTTCATCCTCTTCTGCTTAGATTAAAAATTAAAAGTTTTTGTAATACTAATACATCTGTGTACTGTCTGCTAGTGCTGGTTATGGCACTTGGATCTTTGAGTTAGCTGAAAAATATGTAAAAGTACATGAAAATAGATAGTTCTCTATAGACTACTTATCTAAGGCAGTTAATGTACTTTTTAGTTTATTTGTGGGTTCTGTTTTGTGGTTTTTGTTTGTGGTTTTTGTTTGTTTGTTTTCTGTGAAGTTCCTCACTTCCCAAATGGAACTCTGAATAATCCTCTCTTGTGAGTTCCAAATACCATTCAAATCTTCTGACAGATGGGATAATGTGCAATGTTGCTGATCTTGTCCCATTCAGCCAGCCAGAAAAGGCTGTTTGAAAGCCTGAACTACTCAAGGGCAGATTTGACATATTTTTTCCCTTGGCAATTGACTGATGAGTGTAAAGTATTTTGAGTGGCTCATGACCTAGGAAGCAAGTGGACTCAAGACATCAACTTGTTCTTACAACTTGTCAGTAGGGTAAGATAATCTCTGTGACTATTTAGAAACATATAAGAAAAAAACCTCCTAAAATATTATGGCATCTTTATGGAATAAGCTAATGCTTACTTTTCACAAAGTCAGCCAGAAGCCAAATATTTAGCATATTAACTAAATATGAAATCTAAGTAGTGAATTATTGAGATGCTCTTCTTAGACAACTAATTCCGTTTTTACTTCATTGCAATACCTGTAAGTTCACAAACTGTGTGATCTTTTCTTATGGGAACCCACCAACAGAAAACTGCCTTGTTGGAATTGCCTGTTCACTTTATGTCACCACTGCACATAAATACATATGAGAAGCTATCTGATACCATTCAATGTCCATTCAAGCATTCAAGAAAAGAATGGGAACCCTATTTCTAACTCTGCCAGTGGAAGAATTATAAGCATTTCACTCACCACTTATTTCAGAACAAAGCTATTTAACTTGGCACTTACTTGCAGGAAGCTATACCTAGTAGTGTCTGATGTATGTCCAATGCTATTATCTACTATTAAAAATCATATTGCCCGGCTGCAGCAATAGCCTTTGCAATCATATGTCTGGTTATAATTGTGTTATAAATTTTTATTTCCTGTTGAAAAGAGGCAGTTATTTTATTACAAGAACTAAAAGGTATCCTTGCTTTCAGGTTTTAATTGTCTCTACAACACTAACATACAAACGTTGGCATGAAAAATTTTACATTTGTAATATGGATTTGTAATATGTCAAAAAGAAATAACAGGGTCTTAAAACAGTCTTTAATTGAATAGCTCTTCTTTTCTCAGAATACTATGTTTACTTACCCTTGACTGTTCTTCAGGTCAGACCTCTCTCCTCTAAGTTCATATAAAATATGACAAGCTAAGTCATTTCAGTCATAGCAGAACATATACACAACTTAGTATAATGATCATGTTCATGCTCTTATCCTATCAAAATCCATGCAAGAAAAAATTTGAAAAGGTAATGTGTCAGGCAAACATTAAAATGGAAAAGAGCTAGAAAATTCAAACTTGTAAATTCAAAGCTGAAGAGGAAGAAAATTGATGAACGAGTTGTTAAGCAGCCAGTTCATATTACAAGTAGTGCTGATTTAAAGCAAACGTTTTGTCAGGGCTTTAGTTGAAGATCGTTACTTTAGTGCAAAGTATTTCCATATATATTTTAATCTTATGAGTACTGTTCTCATGAAAACTGTTACAACTGAAAAACTAGTTTAAAAAACACTTCAAAGTATTGAACTGAAAAAAAAATAATTCTACTTACATCCAGTCTTTCTTTAAACACATCATAAATGTTTCTCTCTACTACTACCCATAACCATGAATCTACTCGAAATTTTACCAAGTGTAAAACAAGAATTTTTACAAAGATTTTTAAAAAGAAATCTATCAAATATCTCTATAATAATCTATTTACTTAAAAAGAATTCATGAGTTCCTGAACTTAAATTATGCAGGCAGTTCATAAGATGGAAATGAAAGTTGACTGGAAACCACACTATTACTTGTACACATTTTGTGATAAAATGCAATTTACTTCATATTTTAAACTTCAGTTATGTAGAAACAAACATTGACTTTTCTGGTGTTATTATATTGTTGTGGATTTTTTCCTTGCAAATTCACAATTTGCTTACAATATTCAATGCCTATTGTCTAAGCAAACTGTCTTTCTCGTCAATGTCTGTATACGTGTATTTTCAGCTTCAGACCTCTTGGAAAGCTTTTAATTAGTCGCACAGGAAGCACAAGCTAATGTTAAACAATGTTTGTCCATCAAATACAATGCAAAAAATTAGTTATATTGTTTTCACCAAAAATAGGGCGCAGATTTTAGTTTTCCTGAAAGTAACCTTGGGTGCTTCCGTACCATAAGGTGCTGTAAAGATCATATGGGACAAGCACAGCAGACATTTATTCTTGTTATGCCTGCTCATTGGGGAGTCCCTTGCACCCTGCTTAGAGCTTTAGCAAAGCTAAGGGTGAGTGTTCAAGACAGTTGTGCCTGAACTGCTGGAGATTAAAGGTGTTTGGGTTTGGCCTGAATTAAGTATAGATCCCCTTCATTCTCTGATCTTTTTCTTCTAGTATGTGTTAATAAATTTTTTGCTGTATTTTAGACTCTGTATTATAAGGACTGTCTCAGATTTCTTGCTAATCACCACCCTAACCCACTCAATCCAACACAGACTTAAATCTCAAACACATGTTAAAAATCTGAATTTTCTCTTTTCTGGTTACTTGAGTCAAGATGTATATTTTTAATAAGAGTCTGGGAAATTTTTTAATTACCTTGTTATGGAATTGTTGAATTGCATGTTGAACTTTTTGAGACAGAATTTGTATACCAACTATCTAATATTTTCATGCATTGCTTAAGAAAAATGTCAGGTCTGGGTGTCCAGCTACTGTTAGTATAACATAAATACCTTTTTTGTTCTAGTCCATGAAGATCTAAGTATTTGATATTTTCTGTTATTTCATTCTACAGTAAACTATGGTCCCTACATGTCATTCCAGGTTTAAGTATTGGCACTTATGATTCAGGCACTTTCATCTGTTTTTAAGTCAACCTTCTTATTAATATATATATTGAAAGGAATACTTTGGTATAATATAAGAGTTCTGGAATACTAACCTGTAACCTTAATATAGAATTATAGTGTAGATCAAAGTATGCCTTCTTGTAAAGACAAACATGTTTTGAAAGTCTTACAGCAAGTGCTTATTTAGTTGTATTTGGTGAGAAAACAGTCCCTGTTAATGTACTGCAATATTTAATAACATTTTCATGTGTTATAGAGGCAGATAGTACCTTCCTTAGAGATCAAACTTTGCTTGGATCTCTCGGTTTTGTGCTCATTATATTTATCAACATCTTCTATACTGTTTGAAGTTTTTATCAAATGAGTTTTCCACCTTCACTGTCCTATTTGAAAACACAGCAAGACCAATCAACAAGGATAAACTGGAGAAAAACACCAACAGTCCACATACTTGGTTAATTATGATGACAATGAGGAAAAAATGATAAAATTTGCAAAAGGCAGCATCTTTCACTTCTTTTTGCTTGGGTAGAGAAGAACAGAGGAAAAAACCTGAGGAAGTAAAAGTTCTGGCACAATAGAAGGGGAAAACAGCTGCAATTGTCAATTGCAACTGTCTTAAAAATAAAAGAAACTTAGACTTGTTTGTAGTATAAGTTACAGAAACAAAGCAACTCTGCAGAAATTTTCAGCTGCTGGATTCCTCTTAATAATAATGCACTTTCCAAAGACTGAAAGAAAATATTATATTTATACATCCTTGAACAAGGGAAATTGTGATCTTGATGAAATTTTGAGGTATTATCCTAGTAGCTGTTGTTTTCAAACACTGAAAAATAATTTGGCAACAAAAGAATTTCTTTCCCATTTTATCTACCCATCTAGCTCTTCATTCATAAACTATGAAGGAGCTGACATTCTGCTCATCTACCTGAGGGTAAAAAAAAAATGTTGACATGCAGATGACTAAGCATGTGCCCACAAACAATTGGCTCTGACCCTAACTTGTGCCAAGCAGTTGGCGTGGCTTCTGATTAGTAATTAAATAAATCAACGCCAGCAGACACTAAAGGGTATTTTTCCGTAGAATGGCATGCCAGACCTATTAAGGATAAACTACTTGGTACTGATTCCTGTCTTATGCTTTGTCAGTTCAGCAGGATTTTCTAGTCAATGTCAGTAAATACACCATGTGAAAGATTCATTTAGAAAAATGCTGTCTAAAACATAATGTTAAAACAAAGGTCAGAGTATATTTTTTTCTAAGCTGTACTACTTCTTGCTCACTGTGTGGTGAAGCTGTAAGGTTACTGCAGGTTCCAATTGCTTAAACTAAATTATTAAAAAAACAAAAAACAAACCCCAAATCATAAACCCCCCTCCTCTCATCTCAAGTGTAGCTTATATAATCAGTTATCAGTTTTGATTCAGCAAGGTACAGGAATACTGCTTGAGATTTAAGCTGTAGTTCTGGTTGCAAGTGTAGTTCAGTACAACCAATGATTTTGAAAATATTTTGTCAAGTTCCTCATGGACTTTAATTCCATTCCAAAGACTGCTTTTCTATTGAACACCTTTTGCTCTGGAGGCAACATTAGTTCCTGACAGCTGATAGACATCCTCAACTATTACTTATTTTCATGGAAAGCAGTTCTCAGGATTGGTCATGTTTATTGACCTTTTTTGTATCAAAAAGTCTGTTTTAAAGCTCTCTAAGTGAAAGAACAACTAGAGCCCACAACGTCCCTTCAGTCTTAGTTACATAAACCCAAATGAACTTCATTGGTTTAGAAGTTAAGAAGCTGAACACTTAGGGCAAAAAACCCACCCAGCATCAAATGTAAGGTGTTATTATGCTAAGTGCTGCTGAACATTGTCTATCCAAAATTAACAGTGGCAGTGTAGGAATGGCAGTAGTTGCCTGACTCTCGTATTTGTGATCTGTTCTAACTGCTTATTTCAGAACAGTGAGAGAAGAAACACGTTAAAGATTTATCTAAATATTTTCTGAATATGATAAATTTCACTGGCTATTAAAGACCAAAACAATGCTGTCCACTGGGAAGATATTTTTTCGCTTTGTTATATTTATCTTGGAATTTTAGAACCTGCTATCTCACAGGGTAACACAGCACAGTCTGCACTGCCCTGCTTTAAGTCACCTAATTGCAACTCTTCTGCACAGGATACCTCTTTTGGTATTTTTAAAGTACAGGTCAGAAAGCTGGCCCTGCTTTTCCTGGACTGAGCTCACTGCTGAGTTAGTAAAACACACCCATTGCCCTACAAAATATTTTATGCAAGGTTGCAGCACAGGAAGTTTTTGAATATGTCCACATCTATAGACTGTGCCTGTCTACTCCTGCATGAGGAGGACAAACATAAAAAGAGAAATATAAGAGGAACGGTGAAAACAGTCCTTATGCTCTGCAGAGGCAGGTGCTTTGAAAGTAAGAATAGGTCACACTGGATGTAATTATTGGATGCATAGGATCAACTGCATTGAATGTAATTATTAATGAGTCTAGGGAAGGTTTCCATTGCACTCTTCATAGCTGTGACTGAGAAATAGCCTTTCTGAATCAATCTGAGAAGAAACTCAGTCTTTAGGTTTCAAGAGCTGAAGTGTTGGAAAACAAATGTTTTGGATGAGTTGTGTTTTGAGAATTGGTTATTTTATCAAGGAGCTTTTTGGTTGCTTGGTACAAATAAGCTGGTTGAATACCAGGCAGTCTCAGGTTAGTCTTTGCAGGTTAAACTGAAAGGATAGGGTATTGATACAGTTGCTTTTACAGGGACAGAGCTAATTCTAATCTTCTTATGAGGCTGAAGTCCATGCGACTAGTGTTAGCACTAAAGGAAAAGGACATGTGCCCTTGGTCTTCATGTCGTTTTCTGACCTGTGCCTGAATTCAGAGAATTTTAATACAAATTTTTATTCACTTTTGGAAGATTAAAAGATGTTCTTTATTACATACCATGGAGGAGTTTCTCCCTTGCACTTCCCTTCGATCTGTGCTGTCTCTTCAGATGTTGGTGAGCACTGCTGACATTAGGTCTACGTACTTGGTCTCCAAGGAGAAAAATTAGTTTGAATGAGTTAGAACATTGCTAGTTTTAGGCTGTAAGATAAATACAGGGGTGTCTGGCTCCACAAAGGCATTTTAGAGGGACAAACAGTAGTGGTTGACCCCTGTAGACCAACATGGGAGGTACCTAGCCCAGATACAAAGCTTCATCACACCACTTCACTACTATTTGCCCCTTGTAAGGAAGTTATCATTGTAAAAGGAAATGACTTCTCATAGCTCTGACAGAACAACAGCAAGTGACAGGCAAGTTATAGTGGGAATACTACAAGCTCTTGTGACATAAGAAACATTGAAAGATGCCTTTGTTGAAAAATGTGGATGCATGAGTATTTGACGTTGTGGAAGGACAAGGGAGTATTTTCAGCCTCTATTTTGAGTTACTGTGGGCTTTATCTCCCAGGTGAGTTCAGGGTCTGTTATGTTCTTTACCTTGGAAGAACCAATCCAGCCAAAGCTGGAATGAACAAAGTTTATCAACATCCACAGATGCGACACATGTACATGTACTCATACATGGATGACACAGTAAATATCCTGATATTAAATACAGAATTCTTATTGCAATATTTTCTAAGACTATGGGTTGATTATTCAAAGGAGTAATTATGAATTTATTAAGCCTTTGTGACTTTCATCTTTAGAATTTTCCTTGGAGGTTTTTTTTTTTAAAAAAAAACTCACCTTTTACACAGTTTTGAAAATAAAATTAGTTTGGTTACTGTCAAAGGTTAAGAATACTTCTTAGAATGTCTTCCTGATTACTTATTCCACCAGTACTGCCATATTGAAAAGTGTTTGAAATCCCTAGGAATGAAAGATGACAGGTGCTATATGAATGCATAGTGTTATCTGTGACAGATCTAGGTCAAAATCTTAGTCGAGGCAGTAAAATTCCACATGCAATTATTGCAGAGGGCAGTTTTGAAATCTTGATTGTTTTGAGTGGCTTTTAGTCTATTGACTGAGTGCCATGTTGATGGGAGCAACTGTTGCTTGGTATTGTTCCTCTGGAAATGTTTTTGGTTATGTAGACGGAGAAACACTTGCTTTTATGTAGATGTGACTATAGATATCTATTATTTATCAACTGCATTGTGGTATGTAGGGACAGTACAGAAAGAAAGATTGTTAACTAGACCTTATATGGCTGTTGAAGATTTCAGATTAGACACAACTACTATGATTTTGGGGTCCTATATAAGTAAAAGAGAATGTTTGCAAAGAAACTAAAATCTTTTCAAGACCATCTTCACTGTTTTGATGAGTTTACAAAAAAAATTGGGCATGATTTGAATAGAATTGAGCTGAACAGTAATTCTGGGTTAGTAAATATAGTTTCTTGGCACTTGTATGTACTCTTTCTCTCTTTTTATGAAATTAAGACAGGAAAACCCCCACACAGCCTACTGAGAGTTGGTTTTGATTTTGTGGCTTTGCACTTACAAATTTTATGGTGATTGGCATAGATATGAATGTCATAAACTGATAAACTTGCAGTTCTTAATTGAGCTGTTTTATGGTAAAGTTCATAAACACCTTTTACACTATTATGCATTATGTTTAGAATTTTTGTTGATTTTACTTTCTCAAGTGATTATTGCGGTCTTCTGTTTGAAATAGTGTTACTTTTAATTTTCTCATATGTAGAAATTAAATTTTGTTCTGAATTGACATCTTTTCTTGAAATAATCAAGTTTTGGTTGATAACAATAATTTAATTATATCTGTAATGGATGTGCATATTTTTTGAAAACAGCTATTGTTTTGGCTCTGTGGTGTGACTGTCAGAAATATCTCTAATCCATCAACCACTACAGGTGATTTTTAGGCATTTTCTTGTAGCTCTGCTTCCTAAATACTTGTTATTTTCTGGTAATTTATGTATATAACATAATATTTGCTATGGTTTGAATAAAAATTCTCATAAATATGAGATCAAAATTTACACTGAAACTTTGTAAACATAGCTTTGTTCTTTCCCTTTTTGGTGACAGTTGTAATGCCTACTTCTCTTCAGACTTTTCTCCTTCAGTCTGTTGTTCTCATTCTTATATATCTCTTCTTTCCCTTACTTTTTTTTTTAATGACTGAATATATTTATTGTAATTTGTTATGCCTAATATCTCCTAGCCCAAATTCATTTTGCCACTTCACAACACTTCTCTTATTCCAAGTAAATAGTAGAATTTAAATACTGATAACTGATTCATAATGGTATTCAAGGTGTACCTGGAAAGCAGAGCAGACTCCTTAGAACAAAGAAACCTCCTCACAAAAAGCAGCAACAAAAAACCCCAACTCAAAACTATCCTCAACACATGCCCTTCACCCCCCAAGTGTGTTAATTTTAAGCCAACATACTCTGCTTGAATGCAAAATTTACTTAATAGTATCTCCTGTGTGCCTACTAAAAGGACTAAAATCTATTGTGCATTCCTTTTGTACCTACACCTGACAGCAATAATGCACAATTTATGTACCTCATAAAATTACTTGAGAAAGCTGATTTTCAGTACACTGTAGAAATACTGATAAAGGAGTGGTCTGTGCTGCCTTAGAAATGTGCTACTTTTGTCTTTCAGCCTTCTTGTGTCCAAATGTTCTATTTCTACTTAAAATAAAAAATATATGGAAAACTTCTCAACATGCTGTTTGATATAAAGAGATAAGTTCATATTTAAATGTTTAAGTGACAAAGATATTTTATCTACAGGGTACCTTGAAGCCTAACTGCAAGCTAATGCAGGACAAAAATTTAGGTAATTCTTCATCACTAAAATATCATGAATAACTGATAGTAAAATATATGTTTTACTAAGACCACTGGCCAAAATATTTTTACAGGTTGTATAGTATAATCTCTGTAGGGACATGATAACAGTCTTCCAGGATGACAGAAATAAAAAAAAAAGTAAAATAAGATTTGCCTACTTTGTCATGAAAGTATGGACTTGAATGAGTTCATGTTGGTAAGGAAGCAGTCCTTGCTTTGAGGCAAGTAAAAATGGAAATAAAATTCACCAGCACTGAGTTTATGCAAATCCGTACTTTATTTTTAGTACAATAAACCATAAAATAAAGGGTAGAATTTAGATTTAGGCTGTGGTAGTGACAGAGACCTCAAAATCACTAAACCCTATCAGGCCATTTGTTATATGAAAGGTAACAATTTTGAAGTGGTTATAGGTAATAAGGGCATCAAATTAGCACCTGAGAGATCTTTAAAACTTGCATGTGTTAAAATTGCTATCTCTTATTATATGTAGATTGAGAAACATAATATTAAATATTATTGCAGTCATATAGAGTGTTTTTAACAAACATTGTATCCACATAGAATTTGATATGCACTTGTGGGGTATAAGTTCTACTGTATTATACTTTGTTAAATTATATGCTTGACTCTTGTTCTGAGGTGTTCATCATCATTGCTAGGTTTCTGTCTATTTATGTTGTCTCATAATAACAATCAAAGATTGTTCCCAAGTAAAAAATTTTTGCACAAAATAAAACAATTACTGATGTTTTCCTTTCCTCGGATTTGAAAAAGCTTATGCCATATGGTTTGAACTCTTTTATATACAGCAGCCACTCAATATAATAATAATTGTTATAGATTTTCCTTATAATGCAGTCTTATTTTGTATGCGGTAGCATAAATAAAATCATTCTTTTGAGTAATGTCTCACTTAGGTGTAGGTAGATGATTTGAGTTCAAATAAAATATAAATTACATGACTCCTGACTGAAAATAAGTCTCTAACCAAAATGCAAAGTGGAGATCCTTTGACATAGATCACACAAGCAGTATCAATTTGGTCTAGGAATTCAAGTGCTTGACTGATGATTTTAGTTTGTCACTTTGGGACTTGTTTTACATTACTGAAATTGGCAAAAATACCATGCAATGCTCTTAAAGTAGAAAAAAAATTCTACACATCCCCACTATGTATATCTATATAGTGAATCGTACAAAGCCATGGATAAATTAATTTGTGTCCTTCTTTCTTGCATCTGATCAGTCAGTATGTTTATAATTTTCAGAATAAAGCTTTATAACTAGTACATGGCTGTGAGTTTCAGAATGAAAGTACTAAACATTTTAAAAACAGTGACACAGAAAAAGTGATGTCCCAAGTTCTTTTGGAAAGTATCAGTTGTTGTTACTATTGTACAATTACTTTAAGGTTTCCTTAATGGAAAATATTGCAGCTTATGGAAAACAGAGCAAAATATTAGCCACTGGAATCTTTGAGAGAATCAAAGATGTAGGCTCTCTTTTCAATGAGATTTTCTTGTGCTCCATCTACAAAAATCTCTCATCTCTGCTTATCTTTTTTTTTCCACTTTTCAAGCAGAAAAGTTTATTAATCAACTTTTTAAAGTAGGGAAGCAATTAATGATACGAAACAGAAAAAGTATAATGGTAAAAATTTCAATATTTATAAAGTTTCTAGTAGTAAACATATAATTTCAACATTCTACTTTACATTTCATCTAGAAAATCAGGTAGTTTTGTTGGAAAAATCATAATTTACATACTGCTGTCATAAAAATCATCTATTTTAAAATATCTCTAAAAATTAAGATGCAAATGACCTATTTAATAAAAAAATAGTTTGGAGATAAAAGAATTCATAAATATTACCAAATATCATTCATAAAAAAAGAAGACTGTTGCTGTAAATAGCTCTAGGTTTATGAAGTAGTTGTGCTTACTATAAAAGGGTACAACACTACTTCTGTCAAAATAAGTACATCTTTGCTTAAACTACAAAAATGTTGGGAAACCTGTTGAACTACTTATGTTTTATATGTGATTAAAAAGTTGAATTATTTGACAATAATGCAGTAGTTCCATTCAATGAATATAAGAATAACTTCAATGATCCTAGACGTACCTAATGGACGAGGTAGTCACAAAAAACAATTGTCTGATTTTTGCATGACATTTTCAGAATTATTAAAAATAGAGTCTTTCTTACACAACACGAAGACTATTGTTTTGTTCTCAAAGATCTAACATTCATTAATTCTCCTCTAATTGTTTTATGGGGATTTGTGGGCTGATAGATTTATCTTCCATTGTTTAGGAAAATCTGACAGTCATTAAATATTCTACTATTAATTTAGCAAAGTAAACGCTATTCAAACAGTGGTGCAAAGGGTGAATCTATTAATTACTTTTAAATAACTCTTATCTAGTCTTATACTGTGACAAAAACATACAGCGGAGATGTAATGGAATTAATACTCAAAGATAACTCAGATGGTTGTGGATATGAACCATGTCATGCTAGATTTTTTCTTTGACTGTGATCTGATTTTACATCCTTTGAAGCTAGTGATTAATAGTTTAGGGATTCCATCTTTTAGGGCAGCTTAGAACTGAGCTCGAACTTTCTGATGTATATAAATAAGGTCGAACTTTTCCTATTTTACTTAGTGTTTCAGATTCTTTTCTTTTCCAAAGAAATCTTATGGACAAAGCTGGGAGATCTTAGGATGATTCAAGTCGATTTAGGATGTAAAATAATTTTTGATGCAGAGATTATTGGTTTGGCTAATTGTAAACCAATCCAGATGAGTTTTGTCGCGTCGCTTGAGCCATTTGAGGCTAAAACAATACAGTAGTGTAACTGTGGCATTCTGCTGAAAAATCTGTATTTTTTCCTGATGCAAACTAGCATTTGTGTATGTGCTGTATAATGCTGGAATAAGTATTAGTTAGATACTTACTTACAAGGTCACTTAGGGATTATCTATTTTAGTTACATTTGGACTTTAAGTGCTGCTAAATGATGGGGCAGATTAGGCAATCTTCTTTCAGGCAATATAGCTATATTTTTTATGGGCTCAAGAGCTCAAGAGTTTATTTTGGTGCTGAAGTCTGATTGGGAGTTAGGCTTCTCTGCCTTTCAGTACAACATAAAAATTATAGGAATGGTCGTCACACCAAACACACTGACATGAGGAAAGCAAAATTTTCATAATGTCATTTCTATTTAGTAGTTTGTACTAATATTTTATTTACTAGTTTGACAATAGGTTTGAGCTTCTGTTTTCTGAGGAACCAAATTCTCAGAAATCTCAGAGTGCTCAGATAATAGACATTTGATTTGTTTGAGGAGATACACAGGGAGAGGGGTTTTAATTATTTTTATTTCTTAAATAACTTCATTCTTGAATGACATAATTTGAAACAAATAAGATATTTCACACTAGACAAAGCATTCATCTGAATTCCAGTTCTTCTTTAATATACTCAATATTAAACAGCCATTGGATAGACTACAGAACCTAGAGTGGGAGGTAAGAGCTTTCTAGGAGTTATCTTTGCACAAATTTGTGCCTTCTGAACATGAATCTTTACACAGTAGATTGTATAGACAGGCTATATAGAACTGGTCTATACTTCCAATTTAAATTTCTTGAAGACAGGACAGAATAAATGTATTTCTGTGCGTATGAGTATAGACTACTCATCTAACATGAATTTCAATTTTGAATGAATACCTGAAGTTGAAGGGTAAGCTTATTCATATGACCAATTTTTATTTTTTTCATTTCTTTGTTTTGAGGTAAAGACATAAAGCTCTAGAAGGCTTCAGCTAGATGATGTGTATTGATCAATACTTGTTATCTAAGTTCAGTCTGGGTTACTTTGGTACTGTTTCAATTGTAAATGAGTTTGAAAAGTGCAGTGAAATTTTATTTTTTATGTTTAGGATTTTTATAAATGTTTTATCCTAATTCCCCTTGTATGCTGTTTCCTCTCTAGGAAGTTTTTATGCATTAAGAAAAATTGTTTGGTTCCTCTGTCTAGTTGGAGCTATAAAAGACAGCAATGAAGCCATAAAAGGCAACAGCATTTGTTTGTCTCCATTTCATGTGTTTGTTATTTTGGCAGCTGTGCTGTTTCATTTTGCCCATCTACCAGTATCCATGTACTCGTGTATAAAAGGGCACATTAAAGTAATGGATTTTGTATTTTCTTAGGACTTGGAATACCACAAATTGAAATCCCAGAGGAACTGGTCTATACTTCCAATTTAAATTTCTTGAAGACAGGACAGAATAAATGTATTTCTGTGTGTATGTTTTCCTGTTTTACTTCCAATTATTTTTTCTATGTAGTCAAGCATCCTTATTTGCACTGTTGGGCTGTATTGACCCAATGTGGACTTGTGGCCCCCTTGTAAAATTCCTCAGAATTTTAGATTCTGAAAGATATCTCCTACGTTAAAGGTCTCTGAATATAAATAAAAAATACAGCTTTCTGATTTCGCAAGTGGAACTGATAAATGCATTTCATGTTAGTTACTCCCTGTCCACATACCAGTTCAAGCCAAACTGTAGATGTTCAACTTCTACACTTCATTTGACTGCAAACTCACAATTCACAAAAAGCCAAGAAAGTCCTCACAATGTTTTTTAATTACTACATGCAAGGAAATAATGAAAGAGGTAGGATAAGTGCAAACAGGTGTACTTTGACCACCCTTTAAAAATATTTACTCTTTTCTCCTTCTTTTTAAATAATGCTTATACAAACACTAACAGAAGGTGGCTCTCAAGGACTTTATCTGGCAAACTTTTTTTAGCCATTATTGGATAAAGTTTCTACTTCTAGACGAGGTGTGAAGTCTATCTGACACATACTAATTGCAATAGTAGTCAGAGAAGGGAACATTGTTTTTCAGGCTTGAAGAGACAGTGTGTTTCTGAGAACAGCTTCCTCCTACCATTTTGGTGTAGTTTTATTAAACTAAGGGCGAGATTCTGTTGAGCATGTCTATTTTTATTTAATATCTAATCTTAGCTGAATGATGTGGTCTAACAAATCAACATCTGCTGCTATTTACTCAATGACTGTGAAGGTCTGGATGATGATCTTGGGAAATACATTAGCACCAAACAGAACCCCTGCTTTAAAAATAGATGATTAATCATTGCTTTCTGAATAGCAAATGAGTGCTGTACTTGTCTTTTAACTTTCAACAACATCTCAGTTTCTTCACATCTGTTGTGGTTTTACTGTTGTTTTCTTCCCCATTGAGTCTTTTGGAATATTTAGGGAAATGGGGGATTCTGATTGGATTCTTTCTTTCCTTTCAAGTTTAACCCTGTGAATTCAGAGCTCTGTATGTTATCTACTAATGGATTCAGGAATAGAACCATAAAAGAACTAAAGTATAAAAGTGTTGAAACATCACAGTACTGAACATTATAGTGCCTAATTTTCAGACACCTGCTGATAACAAGAATTCACAGTTCTGAAGTAGGTACATAAGCTTCAATACCCAGGGAAAATTTTATAACAAGTGTATGGGATAGGAAATCTAGCATATGTGGAAGGATGACGATTATTTATAGCACAGAAAGAGAAAAAAGGACAGTAGCTAAATTACTTGAGTATTTCCTGCACCTATACCAGCAACTTTGTTTTACTAAAGCCTGTCTCTCGGTAGCAAAGACACTCTGCTGCCATTAGGGAAATGGGAGTTCCAGTGTTTGCTAGTGGAAGAGGGACTGAAGTCTACATCTCTCACACAGTATTAAGAAATAGCTCAATAGGTTGAAAACCAGTAGATTGAAAAATCAAGTACTAATACATCTCCTTTGGCAAATGGTTTAAGAAGTTTCAGAATTGCTGCTCATGTCCCTTATGTAATGCTTTTTTGGCAAAATCACAGAGTCACAGAATATGCTGAGTTTGAAGGGACCTAGAGGGGTCATTGAGTCCAATTCCTGTGCCTGCACAGGACCATCCCCAAGAGTCACACCATGTGCCTGAGAGTATTGTCCAAACCCTTGAACTCCGTCAGGTTTGGTGTTGTGATCACTTCCCTGGGGAGCCTGTTCCAGTGCTCAACTGCCCTCTGGGTGAAGAATCTCTTTCTAACATCCAACCTAAACCTCCCCTGACACAATTTCAGGACATTCCCTTGGGTCCTGTCACTGGTCACCACAGAGGCACAGATCAGTGCCTACCACCCCTCTTCCCCATTCCAGGAAGTTGTAGACTGCAATGAGGTCTCCCCTCAGTCTTATCTTCTTCAGGCTGAACACATCAAGTGACTTCAGCTGCTCCTTATATGGCTTCCCATCAAGGGCCTTCACCACCTTCATTGCTCTCCTTTGGATGCTCTCTAATGGCTTAATATCTTTCTCCCAAAACTGCACACAATATAAAAGGTGAGGCTGCACCAGTGCAGAGCAGAGTGGGGCAATCCTCTCCCTTGACCAGCTGGAGATGCTTCGCCGGACACGGTTGGCTCTCCTGGCTGCCAGGGCACTGCTGACTCAGACAGCACTAGGGGAAGGATTCCTCCCTTGTCCCCCCTATCTCCTTTATATTTTATGGCAAGCTTTCACTTATTTGTATAAATGCAGTATAAAGAAAAGACTCTTCTGACTGGGGCCTTTCTTCACCTGACATGAATAGGGACACTTTTCCCACCTTCAGATAGAAAAATGTGTGAACCATCCAAAAGCACTGTGAAAAGGCTGCAAAGACAAGTCACTTCAGTTTTGCCAAGAAGTAAACTGGCAATATCATAAACATGTAGAGTTTGTGCTTATTCATTCTCTCAGGATGAAATAACACTCAAATAAAACAATCTCTATGAATTTCCAGCAATGCAAACTGGTTTTGTTTGGATTAAGTAAGAAACAAAGAAAAAATTTATTGAAAGTTTTCAGAAAATCTTCTCTGTCTGTTCCACAGAGTGTCTCCACTTATTAAAAAAAATAGTAATTTTATATGCTTAATTAATTATGTCATTATTGGGTGATATTTTCAGAACCGCATCAGTCAAAGAATGTATGTAGTCCAGTGAAAAATAGTTCTGTTGCTTATTGGCATTTATAGCCCGAGCTGTGTTTCCAGCTTAGATAACCAATGTTATCAGTATATTGACCAATGTTACTTCAAATCAATATTAAGAATGTTGTCTAATGACATCTATTCTCTCTGGTTTAATGATTACCTCTTTCTGCCATCTTACCTAAACTGACAGAAGAAGCTCAGTGACCTGGCTTGAAAGACTCAATTTGGCATTTTTGAACTCCAATAAGGATTTTGAAGGAAATTTTCCACACTTCCTATTAATCACTGCAACTGATGTGACTGATGCTGCAGTAAATGGCAAGAGTCCCTATACCAGACGCACATCTATGCAATTTTTAGGGCAATATATATAAGAAAGAAAGAAGGCGAATCCACTTGTGTATGTAAAAGCTATCTAAACAACTCAGTCATATTTACTGTGTTGTGTTGAAGAAGGCAAATCCTGTGCAACTCCTACACTAAATAGACTGGATGAGACACAAGCCTGTCCACTTCCTATTGGTCTTAAATATAGAAGATGGATTTTATGGAAAAAGTTAATGAGCTTAAAAATGCTTCCAGGATTTATTTTGCATATAAGTAGGTTGCACTTATGCAAAAAGTAAATATTTTTTTTTTTAGAATATTTTTCTCTAAAAATCTGAACTATATTGATTCTTCTACCTTTACCCATTATGGTGATGAAGTTTACCACTGGGAGAAGAAGATCTACAAAATCCTACAATTTACCATAGAGGAAGTGTTAAAAGAAAAATCAATAGAGCTTTTACTTTTCTTCCTCCCCTTCCCAAGTTTCCGATTTCCTATTTTATGTCATCTTGTCTGAGCTAACAGATTTATAAATCAGCTCCTTGAACAGTAAAAGCATTTGCCATTTGGTGGAATTGGCTGACATTTCATTTTTGCTGTGCAGATTGCAGATAATGTTGACATTATTTTGCTGAGTGCTGTACTACATCATTAACATATTGCTCATGACTGAATCCGAAATACTTTTGCTTTTGCAGTGTAATAACTTCTGTAGAAGAAATGATGTAGATTTTTTTTGAGACAAAAATAATGTTACAACATGGTAAAATAGAAATTGCATTGAAGTTACAAAATGCAACTCTAATGTTGATGTTAAAAGTGAAGGAAAACAATCCCATAGATCATTTGTTTACTTTTGATATCTCTAAATCTTGTGTAGAAATGAGCAATACTCATGAAATAGGCTATATCAACACTGTAGCAATACAGGACTTGCCAATTAAAGGCATATACCTTCCCACTTGCATCACCTGAAAATGATAATTCAAGTTGTGGGCATGATCCCATTCTCACCCATATGTGATTATTCTCTCTGGAAAAGCAATCAGCTTTTTTTCTGGATTGCAAAGTAGCTTTTAGTGACCAAGAGCACTGACATCCTAGGCAGATTTTTATCAAGTTGGCAGGCAATTATTAATGAGTTTATTTCTATCATAAGATCTACATCCACAGATTCACTTGTAAATCAAGCATTTACTTTGAAAGTTTTGCTTTACCTTCTGCTGATGGAGAGAGATGGAACTAGGGAATTGATTTTAAATTGTCTGTTACCCTGGTGCAACCAGTCCAGGTTTCATGGCCTTATCCTTATGTGTTTATCTCTGCCTTCTTAGTTATTCTTTTTCATATTTTCATTAGGTATGTTTTGCCATACAATAAGACTCTTTGTTTCTATAACACATTATGGATCATACATCCTTCTTCATGTTAAATTGTAGCTTCAGCTGTGTTTGGTCTAATTGTCAAGAATTAAGATTACAGTGAGCAATTAGGTATCTTCTTGTGATGAAAGGTGACAGCATGTCGTGTTTGTTGATTAATAGTTCTTCAGGTGTATATTCCCTGTATGCAAATTCTTCCACTGACCAACCAACCAGGTATGCAGTTAAAAACCATAAATACATCTGTACATACAGCCATCTGTATTTGAGATTCTTTTCAATGCAGACTAATTATTCGGTTTCTTACAGTCAAATAGATAAACTTTGCTTTAAATTTATAAATCTGGAAGACGGATTCTTCATCAAAACTAGATTTTTTTTCTGGATTGAACCCACATCTGAGAAACATCATTGGAAAGTACTGATACTCTTTCTGTTGGGGGATGGGGCTTGTGGTCATTCCATAGCAGTTTTTCTCTCCTGCTCCTTCCTCCTCACACTTTCCTTGCACGAGTGTGGGTCCTTTCCATAGGATATAGTCCTTCACAACCTGCTCCTCTGTGGGTCTTCCCCTATCTGCTGTTATTTCAGGGAATATAAATTTGCTTTGGCTTGTTGTCCTCCCTGGTCTGCAGAGGGTGATCTCTGCTTTTGCACCTAGAACACCTCGTCCCCTTCTTCTGCGCTGAAATTGGTGTTAACAACCTTGTTTCTCTCATTTTTTTCTGCTCCCACTCCCTTAACCACTTGAGGCCACCCCTGCAGCCCCATTGCTGCCAGCACCTGGGCATAACCACTCGATACAGTTGTATTGTAACTATATTGATAAGATCATTATTTCTCTATAACCGTTTCATGTAGGGCAAAATTTTCACACATCTCAATGACTTCATCAGCAGTTACTTATTTCTTTCTATATATGTAGATGAATTATTTGTTGTCAGGGAGACAAAAGGGTTTTTCACTGTTTACACAGTATATGATGTTCAGAATAGGAAACAAACATTACCTTAGTTGACGTTTTGCAATTAAGAACTAATATTCTAATATTCTAATAATTAAGAACTAATACTACTTAAAACAAAATAATAAATATTATCTATTTCAGCACTGTAATGCAAAATATGAAGTGATTACATACTACTTTGAATAAATCTGTACTTTTTCCATGGACTTCGGTATTTCTGTTGTTCATCAGTATCGAGTACTTGAATGATGTTTCCCTTCCCTAGAGTGGGCAATTTCTTACGTTTGAAAATATCTCAGGATTTTTTTAAATATTAATTTTTTACAGGTAAAACTGCTGAGGGATATGAACCAAAGCACTACATCTGAGATGTCTGAATTTTCTTTTTAGCCTTCTGGACAGGAAATAATATTTTTCTAATTGTGTTCTGGTTTGTTTTTAAGAACCTTCAGTATCTGTAAAACATACCAACATGGCTATGTTAATTTAATGTCTTTGGACTTTACGAGTTGGAGACACGGTACTGCAACTGACACCTGCAGGTGTATAACTATATGTGATAACAGGCAGAGGCTGGTTGACCTTTACTGACATCTTCCACAATATTTAAAGTGTCTTACTTCACTGGCAGACTTGTATTTTGGGGCTACTGCAGACAAACAATAGAATATGCTTTCAGGAAAAGCAGTTTATAGTCAGCCAGACTAGCAGCAGAGATTTACAGCAGCCCTATCAGAAATATAATATTCTTGTATTGTTTTGAAACCTTCTGTTTTCACTGATGATGAAACAAATAAAAGTTGTGTGATTGTTGTTGTACATAATCAGTTGGGAGAAACTGGCTTTATGAAATGTATACTATAATCTACTGTCAGCAGGGGCGTTGACATGCTGCTTGGTTTCCTTGCTGCTTCATCATAACACTTCACTGACGAAACCATGGGGGCAGTGACTGGTAGCAGTGCCTTCCCTTTTCAGTTTTCCACTTTGCCATAGATTTTCTGTGTGATTCAGAACATTGTCTTAAGGTGGTTGTTAGCCAGGTAGCTGAAATATCTTCCTGATATTTTGCACCACAAAAATAGATTTTTGCATCTGTATTGCATTCTTAAATCTTCAATGATTAATATGAATTTGAGTATCCCATTTGTCTTTTTCACATGTTTTCTGCATAGTCATGTGGTCATTTTTTTTAACTCTTGCCTGAATTTCACTTTCAGCTAAGCCATCAAACTAAGGTAGATGTAGATGGTCAGTCCTAGGGTTTTCCATATGTACTGATGATTGCAACCAGACTATGTTACACATGTTATCTGTGAGTTTCCATACATACATACCTTTATAAAAATAAAGACTCTATTTTTCTTTCCTACCTTGACTAAATTGAAAATAGCTTCTAATATATTGTCTTTGGAGTAAATCATGTCAAGTGGACTTGAATGGATTCAACTTCAGTAAAAATACTAAGTGTAGAAAAATCTGTTGCATACAACACTTTGACCTGGGGTTTGAGGGGGTGGAGAGAACTCTAATACTGCAGTACCAAGCCTAAGTAAGCCTAGGTGCAACAATCAATTGTTGTGTTGAAAGGTTGTAACTGAAAACACACAGAATAGCTTGTTCTATAGTATGTGACTGATATTCCAGTCACCACAGGGTACAGGACAAATGAAAAAGCAGCACTATTTCTTTAAGAAATTCACCATTTTAAAAAGCAGTGTTGATATAGTGCAGTATATTTAACAGAAGAAGAAAATGCTTTGGCAATCCCTGCTGCTTTCCTTTTCCCCCTGTTTGTATTGGATTTTTTTCCTTTATTTATGTGCATTTTGTATTTATTATACATAAGAAGTTTTCCAGATGTTGGATTCTTTGTCTTTTTTTCTGAAGCTCTAAAATCAGTTTTACTAATTCTCACAGTTGCACTTAGTGTCTGGGAACTAATCACTTGTTTATGTTTATGTTTATACCTTTGGGAGTCCCTCCTATTATTTGGAGCTTAAACTTCCAAGACCTCTGCAATAATATGCCCAGGCTCAAGCTTTTTTTTCAAAGCTCACCAAAAGCTTTATTATACAATGAAAACTGGAATCACAATGGGCTTGGTCATGGGAGATGAAGAGGTCTTTATTCTGAAGTAATGCACCATGGCTGTCGACTTCCCCAAGCTATGTTGGCTCAACATTTTTTTCATGGTGAGCTTGCTCACACAACTCCCCAGCTTTGATTTACAGGCCTTGGTTGCATTGTTGCCATAGTCATAGGGTTGACTGTCATCAGGGTAGTGGCAGACAGGAGCAAATAAAGTTAGTGTGTTCAGATTCATGAGTGCACATCTCCTCTGCTCTTCTGGATAGATATTTGGGTTATGCAGGACAAATGGGAGGTGGGAAAAGGGAAAGGAGACCTGACAGTAGGATAGGTTTAAGTACCTAGTTCATAGGCCATTATCAAGGATCATATCCTTTCCTTATCTGGTAAACAATCAGAAGTATTAAGTGCTACAGTTAATACTTATAAAAGGTGTCATGTTGAGCAACAACCATGAAAGAATTGTGAAAATTAGCTCTTACAGAGCTGTTTTCTGAATTTGGCCTTCTCTTATAGATGGGCTTGAGAGACATATCAAATTGGATTCAACAGTCTGAAACTCTCCTAAGATTCAGTAAAAACTATTACTTTAGAAAATGAGGTAAGCTTGCATGAGCTTCTGCGGGAAGGGGGACCCACAGTCACATTTCCTTCATTGTTCTCAGATGAATCACCTAAAATATTAGGAAACCTGTGCTTCCTCCTACTCCTCTTTGACTGTGATTATTCTATTCTCCTATAGAAGCTGTGTTGTATGAGGAGGAGGACACTGCTCATGTACATGGTGATAGCCTAGATCATCTTCCAGGATCGAGTGTTCTCATGCAAGGCAAAAAATACAGACCTCAACCCTCTGGCATAAAATAAAACTTAGAATCTGCATCTTGGGCAATTTAATCTTCAGTGATTTGATCAAGAAAACCACTCCATTTATTTTCACAGAAAATGACTGTTTTTTACAAAGCCCACTAGTTTGATGGTAATTTTGACTATCTGCTAAATCAGGATCTAACATTATTTCACTTTGAACTTTGACAGAGGACTAGTCAAATTCTTGTTGACAGTGACAATTCAAGTTATGTTTTGAAGGAGAATTTAAATGGATAAGAAAATGTGTTAAGAATTTTAATCTCGGTATCATGCCTAAATCTAGATGAGGTTGTCTTATTTGTCTCTGTGTTGGTTGTAAGTGCTACACAGTTATATAAGCAATGCCATTTCTGAGATATCAGAGTTTTATTCCTTCTCACACAAAATACGTTCTCTTTCCAAGGTAGGAAAAATAAAGTATTAAACTCTTCATACAGATCTGTATGAGCCAGATATTAAAGTCTGCAAAGCAACTCATGAATTCATAATAAAGATTCAATCATATTATGCAGGAATTCCTGAAGACATGAAAAGTGCTTGAGCAGTAAAATGAAATTTAAAGGACAATTAACTGATCTTGACTATGTGTAACCTTTGGGATAATTATAATTTCACTGGGGTTTTTCAGCTGTATAAATAAATAATAATGGAGTATTCCCTAAAGTTTAAATTTACATTCAACAACTGTGGTTTAAATGCTAATAGATACATGTGATTTCTGTTACTCTGTACATGGATCTTAATATTATTATAAGAATCAAATGTTTGAAGATCCTGTATGGGTTAGAAAAGAATAGAGAGTATTCTATGGCTTTTCAGATTTGGGTTTTTTTTTTGGTATTTCTATAAAGATCAAGATGGCTGACACTTTTTTTTAATTGAAATAGTTCAGGCTTTACAAGAAAACTTTCTTGTAAGTTCATTGGGTGACTTCTTGAGCAGAGTAATTAATGTGTATTCAAAAATTGCTAACACCATATCTTAAAGCTGGAAGTACATTTCACTCTTAAATTAATGACATACAAAATGAGAACACCCTTCTTGTAGGTAATGTTGATGTTTAATTATAAGTTTCTTTTATAATTCTGCTCTAGACAATGACCTCCATAATGTCCTTGGGTAAAATTTAAGGGATAATAACATTTAAGGAATTCTATAGAAGGTTTTTAAGATATGCCTGAGAACAAGTGTTAGTGATTCAGTAAGACACTTTACTGTCTGCTAAACTCTCAGCATGTGAATAATTTTTGAGAAGCATTATTTAGTATCACATTATCACTACTACATTGGTATGATTCAAAACAATACTTGATTACTCTGGTAATGTTTTGTTGAATCTAAAAGAAATTATTTGGATGTTAACACAAAGAATAAGATTTCTTAAAAAATCCTATTTTAAAACATGTTTGAACCAGTTCTAAACCAAGGCTCCACCTCCATCTGTAGACATCTTGAGCCCTGCACCTGTTGAATAGCGAGTTTACTGCGTTTTGTATACAGAAATGTCTTTTTTATATATATATATATTTCTTTTTTTTCATGTTTTGTGTTCTCTTAGGAATGGAGAACATCTTATTTATGTAGGATACTAGTTTTATTAAAAAAAACATTTGCAACAATGCAAAATGAGAGATTGTGGTTGCCAGCTGTATCTCTCACAGATGCTCATGTTAATTTTAAGATGCATTCGACCACCTACATCTTTCTTTTGTGCGGATGTCCACCCTCTTTGACCCAAAGGTCAATGCCACAAATCTGTATCAGAGGTTATGGTTCCATCCCAAAGCAAAAGGATACTGTATACTGTTCTAGGCTGTTTAGGGGTTAGGATACCCTGGAAGAGTAGAAGGAAAACATACACATACAGATTTCCCCTCATCTTTTCCCTTCCTTTCTGGTGGGCATAATGAAAATATAATTAAAAATAAAGCTTTCAGGACCACTTTTTCTTGCAATTAGTTTTGTGCATTTTCTTCAGTGCTATATAGTTTATTAACCTGTAAATGCTGTTTAAGTGTCACTATATATCAGGACTACAAAAAAAGTAGTGATTGCTTCTATTAGAGATGCATAGCAAGTGCCAGAAAATAAGTCTCCCACTCTTACATAAAGAATAAGACTATAAGTCCCCTCATTTAATGTCTTTCTTTCTTAATACGCACTGCTGAGTCTGAGGCCACTGGATAAATTGCACAGGAAAATGACCTATATAAATACTTCCAGATCAATAAAAAGCAAGCCTACATGCATGGCTGACATAGCAAGAGGATTGTTTCTACAGAAGTTTTTACAAGCAGCAATTTCTTTTCTTGAACCATGGTTTCTGTCTCAGAGTATAAACTCTCTCCCCCTGCTTAAGTGACATGGAAATACGATGGAAACTGTTCAAAAGTATAATGCTTTGAGTCTGCAATCCTGGGTATGATAAAAGGCATTTTAATAGAGGAAAATACTAAAGATGGAAATATTTAGTTAGTAATAAAACAGTACATTATTGCTGATAATCACAACTGCATAAAGCTGCAATGAGATGCTTTTGTAAAATTTATTTTTCTTTTCTCATTTGAAAGAGAAATCTGTAGGATATCAGGGACAAAATGGTTTTGTCTTATTCCTGAAAAAAGAATCATCTACTATCAGTATTTAAAAAGAAAAAAAGAAAAGAAAAGAAAAAAGTTGACAACAGGAGTTGGGATTTTCAGTCAATCAGGAGAATTAATTAATGGATGATGACAGGGTACTGGCCCCAAAACTGTGCAGACATGTAACTGAAGTCTGTGACATCTGTAATTCTTTAAACTTAGAGTGGGAAGTAACTGGTAAAAAATAAGCTTAGAAATCTTACTGTTCTTCAGGAGACAAATATGGGGAAGATATCTGTACTACGTACAGCTAGCAAAACTTGTATTATTGATGTTAACATTGAAGTGCTAAAGTATGTCCAAAGAAGGACAATAAAGTTGGTGAAGGCTCTGGAGCATAAGTCTTGTGAGCAGTGGCTGAGGGAGCTGGGGTTGTTTTGCCTGGAGAAAAGGAGGTTCAAGGAAGACCCATTGATCACAACAACTACCTGAAAGGAGGTTGTAGTGAGGTGAGGATCAGTCTCTTCTGTGGGGCTTGGAAGAAAAGCTTTTCTGCTTTAGGAGCTCCCGTCCACGGCTATACGGGACTCAACAAGACTAAGGAGAAAGACACTGTTTAGAAACTTACACCTTATACTGATGGTTACTCTTCCTAGAAAAGATTTGTCATTTAGCTGAGAAAGCAAGCAGAAACCTTAGAAAAGGAAGCTTCCCTAGGCAGAAGCTGTTTGATAGCACTAATCACAAAGAGAAAATAACAAAAAATCAATGCTTCTCAGCAGCCATTAGGAAGTTATTATTTTTTCCTTTAGCTGCTGTATTGAGAAGAAAGTTTTTGCATCTACTTTTTCACTCAGATTTAAATCAAATAGGCCTATCTTCTCTCCATTATTCTTAACATAGTTGAACTGCAGTAGGACTTGTGATTAGGTTGAGGCTGTGTATTTTCCTGTAAGACATGAAAACTACTATATTTAATACCATATAGACTTCAATTAAAAAAATCTCCTGTGCAGACAGAAATTTCCTGATGTAGTTTTTTAACTTATATTTGTATTGAGCTTACTCATGGCAATCCAGTTTTCTGGATTAAAAAAAAAAATCACATATTAAGTAATTAATTCTCTTGTTCTTTGATCCTGGGTGTCTAACAGTGACAACATTTATATAGTGATGTGTTTACGTCTAGTTTCTAACTGTTGCACCTGATAAATCCTCAGGGTGGTGAAACACTGGAACAGGTTGACCAGAGGAGGGTGGATGCCCAATCCCTGGAGGTATTCAAGTTTGGATGGGCTCTGAGCAATGTAATCTAATTGAAGATGTCCCTACCCATTGTAGAGGCATTGGACTAGATGACCTCTAAAGGTCTCTTTCAACCCAAACTATTCTATGAATGTACGATTGCAGTCTGAGTCTACAATGTGAAACTTGTTATACTGAGGAATTAAAGCATACTATGTATTGAGCACTCTGTTATGATACATTCAGAGAAATAGACTCACCATCTACTAAAAAGCCTACCCAGATACCTGCCTTGGGATGCTATTTTTAATATATCACTGGTGCTAA
Source organism: Pipra filicauda (assembly GCF_003945595.2). NCBI lineage: Eukaryota > Metazoa > Chordata > Aves > Passeriformes > Pipridae > Pipra > Pipra filicauda. The sequence continues at coordinate 2,269,874 of NW_024103751.1, read as the reverse complement.
TAATCAATAGGGAACCCAAATAGGGAGCCAATTGTTAATACAGTGGCAATTGGCCAAAGTAATAAGAGATCATCACAATCATCTTGCATAAACAGCTTGCTTTGTACTGTAAAATTTCCCTCATGAAATTACATACTTGTTCCTAGGTACTATGCAAGGGAATTTAAAAGTGAAATTGTTAACATACCCATTGTGGGAAAAATGTCCAGAATATAAAGGAAGTAATGAGCTATTGAGGGAATCTCTTTTGGAGTTACGAAACTGGAATACATGTTTTTATGGCATATAGTCATTGTGTGCAAAGGCATTAACCAATCTATTTTCCTAGAGGAGGAAGATAACACTGCACTCTGTGATGAAAGGATAGCGTTATGAAGTTATTAATTTTTTTTGGTTAGCAAATTTTCCCTTGATCCAAATAAGATTCGTAAAACAAATATCACTACATCTATATGTAGAAGAAATACTTTGGCCCTTTAGTGGAACTTACTACCTGCTTGAACATTCATCTCTATGGATACTGAAAACAAATCTAGAATAAAACGTAATGAGACTAATATTGGAATCGTTGAGAAAGCTGGAAACGTGGAATACACAAGTTATTCATCAATTTATTTGTTAACATCTAAATCACTTAAGCAACTAGTTAACAAAATATCAGTTGTCTTGTACTAAAAATAAAAATATTAAAATTATCAGAGTATGTGCCCTCTCATGCAACCTCTTTCAACATTTATCTAGTCTCTAGTTTGGTAGCAAATCCTTCAAACTACTGTTACCACAAAAATTTCTACCATACTATCAACTGCTCCCTTTTAAAGAGCCAATATCAGTGCTAGTTTTTGTTTATTTTTTTATAATCAGTGCAAACCCAGCTAGTTAGGCAATTTTATTTCTTTGCTTTGGCACACAAAAGCTAGGTTTGGACTTAAATCTAGTTTTAGGCTTTAAAATGGCAGTTTTTCTACCTGTTATTATTCCCTTATTGATTTCTTGATGGCCTCCTTTCAGTTCCAACTTTGATTGGAAAGTATTTTGTGAGCCTAGTTACAGATCTACAGGTCTGCATGTATAGAAACATCTTTTTTGTGGGAGAAAATTTCCGTACATTACAAAGAAGTGAGGTTTTACAGGGATTAAACTAGGATAAGAAGAGGAAAGGTCTGTAGTCACAGATTATTATTGTAGATTAATTCAAAGCACCTGCAGAAAAGTTGACTTCTAGCTGCTTTTTAAAGCAGTAGAATACCAAAATTTATTTCCTCCTTCCTTTTTTTTTAATTAAAAGCTTTTAGCTCAAGTCAATATAGAAGTACTCTCTGGGATTTTTCTTTTAAGAAATCATAAAATGTCTTTTTTAAAGTGGTTATAAAATATGGATCTGACTGTTAAGAAAACAAACACAAAACCTGAGCACCTCCAAAGTGATGTCTATCGACCATACAATAGAAAGTCAGTGAGAGCAGGAGACACTGACTTCTCTGCAAATATGATATCTGAACTTGAAGCATTTCTTAAAGCAGTCTTACTGTTATCTGAAACAAGTATTTGTCTCCTTTTTTGGAAAATATGAACACTTTTGGGCAGAGAGGGTAAATCCTCACTTTTGGACTGTAGTCTCCTGTCATGGTATGTACCTTATTTTCCCAGTAGTAACTAATTTTTCAATGCTTGATGCATGTTTTAGGATCTTAAGAGTCATGAAGATGCTCCATATCTATTGAACAACTTGCCACTATCACCTCTGAGACTAGAAAATGCATGTTGAATACTGTAAGAGTGAGAAAGATTGGGATGTAGATGGAGTGGGGGTTTTGAGATGTGAGGTTTGGGACAGCAGTGTAGGGATTTAAGGCAGTGAGGGAACTAAGCAGGCACCAACAGGGGCAAGCAGCTAGCAGAGATTCAGTTAGCAAGTATTATCTGTCCTTTAGAGGAAAGCATTCAAATTTCACGTTTAATAAGCCGCAAGTATTTAAATTTCATCGACATGAGTAATAGGGGGGTTTAATTCAAAGTGCAACAGTTTAATGAGATGAAGAAGAATGAAACTGAATGTATGGATTTTTTTAGGAAATCCCATCTGTTTGTGACCCTGAGCTCAGGAATTTGGCCTTTCTACACCGTTCTATTGTGTATTGCCAGATTTTTTTTACCTTTGTGCTGGTTTCCTCATCCATAGTTGAGGGGCAAATCCCATGCACTTGAGTGAACAGAATGTGCTCTGAGAATTTTTGAAAATATCACAGTATGAGTGCAGAACCATGAATTTTGCAGTTGTTCTTGGCTTTCCTAGCTGTTTGCTATTTGAAAACTTTTCAAGACTTTTCGGGCTTAATGTTCTCGTCCCTACCCTCTGCTCTCTTCTTAAGCATTTAGTTCTGCACACAGCATCATGTAGATTCTTCTTACAGTCATATACCCCCGTGGGCTTTCATTTGACATTTCAGCTCTGACATATTGCATTGCAGATTTTTCAAACTTCGCCAATGTGAGGTAGGAAAAGTTGATACAAATTTTGACTAGTTTGGGGTCTCTCTGGGTTTTTTTTCTTTTAAATTTCTAAATTCTTTCACTCTTTTGGGGTTTCAGAACTGTAAAATAATTAATCAGCTTTATCCAAGGAAACTGTTCACTTTCAGAAGGATTGAGCAAACATCATCCGTGCTTTAGGACCAAATAAACAGTTCTTAAAGTAATTTTCAGATACACTGACAAAAATATTAGTGATTATTGGCAACGTACTGAAGCAAGGGATGTCAATGTATGGGAAACAGAAGTTAATAAACTGCTAAAAGGAAACAAATGGAAGGAACACAGTGGAACCGCTTAGCTGGAAATGAGTGAGGAAAGTTCATCACTAATGATAGTTTGAGATAGTTTTTGGCAGGTAATCTAACCTTCAAGTCGTTTTATCAGTATTCAGACTATCAATCATTTTAATTTTTCAATTCATTATATGTACTAGGACAACTTATTTCTCAATAATAATAGTAATGTAAAATACAATAGTTTAAATTATTTAATTAACACAAAGCTATAGGGAATGTACAGCATATTTTAATCTGCAAATCAATGGGATATAACACTTCTAGATGCTATACACTTCTAACTAAGAAAAATATTTGTAATGTGCAATTATCACCTTGAAGAACAGGGTTGCAATCAAACCCCATGTGGCTGATTTTAAGGACAAATACATGCACGTCAAACCAAGGCCTTCAAAGATTCTTTGCAACAGAAAGAACTGGAAGGGCAAAAGAAAGGAAAAATAACTCATGGGTTGAAATAAAGGCAGCTCCAAAAAGTAGAAGGAAAAATAAGAAAGAAATGATTAAAAAGCAGTCACTTTCCTCTAGTAGTCCAATGTCCAGACAATCCCTGAGCAACAGCTACTCTGGAAAAACTCTATGCCTAGTTTTATTGATGAGCATGATAGATGATATGGAACTCTGGTCAGTTCAGGTGAGCTGTCCTGGCTGCGTCTCCCCCCAGCCGCTTGTCCAATGCCAACCTTCTTGCTGGGATGGCAGAGTGAGAAACAAAGAAGGCCTTGACACTGTGAAAAAAGACTGTTCAGCAAAAAAAATTGGTACATTATCAACACCGTTTTAGCCAAAAACCTAAAACACAGTGCCCTATGGGCTGCTATAAAGAAAATTAACTCCGTCCCAGCCAAACGCCACAAATGATCAAACAAGCATGTTCAGTTGTTACATTTCTAAGCTTCTGAATGCTTTGCTTTCCGGTTAGGAAAACTGAAAAAATTGTGGGTCTCCCAGTTTTTGTTGGCAGCATTTGAAAGGGGGAAAGAACAGTCTAATCTAAGACTACTACATACCAAATTCAAGAAGATATGAATATTTTGAACACTGAATAACAATATTTTGAAATTTTAATTTGAAACTTCTATTTTTCATTCTTTGTTAATGAGCAATTAAAAATAAGTAAAATATAAGTGCAAAATAGCTTGAGTAAAAATGGAAATGTAAGTCTGAAATGTAATTTCAACCAAATTATTTTTTTAAGTAGCATAATTTGCTCAAAATAACAAAACTTACTGTTGTCAAATCTGTATTTTGCAAAAATAAGTATACAATAAAACACCACCTGAAGTTCAAATCACTCATTTTTTTAATACGTAACTGAATAGCTGAGCAAGACTGTAACATACTATTTGAAGGATTCTCTAAGTCTAGCTACAGTTATTTCCTGCAATAGCATACAAAAGGGATAACACAGGTGTAATTGTCCATCTCATTAGAGTCCTTTCTAATTACAGTTGCCTGTCATTTGCTAAAGCCATCAACAAGGCACAATCAGCAAGCAATTGCTTGCCTGGAGCTTAAGACCTTTGAGATGAACCATTCAGAAAGGAAACTGGCTTCAAATATGTTTAGGACACATTTATTTAAATATTTTTTTTGCTTCTAAAGATCCATAAATTTGAAACTATCAAGTTATGCTGTTTCTGAAGGATCCAGAAACAGCTTGCAGAAATGAGGATTGGAGTATGGCTCTTATTTTAGGCTTTGATGACCAACTGATGCATCCCTATTCCTTGTTTGCTTTGGATCAGTGGTTTGGTTATATATTTATGCACTGTTTTTTGCAGTACGCCGTCTGCATATCTGTTCTCTAGCACAAGAAATATTCATTCCACATACAGTCTTAAATTATTGCACTTCATTAACTTGTTGGAAAGAATTGAGCAGAGATATACATAAATGGCCCTGTGTTTAAAAAACTTATACAAAATTTATATCACAGAGCTGAGAGAAGACAGAATCTGACTTAAGCCCTTGCAAGTTTTGGAAATAACCTTTTAATCTAAGGTGTAAAAATTCAGAATACAAGATAATGTAAGCTAATCCTTAAATTACCCCTTATTAATGAGAAATCTGAACTTTTAGAGCTCTATATTATATTGTAGAAAACAACACCCTATTAAAAAGAAATTAGGGCCTGAAGAAATCTGAGTCAAAGATTAAAATCTTTCTGGAACATGGATGCATAAAATTTTGGTCTAAGGATATTTTTTATTAAGAAACTAGAGTGGTGAAAATGTATATGTAATTTCATGTTAACATTAATCTATATTTACAAGAGTAATAATGCACAATTATGTACTCTAGGTTAATATATATGACAGAAAAAACTAGTCATTGAGCATTTTGAAACAGCTGTCTTGTTTTCTATACATGCTTCTGGTTTCTTGTATTCATGGCTGAATACCTCAATACAGGCAAAGCGAAAGATGTGTTTTGGAGGTAGACTTTTAACTGAAAGAAAAATGCAATAAAAAGTATCTTAAATGTCATAGAAGCTTTTCAGAGGGGGATATGTATAGACTTCAGTGGAGAAAAAGCTAAAAATAAATAATGAATATTCAAGGTACGAAATGAATTTAGAAAATAGCTCAATACACCCGTGAAAAAGGCAAAGAAATACCTTGCACTCCCCCAAAGTAGATGTTTAATTCTCCTATCCATATTGCTGCCTTTCTGGAAAACAGAATAAATGACTCTTCTTTCCCAGTATACCCGTGACAGATGTAAAAGACAAAGTGTCACACTTCATTGTTTCCATGGCATGAGCAGCATTTCAACTAAATTGTCACTGTTCATTCTGAACAGGCCTCTCCACAGGTCTGACTCATTACAGATTTGAATTGAATTATAAAGACACTGAGGCTAGTGGTTTACATAAATCAATACGAAAGGCTAGAAAATCTGTTTTTCTCAAAAGTGGTCACTAACAATGACAGGCTAATAATTTAAGACAATGTTATTTAAATCTAATTTACATGATATCTTTATACATATGACAACTTAATCCTGCAGGGGTTTTTTTTTTTTTGTTTTTTTTTTGTTGTTTTTTTTTTTTTTTTTTTTTTTGTTTTGTTTTTTGTTTTTTTTTGTTTTTTGTTTTTGTTTTTTTTTCTGCTGTAGAGTGATATGCTTCTGCCTGCGTAGTTTCTAAAGAAATTCCTGCTACTGACTGGGTATGGAAAGCTATAATTTGTGAGCACATATTACAACATACTATTAAGGGGAAAATCACTGCATGGAATATTTAACTTTTTATTATTGGGGGAAAACCATTCTTTATAAGAAAGAACCCTTATAAAAGAAAAAAGATATTTTATGACAGCTGTCTGTTTCAAAATGCAGTTAACAGTAAACAATTAAGCCACAGTAACAACTAAACCAGCATTCGGTGATACAAGAATAAACATGGTGTGGCAACAAAGGAAAACAATGCGGTAACAAAGGGAACCTGGTAAAGAAATAACACATGGGTGTGTAAATACAAAATTAATTAGGAATGTAAGAGTGTACTGTCAGAAAGGTCTTGCTGCAGGACCTTATATTGTTGGTGGCTCATGTGCACTTATCTCCCACGTGTTAGATACATATGCTCAGAGGAGAACCAATAAATAAGAGGCTTGAAGGACAATCTTTAATTCATTTTATCTGAACTATATGAAGAGCAGACTACATAAAGGAAGATAAAGAACAGATACCAAGAGCCTTCCAGTCTGCTTATTTTGAATCAGTCTCTGTATGTGCCTTTCTTTTTTACTATAGTGGGAACTATTGTATTAAGTTGAACAGTCTGACTCTTCAACAATAGGATGAATTTTGTACATGTAACTGTGTTCTGAATCATGGGTACAACTTTTAGTGGGCAAGGTCTATCTTTACAGATATTTTCAACATACCTCTAAAAGACCAGAAAATTATTTTCATATAAATAAATCTAATTTTATTTTTTATCAGTGGGTATATACTGTTTTAATGAAACTTAATTTCTAGTTCAGGGAGTAAATTCTGTTTAGCTGGATCCAAAGGTGACTACTTCTATGTAACCTGTTTTCTATAAGTTTTTTGAGCAGTCATTGCTAAACATCAATTTTAGTTTTCCGAAGTGTGTAAAAAGTAGCAAATCTGGACATAATGTACTTTTTTTTTTTAAGCGGATTCATGTCGGTGTGCATGATAGGGGTTAATACCTCTTTGTATGCATCTGTTTTGTGTATCATCTTCAGAAGGGCTGTTGAAACAAGATTTTAATTTTTCTCTAGTGAGAAACAGTTAATGAGGTTCACCTGCTGGAAGTCATTGAGGATTTTACAAGAGTATTTAAGAATGTTGCATTTGTGTGTTAAATGAAGGGCAGTGGGAAAATCTGACCTCTTTTGAATAGTACTTTCAACATACAATTAATCTCATTTTAAGGAATACTATAAAGACTGCTTACAACAACAAACTCATAAGGGACATCCATCTTAAAGAAAACTAATTGCAGGTGAAATTGAATCCAAGTCAGTGAATGGGATTCAACTGCCACAATGTAGGTGTTATAAGGTATATAAAGGGCCTCAGCATGGGATTGTACTGGATGAAAAAAATAATTTCTCTTTGAAAAATATAAAATAGAAGAAAAACATGGATTATTTTTACTACCTAGTCTTCTGTTACAAATATGAGCCTTCACTGTGGATAGAGTAGTTTAAAGCATTTTAGACTTTTTAGAAAAAATATATCCTTGTAAATAAAAAAGAAAATCAGATACTGTGGTCATGGATTATAGTATTCTGCTTAAAGATGTATCTGTTTGGCCATGCACTAGAAAAATATATAGAAGAGAAAATAAAAAGGAAAAGTTGCTTTATATAAAATAACAGTTAATCTATGTAGAGGGTTCAGATAAGGCAGGGCGTAAAACTCCACTTTTCTGCCAAAACAACTCTTCATTTTTATCAAGAGGCTTCTAATTCAGTAATTAATACAAATTAGTGAACAACTTTTTAGAGATTAATTATCATTTTAGCTAATAACTTCTTAGCATTTAGAGTCTTAATAAAACAAAATATCTGCATATAATTGATGATCAATATAAACACAAACTCTGGATACAATTAGTGCTGACTTTTGGGATTTAGATGAAAACAGGGTGAAAGCATGTACTATGGTAGCATCATTTTCACAACTAGATTGCACTTCAGTCATTAGGAAGATAAAAAACTTGCCTCTCATGGAAAAGATAATTGGATAATTACTAAGAAATACAGGTGACAGTCAAATCAATTGCAAATGAGAGAGGAATGTAAGGTTTTCAGTATGTCTGTGCTTCAGATCAAATGTTTTTACTTTCTCTTGTGTACGATGTTATCCCCCAGCCCCTCCAATAATAATACTGCAGGCTGTGAATTAAAAACTGCTCGTTTATTACTGGAGATGTGATATGTAGCATACTGAAACAGACCCTCTTGTACCTCATTAAACATTTTTGCTTGTTTACTTCAAGATTCTACTGGAATCTGTTCTTTGTGACAGTCTGCCATAAATTGTTAGTTTCTGAAGCACTCAACTTTCATATACATTACCATGTATTTTATTGATATTTATCACATTAATTGAATTACTTTAGAAGTCTGAATCTCTGGGCAAAATTTGTGCAACTTTTGTGTCATATTTAGAAGAGAATTTAAATTTATTTTTCTTGTTATTTATGGAATTGATATAGTACAGTCTGTTCATTTCTTTGGAAAGCCACGTCTAAATTTCTTCTTCTAGTCTTGTTGAGATTGTTATTCATCTTGGGACACATTACAAAGTGTAGTTTGTTTCACTATTGCTATAACTTATGAAACAGGCAACTTCAAGGAATCTAAAACAATGTACTCTTAAAACTTTCAAATGAAATCTGCAGTTTAGCAGCAGAAACTCCTAATATCTCAGCTTTTGAAAATAAGCTTTTTTTTTAAACTTTTTTTATCTGCACTAACACTAAATAACAGCACAGTACATCCCTTTTTTTTTTTTTTTTTTTTTTTTTTTTTTTTTTGTTTTTTTTGTTTTTTTTTTTTTTTTGTTTGGTTTGGTTAGTTGGTTTTTTTCTTCTATGGCTGAAGACTCAAAAAGGTAATCATTGAGAGAATACAAAAATACTAGTTTTGTGCAATCCAAGTAGCTGGTACCTTAGGGACAGAAATAGTGAAGATTTTCCTAAGTAACATTCAATAACCCACCTTGGTCTTCTGAAAATTCCTTCTAAGTATTTGAACCTTATGTTCATAGCAGCACATTTTAACCAGGGTAACAATACTTTTGGTAAAAGCGATTTTGATGAAAACATTGCTAAGATGGAAAGATAATGACTTTCTAAGCCACTCTCTAATGTAAACATTTTTGGAAACTGAACATCTGAGTACTGAACTAAACATTATTAATTATACCTGCAAAAACTGTCTGTCACATTTAAAACTCTTCCATCAGTCTGATTTTGAAGGGCTTTTTTAAAATTCTTTTATGAGTATTATACCTTTTCCTGGTATCTCACAGCATTTTTATAGCAGTGATTTCAAATTGTTTAATTTGTAATACAGTAAGGAAACACTTTGAAAAGGTGACTAAATGCTCCAAGTAGTATTGAAGGAAATCTGTATTGCAATAGCTTTAAGGGCGTAATGGAAACAATAAACTGTTCCAGTTAAGGCATTGTAACATGGAAGCATTAGGAAGTAGGAATGTGTTATTATGAAGTAAGGTAAACACGATGTAGCAAACTAAAATTTGAAAATATTTTCCTGAAATATAAAAGTAACTGGAAAACTTAGTTCTTCTCACTTTATAATACCATATGAAGGACAAGAAATCTTTATTTTGTATCTCATATATATAGTCCTTAGAAAACAAAATCCCTCTGCTTCTAGTCCTGCTAAACAAATGGATCTATCACAATTCTAAACACAATTTCATTAACCCCAAAATTACTATTAACAAGTATTACAAAAGCAAAAAGGAATTTTTCATACATACATTTCATACCACTCATAGAATGACATTTGGTGCTCTGCATCTGTTACATAGATCTATGTGTGTGCATATATGTATGTATTAAGTCCAGATATATCCTTTTGTCTTTTTTTATTTTACTGTTTAGATAACAAGAGTTGTTTCAGGTTACTGAAGGATTCTGTCTTTGGAAATCTTAAGAGAAAGAATTAAAACATGAAAATGCAGTTTTTGAACTTTCTTAAATCACTTAAATATCTACAAACTCCTGAACATTTAAATGTTAAGCACTAAAAACCCACAATATTCTAAAGCTGGTGATAACCATTTAAGCATTTCACTTCTGAAGAAAATTCTGCACAGAGGTCCAGATACTGAAATTTCACTTACTGTAACAGAGTTCACAGCATTTGGCAAACCTTAGGTCAGGCATTTTTTTTAGAAGGCATCCAGTTACATGTAAAACAATTTTGAAGATACTTATAATTTTTATGTACTTACCTTTTAAAACCTTTTTCACCACTTTTAGAAGGTGGAGAAACTTTTGTTCAAATGAAATCCATGCTCACTATTTCCTCATATTTTTCCTTATTTCTCTATATTTAAGAAAAAGCCCCCACAATATTTCTGTTTGGACAGTTAATTTAACATTAACAGTATAAACCTAACATTGACTTGTTATTTAGCCCTTTATTTACTGTACAATCAGAGAATATACAATTTTCTTTGTCTTAGTGGTTAATTCAAATCCTTTTAGGAAAAGCATGCCTTAAAGTTGCCAGTTTCATGCAACTACACTACATTATCAATCAAAAGATAACAGATGCTGAAGCAAACAGTTTTATGCGTTTTATGGTGCAAAATTTGCAGGATTCTGTGATCGTGCCTGCATACGCTGATTCCATGAATGCCTTTAACAGAAATTATATCTCATTTCAAAACATGTTAGATTTTCCAATAATTGTGCCTCTACTGCAATGTTGAGATGTTTAAAAAAATATTTATTTTTAAGAAAAACTTCTTGTCCAAGGTTATGCAGGAAATCAGTGGCAATGAAAGCAAACCCCAGAAATTTCAGATCCTACTTCCCTCCTCAAAACTCCAAGTGCACTCAGAATGAATAAAGGATACTGCTGAAGTCTTTTTCCACAGTGGCTTATCCACATAACACCAGCTTCAAAATCAAATAAAGCAGCATTTTCTTTGTCAAGTGATCCTTTTAAAGCTTTTCCTATAGTGAGATTCAGAGAGCTTTCAATATAATTTTGAAAAGAATAATCAAAACAACGTATAGTCCAGATTCACACTATTGTATTCTAAATCTATATAATTCTATAAACTACATTACTTTATGGAAAAGGTTGCAAAGAAGAACATTTTTCATGCATTTTTAACACCTTGATTGAAAGTGATTCAGTTTCTTAAATCCTAGACAGAAATAAGTGGCTAAGATGTAATTTTGTTCTGTATAGGAAGCACAAGCCTAAGCTGTCAATCTGTAAGGACGTCTTTGAATCTCTGTAGCTTTCAAATCCATAACAGAATCTGAAAGAGGATTATCAGTACAGTGCATAGCACGCTTGATTAGGGCTAAAATGCCTTCAGCCAGCAGTCTTAATCAGTCACTGTAGCACAGCACCTACCATGCCTCCTGATCCCAGTACCATACATGCCATGTCAGTGATATCAGGTTTTTTGGATGAGCCTTTTCACTGCCTTCTGGCTATACCAGAAGGCAGTGTTTGGAGAAGTGTAGTCCGTTCACACTTCTAAAAAGCCATCAGTTCTATCTCTGCAAAATGTCTACAGTGTCCATTGTCCTCTCAGTAATATGCTTTTGACTTAACTCTCTCCTTCATGTAGTACCTCACTACATCATAATCATCGGCTCTGATTACCAAATGGCCAACTTCAAAATTGGAACATGTCAGATATAAACATATCTTTTAATAATATAATACCTGATATAATTTCTTGAATTCTGTCTTAAGACACTTTTTGGAAAAGTTTCTTACAGCAGATACCAGTTACTCCTTTCTCACAAATTTTCCAGTTCATTAAGCAAAGACTGGCTGTGATTTCATGGTTTCTGAATGGGAAATAATAAATCAAAAAAAGAGATTTCTGTTTGTCACATCAGGATTAGATCTGGGTACCATACTTATCCTAGATTCAAAGTATTGTTCTGAGGTAAGGAAGAAGAGATAAAATATTTACATTCTTACAGAACTTAATACAAATTTATTAGTAAAATTTAAATACATTTGTATGTTTCAAAGTAAAATAATGGGAAGAAATGTTATTGGGCAATGTTATTTTCTCCAGGCTCTCAGTCACATTTATAATGTTACTTAAGTTAGGGATTTATATTATTACATTTAAAAAGTTACTCTATCATTAAAAAAATAGTGTTTATGTCATGTGTGACCAATGGTAGCTTTTAGAATGTATTAATAAAGGCCTCCATAACTGTCAGTAAATTTGTGCAGATTGGTGCATGATAATAATAACATTGCTATAATGTTAAAAAAATCATAGCCATTAATAACTAGTATGTGTATGTGCAAGATCTCTATCAAGTTGGTTTGATATTAGAAAGAAAAGAAAATTTTATATCTAGGACAAGAGGGGAGGTTTAGGTTGAATATTAAGAGGAAACATTTTACAGAGAAAATAATCAGACATTGGAATGGGCTGCCCAGGGAGGTTGTGGATTCACTATCCCTGGAGTTTTTTAAGATTAGACTGGATGTGGCACTTAGTGCCATGGTCTAGTAACCATGGCATTATCAGATATAATACCCATTATATATTATATATATTGTATAATTATGGGGATGATAATGCAAACACAAAGATGCTGATCTTCAAACTGAACCCTATTGTAGAATGGAAATGAAAAGTTAAATCATTAAGATGTTACCCTATTATTTGTCAAATTAGGTACATAAGAGCAGGAAAAATTTTTTCTTGGGGGGAAAAATTTTTACCAAGATGTGTATCAAGCTGGCTGTTTTTTTTTCTCTGGATTTTGTGTTTGAGAAAATGATTTAAAAATTAGGGAAAACCAGGATGACTTGTAAACTAAAAATATCAACTCTACTAATTTTTTTGATGGAAAATGCAGACTTTTCATTTAAGCAGTCTCAGAACAATTTTTTTGACTTGTAAAATTGTTTCATTAACTAATTCAGATTTTCTTCTTCCTTGGAAAATATTAAGGACGTCTACATTATGTCCTTTTTGGTAAAATATTGCTATCTTTTTTTCTTAGCCCCAATAGTTTGTGTTACTGCATCAATATTACATAGATGATTGAATTTTTCCTATTGGTTAAAAAACTTGGTCATATAAATGTTTTTTTCAATACTGACACCTGATAAAGAATACTAGTGGATTTCGGGTTTGGTAAAAGGAGTTCTGTTATACCAAGAGTAATAAGAAATTTGAATTATCATGGATGTCACTGCAAAGATACAATATGTAAAGAATGTTTTTCAATTGCTCTTGCATATCTGGTTTGGATTGGCATGTCTTAAACATTCTTCTTCTCTGTGATTCTTCAGGTGTTGATCATTACTAAAAACCTAGTGAGCTTTAACTAAGTGGTTATTATGACAGTAAAAACTTGAAGTGCTCAGCTATACAGCAGTCACCTACTGAACACAGCCAGTAAAAGTTTTTGAGCTACAGATTGAGCTGTAGATACATGATGCCATATTCACTAGTGTTACTATTATGACAGAGACAAACTGCCTTATCATTAACACTGTAAATGAAGTCATATATGAGACCATTAAAGCAAGCTAAGATTCATATACACGTTTTTTTACTACTTTTAAGTTTTCTGTCTCTGTTTTGAGGTAGTGGTGGAATTTCAGACATTTCCTCTAGGATGTGCTGCTGATTGTATCTGAGAACTGATGTTTCTGCCAGTCATGAGTCTATAAGCTCTGTTAAAAATAAGACAAATGACAACACCTGCATTTCCCAAGCTGTTAGACAGAGATAGGCATTGGTTTGGCTGCTAGTCCACATATCCAATAGCAAGATTTGTGACTCTTCTGTCAGCTTATCTGAAGGCATGCAGTACATTCCTCAATTTGATTATTAATAAGGCTATCCTGAGCATAAAGTACAGCAGCAGTAAAGAACAGCCTTCCTGGGAGGGAACAACATGACACAATATGCTATAACAACTTTGTGGTTTGTCTCCCAGTATTAAGCCAGTGGATTTATACGACATTGTCTTTAAAAATACTCAAAGTTTGGGTTTCTTTTTGCTATTATTTGCATACTCAGCAACAAATATAAGAACATAATGATAAGTCCAAGGCAGTTTAAAGTTACCAAATAAGTTTCTACTTACTTCTTATGCAGCAATGGAAAAAGCACCATTTAAAACTTCTCGTTTCTGTCAATGCTTGAACTCATTTATGTGTCTTTGCTGAGCATCCTGGAAACACCTGACACAGACTTCCAAGCAAGCATATAAGGTCTCTCCATCTAGAGAATGAAGATCTGTTTTTTTACTGTATTCTGATGTTCAGAATGCAAATGTGTGTCTGTCTAAGCTTGTGCTCTGCTTAGTGTGAGTTCAATTGAAACTGTTTAGATGTTCAATTAAAAAATGATGGTGCCCCATAGGCAGCATTAGGTTGGCCAAAGCTAACAGCTGTATTCAAAACTGAGGAGCCTGGCATTTTCATTTTACATATTAGTAGGACGTGGCATACTTTTGAGAACCAGTTGATTTGAGTCTCTCAGTGCGAAGATGAACTCACAACTGCCATCATCCAAAATATTTAACTATTAATATTTAACTATTAATATTTAACTATTTCTTCCCTGCTCTTTGAGCAGAGATGCAGAAGTAGCATAAAACTAGAAGGAAAGGAACCTAGTGGAAGTTGGACAACCTAAAGGTTGGAAAACAGCTAGGAAACTTCAAATACATAGTCTAATTTATATTCCTCTATGGTTCTTATTTTTAATTCAATGTCTACCTAATGTAAAATATGAAAATATTCAGGAGCAGGAATCAGAAGATATGTTTTCCTTCCTCCTAGCAAAATATTCTAATCATAGAGCTACAGAAACAGGGTATTCTACCTCTGTTTTCCTTAGGAATGGAAATATACTCTGAAACAGACGGACCATATGCTGCAATATTTTCAGGGGGTACATTTATCACAGGGACAGAGAACTAGTGAGTGAAGGAAGAAACCACTGAATGGTGCATATGGGCAGTCATACATCATTGCCGCTTACAGTGAATGGAGGCTTTGTCGTCTTTATAAAATTGTTTTACTGTGTGATAGACTGTCACTAACATTAGGAATTACCTAGATATGAGAGATCAAAATAAAATTTCATTTTTATTTTTTCTTATGCTGAAGAGTAGTGGCTACATATTTGACATAGAATTCCCTATCTCAAGAATTTAGGTATGAAAAATAGAGGAATAAAGAAGGGAGACTACTGAGCTTCAAACACGTTGAAATTACAGAAGAAATCTTCCAATTTAAAAACTTCAGGAGAATAAAGATACTGTAATGTTTATTTTTCCTTGTTAATTCATTGTAGTTTAAGATTTTTTTTTCACAACTGTCTGTGTAATACTGTTTTATTAAAACATGTTCGAATAGCTCCTTTTCAGATGTCTTAGGAAAGCCTATGAAATCTATCTTAATTTCTGTTATGTTTATGGAAATATCTTTCTATTGTCTCTGGATATCTATACTTATAATTTATTATTTAATTTTTAGATTTCTGCAGCAATTTTTAATTATTCTCCCCAAATCGAAATAGTATCCTCCTATATGCCACAGCTGGAATTGCGATGTTTAGATTCTGTAAGTCTCAGCAATGCAAAATCTTGTCTGTCAGAATACCTCTCCCTGAACAGAACACTTCATTAACTTCAAAAGCAGTAGGTTACCTTTCATGTTAATATTTCATCACTGTGCAAATAAACATGTGATCTTTCTCAATTTTGAAGTGCACTGAGCTTATATTTACCTGAGTATTATCCAAGTTTCTTTTGCTTTAGCTTCTGAAGTATTGTTCATATTGTTTACTGATTATATATACATTCTATACTCAATTCTTTTGGACCATTTCCCTAGATATTTAATTTTTCTTAAGAGTCTACCTTTCCCATCATTTCCTCATTCCCAGTTTTAAATGACTAATGTTTAAATAATGATTAGTCACATCTTTTCTCAGTGGTTAGGACTTGTGCTTTTAAATTAATACTGTATGAGCATCTGTCCCTAGGGGCTCTGACTGGGAATTCAAGGGTTCAATTGCAGGATAAAAATTTAACACCTCCATTCTGTAACGAGAAATGGGTTGTAAGAGGCAGGAGATTTGTAAAACTGAAATGACTTTTATATTTAATGCTATCAGTAAATACTACCTACACAGTCTTTTTGCTTTAGAAAAGTTTATCTACTTGATTACTCACAAGACTATTCAGAAACTGACTGTAGTTTGTGAAGTTGTTTGACTCAGTTGTATATTCAGATTCTGGGAGCTTCTTGCTTAGAAGGTAGTGATGTTGAATATTATTTTTTTTTAAAGAAAATACAAAGCCAGGTAGGAACATTACTTAGGAAATGAATAAATTCAAGGCAGGAGAGAGTGAATGAATAACATTTCTCATGAAGGCACAATGTCTGGCTCGTAATTAATGATCCTGAGATGATGACCACTGGCTGTCCATTAGTATTGACAGATGCTGTTAATATGAGGACTGAAGAGACCATCAGGATGCTAGTCATTTTTCTGAGGCATTCCATGTCACTACAGTAGGGACATATCTTCAAATTACTTTTATTGTCACAGTAACCTTGGCCTTCACAGACCCAAGAATAAATTATATTACCCCAAAGTGTATATTAATTTACATTTCATGGGCAATGATATGTCATTAATGAGAAAAGCTGAAGCACAGCACGAATGTATTTACTTCATTTAAGATTAAGGTTTGCTCAGAAAGGTTGTTTCTAGAAATGATCTATTATTTGGGGCATGTCCTACTCTGGTAGCATGCCTTGTTTGGAGATGCTGTCATCACATGAGAGAGGTTATGCAGGATGCAATTGCTTTGATTCCTGCATTTGCTGAAGTTAACATCCACATGCAGCTCAAGGCAAAAGAGCAAAATTTGAACCTTTTGCTCAACATATTTATCAATTCAGTCAAACAGTCATGCTAAAATACCTATACCTCTTAATTTCTGGAGACAAGCTGAGGTATCCCAGTTTCATACACGTTTGTGTGTTGCATTTCCAGTGAACTGTCCAGTTCATTATAGATGTATCATAAGTCTAGAATGGCAGAAAAGAAAGATCCAGAAATCTTCCTTCTGCCTGCACACGAAAATAGGTAGTGGCAGATCTGGAAGGGGTAAATGTGTTCATTTCAAGATTAACTATGTAAATTAATTAAATATTCTTCATCTCCCTTCTATTTTGCTTCTAAATAGTGTGGCTAGTGTACATTGCCACACTTTTTTAATTCACAATAGTAAAATGAATATTGTATGGAAAAAAACCAAAACATTTCCTTAAGGTTAGTTCTAATTGTTTCTGGTTTAGTTATTGTTTGGCTAGAACCTCACCAAAATCATGAGTTACACTGTATGAGGTCTATTAAGTGAAACAATTCAGGCTGATGAATCCAAAGTATGATTAAAGATGTTACTTTATGCTCTTTTTGCTTACTAGTGATTTGTTTTGTTCTTTTGTCTTTGTTGCACTCCAGGAGGCATTTTTGAGTGTGTGGAATCTGGTCCAATGGGAGCAGAAGAATTAGCCTTCAGATTTGCTGTGAACACAATCAACAGAAACAGAACTCTTCTGCCAAACACCACATTAACATATGACACTCAAAAGATAAATCTCTATGACAGTTTTGAAGCATCCAAAAAAGGTAACCTTTTGCATATTTCATTTTTTTAATGAGGAATGAAGACTCAGTTTACCTACCTGAAAAAATGTCTATCCAATGAAGCCATATGCAATGAGACTGTGATATTATTGTGCTGACATTCAGGAACTGCTTTATTGAAGGCTGTAATGGTAACTGCTTGAAAATTCCGTCATCACTTTTGCTCCCATTGACCCTATCTAAAAGCTATTTCCTTAAATATTTAAAATCTGAAATAAATTTTGCTGAACAATGTATTAGGATGTTTCTGAGACCAGCTCCTTTGGAGTGAGAAAACAGTATCTCCAGACTTTATTGAGAAAAATGTCAAGTTCCTCCAAATTCTAGTGAACCTGGAATTCAGGTTTAGGCATTCAATGACTTTAAGTACATCTCCACAAATGTCTTTATATAGTTAATCATGTATGGACTTCAAAAGGAAAGAAGTAGTTGTAATTTTGTGCATCTTATGTCAGCATAGCATAAAAATAAGGCTAAATATCAAGTCTGTACTATATTGCTATTAGGTGAATGTCTAGCCTGAGTTCAGCCATTTTCTCTCTAAGTATAAAGGATTTGTTTAAAGAAGGATTAGAAGTTAAAAGTAATTTTGAACATTTTTGCTAAATTTTTCAAAGTTTCAAATCTTTGATTCTCAAAAAAATCCAAGTTTTCAGACTGTTTTACATTCAAGTCAATGTCAACAGACAGAAGTTGTTCTGCCTCATTGCTGTATTCTAGGAAGTGCAAACATCAAAAAGTTCAATATGTATTTGCAAGAGACAATACAAAGCCTGGTGTAAGACTGAATTTTGCTCTGTATTACATGTTCTTTAAAAATATTTTTTTTATAAATTGAAGAGCTAATAGCATATGGATGCTATCCCTAAAAAGAGAATAATAAGGGTGAAAGAATTGAAGGTAAACCTGTGCTTCTTATGACAGGTTTTTAACCTAAATTTGCTAAGTGATCTGGTCCCAACATGCCTTTCCCAAGTATTGAAGACTGAAAACTTTATACAATAAGGGATTTTTGGTGTTATAGTGAGCTAAGAATAAAAACATTTGATGAAACATTAGAAATGATACATAATTAAACACTGTTGCTGATGAATGCAGAGGAAGTGGAATTTAATACTGATTAAAAGTTTCAGTTTAGAACTTATGAGAATTTTTATTCTCTTTTATTATAACATGCAGAGTTAATCTTTCTAACCTTTTTTATCTGTTTATTTGACAAATGAACAATTCTAATGTAGAGTCTTGTTTTTAGGCATAAAAAGAGAAAGTGTTCATATTTGTACAGAAATACACACAGTTCGGTCATTGAAGAGGCTTTGATTTATGAAAAATACTGTAGGCTAAATATTTATGCCTAGCAAGATGGTTTCTTGCAGAAGTGAGTATATGGTAGAAGAAAGAGGCAAACCCCCACTTTTAATACTGTATTTTTGAGTTGTTATTCCAGTGTTTTGGGTGTTTGATTAAAGTGGGTTCTGAGAGAGACTACTCTGTCCTTTCCATCTCAGTCAACAGTGAAAAAATGGGCGGATCCTTAATTCTGCCCCCTTCATTCTCCTTTCCTTCTCACTCTCCAAATTCATATGCTTCCTGAATCCAACACATGCTAACCTGTGAAATATAATGAAACAGTTTCTTCCCATTCCTGAGGGAGGATGTAGAGAGCAGAAAAAATTCTTCTGAGATATTTAATTCTTCAAGTCTTTCCTGAGGCAATGCAACAAACTACTTTTAGCCCTTAGTTAGGGTTTGCTAGTCCTAATATTATGTTGCTAATTTTTGTTAGACTATAATAGCTGAAGTTAGAATGGCAACATGCTATTGATTAGATATATTGAATAGACTGCATATATTCATTTTTCCCACTTGCATCTTAGATGAGAATGTAACTCTTTATTTGTTACTGATCAGGCTGTATCAAAATCTGTGTAATCTTCCAGTTCTAATAGCTTTTTGCTTCATCAATTCACACACAGAAAACTACCTTTGTGCTCACAGGCGCTTTAGTTCAGAATCGAAGGGTAAAGGTTAACATAAAATGGTTCATTTTATTATGATGGCTCCAAAGCAGAGTTTCAACAATGAGGTTTGAGCATTTGACTCATTTTTGTGGTTCATTATTATGCCCATTAGTGAGCAGGCGGGTGCTGAATCAAAAATAGCCTATTTAGACCTCTTAGAAACACATACTTTCGAAGTTGAATATAGATGAACTATTAATGGGTTTTTAAAGGTACTATATGAAAGAGCAACCTGAAGGCAAGATGATATTCCAAGATACTGTTTAACTGAAGAATAATGTAAGTGCAACAAAATATCCCTCAATGTGCTAGAAAAATTGGCATGTTCCTGAGAGAGCCAGTGCTATATTAAATCACGTGTGAAAGCATTGCATTATTCAAATCTCAGAAACAGGAAAAAAAAAGCCCATTGAAAAGCCATCTGGTAGCTATTGCTGTTGTTAGTGATCCCATTTACTGACATTTGCATAAAGCTTGTTGATTACTCTTAGGAAGGGCAATATTAGCATAAATGTTTTTTTATCAGGCTAGTCATTTAGGCAACACACCGAATAGCAGTGGAGATCCTGTGTGTATGAGAGGTTCATTTAAACCATTGGTGTTTTACAGTAATAAAAAGGTGTGCCAGCATAATTTCTGGAATCCACTTGAAAGACAGCAATATTTTCATCAAGTTGAAAAGAATGTGAATAATAATAAAATTAATTTTGAATTGCTGAGAAAAGTGATGCAGCAAAATGCGTTTCTACTGCTTGTTTCCTCAGCTGCTAAAAACAGTGGTGGTGGAGTAACAGTATTAATTAATCAAACCTCATACAAATACTTGCATCTAGTTTGTATTAGGGAGATACTTCTCATTACTTCTCCCTATCAAATAAATTGTTTTCTTAGAACACAGAATCTGTTGTTTTTCAGAACTGCATATTCATAAAGTTTATGCCTATGGTAGTGAATGACATAGGAGCAGGGTATGGGCTGAAACACTGGTCTCCAGTGTTGACTGTTTTTTCTTGCCTTCTTTTTGGCACATCCTAACTAATATTTCACAAGGTGATACTGGAACATGCTGTAGGAGATAACACAGACCAGAGGCTGGCAAAGAACAGTACAGGTAGAGCCAATCTGTATCAAAAAGTGGATAGCTAAGCCGTTTGAATGCAACGATATCATGTCAGTGATTCTCAGGGCCAATTTTATGTACTAGTACAAGTGTAGCAAAACTGAGCATCTCCAGTTTTTAAGGAGGGACACTGAACTTTTTCTACTAGCAGGCAGCAATTTAATTTTAGTGAAAATTTTGGCCTTTAAATTTTGGTAGTCAACCTGACTCCTTTCAAATACAGACATTCAAATGTCCATTTAAATGAAACTAATCACGGGCCCTAGAAGCTACTTAACATGTAAAATTTCTGAGTAATTAGGATCTCAGTAGAAATAGTGTTGATTGATCGAGGAAGAGGTTCACACTTAAACAAACTAGATTAGAATACTGTCCTACGTGGCCATTTTCCAAATGTAAGGTGCAGCTGAGCATAAATCTTTTTCCTTGTCAGTGCTTTTTAAAAGACACACAATTGTTGGCCTTTGTGACTTCCACTGATCTAGAAGTGTTTATTAAATACAGTTGAGTGCTTTTTAAGTGTTAAGTGTTGATATTTATCACTTCGTAGTGAAAGCTTGGAACTGTATTCTGAAGTTGAAATCTGCAAGTGAAAGTGTTACACAGGAAGGGAACTCTGTCAGTAATACAGTTGTATTTCATGGAGTGCCTTTTGTTTAATATGAATTGTGCAATACCTTCTGGCACACTGCCTTCTTTCCTCTCATCATTGACAGACTTCTGTCTCCTCTTCAGCCTGCGATCAGCTGTCCCTTGGGGTGGCAGCCATCTTTGGACCATCCCATAGCTCCTCAGCTAATGCTGTGCAATCCATCTGCAACGCTTTGGGTGTTCCACATATCCAGACCCGCTGGAAACATCAGGTGTCAGACAACAAGGACTCCTTCTATGTCAGCCTTTATCCAGATTTCTCTTCACTCAGCCGTGCCATCCTTGACCTTGTGCAGTTCTTCAAGTGGAAAACTGTTACTGTTGTTTATGATGACAGCACTGGTAAGGCTAAAGCATTAGACTATGTTCAGATGTATTCCCATGTACAAAGAGAGGGAGGAGGGGTGTCACTACTCATATTTCATAATTTAAGAAATCTTAACTAATTTACAAGAATTTCTATTGAAGCCAGTATACAACAAATAATGTGGATTTATTAGCATAAGTATTTTCAAAAGTGTGCTTCAGTTGCTGAATTCTGTGTGTTTGAGCTCACAGCTGTCAATAAATTTGTCACAGTCTATTTGTGTTTTCTGCAGTGTCCTAACAGTTGCTAACACCTTTTGAATTTATTTAAAACTTAAACTTGGAAGAAAAATATGGTAACTTGAAAGATATACTAGTATGCCCAGTGAAATAGAAGACCTATATTCTGGTGCTGCTTCTGTCATTGGTTAAGTTAGAAAACAGATGCCATATTTGTTTAGAGTTTCAGTGTCTGCTTTTTGAAATAGAATTGAAGGAGGAGGCTTGGTTTTAGCCGCTAGCAACTGAAACCACAGGAAGTTTGGAGGCTTGTTTTGCAGATGAATTACAAGAGTTAAAAATCAATGTCTGCCTTTCCAGCAGAAATATACCAGTTTGCTTTCTTTCCCTCAGTCATGCTAAAATTTGTTTTGCCCTTCTATTTTGCCTTGGCAGTGTCATCTTTGAAAAGTGCTGTAAAACTTAAATTTCATTTAAGTTTAGTGGTGGTCAGAACTAAGACCTTGGTTAAGAGGAAAATCTGACTGTAATGGAAGATACAAGGAAGATACTTAGCCAAAGATATATTTAATCTTCTTGGAAATGTTGCTAACTTCTTCCATGCTGGTTGATCCATCATTGCCAGGAAAAGAGCATGGTGATCCTCAAACCCTTCTCATGGTTCAAGGAACTGGAAAACTGTTGATGTCCTCATTTCATAATGCTATTATCTATCCAAATCTAAAATAAAAGAAAATTAGATCAAGAAACAATGTGTTACCTGTTAGGGTACCTGTATGGAAGACTAACTCTGCTAGATAAACAGCAGTTACTACTGCAGGACAGAACACCCGCCTACTGTTCAAGCTCAGATAAGACATGTTTATGGATATCAAAAGGTGAGGAGGGAGCAGAGAAGGCAGTGTATAAAAGTCTTTATGACCGATTTTTTTCTTTATGCCTTTTAAAAAAATGCAAGGCGGTGAAGCTTAGAGACTGCCTCCCTAGTATGTTGGCTGATGTAACCAAAAGCCTCAGGTAATCAGAGAGATTTCAAGTTTAGCTTTACAGTATGTAATATGTAGCCTGTTTCTTATTTTTAAAATTTTTCCATCATTGTTCTGAAATAGGAAATAAGTGAAAAAAAGCCTCAAATTTTAATCATATGATGATTGAAAAAAAGTAATTTTTGGTTTAGTGACAGTTATTGACTTAGGTTTACATAAATTGGAAAAATTTCCCCTTGATTAAAATAGTTTGGAGGCTAACTATTTTTTCCAAAACAAGTTACCTTTTAAAACAGTCCTTTCAGTTAGAAAATTCGTGTTTTAATACCTTAAAACTGCTTTGCTCAATATTTTCAAGTAATTCTCTCCCCTTTCTTCAATTTGACCAGTGATTCCCTAATGTAAGATGGATAATTCCCTCTCCTTTTTTTCTCTTTTAATCACCCACATTTTACACTCCTTTGTTGAAAGGTTTAGGATGATAACGCATGCCTTATTTTATGATGACTTTAGTGTTATGGATTTCATTTATCTGAATGGACAATTCCCTAAAGGACATCCTTGTCAAGACAATAATATGTTGGTATAGCAGTTACAGCAATAATTGCTAAGACTAATTTTTTTTTGAGAGAGGGATGGTGGTGTCATATTTGCTTTATGTATTTCTATTATTACTTTACAAACACGGATACAAGGGGAAATGATGCCTTTATTATAGACAGGAAGAAAAGGTGGAAAGCATGCATAAAATAGGTTGGGATTTTTCTCGAATAAATTGTGGGGGTCACCCATATACTAAAAGGTAGATTCCAGGTCCACTCTGAGTGAAAGCATGATTTCATTAGTTTATTTATTTATTTATTTGTACTTTTTAGTATGTCTTTTTACTTTAATTTTTAGGGCTCAGTTTTATGAATTCTCTAAGGAATTGTTAAAATTTTATAATAATAAAGGACAGATACTTTATCCACTTCAAAGCATTCTAAAAAAAAAAAAATTTGTCAATGTTCTTCATTCCTTCAGTATGGGATATATCGTCTTGAGTAAACACAAATGGAAAAAGCTGTGTGGTTATTTGACAGTTTGTAGTCAGCAAAAGCCCACGTTAACTCCAGTGTCATTTGCAGAGATACACTGGAGACTGATACTTCAAGTGCACACTTCAGCTGCCTCTTGACAGCACCATTGTGTCCAACAACATGCAATTTCCCATGCCTCTATCTTGTATGAAGACTGTGACTGATAGACAGCAAAGCATTTTCCTGCTACTACGTGACTGTAGATGCAGTCTTTAAACCCTTAGCGTAACTGCCTTCAGAACATTAATATGAGGTGTCCCTGTCTGTGATAGGGGTTTTGGAACTAGATGTACTTTAAGATCCCTTCAAACCCAAACTTTTTTATGATATTATGAGATGTGTAAAATACACTGCCACTACTTGTATTTGGTGTGGATCCAATTTGAGCTGAGACTGCGTGGTATGAAGGTGGTATAGTCAATCCTTGCTTAGAGCCCGGTTGGAAATAAAAGAGAAAATTTGGAATCCCAGGCTCCCTTTGCAATAATCTAAGAGATTACCACTAAGAACAGCCATTAATGTGTTGTTTTGCTCCTTGAAGTATTCTCAGTAGAGGAATAGCTGTGCATCTCACTATTAATTTGAGAAAAGATATAAGTCGCTACTGTAGGTAGCAACTAGACCCTGCTTTATGATGCAGAAACGGTTAAATCAGAGAAGATTAATCTATGGACTCCAGTTATTGCTCCTCACACCAGTCTGAACCTCAGAATGCTGGGTTTTTCTGTGCTGATCAGACCTGCCTCATGTTCAGGAGTCTGTAATGAAGAATGCAGGATAACTTCTTGGCACAGGAGAAAATGGAGGTTGTGTCATGCTGAAGCAGGTACAGAGATACTTCTAGAGTGATATGATCAATAACAGTGGAGTGAGTAAAGATCAGGTTGAGTACAGTGTAATGAGGAGGAGTTAAGACTGTACAAATACGATTAAGTAGATGAATAAACTAGAAAGGTTAATTCTATTTTGTCTCAGTAAGAAGACACGCAGTCTTTTACAGTGGAGATATGATAATAGAAATAAATATGAACATATAATGGCCAAAGGTGTTAATAATTCAATAAAGCCTTCTGACCTGGTAGTATTTTATGGAGTAGGTATTGTGGCACTAAGTATATGAGTCTTTTCTTTTAGGGAAGAAAAATTGTGTGAGATCCTTTTTGTGACTCTGTGTTTTAATAATCCTGCACTCACCATTTTTTTTTTTGCATTAAAAATGGCTACATTCTACTTCCTTCTATGATTTAGTTTGCCTTTTTTTAAACCTCTCAAAACTTTTTTTTAATGTAGTCCATTTGTTGTACAGACCAAAGAATTGTAATGAGGCTCTAAAACACTTTTCTTGCTAGTCTGAAGATAAATATTGTTTCTCGTGATAATTCTAAATGACAAAGTATATTCCTTTTAACTAGGATTTCATGTTTAAAACAAACAAACAAACAAAAAGCCAGTAACTCAAAAAATCTCCAACCAACCAAAAAAAAAACAAAACAACCCAACCTGAAAAACTCCTAGCAGGATATAGTGAGAGGTTGGTTACTTTTTTTCCCTTTAAAGTAATTTGGAGTCTCTTTGTTAATTAAATACTGTCTCTTTCTTAATTAAATACCACTAAACTATCCCTGGATACTAATTAAATCCTTTCAGATTTAAAGATTTGCTACAGTCAATTGTCTTTAAGAAAAAAAAGTGGAAAAAATGGCAATATGTTCATCAACTACATGTCCTAATGGATTAAATTGATCTCAAAAGAGTAACTTAATTTCAAATATATATTCTAATTTCTGTGCTAAAGAAAACAGACCAGACAAACTGTAAATAAGTTTGTGAATCTCAGAGAATTAAAAAAAAAAGCAAAAAGAATGCATGAATATATGGGGCTTTTAAATTATACTGGCACTTGTATAGATATCAATATATTGATACTTTTATATATCAACAGAACAAGTTGATATAAACAGAGTTCTGGATATTTTTTCTTAATTAACTTTTGTTTTGGTCTTGGGTGAATGAATATAAACGCCAAAAATCTGTTACATCTATGAACAGAAGCCAAAGTAAAAGCTGAAAAAAATTATTTCAGAAATAAAAATGTTTTGTGTTGGTCTTTAATATTGAACCCTGTGCTTTAATTCAAATGAAGGAAATTGAAAGATGTCATTTTGTTGATATTTTTACTCTAGTATACAGGTAATGATTTGTAAATAAAGCTGCAATTTCTTTCATGGGACAGTATTAATTTCCATTATCTAATTCCCACTGTATTTAGCACGGTGGTGTCACCTTGAGTATTGTGTGCATTTCTGGCCCCCCCAATTTAAAAATAATGTTAAGGTACTCGAATATATCCGGAGGAGAGCAACAAAGCTGATGAAAGTGCTGGAAGGCATGATGACCTAAAGACTTTGGGCTCATCTAGTTTGGAGAAAAAAGTTTAAGCAGTGACATCATTGCTCTTTACAGCTTCCTGAGGAGGTGAAGTAGAGAGGGAGGTACTGGTCTCTCCTTCCTGATGTCCAATGACAGGACATGTGGGAGTCGCTCAAAGTTGCATCAGGGGAAGTTCAGACTTGACATTAGAAAGCATTTCTTTACTGAAATAACATTTCTTTACTGAAACACTGTAATAGGCTTCCTAGAAAGGTAGTCGATGCCCCCAAACCTGTCAGTGTTTAAGAGGCATTTGGACAATGACCTTAACTTGCTTTAACTTGTTCATCTCTGAATTGGTCAGGCAGTAGGGCAAGAGGATCCCTTCCGACTGAACTATTCATTCTATTTTTCATGTATCATATTTACAGATATCTTACATCTTGTGGCTTGTTTTGTTTGGGATTTTTGCCCCTTCTTTTATCCTGTATGGTAACTTGAAAGGACTAGCCTTTAAAAGAATAGTCACTTTTGCAGTTAACTTTAAACCAAGGGAAATTAAATATCTTGTGGGTGACAGGGATGTGCAGTGACGGCAGGTGGGCAATATTGCCAAAGGATTAAGGAAAAAAAACTTTTAAGTGACTCAAAGTAAATTTTGGCTAGTGAGAAAATTTCTCTTTAAGGAAGATATACATAGTGCACTATAAAGATGAGAAATGGTGTTTAAGAAACTTGAGAGGACAGGGAATTGAAAAGAGAAAGAGAAAATTAGATGGTCTGAAAAGGCCCGCTTGCCTCTACTTCTATGTAAATGAATTAAGCAATATCTCAATTTTTGTGAAAAGTTGTTCTCTTTTATAAACACATTTATATAACTAAGGCCTATTCCTAACAGAATGAGAGACAAGGAATGAAGTGAGTTGAGAATCTTGCATTTGAATCTTTGACAACTGATATAGTAACAGTGCATTTCATCCCAGTTTAGAAGACAAGACTTTGGTCTTGGTGATATATAACAGAATCTTATAAAATGACATGGCTCATGTGCAGTAGAATATATTTCAGGTTTGAAATTTTGATATTTTGAAGGACAAAGTTTGTTCAAAAATAGATGATGGGTAGAAATAAGGTGAGATTTCTTAAAAATAATCTGGGATGCGCAGTCCAAAGTACAGTAGGGAACATCTGTTGGGAGGAGCAGTGTAATTATAAAAAGCACAAAGGAGTACTATGCATTGCTGTGGGCCAAGATTCAAAACAACCACTCAACCATTAAAATTAAGTGGACAAAGCTTTTGCTTCCTGTTCTTCTAGAATCATCTAACAAAATTGAGGCAAGGTTTTAATATCATGTGTGTATGGCCAGTCTTCGCGAACAAAGATTTGGGAAAGGTCATTAACCCTTCGAGCCTGCGCAGTGGATTTTTTAGGTGAGACACAGTGTGCGCTGAACTGAGCCCACCCTTTAATCCTGAGGTTCATCTGCCGGGGCCGAGCAAGCTTGGGCAGTGGCAGCGAGGTCCTCTGGAAGTAGGTTTGTTTAGAGTGACCTTCTCTTAGATGGATGGCCTTACAGGGCTGACGAGCTCCATCTGCCCGGGGGAGTTTCCCTTGACCAGGAATTGAACCCGGGCGGCGGCGGTGAGAGTGCCGCATCCTAACCACTAGACCACCAGGGGTCCCTTTTAATTGCTTTTAATATCAACAAGTATCTCAAATGAGGTGTTTATTGGGAAAAGGAGTATAGAAGGACACTATTCTTACAATAGTCTTAGAAAGAGGTTATAATGTATGTTTTTTAATACTGAAATACTGAAATTTCTGAATGCTCATGTATAAGAGATTCTTCTGATATTTCTGATACTGATTCAGTACTTGGGAATGAAAAATAATGATTTATTATTAGGAAAATGCAGACCAGCAAATTATACTGCATAGAATTCAAGAAACTGATGCTTAGGACTGTCTTGTGCAGGGTCAGGAGCTGGACTTTGATGATCCATGTGGGTCCCTTCCAACTCAGAATTCTCTATGATGATTAAGTAAATATTGTTAAAACTGTAATTGCTGCCAACAGAATTAGTTGGAATCTAAAACAAGGAGTAAATAATACCAAATTTGGTTAAAAGAAAACAACAGTTATAAAGGAATCCAAATTTTCAAATCACTTGAGCCAATGAAGTAACCTTCTCTCTGTTAAAAATTACCTTTTGAGAACATATGGATGGTAGGCAAAGTTCTAGAAGTTTGGGAAAGGTAGGCAAGTTCAGATTCATCCCAACTTAGATATATGTCCAAATTTTGAAGTACATTTATCCTGGTTCTTTATGTTCACTTAATATCTGTATAACCCACCTATTACTAATAACTTCTTTCCTAAATTGGATCCTTCTTGAAATAGGGTAGAATAAAGTGAAATTGTAGTCTGAGTTTGTTTGTGGGGTTTTGGTTGGTTAGTTGGTTTGGTTTTGTTGTTTTTTGTTATTGTTGGTTTGGTATGGGATTTTGTTTGGATTTGTTTGGGTTTTTTTGTTTGGTTTTGGTTTTTTTTAAAATAGACAAGTCAACTGAATTTCCATTCCTGGAAAAATAAGCTCTTTACTTGTAAACACTGAAAAAGTATCTAAGTGTTAAGCAACTGTCAAGTTTCCTTTATCAACAACAAATAATGTAAAACTTCCTCCTTTGACAGGTCACAGTGCCTTCTGGGCAAGGAAAACACAGTTGATGTGATAAATATTGAGATAAGAAAGCCGTAGTGTTCAAGGTGACATTCTTATATGCAAATTAGAGAAATAGATTCTTTACACAACTGTTGTCAAATGCATGCAAAAAAAAGAGCAATAAGCACAAATAGATTGGTTACAGCTTACTGAAAAGATTCACTTAAAAGGTTCATTTTCTGGCAGGAAGAGTATACAAATTACATGTGCAGATGGCAATCTCAGAGGTTACAATATTATAGAAAATACTATTGTGTTAAAGTATTTTATTAGTTCTTTATCAAGTGTAAGACTTGGTCACACTGTGGATAAGCCAACAATGGTATTATTAGAAAGAAAACATAACACTGAACTCAAATGTATGACCTAGAATTTAATGTGTAAGAAATTCTCAGGTAATTCAATTTAATCTGCATAGCAAAAGCCATCACACTATATTACATTGCTCTTTGCAACAGATCTCAAGAAAGATGAGGGTTCTTGCAATCAAAGGTTAAGGAAAATATGACCTTAAAATGTGAACAGTATGAGAGCGTTGGTTTAGTGTAAGGGAAGTGGACAAGAGGGATCAGACCCAGCCAGCACTGGTTTAGGAAGGGCAGGTCCTGTCTGACCAACCTGATCTCCTTTTATGATCAGGTGACCCACCTGGTGGATGAGGGGAAGGCTGTGGATGTGTCTACCTGGACTTCAGCAAAGCCTTTGACACCATCTCCCATAGCATTCTCCTGAAAAAGCTGGCAGCCCACGGCTTGGACAGGGGCACCCTGTGCTGGGTTAGGAACTGGCTGGAGGGCTGGGTCCAGAGAGTGGTGGTGAACGGGGCTGCATCCAGTTGGTGGCCGGTCACTAGTGGTGTCCCCCAGGGATCAGTGTTGGGCCCAGTTCTATTTAACAGCTTTATTGATAATACAGATGAGGGGATGGACTCCATCATCAGCAAATTTGCAGATGACACTAAGCTGGGGGGGAGTGTCGGTCAGCTGGAAGGCAGGAGGGCTCTTCAGAGAGACCTGGATAGGTTGGAGAGTTGGGCTGATTCCAATGGGATGAGGTCCAACAAGGCCAAGTACCACGTCCTGCACTTTGGCCACAACAACCCCATGCAGTGCTACAGGCTGGGGACAGAGTGGCTGGAGAGCAGCCAGACAGAGAGGGACCTGGGAGTTTGGATTGACAGGAAGCTGAACATGAGCCAGCAGTGTGCCCAGGTGGTCAAGAAGGCCAATGGCATTCTGGCCTGTATCAGGAACAGCATGGCCAGCAGGACCGGGGAAGTGTTTCTTCCTCTGTACTCAGCGCTGGTGAGGCCACACCTGGAGTCCTGTGTCCAGTTCTGGGCCCCTCAGTTCAGGAAGGACATTGAGGTGCTGGAGCAGGTCCAGAGGAGGGCAACTAGGCTGGTGAAGGGACTCAGGAACAAGTCCTGTGAGGAAAGGCTGAGGGAGCTGGAGCTGTTCAGCCTGGAGAAGAGGAGGCTCAGGGGAGACCTTATCACTCTCTACAACTCCCTGAAAGGAGGTTGTAGCCAGGTGGGGGTTGGTCTCTTTTCCCAGGTAACTATCAGCAAGACAAGAGGGCATGGTCTCAAGTTGTGCCAGGGGAGGTTTAGGTTAGATATTAGAAAGAATTTCTTTCCAGAGAGGGTAATCAGACATTGGAATGGGCTGCCCAGGGAAGTAGTGGATTCTCCGTCCCTGGAGATTTTTAAAAAGAGACTGGATGTGGCACTTAGTGCCATGGTCTAGTAACCACAGCGGTGTTGGATCAAGGGTTGGACTTGATGGTCTCGAAGGTCCCTTCCAACCCAGTTGATTCTCTGATTCTATGATTCTAAGAGGAAACAAACAACCTATCCTCTACGTTAAACAGAATAGCTAGAAACATGTTTAAAATTGTAGCAGAAATGATTCACTCTATCAGAGCTATTACCTACCACTGATGCTGACTAATGTCTCTATCAAATGTGTAGAAATATTAAATGATAAATTAATATTAAATTACTCCACTGGCATTGATAGTGATTCTCCAAACTGGATTTATATGTATATTAGACATCAGTTAGACGAAAAGTATATCTGTGTTTAATTTTGTATATTTATACTGTTTTGACTTGTGCACTTTTAGCTAGCATTTATTCTGGTTCTATGAAACGTAGTACTGGTTGCTTATGAAAGACTAGATGGGTAGCTTTTCTGCATGGTCATTTTCACATCTTGTATGGGGCATAAATTTAAGGTCAGATTTAACTAGTCTTAACTACACCAAACTTAACTACACTATTGCTCCTTTTTTTATTACATATTTTGTCCTCTGGTTGGAGGAGCACTGTGAAATACACTTGCAATGTCAGCCCCTCTGTGAATTGTTCTGCATTGCTCTCAGTTCAAACATTACTGTCTTAATTAATTTCATCTTCAATTACAGAGTTTTCTTCTCTCTTACACTCTTACAATTAATTTTTTAGCAAAAATTTAACTGCTTCTCTTTCCAAGGATATATGTGCTAATATAGTGTAAATTCCAGTTTAGGATGTTCATTTATGTTTCTTTTTCAGCTAAGTCCATTTTGATTTCTTGTAGGTAGTATTTCTTTAGCTTTGCATAGTTTGATACAATAGTAATACTTCTATTGTATGGCTACGAATTGCTAACTTGTTCTACTGCTTCTTTTATCATTCATTCTGACATCTTCGACAAAATCTGTTTTGCTCTTTGATTGTAGTATACCTCTTTTTGCCCCTCTTCACCCTCATTAAACTCCGCTGCTCATACATGTCAGCCACTTGAGAGATCATATTTCATATGATTATGAGAATTCTTTTGAAATGCCCAGGACTGCTAATTCTCATTGATGCAACCATCATCATACTGAATTAATTAGAAAATTTAATGAAAATATTCAAAAAACATGTTCAGAAAAGAGAATAACACCAGCATTTCAAATTAGGCATGTTATAATGGAGCCACATATGTAAATGTCAAATGTAGCTGAAGACTAGAAAAACATGGCATATCTAATATATTAATAAGGCATAATGTTTTCTTAATTTTCAACATTTTCTTCAATCATTTTATTTTTTCTTACATTTTCATGCTTTAAGTGCAAAGGTGAGGGAAGGATGGACAGGATTCTGTTGGGGTTTTTTCGTTTGTTTGGTTTGTTTGGTTCGTTTTTGTTTGGTTTTGTTTGTTTGTCTTTCCTAGCTGCTGTATGCTGTAGCTGATAAGTACTCAGCTGGTATGAAAAAAGTTTTTTTTATGTTGGTTGGTGTGGTGATCAAAACTGTTCCATTAACTGAAGGTCTTCAGCAACACCTTGCTTCTCTCTCGTGAAACTGTGTGGGATGGGGTAGGGGGTTTTTTTTGCTGCAGTGCTTCAAAGCCATTATTAGGAAGGAATTGTTACTGGAAATAAGATGAATTGGGATTGGCTGCTTGCATCTAAGTATAAAAGATGTTCGCACCGGTGCTCTGATGAGCTCGCTTAGCACATTTAAGGTAAACAATAAAGCTGATTATTACCTTACTCTTCAATTACAGCTGGTTTTGCTGAAACAGCAGTAAAATGGATTTAACATTTAGATGCTAAGACCTGACAGAGAAAAATTAAGTGATCTGCACAGTATCAGAATAGAAACCTTGACTGTCTGTGGAGTTAAACCTGGATCCATGGTTTTCTTGTTTTTTCTTTTAACCCTAAGCCTAATCTCTTCTATATAATTATATATATATATATGTAATCTGATCTTCAAAATTAGTTACGAATATAATTTTAAACACTTCTGCTTTCCTGTACTAAATAATTCTTTCAAAATTATTATTTTTGTTTTTTTGCTAAAAGAAAGGAGGGGGTTTGATGGGGGATTTTTGTTTTTTTAATTTTTTTTGGCTTAGTCTAGACACTTTTAGATCTCTCACATTAATGAGGTTTACATTTCAAAAAGATATACATACATGCACACACATATCTAATCAAAAATATAGTTCTGGGTTTCTTTTGTTTTAGAGAAGAGCGTTTTTCTCAGATATTAGTAGTACTGTGCTCTAAGTCCCCCTTAAGTACACCACTGGTTATATCAGCATCATTTTGTGGAAGTGCATGTCAAGTGTCAGTTACCAGATACTTTTCCTTCTCTTTACTGATACAGTACTATCATTTCCCTAGTAGAAATCAAGACTAGCAGAAAAATAAGTTAAAATAATATTAGATATCTTCTTCATGTCACCACAACTAATCATAGTCCATTTTAAATATTGCAGGTTTCAAATGACATCAAATTCTAATGCATTAATATTTGTAAAATATATACGTGTATACACGCATAGTATTCTGATTGCTCTCTAATGTTTTAACTATGAGACTGAAAGATCCTGCTAAAATGTTGGGCTCTAAAGCTACTAATAAGAAGCTGCATTAAATATGTTTACAGTATGAAGACCATTTTTTTCTGGATTACATATTTCAAATATTTTTCCATTAAAGACACTTTATACCATTGCTACGGTATTTAAATGGGTTTAAATATAGCGACAAACACATTAAGGATGCTGTACACTGCCGTAATTGAGCAAAATTATATTACTGTAGTAAAAAAGCCTAATATAAATAAATATGAAAAGTCCTTCAAGCTGTCTTTCCTCTTCACCTCTATTTTCTCGATGTATTTCTTAATGGTGTTGCTATATTGGATATAACAGCACAAAGAACACAGAACAGCCCACTGTTCAAGAACCCCTGCTATCAAGTGCAGTTTCTTTTTAATCCCTTCACTAGAGGTGGATTTTCTTAGTTGAGGTTGCTAAAACTAATCTTTAGATTTCGTAAGTAATCTGTTCAGGATGTTCAATATCTGAGAAACATTTTATAGCAATGAACTGTCCCAGTTGATGTGAAGCATTCTATCAATGCCCAATAAAGTGGCATTCTCTTCCCTTCTACCCATACCCCTTTCAAAGCCCAATACACAATGAGATTTTTCTGAGACATAACCAGAAAAACTTAGCAAAGGGCTGTCAGGGAAGGAGAAGACTATACAGAGGTGTGAGAGGAAGCAACTTCCTAAAAATAGAGAAACTGTTCTGATAGCTCTACAAAGTGGTACATTAATATTTTTGAAATTTTTATGTTTTGAAGATAAGAGTAGCCTTTAAAAGAGCATTAGTGTTTTCGTACAGAAAAAGGTTCATGTGTTCAGCCTATTGCAAAGTGCATTTGCTTGCATTCTTCCTGTGCAGCACAAAGGCAGCATTAATGGAAATGATAAATAGTTTGATGAGCAGGCCAGGTGGCATAGCAATGGCCCGCAAGACTGCTGAGCTGGAGACACAGGTTTTAAAACAAACTTGAGGCTCTTGCTTCCTGGACTGGTTGAAGTTGAACATGTCGAGGAGATAATGTGATTGATCTCTTTGGAGGAAGATGCCAGCTGGATAGCTCACAAACTGCTCCTTCAGGATTCTCCTTAAAGATGAATTGATGGCAGCTTCTGAAAGAGTTACTCACACCACGTTCTTCCCAGCCATTCAGAGGTAAGGCTCTATCACAGTGGCTGCTAAAAGAAGGAATTGAGAGTTTAAAGGGACAGGAAAAAGGTGTCTCTGGTGAAAGAAACTACAGGAAGTACATTCCCAAAATGCATCTATTCCTATACTGTTGTAAAATAGATTTTTTTAGGAGCTTTTGCACACAAATGGTTGTGTTGTGTTTGGGTTTTTGTTTTTTCTTTGGTTTTCTTTTGATTTTTTTTTTTTACATTAGAGTGGGATCCTGTAAATTTTAATAAAATAAGAGGTCAGCTTTTCATCTGAGGTCTGCAATTCATTTATATATTCATTATATATTCATCATATAGGATCAGTTATTTAAAAAATATTATAGACAAGTATCTGTTCAAAATCATGGTGAAGACAGGATTTGTTTTATCCTTAGCTTCTTTGTCCTTGTAGTTCTTGACTTACGTTCCTCCCTTCATTGGAGGTTCTGGTACCTTTTTTTCTGATGAGGTATATACATGTCCTTTTGAAACTGTCCCTTGCTGATTTAGAAACTTTTATTTCTCATTACATGGCAGTTTGTTGCTTTGATCCTGTATAATCAGCTTTCCCATTTACTCTAATGTTAGATGACAAACAGTAATGAAACTTACTCTGGGACTAACAGTGCCTCAAAAAACTTAGTTAATGTATGATAATACATGTTTGGCCTAAAACTACTCTGACCCTTAACAATATGTACAGATTATAGGATAGAAATGGAGTCCCACAAATAAACTGGATGCAGTAAGAAGAAGCAGTCTTCCTTGAGTCTTAGGAATTTCAGTCATCCAAATGAGCCATAACAGTATTAAGAGAAAGTAAAAATATGGAACAGAACAAATTTTGGAACATCTAAAAATGAAAAGAAACAGTGAATTTGTCTGACTTCATCTGATGAGGACTGTATGTTAAAGAGAGAAAATTTTTTTGTTACTGCAAGGCACTAGTTTTACTGTAAAAAGCTTTCAACATATGATGTCTTATAGCCATGAGAAATCAAACTCCAAACACAGATTGTTACTATAAGGATAGTGGCAAAATTTATTCATATCACATGTGGATTGCTTGATTACTTCTCAACTGTGCAATGTTTTGATCCCTTGGAACTTTTTTTGGCCATTGCACCTACCCCTGTAGAAATCAGGGTGTTCAGGGGAAGGGAAGATCAGTGACAACCAGGAGTTGGAAAGCAGTTACTGTCCTCAAACGGACCCAGGTGCTGCAGTTTACATGTAGGACCTTATTCTTTTACGTTATAACTTTTCAGTGCTTAATTTTTAATTTGGTTTCAAATAATGACCCACTGTTCAATATTTAGTCTAGAAAAGAAGGGCAGAAAATTAAACTGCTCAAAACGGCTGGAAAACACTGTGGACAGAACAATCTAGAATCAGGGGGTTTTGCTTGTAAACACAAGCTTCCAATCACTGATTTAGTTAGTGGGAAAGAAGGATGCAATCACATAAACATTTTCCTCCTTAGGAAGACAGAAAATATCTTGTATTTTCACTACACATTACACGCAGT
This sequence comes from Pipra filicauda, assembly GCF_003945595.2. Taxonomy (NCBI): domain Eukaryota; kingdom Metazoa; phylum Chordata; class Aves; order Passeriformes; family Pipridae; genus Pipra; species Pipra filicauda. The sequence continues at coordinate 2,233,552 of NW_024103751.1, read as the reverse complement.
CCATTCACATTTGCCCTGGGAGGTTACTGAGGAAGGAATAGGCTTAGGCCGCTTGGTGTAATGGTTTCTGTTTCCTTTTGCATAATTGCTTTTTCGGTCGTTTCGGGCCACAGCCCCTCAGGGTGTGCCTGCCCTGGCGTGAGGCACCATGGCCTCATCTGCCTCCCCCTCAGTCGAGCTGTGCTGTGGAAAGGAGCTCCCTCCCTCGAAGAGGGTGTCTCCGTTCTCAGCGGTGGCTTGTGTCTTCCTTCAGTGCTTTTGGGCAGGGCTGCCTCCCCTTGGTGCTCAGGAGGTTTTGTCCTGCTCTTTAGGTGGACTCAGCACCGGCTGGAACCAGCAGTGCTTTCATCCAGGCATAACAGAGAGGAAAACATAAAGAGAATGATGTTTGGTTTTGTTTATGTATGGTGGGTTTTTGATTTTGTTTGTTTTCTGGTTTTTATTTGATTTTGTGTTCTCTCCCCTCCTCCCTCCCTCCCCCCCCCCCCCCCCCCCCCCCCGATGAATTATGTTATGTTTCTTCAGGAAATTAATGTGGTGGGGGTTATTTTCTAGTAAAACTAAACTATTCTTTGCATATGTTATAAAACATAAACACTGCATCCCAAATGGTAAATACCACATGGAAGGAAACTTCCAACCTTTGATTTGCATTTGAAAGAGCCGGCTTGTGAAGTGTGATCCAGTACTGGAAGGCATTTACTTGCTCGCAGTTCCCACTGATGCCTGAATTAAGAAATGCTGCTTCTCAGTAATTAACCAAAAAAATACAAGTGTGAGAGACAGGTGTGATCAGCTCTGACTTATTTCGTTCTGCAAGGTGTTTCTCTGCAGCAAGGAGTTATAGGGTGACTGTGGCAGTGGTACTTGCCACCTGTGACACACCTCCAAGATAGCACCCCACACCATGCACCCTCCACAGAGCAGCATGTCCTCACTCCCTTGCAAGTGAGGGGAGTGTTTTTGTTTTCCAAAATCATTCTGTTCAGAACTTAGCAAGCTGGAAACTGTAGTAAAGCATTTATTCCTTGTAGTGGGTGACCAGGTGTACTACTGAAGTGACTCATTTAGTAGACTGGAATGTGTTTTGTGACCTGCCATAATCCATCTGTACTTTATAAATGCTACTGGCTAGAAATGTGATGAAATATATATGTTAAAATCTTAAAAATGAAAGTATATGTAACTGTAACTATTACTAAAATTAAATATTCTGCTACATGTAGAAGCTACAAACAACGATACTACACGTGAAAAGTTTAAGGTTGCTTTTTATTTCACATTGATGAGGATGGGAAAAAAAATTAACTTTGAAACACCTGGAATTTGTTCATGTCTCAGATCTAATTTATCATAAAATATGTTTTCAGAAATCTCATGAGTTACTATGTATGTCCTGATAGTTATTGAAGGCATAAATACTTCTTCATTTGCTTGCATTCACATCTGTGCTGCCCCAACACTGTAGTCCAGTCAGTGAACTAAAGAGCTGTGCATTCAAAGGCTTTCTTCTGTATGTTTTCACACTCTGGTTTCTCTGTTATTTTCCTACCTTTTGTACTGCCTTCACAATGTAGTCCTGTGTTTATTGATCATTGCATCACTCTCAGATACATAGGTAACCTAGCAGGCAGACACTATGCTTATCATAGTACTCTCCTTGATAGTTTTTAATTGCTCTCATATTAGTTTCTACATCTGTAAATCCTCTATTTCAAATTTTGGTGGGATTTTTTCTTTCTCTGATGTAGCCCAATATTGACAAGATTTATAAAGATTACGACTTTCTTTTTATAATTCTTGAACAGTCCAGTTCGGATCTCGAGGAGCTCATCTTCTTGGGTAATGCTCTGGAACAGAACAAAAGTTGGAACTTTTGGAATTCTTGATTTTCAACTGCTGCAGGTTTTTTTGTCGGCCATGAAGTAGATATTTAATTCGTAAGGGTATTGAAAGACATTTACTTCAAAAGCTCCTGTAGACCACAAAACACTTCTTTCCATTGTGTAACAAATCTTGGACCTGTGATAAAAGACCAAAACTGTGTTTTATTGTTGCAAGAAATGGTGATAGATCAAAGGACCTGTCAATGTGTAGTTTCCTACATTTATTTAGTAAAATTTTGTAATTTAGACTTCCTTCAGAGAAAAGCGGCATCCCTTTTCCCTTTCTTTCCACCCCACCTTAAAGTTCCTTGACAACTTTGCTGTCCATCCTGTCTCCAAAGGTGTAACAAAGGTGATCGGTGTAGCAAAGGTGATTGGTGTAACACCTGAAAATATGAATAAAACATACATATTAGGGACTTTGTCCTCTTAAGTAAGCAACGCTTTGAAACAACAGTTTGCAGCCAAGAAAGAACAATCAGATTTCCTTTTAACCCTTGATATATTAAAAATACTCAGTATTTGTACAGAAAATTTGAACATTATGAATCACTCTAGTGTCTTATACAATTGAATTAATTTCAAAGTCGCTTCTAAAACCAGTAAGTTTTGTTCTGGAGTGGTTTTGATTCCAAAACCTGTGCAGTAGAATAAAGCTGCTTTTGACTCTTGATGTTCTTGAAAAGTGGTTCAGTACAGAAATATGAGAACAGCATTATGTGAGAATGTTCTACAGAGCTGAAATGATTCACAACTTTGTATGGAAACCTGATGGATTAGTTGGGAGCTGGCAGACTGGCTAGTCTGATTGCAAACTATTACTCTGGAATATTGCTTTAATTGAATTAGAGTAATTACATGCTTTCTTTGAAGAGGAATGTCGTAGTTGCGTGATAATGCTAGAGGAAGATTTATCTGTCTTACAGTAATCCTGAGTTTGCATACTGTCTGTTAATACTTAAGAAAAAGACTTGTGATAAAGCGTTGGGAGTGCAGGTATTTTATTTTTATTTTTAATAACATTTTTACATATCTGTTGCAACATACTGACAAGGGAGAAAAATTCAGGAAACTTTAAATGCTTATAATATGTTCTGATGCTTGAAGTTCAGGTTCTTGTTTTGATAATTTTCTCTTGACTCCTGTTTTCTTTAAGGTCTTATTCGATTACAAGAGCTCATCAAGGCTCCATCACGATACAACCTAAGACTAAAAATCCGTCAGTTACCAGCTGACACGAAAGATGCAAAGCCTTTGCTAAAGGAGATGAAAAGAGGCAAAGAATTCCATGTAATCTTTGACTGCAGCCATGAAATGGCAGCAGGCATCTTGAAACAGGTAATCCTCATTTTGCTTTAGAGGGCTTAATCTTTTTCATCCCTAATAAAAGTATTATCCAGACCTAATGGCATTTAAGAAGCAGGGGAATTTTGTGTGAGTTTTACTGAGGCCTAACTGAAAATCAGCCAAGGATTTCAGAGGTAATTTTACTGATGATGCGAATGGTAGGTTCTTTAATTATGCTTTTATAAAGAAACAGATGAATCAGTTCATGTTCAGAGAGAAAGGTATATCAGTCTTTCAACTATGAAGAACTTGTACTTTGAAAAATTGATTCTTTAAGCAGGCTTTTAAATGTTTGCTTATTGTTATTTTATATAACAAAACTTTATTTATTTATTTATTTATTTTTATTTGAAGTCTCCAAGATGCCTATTCTTAATCAGATAGTGATATCTGAATTGTATGTTACCAACTGGTCACACTAGTGTCTTCCACTGAGAGGACAACAGTAAATATAAATATGAATGAGTAGGTGAAATACAGCAGAATTCCAAATACTTAACTGGCTTTATATCACAGAAGCAGATTCCAGTGAGGTTTTCCTAGAGAAGCTGGCAATGTAGCAGTATACAAAGGATTTGTCTCATAAAAGAGGTTACTGTAACCCTGAAGTATGCATAGAAGGCAAGACTTTGTGTATCTTTATTTTAATGAGCTGTCACCAAATATAGGGAATTTCTTGTGCTCAGAGACCATCTTCCACACAGTTTTTTAATTGAACTATGACTTACAATAAGGAGGATAGGAAGAATACCTAAACTAAAACAGGATTCTACATTTCTAGCTTTTAGTGACTTTAATTCACATTTAGATTATGTTTGCTAGCAAACTTTATGGTTTAAATTGAAAACAAAATGTTTTTAAGAGTTGGAAATGTGAGTCTCATTAAAGGTACTTATGGATATTATTGCAGGTACAATTAAAAGTGCAAGCAAGCATATACTTATACTACAATTTCTTTCTTTTATTGTTCATTAATTGAAAAACTTTTATTAATTCCTAGTAATTTTAAAGCTCTGCTGGGGTTTTTGCTCTTTGCCAAGCATGGGCCAGCCTAGTTATTCTAACTGTTTAGCTGAAATCATTAAATGTACATTTGATTATTTTAAAACCTAAAAAATACAGATGGAAAATATGTTGATGGCAATATTAATTTGCAATTAATATTAACAATAACTCCATCAAGATCCATTACTTACACTGTACCTAGCAGTTTTTAGGTGAAAGGAAACTTCTGTTTCACAGTATACTACATTGTGAAAAACATATGGGAATTCGAGGGAAATGGGAACAAAATTACAAGCATTGTATCTTTAATCATGTCCTATGACCCAAGAGTAAGCACTCAGCTTCTTTAAATCAAATTCTAGACTGTTTTATCAAACTACTCTGCTCATCCTAAAAATTACAGAAGGAAGATACAGGAACAATTCTTTAGAAGTGTTTAGATCTTTATATAGATTCTGTAGATTTATACTTTTCCATTCAACTCAAATACTGCAGTATTTTAAATAAGTCTAAAATTTGTAGTTCTGGAGCTGAATGTGAGCTCTTGCTCTCAAAATTGACACAAGGTATGCTAAAACTGTATTTATTATTTAGTGATAATATTCCAAATATAGTGTTTATAAGTAATTGTTGAAAAAATATTAATTTCTGAAATGTTAATTGATTGGGTTTTTTTGTGGGAATGGAGGGATGAATTTGGGGTCTCTTTCTGGAAGTATGATTGAAAAAATTAACAATGAAGTTGATGGAAGAGAATACAAGTTGAAAATAAAGAAAAAGTACCTTGAGAGGCCAGTGAAATGGCAACTACTGTTAAGTGGCCAAAAATACATGATGAAAAGGAAAAAAAAATCCCATCAGCCAGACAAGCATAATTGAATTAAGGCAAACCTCACCGGTAACCACATCACGAGGCAACCAGGGAAAGCAGACATGATTTAAAAGGTTAGGAAAGCACTGCAGTAATGAGAACAGAGAAATGACCGTGTTTGAAGAGGAAAAAGAAGTGAGGTCTTTAGAAAAGTGAGGAATGAGAAGGAAGGAAGACCTGTAAAAGAGGCAGCATCATCACACAGCAGAGTAAGGAACATGTGTATGATGTTGTGTGGGGATTCTTTGGAGTATGAAAGACCTGACTATATATAAGCAGTTGCAATATATGTGACCACAAATGTGTTACATATATAGAGGAAGATGCTTTGGTTTTATTTAAAAACAAAACAAAAAATGTGGTAATATTTCACATGGGAATGTGGTTTTCCATTGTTTAAGAGAACTTAAATTGCTATTGGAACACTATATCCTAGTTCTAATACTGTTGTGGAATATTAAATACACAAGTATAGGCATTCTTTGGAAAAGTGGTGTGGTTTTTGTCATAATCTTGTTTAAAATGTTATAAAATCTGATCTGCAGCCAATATTTGGATTAATTTTAGATTGTTTCTTTGGAAAAGAACATATAGACTATTGAGTTTATCAGTTTTCAGACATTGCCACAACTAAACAGGCTCACAAAACTCTCAAAACTGATAATACTTCTGTATACAAATTCTGATGTTGTCAGAACTGTATAATTGTGACCTTCAGTGTCTTTAAGGAGATGCATCTGGTAGGGACTTGGGAAAAAATTCCAATAATTACTGGAAAGGAAGAATATATTGCTTACTTCTGTAGCTTTTTTTATAGTGCTAAAATTAGATAAAAATCACTGTAGATACTAAAATGATTGAATAAATTATACTGATCTAAGGTAGCTTTTGTGCAGATTATCGATACAAGCTTTTCATGTGAAAATACCCTTAGTAATAAGAATGATGAGACAGAATTTATTGTTTTAAAATTTTATCTACAAATATTTGTTCTTATGCATTTAAGAGAAAAGTATGAACATTTAAAATGTACAGTTGATCAAATACTATTTAATATTGAAGGCACTTGATAGACATCGAATTTATAGCATAATATTATTAATATTTGCTCTTCATTTTTATTTAAGTGGTATGTATCTGGCTGTTCAAAATTTGATTCAAGAGAATTTTCTTCTATGGTTGAAAAAATGTACACGTATAATATAAGCTTGAGTCCTTCTTTTACATGCATAGTATTGTTCATCAAAATAGAAAAAGGAAATTCCTATGAGGTTATTAATTTTAAAGGAAGAGTTCAATAATGAATGAAAATATTGTCAACTCAAATTTTTTGTGGTAACAATGTATCCATTAGTATGTAAAAATACAAGCCTCTCTCACATTTACTGGACTAAACAGTCTAACAATATTCTTTCTATCAGAAGATCTGCTTCATAAATTCCTTTAATAGTCAGTAATCTTCTCTAACTTCTAGGAAATTATTTGCTTGACCTAATTTTAGTATAATTCCAATCTTATGGTCTGATCCCAGTAGTGTTCTTTTGCAACTTTTCATTTGGCATGTAAGTGTGATAAAAATGTATTATGTGACCTCAGAAAAATTAATCTTTTGTTTATTTTTCCAAGGCTTTAGCTATGGGAATGATGACAGAATACTATCACTATATCTTTACCACACTGGTAAGTGACTTATAAAAACATACTGATGACATGTAACAAAGTTGTTACTTTCCTAATTATATTACTTAACAACGTGTAAAAGGTCTCTCTGGAATGGGGTGTGAGTACAAGATGTTTTCTCTGTTGAGTTTTCTTACTTTCAGTGAAAACTCATCAGGATGGCTTAATTATTGTTCAACAGTGTACCTTGGAAACTGCTAGACCTGAAAAACCAACTGACTCTGTAGTACACTGCACTTTTTAACTGCAGTGAAGGAGGGTTAAGTATATAATTCATAATTCATTGTTTATATTATGCATTTTGTCCTTTATATATTTTGGCTATTTGTATCTGAAGATTAAGACAGTTTTTAAATTTACTCATATATTCCTTATTTTTAATCCAACATTTTACAAGATAGTTTTTCTCTGTCATATGATTCATGAATAATTGGTGTGAATCTTAACACCATTTTATTTAACAATCCACATGAGTTTTTTAGGCACATGAATTATGCAATATTCTTTGGTGTCCAGTGCAAATGTAACTTAGAAGGAATTTGATAATTCTTGGATCTATCATTTGCACTAAATGAACATTTAAAAATGAGAACACTCATACAAACATAACAAACGTATGTGAAGGCTGCTTTTGCTGCTCACCACAGCCTAACTAAGAAACAGTTTAAAAACTGGTAAAATAATACTCTAGGAAATACAGTTGTGCACATTTCTCTGTTTTGAGAGGTCGTTTTGTCTAATTAGATTGCAGTTATTTAAGTTTCTTAAAATACAAGACAAGCATGAGACAGATGTGCCTTGGCAAAACCATGCTTGAAATGACCCATGTTTAAAGTCACATGTATGTTTAAATTCCTATGAAAATGAATCCTTTGTGGTAGAATAGGAAGTTCACCTCAGAATCAGAGAAACCAAGTTCATGGAAAGTATTAACATGAAGTAGCTAGAAAAAGCAAAATAATTTGTGAAGTTCAAAGGCACACCCTGTACAAATACCTGTCTTATTTTTAGAAGGGTAAGTTATTCTATCACTTATAGATTAAAAATTGCATGCAATAGAATTTCCCCCACTGAACAGATTTTCCTCCAGAAAAATGAGTTATAGATGTTTCAAGGAATTTCTTATTTTTTAAATTCTTATTTTGCTATCGCGGATAATTGTTTCTTTGAGTAGTATGCTGCCCATTGGCACTGAATTTTTATTCTTAAAGCTATATTTAAAAATCAGGATTTTCTGTCACTCTTAGTTCCTTATTAGAACATTAGATTTTTGAAGGAGATTAGAGTATTATATTGACTTGGAACTACCAAGGGATAATTTACTGTGCACAAAGATGTAATAGATTTTGATTTTGCAATGTAGCTCTGGAGCTTGCATTACAATTTAGCTGTTTTGATATATTAATTGCTTCTTACCTGACATGGTAAAAATCCTGTCAAATAAATTTTCCAGTCACAGTGTTTACAAGTCTTCTGTGTAATCTCCTCATGATTGATTCAGGGTCTAATGCAGTAGCTCATTAATACACTGACCTGTAGTATATGCATAATATTGTTGTGTATATTTATTATATTCTAGTGTAAACATGACTGTGTTTGGATTAAATAATTACATCCAAGGTTCTGACCTCTTGCACGGTAAAAACTGAGAATTTTTTAAAGAGGAAAATGTAACATAGGTCTAGTTGTGTTCAACTTTTCCTTTGCAATAAAATGTGTTATTTCTTTACAAAGAGGATACAAATTTGGTTATTTTTAAATGAATTTTGACACCTGCATATCTTTGGTATTATTTATGGGAAATTATATCATAATTATTAGCTATAATTAAAAATGTGTAGTGATTGATAACTGATTGATATTTTTGTGGTCTGAGTGATGTTAACAGTGAATAATGAATTATAATCTGATTTTTCTATAGTAAAATATTTAATCTTCTTCTGGTCTAGCCAGTAAACAAAACAGATTCAGGCAAATGTTATAATATTTCCATTTTATGGAAATTTATAATATACTAAACTGACAGCAAAAGTCACATTAAAAATGAGAGAAATGGCTAAGTACAAATTATGGGAAGAATTACTATGTTCAGTAAAACTAAAATTATGTCATAGGGCAGTAATATCTTATGTATAACCTTGATTACATCTTTTTCCCCCCAATGTTCGAAACTTGATCTTAGACCTGAGTTTCCTAAAGTCAAGTACTGTTTCTACATTGCTTCTAAGGATTTTGTCAAAGGATTAGGATAATATTGAGTTTAGTTTCTTGAGCTAAAATGCAATTTTTTTTCTCTTGTTCTTTTTATGAATTATATTTGCCTCTGTGTGTTTTGGAGGGCTAACTGTACACACATATACACACATACATATGAATGGAAAACATGTTAATTGGCAAAGGTTATTCTTGCAAAGATAAATTCCTAGGAAAAGATATGCCCATGTTTGAAGTTCAATGGCTGGCAGTGAAAAATGCCTTTGATTAAATTGAAAGCTGCGTACATTTCCCCTTTTCCCTGCTCACCACCCCCCCTTTTTCCCCTGCCACCAATTTATCCTCCTAAGATTAACATGTTCAAGTTTCACAGGACTGAAAGTGCAAGGAAACTCTCATTCTGTTTATTTTATGATTTGATGTCTGACTTCTGGTAAATCCAAGAAGTAGTGATTAATAAAAATATTTAGCAATCAATAATAATATTTAAGCTTACTATAGTATTTTGGCATAACTAGTAGTGGATACAATTCTGTAACCGGACTTAACGCTTCCTGAAAGACTGTTCTTCCTCTGTGAGTTAGATTGCTTCCACTATAAGGTCAGCCAAGTTTCTTGTCCACAGACCCCAGATAAACAGAACATACTTCCTAGCATATATAGGACTGAAAATTTCCATGCTCTCATCTGGGGAGATGGTCCAACAATTGAAATAGGAGTTTTAATGTATTAAAGATATATGTATATAAATATACAATGGTAATTTTTTCAGGATCTGTTTGCCCTGGATGTGGAACCCTATCGGTACAGTGGTGTTAATATGACTGGATTCAGAATTCTAAACACGGAAAACACCCAGGTGTCATCTATCATTGAAAAGTGGTCTATGGAGCGATTGCAAGCACCCCCAAAACCTGACTCAGGTTTGCTGGATGGATTTATGACGGTATGAATACCAGTGTTTGGTTCCTTTTTTTAGGATATGTTTGGGAAGCTAAAAAAATTTTTGACTTTTTGTTTGTTACTACAAGTGTTTAGAGACATGTAACCAAATAGTATTGTTAATATGAGGCAGGGAGTTACAGTGGTGTTTCTGTTAATATTTTGCAGATTGAATACGACTATATTACTTTTTTTTTCAAAATTACACATACCATATATTTTTTTCCAAATTATAGTGCCATATTCTAAATGTCTAATTCACCTAGTCCACATTTCCCTACTTTGCTGGTGAAAATATTGCGAGGGATCATGTCAAATCCTGATAAAAGTCAAGCTAATGACAACTGTCTCTTTTTCTGTCTTGTGTGTCTTATTAATTTAAGATTCATTCATTAATAATGTGTACTTTTAAATTTCTATTTAAATCTTGTTTTTAAATATTTTATGAATATTATAAATAACACCTTCTTACTATCTTTTCCACTTTCTGTGACCTCAGAGAGGTAATTAATCTGGTTGTTTATTTTTTCCTTGCATTGCCATTATTCTTTAGCCTCACTTCTGTTTATAAAAATCACAATTACCTTTCCTGAAAATAAACTTTCATTACTAGGTTTTTGGTGTGTTTATGCTCATTAGTTGGAATTAAATCTGGAATCACAATGTCAGGAAGGGATCTATTTTAAAACATATCCTACATTGGAACCTCTTTAGTCTTCAAATTCATTGAAAGATTTACCACTTTGACCACTTAGCAATTTAGGTTGTTGGGTTTTGTTTTGGTTTTGCTTGTTTTTTTGAGGGGGGGTTGTTGTTGAGGCTTTTCACTTTCCACTTGAAAAAAAGCAAATTTTGTTTCTTAAAGATTTATATCTTCATTATCTATCAGTTGTCCAGATTGTGTTAATTAAGCCACATGACATAGTTCATGTTTTGAACAATTTTTTTCTACTGATAAGGTTTAAAGATTATATAGACATTACTTACTAAATTACAATCAATATTTTCTGAAGTTAATTTAATGTTTTTTAGAAAGTTATCATTTTTAGAGAAAAATACTTTTTTCTTCTATGTACTTTTGTATATAATACCTTGCATATGATAATTTCAAACATTTTAAATTTAATTTATTTACTAGTTCTGTTGTACTGAACTTTACAGATTCTATCATACAGTACTTTAAAAGTTACACTGTTCATTTCTCTAAATAATTTCAAATAAGCAAATGAACCCCCAAAAATCTGAAAATTGTGTGAATTGTCCAGCTGGTTTATACAAAAGAGCTGCTTATTACTGTAAGCCATTGTTTCATGCTTCCTTGTTTGCAGTAATATTTTCATTCCTTTATTTTTATCTTTTTGATTTTAAAATTTGCAACGCTTCTTCTCATTCATTATATTCGTATATTTTATGCATTGATCAAATATGTAATTGATATTTACCAAATAAGTAGTCATAGTTACTTTGTGAGAACATAGGGCCATGGTAAAAAAAATAATGGAATAATAAATATTGGAATAGAGTTCTGTGGGCCAGTTGCAGGTTTTTCATCTTCTGTGGTACTGTAAAGAAAGCGTTTCTCTCAGAAAAGCTTCTGATGTGAGGCAGAAACCTATAATTGCTAGTACATGACTCTATAAGAATAATACCTTATGACAATACTTTGTCTCAGGATAGAAAAATATAAAAAAATGCATGAAAAACACAGTGGTTTCTTTTCTGGACCCTTTAAAGCCCTCTGTACTCTAAGTGGAACCAAGTGTTCATATAGACTGTGATGAATATTTTATGGAGATTCTTTATGTTGATTAAGCATCTAAATATACTTTGATTACCTGGGTTTTAAATAGTTGAGGGATGCAGATAATGTTTAAAGGATATTTAAAGGGCTAATAATCTTGGCAAGTGCTTACAGAGCTTTTATAATCTGGCCCTTAGATACAGAAAAAACATTCACAGCATGTCCTTTTGGAAGGTGTAAAAGAAATTCACTTCATGACATCACTGCACAGTGTTCTGTCTGTGCTGAGAATAAAATAAGCCATTTTATTGACTTAGGATCAGTGAAGTTGTTAAGTGTGTAAAATTTGACTTTCATGTCACTGATATTCATGTGTATTTAAAGTCTAAAATGTACTTGGGAATGAAAGATTCTTTACAGATATTGCTGTTATGGAATACTCTGATATGGGCTGAACTGGATTTTTTTTTTTAATTTTTGCTGGTTGATAATGGCTACAGCTTAATGGGAAAAAAATCTGCTTAATGGGAGTGCATTCAACTTGAACAAAATAGCTAAATGCCATTTAATCAGGTTTTAAACCACCTGAAAGTTGTGCCAAATAAAAACCTGGGGCATGGATAATGTATTTAGACCTTGGTAAAGACTCACTGCTTTCCATTGGTGTAAAACCAGGCGGTTATGGATTGCAAAGTTTTCAAGCTCTGATGGTGTTTGTGCTAGGTATTTCTACCCTGGGCTTTTTCACCATACCAATTTAGCCATTATAACAGTTAGAACTATCAATATAACTCTGGCACTGCTTTTCCTTATTTATGATTCACAGAGTTCCCAGTCTTAATTATTGTTTCAAGGTGTTTTCTGTAGGCTTGTATAACCTCTAACTAATAATTTTCCTCATAATTATCTTACTTTTAGTATCTCAATATAATAAAGAGTGGGTATAAAATTTCATCTCACCTCTTTGGAATGTTCCAAGTTAAGCTTTCAAGTGGGAATCCTATTGAGTACAATTACAATAGTTTTTCCTTTTTCCTCAGCACAGCTTTGGAAAGGGTGATGGTTTAGCACACCTGAGAGGAAGAGTAATGAAAATCATGTTTTCCATTATATTTCACTCTCCTTTTACAATTTCTTAAGATTCTTTGCATGGTCTTTGGAGAAAACAAAATTCAACTATTTAATGAATGTTTCCATACTGAATAATTCTATTAATAAATGTTTACTTATTTGTATACCTAAGAAACTAAATGCTTTCTATGATTTGGGAGAGTAGCTACAGTACAATTGACTTTATTCTTTCTGTGACTCCAGAAAATCTGTGGAAATGTTGGAAATCATTAGCCACGTTATGTCAGACTATACACACTTTCTTTACGCAAAAGGTGTGCTTGTTGAAATGTTTATAAGAATCAAATAGATATGATTTCTATAAAAGTCTAAACTAATTTCTATTAAAAACTAAATGTGAATATACTTTTATATGATATATAGAAGCCCTGAGGAAGTCTCACCGGTCTACTTTTACTGAAGAGGTTTTTCTATTGTGATTCAAATACTATGAGATCTAATTCATGCTTTTGATGGTTCTCTCATATTTCTTTAGGTCCAAGGGTAATCAAAATGGTACTTATGCTCATAACATAGAAATGTTAATCTAAATGTGTTGCTATTCAATACATTTGTGTCTTTTTATCTGTGTCACACACTTGTGTGAGTATTCTCAGCAGTCTTGTATTTATTTTGAATATTGTATTTGTATCACCATGCTCTTACTAAACAGATGAAAAGAAAATATAGTGCGTTTAAAAATAAACATCACATGGAACTAGCATATGTCATGGCTATTGTTTCTTATAATAAAAGTACAGGAATTTGTTAATTATAGTTTTGCCACAAGTAATAAGCCATGTCTTTAGAAAATAACAGAAGAAAAGAAGGTCAAAGATCAAACTATTGCAATACTTTATTTTTCTTGCTAGTAGAAATGGCTGTATCTAACATTTCTCTATTTCTCATTGTCTTCTTGTTCCTTCTTGTTACTGTTGGGTGAAAAAATCCCAATGAAATAAAGAATGCACTTTTTGCATTTTAAATCCAAATCTGTTTCTTTTTTTCAGACTAGAATAAACTTTGTAATTAATTCTCACTTGATCCTGCACTTCCTGATTTAATTCAGCAGTTCATAAAAGTGAGTTTTAAAAAATTTGGCTTACATATTTCCAGATAAAATCCAAAATGTCTCTAATCTGTCAAAATGTAACTGTTAATGTTGATTCAGTCATGCAGTTCCCTGTTTCTCACCACCTAATTTCACTTGTTAGCAGTCCAAAATGCACTGTTATAAAGTTAGACTCTGGACGGGGTGGATCGTTAGCTTTTACCCCTTGTGTTATCCTGTTACTGAACAACTTCTAACTAGATTGAGGATCTTTAAAGGATTCTCTGATATATAATATTTTAATTTTTATTTCCCACCAAGTTTATACTGAATTCTGAAATGTGGAAGTGTTTGCTACTTAGCAACCACAAAATGACTTGGCGTTAATAAAGCCACATTATTTTTTCAAACAGAATATGATTTGTTCTTGAAAAATGAAATTATAATGCGAGTTAGTAAAAAACTCAAACAAACTAGAACAAAATAATAATATTTAATTTATGTAACTTAGGATTTTTTTTTCTTACTTTAGATTTGGAAGAGTTCATGCTTATTTTAGCCTGGAGTAAAAACTGAATTTTAAATTTTCCTGCAAGATGGAAAAAACCCTACTTAACTATAATGACTGAATATTTTTTGTTAAATTCTAACAATATTGTCATCTGTACTGTATAAACATAAAAATATTCTGGAAAACAGAGGGGTCATGTACTATTTTAAAGAAAGTTTACCTTGACATACTTCACTTATTGGTTTTGAGTCTGTACAAGTAGCACACAGAAAGAGGAAAAAAACCCGGAGCATAAATATACTTTTAAGTTTATATATGCCAACCATGATTCAGACCAAGCAAAGTAGAGCATGAAAAAAGTGTTATGAGCTTAGACTTCTTTTACTCTACAGCTATTAATCTTCACAGCTTTCTTTGCCTCAAGTCAGAATTTAGCATGCATAATTAAGATGACCTAACAAGCTCTGCTGCTTCATTAACATAAAGTTTTCCTTACTAATTGCTTTTGCCTATCATCCAATTTAGCTATCTGCTTTCCTCTTATGTAGAAAGGAGTGTACTTTTTTTTTTCTATTCTGACTATTAATTCTATTCTTTAATGTTCACTTTAGTAGTTTTATATGGCAGGTGCAGAGAAGCACTATGGTACTTGTTGAACGTTATCTCAAAGGTTAATATTTAAGCGTTTTTCTCAGAAAAATCATAGTTTACATCTGATATGTTTTGTACTCTGCCTGGCAGAATGGAGTATAATTTAGTTGTGCACTTTCTCTTTCAATTCTTAATTATCTTCTTTGATTTTTCACTATTTTCTTTTTTTTTTTTTTTTTAAGTTTATCCTTGCTTTTCTGGACGTAGTCTGCTTTTCAAGCATAGGTATTCTCCACCACAAAACATAATATTTTATCAGTAAATGGTAATTGAAAAAAGTACGAGTTTAGAGTGATATTAAATAATGTAGTTAAAAATGCATATATTTTTTGCATACACAGAATGGATTTATGGTTCATTTCTGTGTATAGGATTTTTATCTGGTTCAAAAAAGGGAGATAAATTTTATGAACAAAGTTTTGAAGATTCTAAAGCTGGTGTTTAGTCTTCCTTGGATAAGGAGAATAGATCCAATGGTATTTTCTTTAAATATATAACTGTAGAGAAGATGCAAAGAACATGAGGAAAAATGCTAATACCTTCATACATTTTCTTCAATTGAAGGAATATGCAAATGACTTCATTCACAGAGCTGTCTAAGAAATTAATTTTGAAACTAGCCATTTTAAGGGATACAGTAAAAATCCTGAAATTATAAATCCTTTGGTATTTGAGAATGGAAATAAAAGAGAGAATAATGTTGGATTTGTAAAATATTTTTCCCTAATTAGCTCTCCATATTTGCACACCTAACGACTTGAGAGACACACCTATATATTATATTCTTTGTTTGTTCTCTTTTTTCCCTGATTGTAAGAAAGCTACCAGTAAGCAATCTCTCAATGTTCAAATCTTATGACTGTGCTGTAAAACCTAATTCACCTTAATGTTCACTTTCTTAGCTTTATCATTATGTTGGTTTAATATTCTCAGAAGTTTTGTTGAATCCCAGGGCAATACAAAGAATTGGTAAAAAAATGTAAGGTCAAGCAGTGGATATAGATGGATGACAATGGTGTATTTTCAGATGCATTAATCAATGTGTTTAAAAACCCTAAAGCCTTGTAAGGAATTGGACAAATGTAGGAAGGCCATGTCAAATGGCTGCCTGTAACCAGGTGAAAGAGCCTGTTAATCAACAGATCCCTTAGACTTATTTTTAGTAAAGGCTTTTGAATCACGTTAAATCAATTTGGTTAAACTAATACATTAGGAAAATCTACTTTTTTCCATTATGAAGTTTGGAAGAGTTTAAGAGGGTAAATAAAGGACTGAAATTGTAGCAATTGTAGTTGGAAGAGCTGTATGAAACATAAACATCCAAAATTAAAAAGAATTTATTCAGTTCTTTTATCCTGATATAACCAAGGCTTAATGATGTTTTTCATGAAAAAGATAAGTAACTGCCATGTCACATAACTGGACACGAATAATACTCTGGGCACTCTTATACTGCTCTGAAAGAAAAGTGTGTATTTCCCAGGTTCAATACTCAAAAAACAACAAACAAAAAAGCCCTGAATCAGAACCCAAGCCAATCAACCAAACCAAACCAAAATCTCAAATCCCAATAATTTTAATATAGATGTCTCTAATTCATTTTAATCAAGGTTTAGGTGAACAGCATGAGCCAAGGAAAAGTATGAATAAAAAATATAGAGTGAAGTTGTGACAAATGAAGAGATTAGATTTAAACCTAATAGTGTTAAAATTAATCTCCTAGTTACTGACTCAAGAAATCGGGGAGATGCAAACCTGGAAATATGCTCTATTAGCATTATTAGTATTTTGTATATTTAGTTCAATTTATTTTTTAATCTAATTTTATTCTGTACCTCAATTTTCTAGTTTCTTGAGCAGTGTTCTCCAAAATTCATTGCTTTGCATTCCTCCTAAAGGAAGAAAAAAATGATGGTGTCATTCAGGATTTTCTTTCAGTATACCTCTGGAGTATGCCTTACTCTGTTCATCCTTGATGTGTTTTCAGTGACAGCATAAACTGATTTAACTAGTGAGGTTATTGCACTGAGTAAAAATTCTACACCGAGTCAGAAAGTTCTGACATTTAGGTTTTTTGCCCTTTAGGCAAATAGACTTGGGGGTAAAAAAGAATGCATTCATTGAAAATATGGTATTTTTAAGCTTGTTCAATTGATGGCTTATTCCCTGCTAATTCCTTCCTGTATGCTTTGATTTTTTTTTTTTAATAACAAAGTATTTCATACTTGTTTATATTCTTGATTTAAAATTGTAATCTCTTTAATTTAGCAGTGGAGTTATTTTATGGAAGATAAGACTTCCAACTTGTTCAATAGCTTTGTACAAATTAGTCATTTAGTTTTCAGAACAGTAAAAGGATATTTTTGAAACTGTAATCTTTATCTGCACCTAACAATATGGAAATAATAGTTATATTTGAGATAGCTAGTTAAAAATAATTTAGCAACTGCTATCAGGCACTGTGACTGGACAAAAGGATTTCATGAGATAAAGGTGCTGTTAAGGGTAAAAAGATCAATAAAAATAAAAAGAAATACTTGTTACAGAAATACAGCCTTGGATTCTGATTTAGAGCTTCAAAGAGGATAGCTTATTATGTAGACAGCTTTATAATTATCCCTTCAGCTAAAAGAATTTTCTGGATTTGCTGATGAGATGTGTTTAGTAAAACAGTGTAGCAGCAAATGTGTACTTCAAAGGAAATACTAAACAATTACTCATTACTGCATTACAAGCTAAGAATCTCCCCTAGGCACAGTTAACTACATGAGTTTAGGGACTATGCAGGATTTCATGCTGTAAGATGTTTTAGAAATAATATGTCAGCTATTTTGAGAATTAATTGCATTATTAAATATTTGCATATAGTAATTTTTGGAATTTTAGGAGACAGGATAGATCAGAAACTTGTGATCCTATCCCAAAGGAAAGATATGTCTATGTGTTTTATGGCATTTAGCAGAAATTGCAGTTTCTCTCCTATGGAAGATTTCATTGAATTCTTCCAGATGTGGTTTGAGGATGTATGCATATATTCATAAATAATTAAGATTAACATGGACTTACATAATGCTTTTGTTTTAGAACTCTACATGCTCTTTACAAAGCAATAGAGGAAATTCAGTGTAAGTATGCAGAGCATATGCAACACGCAAAACCTCCTATGCAGTGTAGAAGACCAGCTGAAGCATAGGCTGTTTTTGAAATAGGAACATTAGTGCCTTTGCTGAGGAAATATATGTCTGGACTGTATGAAATTTGGAGTCTGAGGACTGCAGTTAAGTAACCATGATCTGTCAAAGATTATGTTTCTAAAGAAAGGCAATGAAGCTGGTCCAGGATCTAGAGCACAAGTCTTATGAGGAACAGCTGAGGGAGCTGGAGTTGTTTAGCCTGGAGGAAAAGAGGCTCAGGAGAGACCTTGCCTCTCTCTACAACTGCCTGAGAGGAGATTGTGGCTGGCGGGGATTGGTCTCTTCTCCCCAGTAATAAGCAGAACAAGAGGAAATGGTTTCAAGTTGCGTCAAGGGAGGTTTAGGTTGGATATTTGGAAAAATTTGTTCCCAGAAAGGGTGATCAAACATTGGAACGGCCTGTCCAGAGAAGTGGTGGAAACTCCGTTGCTGGAGGTATTTAAAAGACATGTAAATGTGGCACTCGGGGACATGGTTTATCGGTGGACTTGGCTGTGCTAGGTTAATGATTGACCTTAAAGGTCTTTTCCAACCTAAGCAATTCTATGATACTACAGAGACATTTTTCTTAGGATATGCCTTCTGAAACTAGTTTTAATGGCTTATTTATACACTGTGTTTATTTTAACTCTTCAGGAGGCAAGATTCCTTTTATTCACTTTCTTTGCTCTTATGTTTAAAACTTTGCCTTGAGGAGCAGCATAACTATAGCTGACAATCAGCAGACTTATTTGCAGGAAAGAATTACTTTAGGAATCATGGCTACAGTTGTAGGATGTGGAATGGTGACAGTGTAGGCATGCTAGGTGAAACTGTAATGTAAATAATTTAATTTGTGGAGAGAAGAGACCATCAATTTAGCTCTTATTTTGTGCTCATCAGCTTTACAGTGTCACTACTTGTTAGGACTGGCCATGTACTACATTGAATAGTCATGTTTTAAACTATGTTCTGGATAAAATCCTGGTCCTTTGGAAATCAGTGTATCGTACAATTTGGCTAGCATTAGTTTGCTATGTGAATTCCAGGCTCAGATAAGGTAATGCAGATGAAGAGTTGCCTTTTTTTTTTTTTAAAGTGAAGTTTTAAACACAACGTACTGTAATGGAGTAGAAAAGAGTGAAAATCTTATGTAAATATTTGTCTCTGAATATTCAGGTGGTCAATTTGGATGTAGTTTGGTAAGCTGTAACTGTCTTCATTCATTATATGCTTCTGACATATGAAGTCCAGGAATATGTTATTTCTTTCTGTTACTAATTAATACTTGCTAATTACTGGACCAGTTGACATAGCTGGGAGAAACAAACAGGCTTCTGGGGATACTATTCTCTCTGCTAAAGACCTGTAGGGGTATGTGCTTGAATTTTTGCCCCCTTTTTTTTTTTTAACCCATTTCCAATTGTATACAGATTTGTCTAATAAAAGATGTTACTTCCCCTATATTTTGCTTATCTCCTTAAGCTGCAGCATACTGTTTCTGCCTTTAAATGGGTTTATATGGTACATGTTGACTTCACTGGGACTTTCATAAAGACAAAATATAGTTATTGCTTAAATTAATTTTCCTATGTGATAACACTATTTCCTGTCCATAAAATCATGGACTCCATTTTAAAGCTTCCCAGGTGCACAGAATATTGTGCCTGGCCTACACCTTTCTGGCCTTTCAGAAGAATAAAGGTCTTCTAAAAGTCTAAAGTCATGTCTGCCCACCTTCTGTGAATATATTCTTGATATTTCAAATTATGCTCTATGCAGGAAATTTGGCTGCTTAGTCAAACTTCTAACTAGAATTGTAGCAGTAAATATATTTTCCACTTAAGCAGTCTGGTGGGAATACTATTGCCACAAGCACACATACAGAGCTATTAAACAGTACCTAGGAAAATTCAAGCATCCACACAAATCTGCATCAGAACATAGAGGTCAATGTCAGGCTGGAAAAAAAATTAATATGCTTTCATTATTATATATTTCTCTGTGAATCTGAGGCCTCTGCTCTCTGAAGCTGCATTCAGCTTAGGAGACAGGTGAGAAACACATACTAAATACACTAAAGGGAATTAAGTGTTATGATGCTGCGAAACAGAAATTTCAAATATTACACTTTTTATACTCTTCATACTTCCACTTCCCAAGGCCTGAATACATGTATAGTATTTTAATACCACAGATATGGCTGTAACCTAATTCAGATGATGACAGTCTCTGTAATGTGCTGGAAATAAATATTAAACTTTTTAAAAGTTCCTTATTTTGATCCTGTAGGATCAGTTATTCAAGCCTTGTGATGAAATGCTACTGGGAAAACGTTATTTTGTAAAGGATATTCTGTGCCTGTAGTTTCTCTATGTATTGCTTATGAAAACAAAATTTCATTTTATCGCTTTTTGTCCTATGTAGCAATAGATGTGTTATTCAATCTGTCTGTTTATTGAGCCGTTGATTGAGGCCTCAGTTCAGCAAAATGTTCAGTCTGCTTTCTTGCTGGGAAGGCAATATAAAGCTTGTCAAGTAGTTCTGTTGAAGTCAACTGGACTACTTTGACACTTAATGTGAAGTATATAATGTGTTTAAATGGGACTTCAGAGGTCGTTCAC
Source organism: Pipra filicauda (assembly GCF_003945595.2). Classification (NCBI taxonomy): domain Eukaryota; kingdom Metazoa; phylum Chordata; class Aves; order Passeriformes; family Pipridae; genus Pipra; species Pipra filicauda. The sequence goes on along the minus strand of NW_024103751.1, from coordinate 2,212,746 downwards.
GTAAAAAAAAATTATGTAAGTTATTTGTTACACTCCTTTACATTCTTACTTTTAGCAAAGAATGAGAGAATTTCAACGTGATTCTAAGCATAAGGGGCAGTCTCTTCGTGATGACAGACACAGTTCAGGAAATACTGTTTTGTAATTTATGTATGCCTGATGACATGATTGTTCTCAGTGTTGTCTACATAAAAAGATAAACATTTTGACTATTTTGGATTTCCTAACCTTCTATTTGCTTAAAATACAGGATAGTTATTCTGATGCAATTCCAAAGATTTAGAAAGATTGTAGGTAGGATCCAAATAAAAATAATTCTGTATCTGAAGGAATATTCTACAAGATTGCTGAGGATAAGCTTTTTTTTCATTTGTTCATCTTCAAATAAAAAACCCAAACAAACCAGCAATTTTTCTTTTTTACAGGGCTTATCATTTCTGTCATAGTCCTTTGGGTGTTTCACACAGTGGGATTAATGTTAACATGAGTGCTGGAAGGAGAATGTCTTCCTGAGCAGATAGTTTTGCAATAACATACATCTAGAATGGAAACCAGGGAACATCGATTTAGCAGCTAGAGGACTGCTGGCCAATTATTTCATGAAATTGCTTGACTAATTTAGAAGGTGATGTTTACAAAATTTCCTGACTGGACTATTCTGAACTCCTTTGAGAAAACCAGAGTACCTATAGACATTTTTGGCCAATGGTAAATTTTGTAGAATCATAGAACAGCCCAGGTTTGAAGGGACCTGGAAATATCAGCTTGTCTAACTTTTCACGGGAAAGGAGGCTAAAATGAGATCATTTTGCACTCTGTCCAATTTTGTCTTAAAATCCTCCAAGGATGAGCACGTCACTGTATCCCTGGGGAGACTGTTCCATGATTGTTCTCATTGTAAACAAATTATTTCTCAAGCTGAAATCTCTTCCCATTGCCCCTTTGTCCGTCTCATGTGGGTCTTCGTCAAGAGAGAGCTTCCATCCTCTTTGTAGGCTGCCCCTTAAGTACTAAAGTACTGTCATAAGGTCCCTCCTAAGCCTTCTCTTCTTCGGGAAGAAAAGACCTAGCTCCTTCAGTCTTTCCTCAGAGGGTAGGTTTCTAATCATCTGATTATTTTTGTGGTGATTCTTTGAACTCTATCCAGTGTGTCTGAGTCTTTTTTTTTTTTTTTTTAATTGTGGGTACCATAGCTGGACAGAGTACTCCAGATGTGGCCTGACAGGTACTGAGTAGTGTGGAATGATCACATCTCTAATTTTTGCCTGTTGCTGCAACATCTCATCTTCAGCTTCTTGTCCACAAGGACCTCCAAGTCCCTTTCAGGAAGTCTGCTCCCCAGTTATGCAGCTTTTAACCTGTCCTGGATTCTTTGATTATGTCATCTTTGTACTATTCTTTCTTAAATTGCATGCAGATATTGCCATTGGCGGTTATGTTGTCAAATAAGTCTTCTCAGTGTGTAAGCAGCAAATATAGCAATGCCTTGTTCTTAATTGGAGTGTCCTGCAACTGTAGTAGGAAGCAGTCCTCAATACATTCCAGGAACCTGATGGATGAGTTGCATTCATTTGTAGTGTTTTCCGAACAAATGTCCAGGTAATTGAAATGACTTGTGAGGACCAGGTTCTGATGGTTCATAGATGTCTATAGGGGCAGGGGAAGTTAATTTAGTAATGAAGAAAGTGCTGTAAAACCTCTTCTCTTCTGAGCATCAACTTATTTGAGAGCTAGTTTGATGTTGGATTTTTTTTTGCCATTAGACTTTACCTCTGTGAAGGACAATACAGGGAAACCTTTGTGATCGTCACAACTTCTGTGTCTCTTATGAGTATTTTTGCTGTTTCTACCTCTGAAAATATTTTTCGTTCTTAAATTTTTATTTAAAAATTATTAAGCACATAGGAGTATCCGCTTTAGAGTTGGATACATTTCTTTTCAATTCCTAGTTGAATATAGAAATTTAAACACTGACATACCACTTTCTGTTTGAAGAGCACTGTCATGCACGGTACTGTCCTCAGTCTGAGGTTTGTTGTATGATCATGAATTGCAAAACTAAAATCTATATTCATGGAAGGAAGTGTTTCTGTCTTGGATCAAAAGATTTATAGAAACATCTGGGACCAATTAGAAAGGCTTCTTTGTTCTTTGGTGCAGTTAGGTGGTCATATCTTTGTCCAAAGCAAAGATGTGCTTAATGATTTTGATTAGTAAATACCTAGATTTGCCACAGTTTTACAATGAACTAGGAAAAGAACACAAACTTATTTTTTAAAATTCAATATTCCTCTACTAGTATGTTAATACAAGTATACTTCTCTGTCGTCATTTTCTGAGTTTAGTCCTGAGGCAATATTCTGGATGAAAAAACTGAAAATTATGTCAAGCTGCATCAGAGGGTGTTGTCTATGTGTTTCTTTTAGCATAAAACATGCTTAGATTTCTTTGACTTCATTGTTCCTATATATTTACTAATACTCATCTTAGATAAAGATCACAATTTAGAAACAGACACCAACAATGTTAGGAAATCACTTTAAAACTAAATGTGAAGATCCAGAATAAAAAGTAAGTCATAAGGCCTCAAGTGCAGCTGTGTCCTATGAAGCAAACTTTTATTGAATTTGTTTATAAATTGGAACATAAGGACCTTTACAGTTAGTTTTGCAAGGCTGAACATAAAGCTCAGGTTTACTTTAGTTATGAAAAAATATTTTATTAGCATCTATAAGGACATTTTTAAATCTAATGTAAAAAGAAGTAAATGATAACTGCAACTTGCCTGGAGAAAGACACAGGAAAAAGTGAGAACTGTGTTATTTTTGGCACCCGGACAAAGTATGTGGGTTCATTCAACAAAATCAGCTGTATTAGGTTAGAAATAAAATTATTTGTCAATTATATAGAAGTTACTCTGAACTTGATAAGTCAGATTATCATTAAGGATTTATTCCTAAAAAAAACGAAAACAAAACTCATATGGTATATATTAGGAAATATACAAATGAAAGATGCATTCAGTGAACTGTAAAGTGTGAAATAAAAAAGTGTACATTTACTGAATTTTAGCTTAGGCATAATAAAAATCAAGAAAAACATTGGTAGAAAATCAGTGAGGCTTTTCAGCTTTTGCATCATCGCTCTGAGGAAAAGATCACACTCCTTTCAAAAAGCTGTGAATTAAGAGATTCATAAGAATGATGCTTAAATAAAAACATATTGATGGAAGATCTGACAAGAGACTACAAACAGATTTGCAGGTGGTTGATTAAGATTCAGACAAGTGCAGTTCAATGTAGGATATATGGAAAATATGGAAAATGTTTTTATTTAAGGCTTTGAAATAGTTTAAAAAGTTACTTTTATTTTTTATTCTTATAAATTAGAAATGCTTATAATTTTTGTTATTATAAGCAGTTTTTTTTTTATTTCTGTGTGTGTGCTAGGAGTATCACTAGGAAAAACCCATTATACATCATTATGTTCACTTAGGCTTCCTTAATGTGACTTTACCCTCTTAAAAATAGTTTCTGAGAGATACTTAGGTCTGTGGTATGATGTACCATCCCCATTCCCTCTCTTCCTACTCTATGCTGTATTTTCTTTGCCTTATGTGGTTGGAAGTAGCAAAACATAAACCCAATAAATATGGAATTACTTTTTCCTGGAGATAGTAGAGGATAGAACCAAGTACTTCTGAACTCAAAGAAAACATTGAAGAATTTCCAGTGTTACATTTGAAAATGTGAACGGAACATATACTATAGTTTCATTTTATAAGAAGGATCTCAGTAAATTGGAGCAAGTTCAGTAGAGGGCCACCAAGACTGTCAGAACCGAGGGACTGGAGCACTTGTTATATAAGGAGAAGTTGAAGGAACTAGCCTGGGAAAAAGAAGGCCTCGTGAGAACCTAACAGCAGCCTCTTAACACCTGCAAAGACATTATCAAGAGCCAAGGTATTTCCAGCAATGTATGGCATAAGCATGAGAGCAAAGGTGTAAAACTGAAACTTTTCCACTGTAAGGAAAGTAAAGCAGTGGATTGCTCAGAGAGGTTGCTGTAGTCTCCATCCTTGCAGGTTTTCAAGACCTGATAAAGTTCTGAACAACGTGTCTGTCCTCAGAGGTGACATGTCAAAGAAGCAAGGTGTTGGGCTAGGGTCCATCCTGAGGTCTCTTCAGGTTGAATTGTCTAATGATCTTCAATTTATACCAAATAACTACCTGTGGCTGTCCTCTGAGAGGTTCATCTCCAATATCTCTGAAGAGCACTGCTAGATGAGGAACCTCTCTGTAAGCAACAGTATTTAGAGCCATGAAATTGAAAACTGTCCTCATAGTCATGAAGAATTGTAGCTTAATAACACAGACATAATATAATTGGTAAACCAGAGTACCAGTTATTAATTTTCTTCTAGATGTTACCCTTCTGTTTTAGGAGAAGTATCTGCATCACTTCCTGGTTTTATTTATTTCAATCCTAATGGACATGTGAATTTTTCAGCTTCTGACAAAACTTTCTCAAATATAGTGTAGTCTCAAATAGACTTTTTCAAGCTTATACAATCACAGCTGTGTTAGAATATATCAATCAAGATATTATCAGTCTAATGCTAATACCTAAACACTTAGTGAATTAGTTAGGTGAAAGGAACAATACAGTGATAGATGCATCCCTCCTGGAAGACCCTAAAATGTACTTCTGTTGGGTGCTTATAAGATATATTGGTTATCTTTGCAAGATAGTCAAAGCTGCTGATCATTACAGCTATCCATTCAGCTACACAGACATAATTATGTCCCAAAAAATGCAACTTTAAAAGTACTGAGAATTTAAAAGCGTCCAATATTTAAATGATGAGCACAGCATAAAAAGAAACAGCGAGAAACCTACTAATTCCAAGTTTTGTTCAGAACTTGACTGGTTTGCTGTGTTTTACTGTAAGGAGAATCATGAATTCAATTTGCCTATGCTGTATGACACAGGTGTAGTGGTCAATCTGCCTGTCTCCTTTTTATGCTGCTGTTGAATTGGCAACCCCGCTGAAAGCTTGGTGGCAAATCATGTCGAGCCTTTCCAGGAATGGCTAGTGGTCTACTAAGTTGTTCAGCAGTGACTTGGCATATTCGGATATATTCTTTCATGGTGGCGGCCATGTCTTAGACTTCATTTGTTTCTGTTTGCAGATAAACTGACCAGAGAACAATTTTTATATCCTTTGCCTATGTTTCAGAATGAACTGTACGTACACACCTCCTAATGAAGAAGATGCCTAAACAGTATGTGTGGAATTTTCCTCTCTAACTTAATCTATATAAAATTCAAATGCGTAGTAATCTTATATTTCTTTTGTAGTCAGTGCAGGAGAAATACAGAAATTTGTCCCAAAAAGGTTCATAAACTATATTACTGAAGAGTCTACAGGGAACCTACATGATTGACTGGCCAGTTTTAAATGGTGGAACTTAGAAATTATTCCTTTCTGTTGTATGTGGGTTTTGCACATACAGACCCCCCCCGTTTTTATTTTATTGTTCTTTGACATTTGAAATTGTGTTTGCCATTCCACTCTGCCTTGCTTGCAGCTCTAAGGAGATATGTATTCTTTCACATGGACTTTGGTGCCCTATCTTGAATCAGTTACTACGTACACACTAAGGTGGTGACATATTTTGATAAACTAACTAAAAATACATTAATAATGCAATAGAAGTTGCAAGTAAATAGCATTGCTTGTTTTGTGTTTCCCTAAAACACAAGAACATTGTTGCTTTCCAGGCTGGTCTCAGAATGTCAGTTGTCGGTACTGTTTCAATTTTAGCAAGCGAGGGTTATGTTTTAATTTTGTGAACTCTTGTAGATTTTACCACCAAGGAATAGGATAAGGTTTAAGTAGAAAAGTTAATAAACATATCAAAAACTATATCTCTCTACACTACTTTCTTCCTGATGAGATTTAGTGAAGACTCTCACTCCTTATTTGTTCAGAGCAACCTAAGCACATTTTGTGGAAACTTGATAAAATTCTCTCTTCTCATGTTACACTCTCTACACCTGAACAGTTTAGTTCTTGTCAGAGGTGGGAAGAGGTAGGAAGTAGTTTTAAATGCTTTAAATAGATATGGCAGTTTTGTATGTCAGAAAAGTAGACAAAACTCCAGAACTTTTGGTTTGATAAGTCCCTAATTGTATAAAGCACTGAAAATGTTTATGAGGTTCCATAGAATTTTCAGATTAGCCAGAGGATGCACTGCAGAAATTCCATGGGTCAATTTATTTTGATGTTATTCTTTCAATATGTGTTCTCATTATCTGGACAACAAGAAGAATCCAAGGGTTGGTTGTTTCGGTTTGTAAGCAAAAAATCAAACCCACAAGAAAACCAAACCAAAGCAAACCAAACCAAAACCAAAAGGCAACAACAAATACACTCCAACACTAGTCTAACAACTTCATGTGACCTGGAGGTCTCTAGCTAGTAAAGTAATATTATTTATGTATATTAGAGTAGTGCCCTGTGGGAAAGCGAACTAGGGGAGAAAATTTTTTTTCTGACTAAGTATGAGCCATTGAGTAGGTCAAGATTAGATAATGAGACCTTTTGGAGCCAGTCACGGAATAGCATTAAGTATTTCGAGTTCAATGGGCAGTTGGATGTGCTAATGGATGTACCATGCTGGGAAAGTATACATTTTCTTTGGAATTTCTTATAAGGAGGTGATTGTACATTATGATATGAATAGCTACACTAAATGCATGGAAATTTTCTGCCAGAAAATTAAGGCCTTCTCTACCAGACAATGGCTAACTGGAGGAATGTATTAGTGGTGAACTAAAATCTGAAAACAGATGATTTCTTATTTAATAGTCCATTTACTCTCCTTTTATAGCTGTTGTCTCCACCATGACTACTGTGGTCTTTATTTTCATTCCCTAATCAAGCTCAAGCTGTTTTAGTATGACTTAGGAAGGTACTTCCTTGTAGTTAGCAAAAGGTTTTTCATTAAAGTATTATTAATTCATTAAAGTATTATGGTTTTCAGTTCAGGGGCAGTTGCTGACTTTTGTTGGATTTTCACTAGTGTGCCAGAATAGATGCGGCATTATACATGAACTGTTTTATTCAGTTTTGCCATCCATAAATGCCACCCTGCCTTCAATATAAATTTCAATATCTTCTGGTATCCATTTGCATCGCCAAACATTTAATATTTCCTGTACAGTTCTAATATATGATTCTGCTATAAAAGTCTTTGTAATTTTTTTTTTGTGATTAATTATTAAGCTTTTAGAAGGATAAACACATAAGTATTGCTTCTGACACCTTGTAAAATGATTAGTGTTTATAGTGTACGTGAGCAGATATAATTTTTTCATAAATGGAAAGAAAAATCTGATTAAGAGGTTCTTTTCTTTGTTGTGCAAACTGTCCTCCTAACTCTTCTGCTGATATTTCTGATCATAAAAATGCTTTTCCTATTTTCGTCTCAACTACAATAGCAAAAGCTCTATTTTTCTAGAAAGTGCTATTCTGCAAAAATTTTTCATTCTATCCATCAGTAAAAGATGCTTGGAGTGAAAGACATAAATAATCTGCATGTATCAAATAATACAGAAGAGTAGATGTTGTCCAGAGTGACTGGAATAGATAATCTCTGTCCATTGTGTACCACATTAAACTTTCTGCCATTTCTTTATAAAACCTACCTATGAATCACTAACTTATATTTTATTGTAAAATTAGAATGAATTCCCTTGATTTGCAATGTATGGAAAATTGTGTTTAAGAATCTGTAGTTTTCAGAAATATGTGTAACAAGGAAGGCATTGTATCTAAAGCAACAAAAAAAGTAAATAATGAGAAGTTAAGAAACATAAATCTATAGAATCATCAAATGGTTTGGGTTGGCATGGATCTTCAAGGCTCATTTAGTCCAACCCAATACCATAGGCAGAGACATCTTTCACCAAAGCACCTAAGGGTAGTAGAGATGAACTGTTTTCACAAAGAAATACATTCCGTAGACAATAGACTTCCCTTTATGACCTCAGTCTTGTCTTTTGTTTGTTGTGAAAGCTTTGGAGAATGGAGATAATTTGGGAATACTTGATTGGTAAACTATTTATATGTATATCTGATAAACATAAACAATGTGGAGAGAAGTAAATTAATTTGTACTTAAATGACAGTAAAGCAACAATCATCCATGGAACTACAGTGGGTATCAATTAATTACCCACTAAAGTGAATTCAGGATGCATACATCAAAGTTGTGTTTTCACAATGGGTTGATGAAAATTTTGAAAAATTCCCAAATAAAGATTTAATTAGAGTGAATTTACCATTTAAGCTACTTTATTTGAAAAATGTCTGCTTTTTGTTGGGATTACTAACTTGCTGTCTCTTAGGTATTATGATTTTTTATGGATTTTTTAAATTAAAGTGATGTTGATGTTTCTTACGAGATACCGAGAAAACAAAGGAAAAAATCAGAGTTAACTTTGCAGTCTCTGCTGGTGGATTGGCAGCTAGAAGTGACAGAATTCTCTTGTAGGCATTTCTTATAGTGTACCGCCCTCTTAGCTATATTTCTTTGGCTACAACAGTAAACATATCTGTGGCTGTTAATAGATCACCAGGGACAATTTGAGTTTTCACCAGCATCACCAGTCATTGAAATAAGGTTCTAGTGACTCCCTTTCATCTGAATAAGCAAAAATTACCACAGGAAATCCATATCTAGGTATTAATAGTAAGAAGAATAAAACCCGGATTAGTTTCAACTCAAAGAAGTATGAGAAAGAATTTTTTTTAATGAAGCATTAAAATACATTCTCGCTGAGGAATTATTTTCTTCTGGCTGGGGATATCTTAGGTAAAATAAAAGTGTGCGATATTAAAAATACTTGGAAATGCATATGAAAGTATTTTAATCGTTATGGGGAGGAAGATGCTTTCTGCAATTAAAATACCAGCAGAAAAGAATCCCTATGCACTTGTCCATCCTGAAACTGAAAACACAGCATGTAATTTATAAATGTTTATTATAATGAGAGTTGATTCTGTTTTATGACTATACTGAGCTTACTTACTTATTATTGGTGGACGTTCAGATAGAGAATTGCCTGTAGTGACAAAAACATTCACTAGTGTGTATTTGTCGCTGTATATATTCACAGCTTAAATTTTGCATGAGCTGAACTTTCTTTGCCCTTCAGCAAGTTTTAGATTTTATGAACCATTGTACTTCTAGTACTATGTAAATGTGCTTCTGAATTCCAAAAATAACATAGAAAATAGCTGTATTTCTTACATTCTGCTAAGACCATTATGAGTTGGCACTGAAATAATAAAATAGCTATACTTGTTTTGCTGCTGGTACTGTGACCCTGGCTGCTTGAATGATTTTACTTCATTTCAGTGTTACAATAATATAAGTAGAACCTTGAGCACTAACTGTAAGGAAACCTTGTTTCTTATGGATTTGTGTCTTTTAAGTGTATAAGGCAGTAACAGCTGTCAGTGAATTTTTACAATAGTTAGGGTATCTCTCCTGTGTTAATTCTCAGGAAGTCAAGACTAGTGAGTTAGCTATTTCCTCAGTGAATTATTCTACCAGACTTATCTTCTTTGCCTCTTGTCATCTAGGGCTTCTATATTTGTGATACCTCTATTCTGGTATCACATCTGGAGACCTGTGGAACTCCTTTTTCTAACACATGCCCGTCCACTGCTGTCGCTCTTTTTTTCAAGCTAACTCTAGATGACTGATCATATAAGAGCTGACTAAGAGTGTTTATCCATATTGTCTCCTTTTTATATTTTTTTTGGGTGCTTTGAGTGGTTATGCCAAATATTTTTAATACTGTATATAGAGGCATGAAAAATTACTTTAGCATTCACATTTAAATGTCTACATGGATAGATATTTATTGAACATTGCTATTTACAATACGTTAAAAGAGAGAAGTGGGGTAGGAGTGAAGAGAGAGATTTATTACTTAGATGTTAAGTGTTTATTCTCTAAAACTGTTTGGGTTTTTTTCCCCACTGAAACCTAAAGCCTTAGAAGAATAAATGCATGTTACCATTGGTTCAATTAAAAATTTGTGCTAGTGTTTTCAATATTTCTCCATGTACAAAGATCTGTTCCAGTCTCTCCTGACTTGAAAATATCATTTTTATTGCATTGTGTACTTCCTAACAGCTACCAAGTATTGCTTCATATGTTCACTCAGTCTTGTAGATGATCCTAGTACCCACTGGGAGATGATATGTATAACTATCATATACTGACTATAGTTTTGGTCCTTAAAGTATATGCTGTTACTTGTAGTAACTGGAGACCTCATAGCAGCCTTCCAGTATCTCAAGGGGACTTACAAGGAAGCAGGAGAAAGACTCTTTATTAGGAACTGTACTTGTAGGACAAGCAGTAATGGGTTCAAACTGAAAGAGGAGAAATATATGTTAGAATATTAGGAAGAAATTCTTTATTGATGATAAGGTTGGTGAGGCACTGGACCAGGTTGCCCAGAGAAGTTGTGGGTGTTCCATCCCTGACAGTGTTCAATGCCAGGTTGGATGGGACATAGAGCAACCTGGTCTAGTGGGAAGTGTCCCTGTCCATGGCAGGGGGGTTGGAACAAGGTGATCTCGAACTTTTTTACAGGCTATTAACCACCAGAAAAAACTAAGAAATAAGAGTTAAATACAATTTCTGTAAATAGAAATAAACTCTATGCCTTCTGTTGCTGTTTAGTGCTTAATTTAGAGTATTTCATATAGCAGTTAATAGTCAGAAGGACCATACCTTCCTTTAAAATTTGGGGTTTGTTTGTTGATGAAAATACCATTCACCCATAACCCCAGCACCCAAAGATACAAAATTTAATTAGTGAGTTTTTTTCCTACTTGATTTATTTGACTTACTGTTTAATGCCTACTGGTTATGAAACTGTTTTCTTTGATTCTCATAACAGGTGCCATCCATCTCCCTTGCTTGCTGTGAACTTTTAACCCCCTTTGCTATGTGATTGATGAACATAAAATTGAATCACAGAGAACAAGAAAGGTGGCATAGACATGACTATACAGGCATGATTTATAGGTGCAGTCTCAAAAATCTACCTGAAACTGATGTTTTCAGAAACTGACTTTGACTGCTTTCTGGCATGCCATGATTTGAAGAAACCTGCCTTTGCAGGGTCAGATTTTTTATGTTCAGAGTGAGTAGTGTATAATCTCGCAATCATTTGATCACTAGACTAATGACATTGTCCTAAAGAACCTGATGGTAGCTTAAAACAGAGAGGAGAGGAGTAAAGGTTGAAAAATTTACAAAATACTGCTGATTTTGGAGCGATCGAATTTTAAGACATAAAATGTACTGTAAGAAACATTTGAAACCCAACAATGATTTATTTGTAGGAATTAATTTATATGTTAAATGTATATTAGAATTTGGTACTATTTTTGTAAAATTAAGTTGAACGTATATTTCCAGTTTTTACCCTATATTTCTGAGGAACATACTTTTAAAATTCAGAACTGATGTTTGACAGAATAACTTGAGCAAACAAGCTTAAAGAATGATGGATTTCTGAAGAGCAAAAACAAGTATCGAGACCTGAGAAAACTAGAACTTCATGTACTAGTTGTTAAGATTTTTTTTCTAAATTTGGTTCTGTAGAACTCCAGTTACTGTACACTAAAACATGGCTTATGGCTGTGTATAAGATCCAGGTATCTATACTTGGTTGTTTAGGCACAAGTCTGTTGATGTCAACAACCCCTGAATTTTCATGATATTTTCTTTGTAAACATCTGTAAAACTCTGTGATCATCTTTCATTTGTGCTATAGACTGTAAAACTTAGCCAGTATTTAATTTATTAATTTTCCAAAGATTTTTAAAATAATTTTTACCATCCCATAAATAAAATACTATTCAAGTATAATTTTACCTTTGAGGGATGGAAAGCAAAAAGAAGAAAAGGGTAACTGACTCCTGCTTTTATGAGAGTACAGATAGATTTTTAGTTGGAATATATATTATTCATGTGTGGAATTCTTATTTCTTTAGTTCATTATAAAAATTAATTTAGAATGTACTGATAGAAGTTAACTATCCTCTATAGACACAACATCCCTTAAGACAGTGCACAAAACTGTTATTCAAAACTATGAATAATTAGCTGAACCTCTGCACTGGGCAGTATCTTTTTTCAAAAGGATAAAGTTTTAATTGCACGTAATCCTATAGAATATCTTTGGATCTGGTCTAAAATATTATTTGTCATTTTTCAGCAAAGGATATTACAGCCCCCTCTGTTGGTCCAGAGTTCTGTATGGTTAAGTGATTTACCTTTTCAATACATTTTTAGATAGATATCTGGTGTAGATGTAAATACATTTCAAAGGCTAAGTACTGTCACAGAAGAGCAAAAATTTTGTTCTAATGTCTAAAAATGTAAATATATTAAAATCCATTAGTATATAATCAGGAAAGTTTATCCATTAATTTGAGCACAGTTCACAGTACAATTAAATCTTGTGCGTCTGGCAGATATATAAAGGAATATGTCAGTCTTTGCTGGGATTGTTCTATTAACAAATTCAGTAACATAAAGAAAAAAATGTTAAAAACATATTTGGAGTAATATTTTTCCTTCTGATATATGAAAAGTATATTTAATTAATACTAGGAAAGTAGAAATCTTTTAGAGACAAAACTGCGATTGGATATTTGAATTTTAATTTTTCTCCTATGTCCCATTTTGTTTAAGACTAATGAATGCTGGGGTAAAAATATAAAAGGAAAAAAAGAAAAGAAAAAAATAAAAAATACACTATCTGTGTGGCTCTTAATTTTTGAGGATACTGTTTTTTTTATTCTGCTTACTCAGATGTAACTATCTCACATTGAACCATTAAGGAAAGGGATGTGATTTGAGACAACCAACATGGCTTCACTGAGGACAAGTTCTGCCTGACCAACTGAGTGGCCTTCTACAATGGACTAAATACATCAGTGGACATGGGACGGGTGTGCAGACGTAATCTATCTGGACTTCTGTAAAGCCTTTGACATGGTTCCTCTAATATCCTTCTCTCTAAATTGATCAGAGATGGATTTGATTGGTGAACTGTTTGATTGAATTGATTGAATGGTCACATCCAGAGGGTAATGGTCAACAACTCAGTGTCCCAGTGGACATCAGTGACAAGTGGTGTTCCTCAATGTCTGTACTGGGACCAGTGCTATTTTAATGTCTTCATCAATGATATAGACAAATGAGTTCACCCTCAGCAAATTTGCAGATGTCACCAAGCTCTGGCTCAATTGACACACCTGAAGGACAGGATACCATCCAGAGGGACCTGGACAAGCTTAAGAAATGAGACCACATGAACTTTATGAGGTTTAACAAGGACAAGTGTAGGTGCTTCACATGGGTGAGAGCAACTGTGGTATCAACACAGGCTAGGGGATGTACAGATAGAGAGCAGCCTTGCTGAGAAGAATTTGGGGGTGCTGGTGGATGAGCTGGCAATGGAATCACTAAGGTTTGGAAAAGACCTCAAAGATCATAGAGCCCACATTTTGACTAAGCACCACTAATGCCAACTAAACCGTAGCACTCAGTGCCATGTCCAGTAATTTTTTTAACACTTCCAGGGATGGTGACTCCACCATTTCCCTGGGTAGCCCTGCTTAACCATCCTTTCAGTGAAGAAATTCTTCTTCATGTCCAAGCTTAACCTCCCCTGGCACAGCTTGAGGCCATTTCTTCTTGTCCTGTCACTAGCTGACTGGGAAAAGAGGCCAAACCATCTTGCTACTACTTCTTTACAGGTAGTTGTAGAGAGAGATAAGGTCTCCACTGAGCCTCCTGTTTTCCAGGCTAAGCAATCCCAGCTCCCTCAGCTGCTCGTCATAGGACTTACTCTCTAGACCTTTCACTGGTTTCATTGTCCTTCTCTGAACATGCTCCAGCACCCCCATACCTTTCTTGAAGTGCAGGCCCCAGAACTGGTTGCAGTACTTGTGGTATGGCCTCACAAGTGACTAGTGGCTGCTATGTACTTTAAATAGAAAATGAAGAACAGCTGTGTGAAATACGCTGTTGGTTGCTTTGTAGCAATATGTCAGTAATACCCCAGAAGTTAATGAAAGTCTATGAAAATGGATGGCTTCTGTAAGTGGTGCCTTATTTTTTATGCTTTAAAAAAAGCTAGCTGCATCATGTCCTCTTGAATTGGTTGGAGCTGTGTTCTGATAGTAAACATGTGGTTCATATAAGCATACAAATAAAGAATGAAGTATGGCAGCATAGAGTGTAAACATCTATAATTGCTTGTGTAGACAGCATGAGAATCACAGGCAGTTTATGATGATGACTGAAGCATTTTAAAGTGAAGACAAGAGATTTTTAACTGGTGAAAATTAATAAGAGCACTAAAGGTAATAATCAGTATACAGAAATTTATAGATTTTTTTGAACAGCAGGTTTAAGGAAAACTTATAATTCATAATTTTTAGTGTTTTATGCCCAGCATAACATCTTATATTTAACATTTTTAAGCCCAGTTAGCTTTTGACTTACAAAACTGCACATGTCCTCGTATTTTCTTCCCTCAACTGGAAAAAGAGAAAGGCAAAATTGCAGGACCTGGAAAATGCTTGTTCCTTCTGTCCAGAATCTTCTAATATTAAGTATTTTTACTCTTATATTGCTCTATTTGTCTTCTTCCACTTTGAACACAGTTGTTCTCAGACAAGAGCAGAATGACTATTCAACTCTTCCTGGGTAGGACATGGAAATCAAACTTTGGATTTGTGTTTTTACAAGGCTAGAGTTTAATAACAACTTTTTCACCCACACCTAAACATCAAGTGATTTTTTACCTGCTTTGTTATACTCCACCAGGCATCCCATCTGCCAGTCAAAGGAGAATGTGAGTATTCTCTATATTCTGGTTAAATGGAGGCAAAGTTATCAAAAGGAATGACTTGTCTGTCTCTTTACGGATGAGTGGCTGAGGCCTGAGGAGGAGGAGGAGAGGTTTGCAGGCTTTAGATGACTGTGTTATGGAGGTTCCACGCTTTCTCAAATATTTAAGTCTTTAAAAAGAGAGGGATTTATTTTTGAGCTGAGCAGTTGCTACTGGCTAGCTGAATTAGACTGCTGGCTAAGATGAATCATTTTCTCAAATGTCTCTGTTTCTGTGCATTGGGTACAGAGTTACATAAGGCATGTGGATTCCATTCGGAGGTCTGGGTTCCTAAAGGTTCAGTGTAACAATACTGAGTATTAGAATAAATATCTTTTCCATGGTTTCTAAAATTTTAGAAATTCAGCAAGTTGGACATTTCACTTGAGAGAAGTATTTAAGACGATACAAAGAATTAGTCAAGTAGCACGTCTAGAAAATTGATCCTATTCAGTTCAAGAAGGCTAAAATCTCAGTTTCATCTTTGTTTAGGAACTGATGAAAATAAAAATGAAGGAAAGCAATTACTTTAAAGAAATCTTGCCTAATAACTTAAAAATGATAACCTGTGTATAAGCTTGGAAGAACTCTTATTTCTTCATGATGCTCTCTCACTTATTTTGCCAGTACTATTAATGAATTATGTTAAAAAAAAGTCAGTGGGATTTCACAGAAAAGAGTCGTTCAGGTGGCTGCTTGTTACAGAAGAACTTATAGCAACATCACAGTAAATTTTGAATGTACGTTCAGAATATATAGCAAAGACAAAAGAAATAATAACGTATTCACACTTGAATCCTCACAGTACATTACAAAGTTGAGCAACACTGAATGAAAGATAAAATCTGAAGGCAATTAAATTCTATTTTGTTTTTTTATAATTTGGCCAAATGAGAGAAGTGTTCTTACAGGGAATTTAGCTATGATTTCTGCACTGACTTTGAATAGATAAATTTCAATTATTTTTCTCTCATTTCTGTGACAGAATGGAAACATTTTGATAGGTAAAATATTCAGATATGTAAGGAAAGAGACAGAAATACATCTGAAAAAATATTTAGGATCTTCATTCAAGTTTTAGGGAAAAAGGCTTGCAAAGATATTTCCAAAGTGAATGTGGTTAGAGAATTTACAACATGTACTAAACCATCTAGAATAACATCTCTGTTGTTTCTCTTCTCTTCAACTTGTTTTCATATCAACGTGCAACTTTCTGAACACCAAGCCTGTGTGACTAGATATTTACAGGGTCTAATACAATAAAACAGACAGTTTTATTGGAGATTAGTCCTCAGGTGGGTAGCTAGTGACCTTGGTTTTTAATGCGTAGTGGAATTGGAATGCATTTTAAAAATGGTTCTATTTTTTGACAACCCTTTATTAGCAGCCAGCAATTAAATGTATTAAGAGCCCTTGTTGTTCACACTCTTTCAACCACAGAACACTAAGGGATGTATATGTTATAATTACAATTATCTGTTCTCCTTATTGTCCTGCTGAGGAATGCAACTGTAATTCTGGCAGGCAGACTGCACAGTTGGCTTGCTGTCCTTGGACTGCAGATGTCTAATTGCAGGCAACCATTTCATTTCAAATGGCTCATTAAAACAGAAGACATTTAGCATTGCTAACATGAATCTACATCCAGGATTATGCATTTAATTAGAAAAGTGCAAGCTTTTTTCCTTTGTAATCTGGATTTACAAAATTTCTTCTGTGTAATCTGTTTTGGAAGAACTTGAATTGCTTAATTTGTTATCTTTTTTGCAGTGGTTAATATCTGTATTATTCATATGTGAACTTCATAAGATCGATAAACCACACTGTGTACATTTGTGTTTCACAAGTGTTGCATGTTTGTGTAGTTATTCACTTTGAATTTTCCTTAGTATGAAAGTCATTTATTCTGACACTTTATTTGTACCTGTAGCTAAAACAGATTTAGGCATATAAACATCTCTACTGCACTAACCCTGAGGAGCCATCACTTAAGTAGTAAGATTAGCTTAACCCTTCCGATCCTTTCTCGTTACTTTTAACACTGTAGGTAAGAAAGGTTTCCAAAATAAGCAGAAAAGATAACCTCCTTGAGTTCTTTTTCCTTTTCTTGAGCTCTGTACCTTATTTATTATCCATTTGTGTGTATATTGATGTCACACTTTTTGCCTAGCATAGCTGGCTCCCATTTAAATTGCATTATTGATAGAGTTCCTTAGTTCTCTGTGTTACACATGTGACTCTTATAATACTTAGCGGATAACTATTTTAATAGTGTTTCAGTAAGTAAATGTAATTCTTGGGGGGGGGTGGGCTGGGGTTTCCTTCACCCCACCCCCTTTTTTCTATTACAAAGTATGAACTATCAAATTTTTATATTTGGACAGACAGGTACATTCACAGTGCAAGCAGAGATAATGGACTCTCCTTCTCCATCCGTCCCTTCTAGAAAAGTTTTTTTCTCCTTGACTTGACCTTTGTGCATCCTAATCAGTTGTTTTGAAGGTCTCTAGCACCACTGAATCTGTAAAGTATCCCTTTCCTGAGGCGGTTTCCTGTCACATTAGGGTTTCTCTGTGATGATCATAGTGGCAAGTTCCTTAAAGATAAGGGTTAGGGAGTTGAGCTGAAGTAAACATATGAAATAATGTCCAAGGAAACATGCTTCTGTACAGTTGCTAAGTTTTAAATATTGCTAAAATTTCTCAATTAACTACTGTGCAGTGATTTGAATTACAGGAGTGGAGCAATCTGCACTGCTGGCTCCAGAATAGGGGAGGTCAGGACAGCAAAATACATTCAGGAAATGTGCAAAAGCTTCTTGCTGTCATACTTTTAGTGGGTGTGAGGAATGTTTATGAGTTTATGGCTGATGAGGCAGTCAATGTGCATGCTAAGGCTGTGAAATACTACCTTCTGTCTGACTCCTTTTACAAATGAAAATGTTATAAGCAAAGAGAGAATGTCTCAATGGGCTTTATATCTTCAGTTTTAGAAATCTAATTAACTCTGCTTTTCTTAAGGTATGTCCTGCATCTCCTTTTTGTTTTGCATAATCTTGAAGTAAATAGGAAAACATAAAGTTTTTGAGGCAAAAAGAGTTTCACTTCTATTGTTTGAATTACAATAATAAGCCCAAGTGTGTTTTCTGTTCTGCCTGGTCTATTACAATTAACGTAAGATGCTTTATTTATTATCCAAGTACTTCAGATAAATGTTAAATGTGGGACATCTCCTGTTCCCTTTCCCACCTCTCACAATAAAGAGTGAATGTGATTAAGAAAACCAGTAATATGTTCAGCTGCTGTTTGTTCACAGTAGTATCTTTGAGATATTTTTTGATCTGTTGTTTATTTGTATATCTGAAATCACCTTTAATACAAAGCAATACATATTTTCAACACTTTTAGAAATTGAGGACTTACTGTAGTTTACCTACAGAGCAATGTGTTTAGCAGAGAAGGAAATCTGTATTTGTGGATCACCACAGCTGTGAACAATCCTGTCTGACTTCTAAAATGAGTACAGTTTTATAAAATGAATTGGTTTACTTCCTTGGACTTAATTTGAGAGGATAATAGCTTATTATAGTTATAAAATGAAATTTTATTTGTGTCATAGAAATTGTAGGGTATGGTGTCCATTCAGATCTCATGTTTTTATAGTTTGAAGTGCTTTAAGTTTTCCAAGAGAGTCTTACTCTCTAAGTAGGCTATACAATGTAAACTATATGTCTAGGCTTCCTCTAATTTCAGGATAACCAGATGAATCACTGTTTTTAATTCACAGCTCTCCTGGTAGTTTTTAGATGGCTGAAGTTATATAAACTAATTCTATCTCAATTTGTTCTGTAAATCTGCAGTTCACCAGGATCAAACTGTTTAAAAGACAGTACATTTGGAAAACATTCATACACAAAGCCATGTGGATTATGCACATCCAAATAACAGCTCTGAAATCTCCAGAAATGTGTATCTTAACAGGTTTTCAGTCTTTAGGAGGCTTTTTCATATATTTACTGCTCTCTAAGGATAATTTGGTGGCTCATTTTCTTATTTCTCTCTTCTTAATAATGTAAACCAGCTTGAAAAAACAGTCTCTTAGCATATTTCTTGTGCTAGTCATACACAAGAAAAAGAGACTGGAGTCTCTACATACTCCCTTCTTTAGCAGCAGTGATTAGATAGTCTCTCAGTTATTTGCCTCTTGAAAGACACTTTCACTTCATATTTTTGCCTAATGTTAATCCTTTAAGAATAAAGAGCAGTACACAACTGTCAGTTTTAGTGAGTTGGATTTGTTTGAGCAAGATAACAGTTCCCAGAGGAACGTGAGCATGGGGTAGAGTACTTTACAATTTTGCTTTATGTCTCAGAGAGCTTTCTTGGCTTGGCCTTGCTGCTGCTGTTTATTTCCCTGAGGAACGTCTGTGAGAGGAACTGCATTTGTCTCTGAAGTACAGAACTGCTTCCTGGTTTTATTTTCCCCCACCTTTCATTTTTCAAACAAACATCTATTTTGAAAGAATTTCCAAATTCTTTCAGTTGTGTTAATACTATATACTGCTTAATGGACTGTGGCAGAGATGGCGACTTTCTTAGAATTTTAATACATAGCTATTTAGACTGGAATAGATTATCCAAGGAGAAAACAGTGATGATATTTTACTGGTATTTCAATCTGAGAATTTGCTCAAATTTTAACAAATTGAAATAATGTTAAATGATTTTTTGCCACTTTGTAAAGAAAGAGTAATTAACCCAACTTGCTTCTCAGATTTAAATTACATGTATTTAAGTTGTATGGGGTTAGATAAAGAAATTAGTGGGTTCATTCTAGAGGCAATTTTTATCATTTCTAGAGGAAGATAGTGAAGAAAACCACTTTACAGTGAAGAGCTACACATGGAAGCGCTGTCCAAGGTCTAAGCTAAGAATGTTCATGGAAAACATTAAACATTTAAAACTGGCTGCTCTGTCTAGAGTAGTCACTCTTTTCAACACTGTCCTGTAACTAGAAACAGGCTAATGAATGATATTCTGTATCCCTTTAATGTTTCTCGAATTTCTCTTCAGCAATACTATATCTTTTCTGATATTCATTGATGCAGCAAAGGCTATCCTTGTACAGTGGCATTAAATGGAATGCGTCACTTTCCCCTGTTTCTGATGCACTGGTATCTTATGAAATCATACTTTTTTTATAAAACTAGGTAACTCCACAATTATTCCATGCTATGTTAAATAAGAATGATCATATATAACTGCTTTTTATTAACTACAAATAAAATGTCATCTCTAGCAGTGGAGCTATGAATGAAGAGGTTTTTAACCACTCTAGGATGTATGTAGCTTTTAATCACTCTTCATTAGCGTAGTTGCCAATTTATTTATCACAGATTGGTGTTTTTTTTCCCCTCTCCTTTTCCTGAAAAGGTGGAAGTGGCACAAATGAAATTACAAGCTATACATATGATTGAAATTAATCCATCTGATCTTTTAAACACCAGATATACACTTTTTTGGCTATTGATATTTTTAATTGTGTTGTTTTTTGGTTTGGTTTGGTTTGGTTTTTTTTGGTGGACACTTCCTCTTCCTTAAAGGGCCACTTTCCTTATACAGGAGAATCCCCAATATGGGTAGCTCTATATACAGACCAAGTAGAAATTCAATTTTTTTTTTTTTTTTTGGTTCAAAGTAATCTTTTGTTACCTCATTGTCACCTCCTTTCAGATAGAAATACTAATGTTCTTCTGAGAGAAAAACTGGATTCTGAGTTCTGTTTCTTGATTCCCAAACTTTTGCTAGGGACCCTGAGAGCAGTTACCTCACCAGTTTACAGTGTAGGGACAAACAGAGTTAACAATTTTTTCTAAGAATAGAAAGAAAGGATTCTCATGTATAAGATGCATTATTCTCTTAAGGTATCTAGATTTTTGTTCTTGCTCTTCTGTTAAGAGTTTGTCTTTTAGAAATTTTTAGCACTCTGTTCTGAAAGATTTGTTTGTTTCTAGTATTTAACAGAGAGAAAATATGACACAGTGCTCTAGAGCCTAATGCATTTTTATTTTGTGTGTTAATGATATCCATCAATGCCACATCTGTATTTTTAAAAAATATAATGTAAATTCACAATTTTCATTACTATTTTCAATTCTCTGACTTCCATTTTCTGTGTTTCTCTGCTAGCTTATGGCAGTCTTGTGGCTGTGGTATCCTACTGCCTATTGATTTAAGGACTATTTAACTGGAAACTATTCAGCAAACATGCTTTTCAATTTACTGCTTTGACCAACTATGTTTAGATGCCAGAGGCTCATTTGCAGCAGTTGAGAGTTAAAGATTTAAAAGTAAAGCTGCATGTCATCTAGCTGTAATACAGCTATATGCAGGGTTTTCACCAAGGACTTGTCATACATCTTACATAGCCTGCAGGCTAAAAGTGTGTGTCTGTGCCTTTGTGTCTGCATGTGTAACTGCAGGAAAGGAAAAGGCAAAGAATCAATGTTCTCAAAATTAATTAAAATCAGGCAGACTTTCCTCTGCTGACAGGATATTTAAGATGAAAATAATTAAATGAGCTATTGTGGCAAATGCAATATCGATTGCTCACCAAGAGCACCTCTTTGAAGACTTAGATGAAGATTGATAACCAGTTTTTAACAGCTAGAGCCAAAGGCAACCATTCCCATCTTCAATTCTTGTGCATGTGTGCAGTCTGACAAATGGCTTTCAACCCAACCCTCTATTGACCACTATAAAAAGCTATTATCTATTATAAATAAATTGCATATACATGCTACTCCTCCATTCTTCATATTTGTAGAGTTGAAAATTTTTCATTTCCTATTTTTTCATTTCCTCATGCTTCAAATGAGTAGCTGACATCCTTTCAGGGCAGACAGGTTTTTGTTTGTTTGTTTGTTGGTTTGTTTGTTTGTTTCAAATCAGAAGTAGTTTCTTTTTTCTTTCTTTGAGTAAACAGAGTCAGGATTTGCACACCAGAATTAGAGATGAAGAGAAGATAAGACTAATATTTTCATAATAATAACAGAATAAACCTGAAGATGGCATAGATTTTCTGAAACAACCACTGGAATTTAGCTATAACATGGCTACAAATAGCAAGTGAAGAGGCCCACTGGAGGCCCCTAAAACAATATGTCGGTACCAAAAAACTGACTCTTCTTATTTCACACTTATTTCACACTATTCTATTTTCTTCACACTATTCTATTATCTTCTTCCTCTAGACAAAGCCAATTAGAAGACAGAACACATAAAGTACAGCCCTCAATCACATCTTTCAGCGAATTCTGTTTTAAAATAGCCCAGTTCATGCATTATGAGGCCTTTCCATGATGTGTACCAGAGCACTGGCCTGTCATGTCACGCTTCAGGAGAGTCACTTCAAAAGCTTGCTGCTGTTCAAAAATAAAATCTGTGGCAAACATTTCACAGTAATGAAGCCTTACAAAAGTATTGTGAAAACAAATCTCAGTGAGAGGAAAATAAGTGGACAAGTGTTGTTTTTGTTTCAGTCTAAATCAAAAACAGTCATAGAAAAAGCCATACAGAGAAAGGGTAGTAAATAATATAGACTTAATACTTGTTTAAAATATCAAAACAAGCCTTTTGAAAGCATTCGTCTTTGAATCAATTTATTTTAGCTAAATGTTTATGGAAACAGACTCTTATACATCAGCTTCTTTGTGGAAACACACATGCAAGAGGAAAACAGTTCCACGTAATTTAGAAGGTTGGCAGTTCTGTGGAAAACATAATAATAAGTTATGAGAATTGAGAAGCAATTAACAAGTGCTTTCTACCTATCTTTGGCCATCTTATCCTGCTAATGGCTCTGGTGTCAAACTTCACTGTTCCTGTGTCAGTGTTTGTGGTCAACTAGACCTCTGTGAGGTGAGAATCTTCAGTTACTACAGTGCATGGATAGACTAGTTTTTTCTCAAATATCTTTCAATATAAAGAACTCATGCAGAAATATTTCTTTGCAGAAATAATTCTCTTCTATTACTTTCTCTCTGATGAATCTTTGTAGAACTCAAAAGACTTTTTATAATTTTTATAACATGAAAATTTTTGTTGCACTTTAAATTAAATATTAGAATAAAAAATGTAAAGAAATCAACTGTTAAGAATTTTGAGAGTTTGAAATATATACCTTTTGAGCTTTAGATTGCTCAGACCTTCCCTATTTCATTAGAATATGAGATTAAATAGATAATCATGTTAAAATTAAGGAACTACTGTCTTGCAGGTATCATTTGTATGCTGCCTACTACCTCGAGCCATTCTAACCAGTAGGGAAAGGTTTTCCTAAGCATCCATGGCACACCGTGATATTTGGAAATTTTTTTAATCACGGGCAGAAGTTCACATCTTAGATTAACTACTTCAGGATAAATAATTTTCCTTCTATGAATAAGTATCATTCCACTGCCCATGAAAACTTTTCTAGGAAATAATAGATGAAGAAAATAAGATGATAAAATTTTTAAACTGATTGAGTTTATTTCTTTTTAGGATTCTTTGCAAAACAAGCTGTTTCAACAGGACCATAACGTTAGGCGTCTAGGTTAAATGTGATCCTTTATGATTTTAATTTTATGACACTATATTTTGAGTTTGCTCAATGTCTGGAGATCATTCCAATATTATATTTGTCCTGTAACTTTTTCCATATTTGATCAATAATCACTTCCACTTAGTTTTAGAGACAAGACTGTTATATTGCTTTATCTGTCAAAGGCCATTTGGCTAGGAGAGTTGTCTGTGAGAAGGAATGAGAAAACTACAAATCCCTGTGATACTGAGGTTAAAGTAGAATGTACTTTTATACTTCCTCTATTTTCTTCTTTTCCTCCCTTCTTTCTTTCTTACAGAGTGCAATTTCAGACATGGATAGTGTTCTGAAAAATAAAGGATTAACATCTCTAAAAATAAGATGAATGGTATGAAAAATATATTTTTACATCTTGCTAAACCATAGTTAAGAGGTATTTGTACACTTCAGGAAAAAGAGATTCTCAACAGATTAGTTGGAGATATGCAAAGAAATTGTTAAAACTTCTGCCTCAGCTTAGACGCATTTTTATTTTTAAATGTAGATTTAGATGTAATGCAGAAATTTGACTGTTGTCCTGGTGGATGGAATCCTGATATAGTATTGAAAAGGCTGGAAGAATATTCAGTTTTCAATTCCTATTTTTGGTTTAGTAATTATGATAATTATATACTATCAGTTGGCTTTATGATATAAATATCCTTTTGAAAGTGAACTATGCTTAGAGAGAGTTCCAAAATTTCCAGATTATTGGGTGAATTTGGATTCTGTATATTGCTATAAATGTTATTGAACATACTGAGATTCAAATATATATTAAAAAAAAATCTGTTCACCATGAAGATTGTGGCTGGTTCTTATATTCACCAGAAGAAATGCTATATCTAACATGATAGCAATGTTAGTTTGAGTTGTTCTTATTAGTAAGCCTGTATTACTTCTAGCGCTGAATGACCACAAGTGAATTCTAAGTTTTGAAAATTTCATATGCATAAAAACCACACAGTTTTTCTTTTTCTTACTTTTTTTATTTGTCTAGCCTTATTTTTTTTGTATACTTTTAACTTCTATGTGTTTTACTGTTTAAGGACTTCAAAGCACCTAAAATTTCAAATAAGCTTGCAGTGTCAAGTTACCTTAGCCATTGAGATTCCCATTAAAAGTTACTCAGCTTTTCCTGAGACATCACAATTTGAAGCTGTACTTAAAGTAGATAAACTTTTGTGGGCTATTATATTAGACTAATAGTCTAAGATAGCTGGTTTTATGAGGGTATTTTTTTTAGAAGATAGCCTGGAAATATAGTGTCGCATATCAGAATGTAGCTTTTCAATCACTGAATAATTTGACTTAGTGTAAGCAGATTTTAATTGAAACAAAATGTATCTAATGCAAATATATCCATGTATTGAATTCTGTGTCTACTCTGATCATGAAGCTGGAGTCAACAATTTATGAGAATCTGATTATTAGAACAGCATCATAACATGATAAAAAGTTTTTTTCTGGGATAAGTCTTAATTAATAGAGAACTTCATTGAAACAAAAAGTAATTGTACAGTGAAATGCAGGTGGTGGAGGTACAATGGCAAAGAAAAAAAACTGTAATATTGCAAGGTCACTTTGCTTTTCTGTAATCTGTCTAGACTATGATCTGCATATCAAGCAGATCAAAACAGCATAAAAGTTGATCAAAGATTTTGAAAAAATTAAAAAAAAGAAGAATCTAAAAATAGATATGCTTCCCAAATGAAACAAACCAAAACCCCCAAACCCCAAAACAAACCCAAAGACAAAACCCTCCACATAAAATATCTACTTTTTAAATCTAAACAAAAGATCGATATTTTAAATCACAGTCTAGTGGTGTTTTTAATACCTTTTCCTTTGTGTATCATTGCTTTTAAGGAGGTGTAAGTCCAAAAGAAAAAAAATAATCACTTATTTAGAAGAGAGCCATAGGACATAAATTAATAAAAAAATTATAAAAGACTGACATAAAGTAGAATTCTATTTTGAAACAGATTTACACTCTTTTATGGGTAAGTTATATTTTACATTGCTTAACAGTTTCTTTTCTCCTGCAAACATGAACTTTGTAAGGCTGTATGTATAATCATCTTTTTTACTGAGGATATTAAAATCTGTATCATTAGTTCTTTCTAAGCGGACAGAAATTTAAAAGGACCTTGGTGAAAGCAGGAGAAGGCAATTTATTATGGATACTCAGAAGTCTTTTGTCTGCATTTCAAAGTCATCAATATACATTGATTTTTGTCATTTTATCTACAAAATTTAAAGGTGTGAAAGCTCTGAAATCCTCAAACATTGTGCAATTTTTAAAGGATACAAAAATAGAATATTTAGAGATTCATTATTTGGAATGTGTGCATTTTTCCCTCAAATTTAATCAGATTTGCATTTAATCTCTGGATTATTCTAGCTTTATGCATCTCATTTGCATTTTCAGGTGTATTTTCTTGTTACACCCAGATACAAAGCTATTGAATGTATATGCTGAGTAGGATATTTCTGTAATTGCTATGAATTGCTCATGCAGAAGGACTTTTCATATGGTGTGATAAGTCTTGAATGTTGAACTAATATAATAGCAGCAGTCAGGTCTTCATTGTGGATGTGGTTGATGGAGCTGCCGTGTTCACAATCATATTGATTTTTTGAACTGGAGTACAGATGAAAGGAAATAGACTACCAAAGACCAAATAATGAACCATTGTTCTTGGTAATTAGGTTTTTGCTATCTGTCCCTAAGGTATATAAAAGAGTGTGATGTGGTATTTGATGGCAAAAAATATTACAGTACATACCATAATTTCTGATGTTCAGAAGAAAGGCTAAAAAAGTATTTCAGAATATCTTTCATTTGGAAATATTACATTTATTTTTAAGGATATATATATAAAGCTATGCATATATCAAACTTATAAAATGTATATGAAAACATCATAACACTTTATTCCTAATTGTATATTTTAAGCACATTTTGCAAGTGTTTATGCAGTCAGATGACTTATTCTATTGTAAGCAATATACTGAAAATAATTTTATTCTTAGATTACTAGAATTTATGACATGACAAGATGGTCATATGGTCTTGTGAAATCACACTTTATGTAGTCTTGTTAGTCAACAAATAGAAACTGGAAAAAAATAAATTTCTAAAAATTGTAAGTATTAAAATTATTTTTTTTACTTTTATTTTTTTCCCCCATACAGTTAACAGGATTTATTCCATTATTCCAGATAAATGTAGATGACCACATAGGTTGAATGATTTACATTGGGAACTTTTTCTATGATTGGAAAGAAATAAACCGCCCTGAACACTTGTACAGGGTAATGACTGGTAATCTGTCAAATAAATGGTTGATTGTAAAATAAGTGAGAATGAGAAGTTGATCAGAAAGTTCAGGGAAACAATCACAGTTTAACTTTACATCAGAATAGCAAACCCTGGATGGAGAGACTGACTTTAAAAGCAGACTGTCATCCAACCAGAATCAGACATTGAAGCCAAAGATGCACTTCTAAATATTCTCAAACTCTTTTCTATTGTTGAGAAATATATTCAGTCCAGGTAGCTCGGTTTGCAAGCTGCAGTGTGAGCTGGAGATGGAGCTCTGGGTGGGGGGATGCCCAGGAAAGAGGCCAGGAACTGGCTCTGACCCTTTGCATAACAAAGGGTGCGGGGATCTGCAGCCCCCGGCCGGGGGACTGCACACACAAGGACAGCAGGAGCCGATGACCCCAGAGTGTTGCCCATTTAAGACTCTGAGGGTATAAAAGCCCAGAAATTCCTTGGTTCAGGCACCCAACTCGAGCTGTTATTTTGTTATTTAGTTATTGCAGCAAGATTATTTTATGGATCAGGACTTGTAACAAACTACTGTGGAAACCCAGGGTCTGGTCTGTAACTGAGTGTGGGATGTATAGCTGTGAAGGAGCCTTGCTCCTAGCTCAGGTGCTCCAAATGTGACTGTCAGAGCGGATCCTGGATGGTCGGACAGGAAAGATTCCTTAACTACCTACCTGCTAAAATGAAACTGAGATCTTCAATCAAAGGTCAAGCAGATGGGAGAAATACCGCTGCTGTTCCTGTTTCAGAAAGAAGCTGTGTTTAAGCTACATTCCTTGTGTCAAATTTTTGACAAAATTTCAAGTTGTCTAAAAGTTTCACCTGCATTAAGTTAAAATCAGGCTGCAATAAGTGGCTACCCACCTAACACGTTTTCAGATACTTCCAGGTTTTTAACACTGTAAACATTCTATCAAATTACATGACTATCTGAGATTATTCTGGGAGATGAAAAAGGTTCTACCACTTCAAACTTTTATATCAGGAAATAAGATTTTATTCTGTCAATAAAAGAATGTATATTCTTTCCTATATCAAGCCTGCGCAGTGGATTTTTTAGGTGAGATGCAGTACAGCCAGAACTGGACCCACCCTTTAATCCTAAAGTTCATCTGCCAGGTCCCAGTGAGCTTGGACAGTGGCAACGAGGTCCTCAGGACGTAGGTTTAATTAGAGTATCCTTCTCATAGGTGGATGGCCTTACAGGGCTAAAAGAGCTCCATCTGCCCAGATTTGGAGTTAGAGTTGTCCTTCTCCTAGGATGATTGCCAGAAGGCTAACAAGCTCATCCTGCCCATGGACATATTACATCTGACCCTTCAGTCTTGACCTGTCTGGCATGGGCGACCCTACCAAAGGCATGTACCATCGCCAGCATAGCTCGCAACTGCATAGGGGTACACAGGCTCCTTTCCAACTAAAACGGTTAGAGCAAGCCTTTCACTCCCTACTTTTCTGCCACCCATCTCTATTCAATCCTAGGGAAATACCCAGGAACATCCCTTTTTCCTGACCACACTTTCTGGATGCAACAAATATATCCAGAACATACTGAACCTGGGCAGTAGCCACAGGTGAGCCAAAACCAAACCATTCCAGCCCCTGTACCCACCTGGGGCTCAGGTACCTCTCAAGGCCCCAGCCTGACCGAGACCCCCAACCCCCCAGAAGAACCCACTATCCACCCTGACCTTTTCCTCTCCCCACCGTGCCACCACAGATCTTCCCATGCACTCCTCACCTGTGACACTTCATACAGGGCTGCCCCGCTCGCCCTCCTGCCAGTCCGAGGACCCCCACGGCTCACCCGACACCCTTCCCCTCCCCCAAACTGGACCGGCAAACCTCTGTGTGCTCTGAAGCTCCCCCTCTCCTCTCCCATGAGGGTGCAGTCCCCGCTGGCAAAGCTCCTCTCTCCTTTCCCCCACCTGCTCCTATGTTCAGTTTACATTTTGGAGTCGGAGCCACTGAATGATGTCACTTAAATCATTAACTCCCTGGGATTACAGAGAAGCAAATGACATGGTTATTTCTTTCCTATATAATGACAATGTAATGGCAAAAAGCATGGCAACAACATCACTGTCATTTGGAGTGCTTTTCCTATTCTTTTGTTCTCCTAGCATTTTCTAAAAATTTGTTATTATTTCATGTTCCACACTGCTATTTCTCTTATAATTGGAGATCAAACTATGAGACGTTGAGACAAAAGAGGAAATCTTTAATATACTTTTGTCTTTCTGTAAGAAAAAATTACACTTTAAAAATAAAATTATCTGGCCGATTCACTTTTCTAGATTAAAAAGAAATTGTTAGCGTGAGGCTTTTTTGGTAATATATGAAATAAATAATTGTTTGAGTGTTAAAACAAGTATTTTGATAAGGAAAATAATTTGCATCCGTTTTATCACTACTTAAAATCCCATACACGTCTCTGTAAACCAACACCCTGTTAAAATTCACTAGACCACTAAATATTAAAAAAAATAATCTAAGCATCTAAGCTTTACAATTGAAATACTACCCTGTCTTGGAAAAAAAAAGATAATTGATTTTTAAAAAAGTTAAATGAACATTATTTATGGCTAGCTGGTACTAATGTCTGATTCCCAGTTGGAATGCATTTTTGGGGGTGAAAAAACATATCTTTAATGTTTTCTTAATTATACCCCAGGGTGGAGTTGGAAATGTGTCAAGAAATAAGAAAACATGAGCATTAATAAGCATACAATGCAATTTAACAGTTCATAAAACAGTAAAATTTAATCCCAGGTTGAGAGATTTATTAAATCTCACTCAGCAAAATGGTTTTCTGGGATGTGTTAGCAAGTGAAAATTAAGTGAAATGATTTCAGGGGCAATAGATTTTATTAGCCGAGGTGGGGAGGAACTAGTTTTGCAAGCCATTTCTTCTTAATTTCATTCACTTGTTATAATTGCCTTGCGTGTAGGAGAGCTTTCTCTGAGTAGTACGGGTATGTTGGGTCTTTGGAATTTGTGTGCATAATACTACATTTGTCAGGCATCATCTAACTGAAATATCTTTTGTTGATGATCTTGTGAAGTTCTTTTAATGTTTGCTAAAGATATTTAAATCTCATATAAATGTCTATCTGTTTGTAAGATGACTCATTTGTTTTATCGGTTTTTTGTTTGTTTGTTTTCATCTTTTGCATCCATGCTTGATTTCTGTGCTCTTTATCACACACGGAAAAGTTAAACAAAAATTACTTTCTTCAGTATCAATCTCTTGTTCAGGGCTTCTTGAAAAGTCACGTTGTAGGACAGTTTTGAAACTACTTATATTTTGGGGGTAGGTGGTCAAGAATATGTAGTGAAGCTTCAAGTAGGATAATATTTAGCGAATCAAGCTTCAAGTAGTAGCACTATCAGCACCACACTAAATGAGAAATTTTGGGGAAAAAAATTTTATCTTACTAGTTATGCTGTTTTGTGGGTTAAAATCACATTTTCCTAACAAGGTCTGACACTTAAAATTTTCTGACCAGGCAATAGTAGAATCTATAATAAAGAAACTACAGATTTTTATAAATAAATCTTAGCTTATTTTTATATGTAAATTACAATTTTTTCTGTAGTTTTTATCCAGTAATTTCTAAAAGAAACTTTTTAATTTTCTATCAAATGGAACAGACTTTAAGGAAAGTAATAATACTAGCAGTGAGACCTCTTCTGCACTGTAGGTGGTCACCCCTTCTTGATTTCTGAGTGTTGTCAGACTTTTCTGACATCATTGTTCCTATCTTTATATTTCTGAGTTGTTCAAAAGAAAAGAAGCAGAGTTAGCTTCTCTGAGAAAAATCAGTCTTCAAAGGAAAATAATAAAAAAATGGACAGAGGCCGATTTCTGTTCACTATGCTCACAATGGAAATAACCTAAAACATAAGACTAATACATGGAGAAAAATGAGAGGTGGGTGGTGGGGAGTTTGGTAGAACAAAAAATGGAAGAGTTTTGTTTGTTTATGAAATATACCATTTATTCAAGGTTTTGTAATTAATAATTATGTATTGTGCATTAAGTTGTCATTAAAGATAAGAGAGAAGAATAAGTAATTATCAAAGGAGAAGTACTGCTTAGCAGGCTAAGGAGATTATGAGACATTTTTGATGGCTTTGAAAGGAGTAAGTATTCCATTGTAAATCCTTACTGTGCAGTGCCTCCTAAATAATGTTACTTTTCCCTAAAGAGGTTATGCTGGGGATGGAATTTGATTAGTCTGTCCTCTTTGTTGTACCTCCAGTATCTACTACTTGCTCATGAGGTTAGAGAGCACCTGTTCTTATCCTCCAAATTGTATTATGTCATCTCTGTCCTTCATAAACCTGACTAGAAATAGTCTGGATATACTGGGGATTCAAAAAACCCCCCACCAAACTCAACAACCTGACTTTGCATTCAGTGTTCTATCCAAAGAATTACTGTTATGTAAGAAATAAAACACAATGTATAAAAACCAGTGCAAAATTCAGTCCTTTTGGAACATGCCCTGCCTTTTGTACTTACACTCCTTTTAACAAATGGGAAGGCAACGTTCTCATGTTCTAAAGAGTTGGAAGGACAAGTGCCATAAATACAAGCTCGGTGAGAATTTTATTGCAGTATGAAGTGAGTATGTTAACACTTTGTTAAACCAGTGACCACAGTCACTCTAAACTAAGTTTATTTCAGATGATACTGAATTTCAGTCAGTAACAAATGATGTATTATATGATGAAATAAGTTTCACAGCGAATTAAAGACTTGGTATGAACTGGTTTTAATGTGTTCAAACATTTTCAAGGAGTTTGTTAAAAAAAGTGAAATTGTTCGTTCACTTCCATGTACTTATCTGAATACTTTTGTCATGGTCACCTATGAAACAAATGCAGATATGTGTTTGTGAGCATTTGCATTCAGTTTCATTTCGTTCTTGATGCAGCTAATGAAGTCTTGACAAGAACTTAAGCGTAATTTTAATTAATGCATTCTGAAAAGTTTTGTTCGTTAATGACCATCAGACAGTATGCAAAGCCGTCTGAACAGTCTGACCTTTCAAATGTAGTTCTACTTTTCTCACAAGGGTAAAATTTGACTGACTAAAGACAGTAAGACAAAGATGATCTTGAAGAGAATAATGAGCTTGTAAGACCCCAGGCTTGCACTAAAGGCTCATTGAGGGGGTTTTCTTTAAAGGTCCCGAAGCCTGTTCAGCTTTATTAAAGGAGCCCAGCTTCCTTTTATATCTTGAGAGAGCACACAGGAGATGATGTTACATGGTGACCACATGTCTTTGGTTTTATCTTCTCTGGCCCGCTGTGACCACTCCACCTGCCCCATCAGGTGGGACTTCTGGCCTACTGGCCACTCTAGGACTGGACTGATTCTCTGGGGCGGTGTATGGGGCAGTGCTCCTCGTGTACCAGTATCGGATAGCTGCTCCAGGGCTGGCCAAGGAGGCCTCAAGGGGCTGGGGTATGGAGCAGGGCACCATTCCACCTTCATGAAATTCAGCCTGTCCTTCTGCCCTACACACACACTTGTTATAACCTATCCTACTCAATGTAATAGTATTATTTGGATAATATGCAGGTAAAGATAACGTAAGAACTAAAAAGTAGTGAAGTATATACATACTTTACTAATCACTGGAAAAAACTCGGCTCACTCGATGCTGCTTTATTTAAGTGAACTCTACAATGTCTTCCCTTGAAATTTTTAATGAGTCAATACAGTTTAACACAGAGCTGAATAGAGAATAAGAATATTATGTGTCAAGGTTAATTTTTTACTTCAGTTTTATTTTGCATAGAACATTTTGGTCTAGAACATTTAAAGAACTGTTCAGGTTTTTTAAAGAATTTTAGCAAAATATTTGTGTTCACATGAAAATCTAGATATATTTAATTTATGATGTGTAATTTGATACTAATGACAGTAGTGACTGGTAGATGCAGATTCAGGTCTGTCCTTCTGATAGAACAAGGCCTATCAACTGACAGTACAGTATATGACACTCTTCCATTTTCTTCCTGCTATGAGGTCTCCATGCAACCTTCTCTTCTCCAGGATGGACAGCCTCAACTTTCTCAGCCTGTCTTCATAGGCTTCAATCCTCTTATCAACTTTGTAGCTCCCTTCAAGACTTATTCCGACAGTTCCATGTCCTTCGTATGCTAGGGGCACCAGAACTGTGTGCAGTACTCCAGACGGGGCCTCAAAAGATCAGAGTAGAGGGGGAAAATCACCTCCTTTGACCTCTGCCCTGACCTTTGATGCAGGTCAGGACATGGTTGGCTTTCTGGGCTGTGAGTGCACACTACTGGCTCATGCTGAGTTTTAACTCTCAAGTTCTTAACATATTTATTGTGGAAAATCCAGTCTGTTTACAGAATTTCCAATTGTGTTATAG
The DNA here is from genome assembly GCF_003945595.2 of Pipra filicauda. Lineage (NCBI taxonomy): Eukaryota > Metazoa > Chordata > Aves > Passeriformes > Pipridae > Pipra > Pipra filicauda. The sequence goes on along the minus strand of NW_024103751.1, from coordinate 2,179,371 downwards.
AAGAGTTGTATCTGAATTTAATTCTGAGACAAATTTGGAAGCTGGATACCTTCTTTGACACATATAAGATTTTTTTTTCCTCTTTTTTTCCCTTCTTTCTTTCAATTATAAAGGGTTGTTAATGTGCTTTTACTGAACATGACTTAAAGGGATAAAGTCAAGTTCATATACAAAATATACTATAAACCTGTATCATACTTACTAGGAGGTAATCTTCATTCCCTATACTTACCCAAAAAGCATTTTGGAAATAGTTATGCAGTTGAATCCTCATAGAGGTAATCCTTGTATTGTTAGGGAGATAATTTAGTTAGCTAATTAAACTGGTTTTTCTTCTTTTTGGCCCTCTTCTTTGACTTCTTTTCTGTGGAAAAATTTCCCGACAGTCATTGAAAGAAATGGCAGAGCAAAGAGAGCAATTTGAGATCTTGAGTGTCAGATTTGTAAATACAAGAATCTTCTGATCTACAAAAATAAACTACTAATATTGCAAATAGCTCATTCCAGTCTGGGATCCACACTGGATCAAATATTAAAGGGCAAAAAAAATTTATTAAGCTTCTCTTTCCCATTGTCATATTTCATACATCACTCAATGTAGAAAATTTCTTTGTGTTTTCAAGTACTTCATAGAGAACCTTTTAAAAAGAAGACCATATTTCTTCATAGATTTTTATTAGTAATAAATTTAATTAAGGGGAAAAATAATCACATTAGCTTAATTTAATGTCTAATTGGAAACCTGAGGATTTTTCCTGCTTTCAAGTTGTTTTTAATTATCTGTATTTGAGTATTTCAAAGTCTTTCCAGATCATGCCTATGTTATAATTCAATTTTTTTATTGTCTGTAGATGATAAAGAACTACAGTTTGTTATAGGAAAAGCTGAAATATGGTTTTTTTCTGTTTGAGAAGTGTTTTATTTCTGATACAGCTCATGAAGAAATACAATTAGCCTAGCAATCCTTCATCTTAATGTTAAACTTGATTACATGATGGAAATAATATTTTCTAACCTATTTTTGATCTACAGAGATAATTCTGTAGAACTGAGATATGGATCAGAGAAGAGTGGTTCATTAGTACATGAAATTTACTTATAGTTTGATGAAGGTAAATGGAAATGTCATACAAAAACATGGTGGTGCATAAAAGATGCAGAAGCAAGTAATGATTCATTAATGTGGACTCTGCAAGTTTTTTTAACCCTTACAAGTTAATTAACCACAGAGGTTCCTAAAGCAGTTAGCACATTTGTTGACTCAGGTATCAGATCACATTAGCAAACTCTTATGTACTGCAACTCTGAAGATGGTTATGAAGGCCATGATTTGTCTGTTCTGCTAGGCTTTCCTGAATTTTATTTATGTCTTTCACATTTTTTTTTTAAGCAAAGTCATAACAAACAGGTTTAGATCTCAGATTGCAGCTGTAGTGCATAAGCAGCCCATTTGGTTTCAGAACTTTCAGATGGTTCTCGTCTAACTAACAGCCATACTGAAGGTCACTAAAAATCATACCTCTTCTATCTTATAAGGACAATACAAAAAACTTGGTGAAGAAGTAGTTTATCTATTCCATTATGTGGGGAAGATTTCTCCTTGGCTGAGACCTAGGCTATAGATGGTTTCTTCTTCATCAGCTTTGCCCATATAGGTTAGAAACCAGTAAAAGCCACTACCTTGCCAACCTTCTGTTCCAGCTCCAAGCCCCCAAAACTAAAACCCTCCTTACTATACTGATTAACTATTTGTTATAGGTTAGAAATCCGAGAGGGGGAATTTTTCTTCCCCCTGTCCCCACTGTAGGAGAGACGGAGTTTGAATGGAAAGGGGGGGCGATTAGCTTTACAAAAGAACCTAACTGGCCGAACCGCATTCCTAACGGATGGCCCGTCAGAGGCTGGGGGAAGAGGGGAGGAGTTTTGGGGGAGGGGTTGGCTGGCTCTTCTCAGAAGGGAGAAGGCAGTTTTGCTGGAGTTCTCTCTCTGGGACGAAGACAGAGGTCTTTGTGTGGGCATTTTTTGGAGAAAAGGCCTGGAAGCCGGTCTTTCTGGCTTCTCGTCCTGGTGAGGCCTGACCACCAACCTCGGTCAGCTCGCACGCCGCTTCATGACTCCAGCTGGGATCTACTGGGTTTTCATCGGAGAGTTGCGTGCTCACTGAGAGAAAAAGAGAGTCTTGAGACACCGTCATCTGAGGACAACAGTGAGTTCCGTGGCGGGTGAACTGTTTTCCTGTCCCCCTTCTTCCACTGGGGGAAGGGTCCCCATTTTTTTCTTTTCGGCTTCTCCCACGACCCAAGACCACCCCCCAGACCCCTCTCCCCGCGTGGTGACCGCCCCCGGCCCCCCCTGCCGACCACCACAGAGTATTGCAGGCCCTGCACCTCCAACGATCCAACAGCGCCCCCTGCCAACTGTGATTAGAACTGCGCTAGAAGACAGAGAAGTATTCAGACCTTTTCTTTTGTTTGAAGGGGACTTTTGGGTACAGGACTATCGTCTAGGGTTTTTTTGTGTTCTGTTACTGTTCTTGCCAATATACATATATCTTTTAATAAAGGGTTGTTGTTCCTTCTTTTTTCCACACCTCTTCAATTAAAGACCCTTAATTTTGAATTTACAATTGCTGAGAGAGAAGAGTTTGGCCTGTCTCATAACTCATCCTCCTTAGCAAACATTCCAGTCTCTTCAAACTGAGACACTATTACAAGAATGTGTGTGGCAAATAGCAAAGAATCATAGATTAGTTCAGTTTGGAAGGGACTTTAAGGATTTTCTACATCCAACGCCTCTGCCATGGGCAGGGATGCTACCTGCTGGACCAGGTTACTCAGAGCCCCATTCAAACTGTCCTTGAACACTTCCAGGGAGGGGACATACATAACTTCTCTGGGAAAACAGTTTCAGTGCCTCACAGCGCATATCACGTGCTTTGACATCTTTGGGTGTGGTTGGGAAGAGAGAAGAAGAAGACCACCTCATACTCTGAGGAGACCCAGAGTGAAACGACAGATTCTTTCTCTAATAATAGAGAGGACTCAGTTCCTACTTTCTTTATACTGGGTCCATCAGAGCCCTTTCACAGTGAGATTACAGTACTTCCATATAATTTGTTATACAGTATTTAGCAAGTAATTTAGCAAGACTCAAAAGTGATTACACAAAAATACGTGTGAAAAAGAGAGTCAAATACACCACCCACAGTAAGACAGGAAGTAAAAGAATGAGAGAACAGTACTGAGAAGAAATGTGTAGTATCTAACTAAATTTTGGACAAAAATCAAACACAGATTGGTACTTTTTCTTTATTTGCAATGTATTGTGACTGAAATTGTGTCTCTGCTTAAGTTTTTACCTCTGAGTGCTAAAAAGTTTCTTGTTACTTGACAGAATCAACTAATCAACTGAAAAACAGACTTGTGATCACAAACATTGTCACCTGACATCTGAATCACCCACCTCAATCTCATTCCAGTTACTTTTTTTTTTTTTTAATTTGTGATTATGGAACTACAAATGATACTATCAAGAGCAGTATTTTAGATGAGTTTATCTATATCCAAACAAGTTATCATGGCTACTAAGTAGGATATGAAACCAAAAAACCCTAAACCCATAGTTCAGAAACTGTACCAAGATATATTTGTGGAGTACAACATAGGTGTTTAACTTTATACAAGTTAACTAGAACATTACTAATCTTATTCTCCAATAAGGTTATTTTCTTGTATTATATGTGCTTCAGTGAATAGAAACATTGTAGCAGGTTTCTATCTGAAATACAAGAGCCATTGCTTCTCCTGAATTTTCTCTCTATTCTTCCTTGCAGACTGCTAATGTCTGTTTAGATAAAATAAAGAATTCTAAAAATTTCATTAGGGGAACTTCCTCCCTTTTCTCCAGTCTTTTGCTGAAATATGCAGCGCTTCTTGGTCCACTATGCATAGTTCCATAGGAAGAGAAAGCAGTATGGACAAAGGTCAGTGAGATGTAAAGCTTAGTAAGACCTAATTAATAAGGTTGGAGAGCTAGGCCAGTGGCTATCAATTCTTACTGTCTTTCAAAGGAAAGGTAAAGTGATCAACCAAGACGAGACCCCAACCTGCAAATTCAAGGATATACTTTGTATTTTTTCCTGAGTTTTGTGCTGTTTCTTTCTGTAGCAGTAAAATCAACAATAGCAACCAGTTAGATGAGCACAGTATTGAATCACTAAACCAATGTATTTTTTTTAATATATGGTTTTATCTGTCTTTATTCAGTAAAAGCATTTAAACCTATGTTTAAACTTCTTACAGAAGGCGGGCTGTGGAATTTCATCCTATGTATGTAATTAAGGGAGTTACATTGTAGTAACTAAAAATAAAATAGGGCACTCTACTTCTAGCCAGCTATGAGTTTATGTTGCGTGCATTTTAAAAGAGGTACATCCTCACTCATGTTTATTTCCAGTGAAGCAATATTCATCAATCAAATATGATGAATATTATCAGAATTTGAATTATTTCTAAAACCACAATGATTTTCTTTTAATGCTTCCACTGGAGCTGACTGTCTTGTCATCCTACAAGTTTCCACCTCAGTGGTTTATAGAATTTGACAGAAAGCCATGTTGTTCTGCATCTGGCATAATGTCCACTTGATTCCTCCTGATGAGTCTTAGCAGTTCTGTGTCCAAATTTATACCTAATTAATCAGTTAATGCTGGTGTTGAACTTCTGATTGTTTCTTTATGGATTTTTTTTGCTAAAGTCCCATAGCAATTTCAATTTTCCTTCATTGGTACAAAGACCACAGTTTTAGAAGTAAAACAGCTTAAAAAAAGTTTTCATTTCTGAGTCAGATTTATGTGTTGTACTTATTGTGTAGTTTATTTAAAAAGCTGTTGTCTAGACTCCAACTACTGCCAAGTCTTGCTTCTAGAATGTTAAGCTTTGTATGACGCTTACTCAGCATGTGATTCCATCATTTCGGTATTTTGCTGCCTCCTTGTCAAATATCAGCTTGCCTTAAAAGCACTTTAATGCCTTGAAGATAATGAACAATTTGGCAGCAAAAATATTTTCTGACTGATTTGAAGCCCTTGCATAAACTACTTGGTGCCTGACTCACTGAAACCTATTACACTGGCTATTTTAAAATTAGGATTTATTTCTTTTTGAATTTCAAAATCTCTCCTTGGAAGAACCATTTAAATGTGAACGTATATTTTCCTCTTTAACAGTAGCTTATGGGCTATAATGGCAGAATATTTTTGCATTTTTATATTTAGTTTTATTGTAAAGAGCCTTGGGATGCATTTGCATGAAAGGCGCTATATGAGCTCATTTTGTATTGCATTGTATTGTGTTGTGACAAGTGCAATAATCTCCAGGTTTCCTATCCATTAAAGAACTAATTTCACAGCTCACTAATTATGTGAATGAGAAGGGGAAATAGGTCCATTTTCTCTAAGGTATGCTGAGCAGATGGCATAGAATTCATTTTCACCCACTGAATCTAAGGTCCTCTCTTGCTTGAAGGTTCTGAGGCTTGCCTCTGTTTATCAAATAGAACAGGAAAGAGATGGCAGTTTCTTGTACAGCATGACAGTGTGTACTGAGCGGCTGTCTCTGTCCTTTGCTAATACAACATCACTTAGCACATACGTCTAAACAGTCTATTTATTTAGGATGGAACATGAAAACTATTAAAATGAATGTGCATTTCAGTGTAATTCTAACCTTACCTCTGATGTATTGAAGATAGTGGTTAGTTTTGTCCTAGGAATTTAAACTGATATACATTAAAACTTTATTAATGAATCAACGGAGTACCTTTGGGACTGTATCCGGTCTGTAGTTTCAAAATAGAAAAAATTACTTCCTTAGCCTGTACACTTTCTGTCATAGCTAAGGTTTTGCCATCTTTCTAACTGTTTCTTTTTTTTCTGTAGCCTCACCAGTGAAAATAACTGACTTGAATAAAACGTGCATCCAGTGATTTGTATAGTGCTCTAATGCACTGCTTTTTTAAAGTAGCATAAGTCGTCAGACACTAGGGTACTCCTGTGATCCTGAAGAGTAGCTATTTTGGCCCTTGTTTCATCATTAAAAAGAGAAAAGCTGAGACTGAAGTTGTGTACATGAGCTGTACACAACTCATGTACAACTTGACAATAAGGCTACATTTTACAGTGCTACACAAGAAATCAGATAATTTTCTCCCTTTAACACAGTGAGCAGTGCTAATCTGTTGTTTCCTTCTCTCACTGCTGGCCTGCCTCGTGTTTGTTTTGTGTTCATGGTTCTGATGTCATTCTAATTTCAGACGGACGCAGCACTAATGTACGATGCAGTTCATGTGGTGTCAGTGGCTGTCCAGCAGTTCCCACAGATGACTGTCAGTTCACTACAGTGCAATCGCCACAAACCTTGGCGCTTTGGGACCCGCTTTATGAGCCTCATTAAGGAAGTAAGTCACTAATAAAACATCCTGCTTCTCTGCATTCCTTTCTCCCAATTTCAGTTTTCTTTGTTTTCACTCTATTTGGATTCTGCCTTGTTTTTCATTTTTTTTTTTTTTCAGTAGATGGGAATCTCTCATCTTGTTACACATAAACAGTTTAACAAGTGAGGCAGCATTTTTATTTGAAAATGGTTTTCCAGAAGTATTAGCTGGAACAAAGAAACTTGAAAGGGTAAATTAACTGCAATATAAATAAAACTTTTGTTTGTAGATAACTGGGGGAGGTGTGGAACATTCGTGGCGTAAAACCCCCCAAAAATGAAACTGCAAACCACAGATTGATTATGAGAAATTCAGCAACTGGCATGAACTCAAAAGTTCATGAATTTTACTTCCTGTTTTAAATTTTTTTCCCTTCCTTTTCTAGTATGAATTAGTATATGTGGCTTTGGTCTCCTAGTATGCTCTTTGGATACTGATAGATAATGATTTAAAATAAAGCTAGGAGATTTAAGGTGCTAAAGATGAACACTGTAGAGTAGAGTATTCAAGTCTCTTGTACTGTAAATAACTTCTAATATGGTATTTCTCATTCTAGAGATGAAAAATATTGTGATAGTAGAATTATTTGCAAAGAAACATTTTATAATGGTTCCTTTTAAGATGATAATTTTGTTTTCCACATTCCTTTCTCTACTTTAGTATGGTTTTAGAACTAGATGGACTTTAAGTTATAAAAAAATGAGGATATTGTGCTTTATTAAAAGTAAGGAATGAGCTCTGGGAGGCTGGCTCACTGACCTCAATTTTTGCTGTCTCAGTGTGGTTTCAGGGGAATCAGCATCTTACAAAAGTAAGCCTTTATTTGAATGAAATTTCTTGACAGAAAAATGAAGTCCAGCATTAATGAAACTGATTGAGGCTTGTGAGGGGGAGGCAATGTAGGGAAGCAGAGGGGAAATGCATGCATGAATGATGGAGGAATAAAAGCAAAACAGCCTTTTATCTCATTTAATAGAAAAGACTATTGCCTAGCATGGAAGGCATGTTTTAAAATTTGCCTGTGAAGACTAAAGGAAAGGTTGATTTAATTAACAAATAGTGAATACAAAATATTTAAAACAAGAAATCAGCCATAAGGTAAATTATTTACATAAAATGAATAATTAATTCTTCCATTTTGGCAAAGGTAAAATTTGTTCTTTTTCTGGGGAAAAAAAAGGAAGAGGTATTTATTTATAGAAATTGTTTTTTCTTTCTCCATAGGCCCACTGGGAAGGCCTCACAGGCAGGATAACTTTCAACAAAACCAATGGCTTAAGGACAGATTTTGATTTAGATGTTATCAGCCTCAAGGAAGAAGGTCTTGAAAAGGTAAGACATTTACCTCCAAAGAGGTGGGAAACAATACAAAACCCCACCCCCTAAAAACATTTACAATGACATTTCATGTGTTACATAAAACAGTATATCTATTCTCCACTTGATATCTGGTTTCAAAGTCTTCTAGTAGAAGCTGTTACCTTGTTGTCTGGAATTACCTCAAACTTAATGAAATAAAATAGCTTAATTTGGGCTATTTTATGTTTTCAGAGGGAACTTTAATTCTCTTCTTGGAATACAAAATTTTTATCTGGAAGTGGTACTAAAAAATTAAGAATTGATAACCTGACTGGTTTGTCTGTTTTCTGATATTAATTTTTCTTGTACAGAGATGGAGTGAAAGACCAAAGAATTGAGAAGTGCTCTTTCTGTGTAGATTAATATTTTCTATATTTGAACTAAAGTTATTGGGAACCACATACAGATATTTGGCCTGCCTACATGACACCATGATGATCTGAAATCAGATCATCTTTCCTGCAGCCACCTTGCCCTGAATAGGCAATGCAGGAAGCCACACGGTCTCACATTGTTGTGATCTGCAGGCAAAAGTTTTGCAACTTGAATCTACCTTGTAGTTTGTACCTAGATGTGGTGTTCAGTGTTCTGTAAGCACTATGTCTTCCTTCATCTTCAGATAAAATTCTATCAGCTATTGCCCCAAGGTGATATTGTGGCAACAAATAAAAAACATATTTCTTCAAAACTTCTCCCCCCCCCCGACTGGTTTTGGAATATTAGCTTCCGCTGACTAGGAAAATTTGTAAAAGTTCAGAAACCATGAGTTTATCTTGAAACACTTACATAGGTAAAATCCTTTGTGTTGTCTGGTGGGAAACCTCTGATTCAAGAACTATGTTATATTTTGAAATGTTCAGCAACACACTCATAGTAGATTCCTCCTGTCAAGTTTTCCATGAAGGGAGCCCTGGAAATCTAAGGGGGGAAAAAGTATGCTAGTGATTAGGTTTAAAAAGTAAATTAGCTTTGTGCACAAGTAGAATAGGTGCAATACAAGCTGTCTGCCTTACTGGAAGCAGAAATGGAAGAATTGATGTCATGATAATAGCTAGATAAGTCAGTTGTAGCTGAAGGGTCTGCATATAAGCAATAACTGTTGAAAATGAAGAAAGGAAGTCTCTGTATTCTAGGATGGTTTTAGGAATATTAGGTGGTATTTGAGAACCACCACACAACATGAGATTTCTAGAAAATAAAATCTTAGTCCTCTGAAAATATAGAGACAAACAAAAAAAAAAGCCTACAGAAATTAGAAATATGGAAGACAATAAAATTCAACAGGAAATACAGTACTCTAAAGCATATAAGAGAAAAAAGGAACTTGGGAAACAGTTATATTGAAAGATAAGTAAGAGACAAATAGAAATAGTTGTTAAAGAATATAGATGTTTAAAAAAAAAAAGCATGTGCTTCAGCTGTTTATACAGAAGTTCATAGAATAGGAAAATACTTTTTCCGTCCTCATAGCTCATTTTGATCATTTCATAAACAGATGTGATAATATTAATTTTTCACTAAAAGGTGCAGACAGTCTTTGGAAAGAGCAGTAAGAATCAGTAACTGTATTTGAGCAAAATCAGAGCAGTTCCTGTAGGGTATAATGATATGAGATTAGGAAAAGGAAAATTAAGGTGTACACACCTTCAATTGAATTGCTTAGTAAACATATGGAACCTGTGGCATATTTGACTGAAATAGATGAATCAATGCCAATGAATGAATGTTTGTCTTTGAACAAAATTTCATTATTCTGAAAGAATACAAACCTTCTTCTTCTTCAATCCAGGGTGAATTATTAAATTCTGGAACAGGACGCTTACTAGTAGAGAGAGTACATTTTAGCCAGTTCTTTTATTTAAAAGAGCTGTCTCAAAGCTGGGGGGGTGTGGTTTGCCCAAGACTGAATTCTGTTAAAGCTATGATGAATCACTCTTCCTTCTCTCAGCCCCTACCTCCCTCCACACGTGCAATTCATCTCTCTACATCACAACCCTTCTCTCCTACTTTCTGCTACTCTCTCCTCCTCTCCCTTCTTCCTTCCTCTACCATTCCTTCCTCTCTTCTGTCACACCCTCCCTGCCTGTTTCCCTTTCCGTATAATCCCTGTCCCCTTGTACCTCTTATCTCTTTCCACCCCTTTTCTCTAATTCTTCCCTCAGGAGCGTTTCCACATCTTTGTCCTTATCTTGTACGTTCTCAATGTTCTTTCCTTACCACAGTCTTCTCAGGCCTCTCTCTCTGTGTTTTTAGAGTTCCTCTTTCCTTCTGTCCATCCTTCCTCTTATGGGATGAGAGAAGATGGGGAGATAAGAATTATATGTGTCATAATGTATGTCATGTTTCCATATTGTAATTTATGCAGTTATTATTTCATTTAACCTTTTTCTCAACATGGGGGAACAATCCCTTCTGTGAGGACAACAGCTCAACTGAACAATTTTAGGTGTAATCTATGAGGACAAAAGTATTCATGGAAGGGAGAGAAAAGAGTTATGAAGAATTGCTAGAAGACCTAATTTTTTTTAACTTTGGTTTTGTTAAAATACATGCTAGATAAATTGCCTGGTTAGTATAATGGGGAATGACCTAAATCATGTGTTTTAAATGCAATGACTGCTGAAGACAGTGGCAACAGAAAAACTACTCATTGATTTAAAAAAGATGTCATGCGTGATCCCAGATTTTACATAAGATACTTGTTCCTGAAACTCCTGAATGAGGGGTGATAATCGAGCATCAATCAATAAGAAGTATGTGTTTACAAATAAAAATTCATGTCTGACAAAAATGATAGCTCCTTGTAAAATGGAAATGACAAAATTAAGAGATGATTGGAATGCTGCTAATGTAATGTACTACGAAATTTGATTGCAGTCACTCTGGACACACTGAAACTATTTATGATTAACACAGTGAAAATCTAAAACTGTGGCACTCCAGGATAATAAATTATAATTTAAATTGCAGTCAATCAGTCTGAGGCTGCATTGTGAGGAAAATTATTTTATACTTCAAGGAGATAACAAATACCTGAATTTAATACTACTTTTGATATGAAAATTTGTCACTGAAGAAGAATTACATTTCCTGAATAGAAATGTACAACTGGCTTGAAGCCTTGCTCCGGAACCTTCAAATAGGATGAAAACTAATTGTAATTTGTTGTTAAGAGCATCAGTGTAAGACCTTGTTTTATTTTGTATCTTTAATAATGACCTGGATCTATGGGATCCAGAAGTATTACTATTAACATTATATTTGGCAAAGAAGACAAGAATATCAATATTTCTGAAGAAAGTAAAACAAATTAAGCAATTTGCAAATAGGAAATACAAAAATATGAAGAAATAATATTACTTATACTGGAGTATAATTATTTTCTTGATGTAATCACCACTACTACTAACTACTCTACATAAAGAAATGAAGATGGTATGCTGCAGATGGATTTGAAAACCCTTTGAGGGTTGAATACGGCTCTTTTGGATGCTTAGTTAGTTGGTGCCACTGCAGAAAGGCAATGATCCTTCCTAATATTGTGCTTGTGGCACTTCACTGTTTTGATTGACTCAGAGAAAAAATAGTGTTAATTTTCTCAAGAGAGTTTTGAAGGAAAATAAAAAAGAATAATACTTGAAAGTGTACTTATTTATTCATAAAGATAAGTGACTTTTCAAACACGCTTAAGTAAGAAAGCTACTTTACTGAATTTTTGTGGATAATATCTCATGAAATTGACTCTCAGTAAAGTGTTCTAGAGTATATGTAAACTCAGCAATTTTTAAGTGTCAGGAGTGTACAATGCAGCTTGAATAAAGCACGTGATTTAATGAACTTTGGATTTGAAATTGATCATATAAGTTGATGATGTTTCCCAGGAAACTTTTGTGCTACTCGTGTACCTGAAGTTATATCTCATAGAGGACATTAGTCCAGCTTCAATTACGTAGGGACAGGTTCAAGTTCCAGTCTTTGTCATTTCTTGTTATTCTACTCTAGTTTGGACATTGTTCAATAAGGCTGAACATTTTGGGTTTCCTAAAAAATCTTTTAATTCACCAATTAAAATGATATTAAAACAGTAAATGAAGGAGAGTTTTTTTGGTACTAAGGCTCGATTTCAATACTTTAAAATGATGAGTTAGATGTTATTTTCCAATTGTATTTCTGAGACGCACATTGCATTATCTTCTTTCATCAATTTATGAGGTACTGAATGACCAAGTTCAAAGATTGACCTCTTGGAACTGAGTGTTAAGCAAAGAAGAAAGATAAAATATTGATTTCCATAGAACAGAAAATTGTAAAAAAAGAGAGCAAATTTATCTTTTCTCTATTACAGCACCTGCTGATTCAGGGTCAGTCTCAGTTTTAGAAACAGAACTCTTTATTTAACCCTCACAACATTGCATTCTAAATTTACTTTACAGTCCTACGGCAACAAATCACTTAAAAGTATATGAACAGTTTCTTGGGAGTCACTTTGAAGGATTATAAAAAAAATTGTGTGTTTTTATATATACATCTATACATACATATATATATTCACAATCAAACATCGCATAAATTTTTATTTTTTGTCAAGATTTAGTTTTAAAATATCTTTATCTTCTATTATGGGTATTGTATAGTATTTGAAGTGAAGTTTAAAATCCTGTCTAAAACCAAAATAAAAACCATTTGTATGGCTTTTTAGACAATGGAGTAATAAAAACATTCTGATTTCTAAAATGGATAGTTATATTTACTGCTTGACCATTTTAATTGTGTAGTGATGAAATTGCAGATAAATTATGTAATCACTACTTATTACTTAGTATGTGAGTCTGTCTCTGACCTGAATCTTAAAGCATAACCCTGGATGTTCTTACTTAGATAAAAATCCTATTGACTTTATTTCAATGTATAAAATGTCAAAATACTTATATACTGAAGATTTATCTGTAAGTAAATTAAGTTATTGCACTAACCTTCACCATTATATTTTCCAAAAAACATGTTTTTGTCCTGCTTTTCTCTCTGATCAAGAAAAAGAGTAAATCCCTTTGTAGAGACAATGCTTTCTGCACTGCAAATGAATTTCTGCCTGTTAAGCTATTTTCAGATGTGATTTATCTTGAGGAATGAAAATTAAATGGAAAATTAAGTGTTCAGAGTAGCTTTAGATATTCTATATGTCATTCTTACACTTAATGTCACACTTCACAAAACATAATTTGAGGTATTGGTAATCATATTTTAAATAAGCAGACTTTAAATTCAGTGACAGAGAAAAATGGAGTAGAGTTTAATAATAAATATTAGCAATCATTTCTTTCCCTGTAGCAATTTGTTTTTCCTTACAGTGTTCTTTTCTAGATGCTGATGTGTAACTAATTGGCAATTTACACAGTAATTTACTGATTTACAGGTTGGAACTTGGGATCCATTGAGTGGCCTTAACATGACAGAGAATCAGAAAGGAAAACCAGCAAACATCACAGATTCCCTATCCAATCGCTCTTTAATTGTTACTACCATCTTGGTAAGCAATTATATTTGCTTTTCCAGAAATACGATTGTGAAGAAAAGTTAATAGAATGTGATATACTAATTACAATAGTAATGAACAGTCTGTAGTATGAGTTACTGTAGTATGAGTCTGTAATATGAGTTACTGTGTCATGAATGACCTCCAGTTAATCTATTCATGGATATTTACTCTCATCTAAGTTGCAAGCAAGTTATACCAATTTTAGAGTTACACTAGTTGATCAGTAATTTCACTTTTCTTATTATTGACTAAAATGTTTAGTTCTTTACAAATCTATTCAGTTCAGCAGCATATGAGAAGACAAAAGGTATTTGTTTAAAAACGTGTTTTGTCTGTTAGCTTAACAATACTACCCAGCTTTTTATTGATTTCTTTTGTTTACTGTTCTAACACTATGATATTCTCAAAAGAAAGTACAAAATATTTAACATTTATTTAACGTTGTTATTGCTTGATTATTGAGTTGAAATTTTTAATCATCCAGAAATTTAGTTGAACTACCATTTGAACTAGACCAGAAAAAACATTTTAAGTAATTTCTTTTTCATTTCCATTGTTAGCAAATTCACAGTAGTGAATGAAGTATCTTTTACTTATAATTACATATATTTTTTGTGTAAAAATATATTTACTAATTTCCACACAATAATTTTGAAATAGTAATTTTAATTTCAATACAAATGAAAAACTCTCCAGAATTGTGTCTGCTTTTTTTGTCTGCTGCCGCCATTATCACGAATTTGCAGATATTAAAAAAAAAAATCACTTCCCAACAGTTGCATACTTTGTTAAGAAGGTTTTACTTACCAACATATATTTTGACGTTTCAATCTAGAATGAATTTTTTATAGGTACATAGATACAAATGTCAGTGGGTTTTTAACTTTTTATGTAAGATAAGTTGATAATTTCATCCAGTGGGTAACTTTTTCATTGCTTATAAGGTGTCTTTACAAATTATAGAAATTATAGAAAATCTTCTGAAATACTTTGTTCCATTTATTCCACTAATTGAAAAATATATAAATTGGAATTCAACTATCTCACTTTCAAACATAAGTTCTTGTTATGCTACAACCAGTGCAGTTTTACCACAATTTTCTCTTACACTATTAATTACACATACTGCTGTTACATTGTATCCACATAACCTGCCCAGGACTTTTCTTGATGCTGTTCACTGATATATAAGTTCTTCACATTTATCCTAACTGCTCCTAGAATTACTGTTTTACAGAATATTGTCCTATCTCTGCCTGTTCTCTTCATTACTCAGTAATCAACCAGCCTTTGTACCTTCTGCACACTTCAATAGCAATCACTCTATGCTTGATTCCAGATCAGTGATAGCAATACTGGGACAAGGATCAATCCCTGCAAGATTACATAAGAAACACTCAAAAACTTAGGGTGTTTCAAGTTTGTTTTTGTTTTAATATCTATCTATTGAAGAGGTTTGAGTTAATACAATCTATGTATCATATTGCTTTTGTATAGTGATACTTGAGCTTGCATGATTTTGTTTGAAATAGCTAGCTCGGGAGGAGGTAAACTGCACAAATGTAAAGAGCAGTGCTGCCAGTGAACACTGAGTTTGGCCTGGTAAAGCTCATAAAAGTAGATTGCTGAGATTTAAGAGGGCAGCTGCTTTTGGTTAGTAGCCTTTTTTAAGTATCTGTCCTCTTCACATGTATCTAAATAATAGAATAAATAAAAGAAATATGAGGGCTTTAAATTGTTGTTATGAGTTGCTCATTTGTAGCTGCCTTTAAAACTGCAGTTATTGTTCAGTAAAAGTTTTTGTAATTGCAACAAGTCTTTTCAGCTATGAAGACTGATACTCAGAATAGGTGCTACATGTTGTGAGAGCTGTACTCAGAATAGTAAGAGGGACCAAAAACATTTCTGGTGCAGAAAGCATATGTACTAGCTTAATTTTGTAGCTCTATTTTTTTTGTGCTTAACAAATACTTTTCTGTTGGGCAGAAAGCACGTTACTGAATATTCCTTTTGTAGCAATGCAAGGGAACAATAAAATGCTAAAGCTCCTAGAAACGTATTTTCTTCATCATCACTTTCCTTTACTGTTCTTTTTCAGCCTGGAAAATATTGCTTAACTGCCGCCCCCACCAAAAAACAAACAAAACAACAAAAAAAGGCAATTCTTTCCTTTAAGCTGCTAATGTGATATTTCTATGCCGGTTTCTTTCACTTTAAGAATTCCCTACAATAGTCTATAGTATACTGGCAGCTGTGGAGCCTTAATTATTTTTCTCTGTAGTTTGTTTTAACGCTCATTTTTCATTTAAAGATCCCAGTCTTTCTTTTATTTTTAATTTTGTTTCTGAAATTTGGAACCATATCTTTTTCCTTCTATGTATTGTAGTCATTAAGATCTTTACAGCTGCGAGTAAGCGTGCTCTGCATTTTCAGTGATGGTTGAGACTACTGGACATGAAAATATATTGGTGGGCAAAATAATAAAAAATAAACTATGATTCATAAATTCATCTACTGCAAGTAAGGACAGAACTATATCCTCTTTTTTTTCCCTTGAATTCTGCATAACGCATTTTATAGGTAATTCTATGAAAGGTTATTCCTTGGTTTATGAGCAATTCAGTGGCTGTGTTTTGAAAAGGGGTAGGGGGTCTCAGAACTTCATAATTTCTCAGAAGTCTACTTACATGTAGTTTTTGTGTAGAAACATGTCTGTTTTCTAAGTTCTGGTCCCCTAACATCCCCAAGTAATGATTGAACATGTCTGATAGATTGATAGTCAGTTTTTTAGGGAGGAGAACAATTAAAAAATAATAATAGATATGCTATTTATATACCTTGTAACTGTAGCTTTGTATATAACAATCTTTTTCATACTATTACTTTATTTTATTTTAAAGCCATCTTCATTGAAAATTTAGAATTTCTTTTGCAATTTCTTTAGAAGTCTCCATTCTCAATATTCTATGTTTTAAAAAGCCAAAACAAAACAAAAACCCAACAGAAAATAAGTTTTCAACTTCATTAATAAGGATTATTATAATTTGATTCTCCTAAATTGACTTTGTTATGCAAGCTATCGGAACTCTGATTTTTTTTTTTTTTTTAGATTTTTGTTGTAATTATCTAAATATTTTTGTTCTTGTACATATTCTACCTTTGTTTTGAAAGATTTTTACTTTTGGAATTAAATTTTCATGTTCATAATGGTCTGTGCATGATGTTTTCATGCTAAATTGCTTACCAGCCTGTACATATTATCATACAGGTTCATTTTTCCTGTTTGGCTGAAATAAATGCTTCTTCCCCTTCCCACATCTTTTATGTGCTTTTCTGTATCTGCTTGCATCAGTGCTTTGAAAAGCTCACAGTTGTCAAGTTTATTTTTTTCAAGAAATATTGAAAGTTATGAAAGGTATGTGGTGTCCTCAAATTTAGTAGTTTTTTGTTATTTGCATTTGAAAAGTTAAATTATTTTTTTATTGTACTTCCCTGAAAAAATTGCTTTGAATGAGGAATAAATTAGAAGGAATAATTATAACAGATTTTAAAACAATTTTATTTAGTCAAATAATATATATATATATTCCCACATTGTATTTCATTTATTATTTGTTTCAAATGGGTAGTGCATAATTTCTCTCCCTTTTTCTTTTATTTTTTAATATTTAAAGCATGAGTTTTCAATAGTCAAATTTTAAATTAATATCTATTAAAAAAATGTTAACATTAAAAGAATAAATTTACATTTTGTCTTTATAAGAAAGGGTCACTTATCCTTTGTACACAGAATGGAAGATTTAGAATTTTTTCATTTTCATTTTTATGGTATATTTTGAAGAAAAATACCTGATACAGACATTTCCTCATAATTACCATTGCATCATTTTGGGATGATTCAAGAAATACCTAAATTTTGACATATTAATAATTCAATAATATTTGATTCCTGTTGTTGTTATAGCCCTGAACAATTATTTCTCTCTCATAAATCTATTTGAATTTTGTGTACTGTCACAAAATAGATAAATCTGTTTTTAGCTTGCAAAAAACTGTAAACGTGATATTTTTCTATTTTTAGTCAATCACACATGATAGTTTTGGGTTTTTTTGGAAACTAAAGGAATATACAATTCCTTACTTTCTAATTTTGGTATTTTTCTTATTGCCTTTTTATATCTTTTTTTGTCATGATTAGTCAGTACCTAAATGCCACTCCCAGACTTCTCATACCCATTTCAACATCTAGACCCTGCCTGCTCTTCTTGCTGAACTAGTTTTCACTCCTGCCTGTATTCCACTTCTCTGTCTTCAGTCACCAGTGCACACTGTAAACTGACTGATTTCTTGAAGATGTAGCAGACATTTAAAGCAAACTAATGTGTTTCAGGAATTTTTCCACCAAAAAAGGTAAATTTGCCTGCTTTATGAATTATGTTGCTCATAAGTTGAAAATCCCTCTTATCCTGAGATCCAGCATAATGTCTGTGTACGTCAGACTTGAAAGGTACTCATAGAGAAGCTTAGCCATAGTACTTTTTTTTATTTCAAACATATGCAATGCTTATCAGAAAAAGCTATGAGGTTTGAAGGGAGTCGTAGTATATGAATGTGTAGAGTGGAATCAGCACAAGTTAAAGTTTCACTTGATAAAAAAAGGTCAATACATCTATTTTTCTCCTGACTGGATGCAACCAGAATGTTGGATGGCCATTGATTTATATCTCTGAATAATGACTGGGAATTACTTTCTTCGGATTCCAAGTTTACGTCATCCTGCCAAACACTTTCTCTTAATTCTCTAGTGCTTCAATTCCCTTTTATTACTAAAATGTTAGTAATAAAAATATACTTTTACATAGTGGCAAGCATCAGTTTATAACTCCACTTCAGGATTTGTACTTATGAATACCAAGGGCCACCAGTCTAGGAAAATACTTTCTGTATTTTTTGGCTCTCTTAGGCTTCGATTTTTTGTTTGTTTTTCCCCACAGTATTTTGAAAATTTAAGACACCTCATAAGAAAAGAATGTTTTGCTTTCTATTATGGTAAGACCTAATAATGTCTTTGATATTTTTCATGTATCATGAAAATATGATGTAATTCAGCTGAAAAATAGGTTAGTACAGTCTGAAGTGTTGCAACAGTTTAATGCTTACACATTTTGGGATTTATTGAGTCAAGAGTTTTTGCTTGAAATAAGCATCGACATATCTGTTTTACTTTAATGGGATGGGCACTTAGTACACATTCTTGGGATGCAGCTGAAGTAAGAAACTGCTTTGCAAATAAAAGGTCTGAAGAGAAAAAAAAGTTTTGGACAGTACAAGACTATACAGAAAAGCATCAGTTGCCAATAGGAAATGACTTAATGTAGGATTGGAAAAATATTAAGAGAGTATTATTAACTTATTGATCAGACTTCTTAACAAAAACTTTTTATGCATAACAGAACATTATAATTATTAAATAGCAGCACAGATACTATTGTAGCCCTTATCCAAACTGGTCAGAGTAAAGAATAATAAAAGAGCATGGAGTTAGAGCTAAGAATTCCAGAAACGGTTGCAAGATTTTCTTTAACAAAGTATAAAAAAGCATCAGCATAAAAGATAAAATGTCTGAAGATTACTGAAATGATTTTATAGAAAAATATGCAAGAATGTATCAATGAGCTGGAATGCTCAGTGAAGAAGATTCCACTGTGCTTATTAAGTAAAAGAGGCTGAAAAGCATGAATTAACAATTACATTTCCTCCCTGATATCTCATATATTTAAATTCTGCCCCATATAATTCAGATTTGCTTGTAATGGAAGGTAGAAGCAAAAATGTTTTCAAGAATCTTGTCAAGATTCCATAGATCGAGGGATGTGTAGACTGTAAATATCTGAGTGACTCCAAGAACAAAGGTCTACAGTCTGTGTATATGAGCATTCCAAGCTACATTGGAATTTCATCATGCCTACAAAACAGGCCTTGAAACTGTGTAAGCACTCCTCAGCAGTAATGAAAATATCTCTGTGTTTTAAAACTGTTTTGAGCACAAATCCAAAACAGACTAGTTAATGTGAAGAAAATGTGTTTTGTCTTAGCATACCTTCTGCTTGGCCAGTAGCATGCTTTTTTAAGGAATTCTCATTTCACCTGTGGAAACTGCTTTCCTTACAGTTGCTTTCTTTGAGATATTTCATATCAATTGTCTGAGTTTATTAACAACTATTTTCATACATTGTTTTTGCTCTGACACCATCTCTGCTTCTGAAGAATTATTCAATGATCCTTGTCATTTAAATGGTTTTCAACTTTAATGTTTTCTGTTAGGTCTTTGTTCTTGTCAGTACTACACCTAGAAGAGCTACTCTGGAGTTTTTTGCTTCTCTGTTGTTTGAAAAATTTCTGTCAAATCATCCTAGTAGTTTCTTTAGACAATTAATTTTATGTTCCTTGTTAATTGTATGAAGATCAGTGATGTACTTTTTATAAATATGGCTGTAATCTTATCAATAGAAATATATAAAAATCAGACTCAGCAGAGTCTGGATTCAGTGTTTTATTTTATTTAAAAAAAAAAAGTGTAAGAGGCAACAGGGGAGCAAATATCTTCTGAATACACTTCTTTCAAGAACAAGATTTCTCCCTGCATTCTCCTTTGCATTTTTTGGGCAAAATCTTCTATACTCAAGTTTCAGTTTTATGTAGAGTTAATGTTCAAGTCATGGGAAACCTCAAGACAGAGGTTTATATCAGAAATGTTAACAAATCATTATTAAAGATGCCAGATGCCCATGCAATGAGATGCCTTTAATGCCACTGAGTGCTGATGTGGAGATTTAGGACTAAGAGTTTTCCTAAGTTGCCCTGGAGAGTTTTCTCTGGTTATTAACTGAGGCTTGTATTTGATAGGGTGCTTGGATCTACTACCATTTGTCTTACCTTACTTGGTTCTTATTTTTTTTCATTGTAAAAAATGAAAAAAGTCTATCCCAAAGGTGACAAAAGGCCGAGTTGTATATTTAACATATCAAATACAACTTGAATATTCATGTCATATTGTAACAGAAAACTACCATTTGATTTTGTATTTTTCCCTTCACCTTTGTATTTGAGAAAGGTTATCCTACACTGAGAAACAGATGTAGAAATCTTATGTTTTGCTAAATGTTAATTTTCTTCCCATAATTATGATTGTTCTGTCATTCATTTTAATTTGTTTGCTTTCTGTTTGCCCACTTAATGCAAAAAAAGTCATATTGTACTTCAATTTAAACATAAGAAGAGAAATATTTGAAGAAATTAAATTCAGTTTTCATGGAATGTGTATCATAAAATTTACTTTTTGAGTTAATTTTTTGGGTTTTGCTGCAGTCTTGTAAATGACAACTTATAACTTGAGACAGTAGTGCAATAGGTGCTTTCATTAAATTTTTCCTCCCCCTGTGGGCTTTTGATATTTTACTTAACAAAACAATGAAAAAACAGTTAAAATACTTGTATAAAGTATAAAATCTAATACTTAAAATATTTGACTGATATTTGGAGTTTTAATTTTTTTTTCATTTGCCAAACTACATTGGTTCTGCATTTTAACAGTCTACATTGTCCATTCAAACAGTACATTTGACATTAATGTATGATGCAATTTCTTAAGGAGCACATTTAAATTTAGTTCTTATATGAACTCCTTGAAGATATGTCTACAGTGTTTAGAGTGTAATTTTTTCAAATAAATATGGGAAAGAGAATCTTCTGACTAAATTCACTTTGAAGATATATGAAGACTTTATACAGACATAATCAAATCTAAAGGATTGTACTTTTCTTATTAGTTCTTTGTACAGGGAGTGGTATCATAACTGTATACGCATCTGTGCACATGACTGTGTACCACTTAAGGCTAAAACAAGAAGAAAGGTGTGAGGGCACTCATTATCCCTTCTGCTTTTTTAATACTTACAGGAAGAGCCATATGTTATGTTCAAGAAGTCTGACAAACCCTTGTATGGAAATGATCGATTTGAAGGTTATTGCATTGACCTCCTCAGGGAGCTGTCTACTATCCTTGGATTTTCCTATGAGATTAGACTGGTGGAGGATGGAAAATATGGAGCCCAAGAAGATGCCAGCGGACAGTGGAATGGAATGGTTCGTGAACTAATTGATCATGTAAGTTAACTTTTAGAAGCTTTCCAGTATCCATTTAGATTTCAAATCTGTCTGTACAAATTGTAAAACTTTTATGAAAATGCCATTTGAATACTACTGTCTTCAAAATGCAGATGTTTAAAGAAATAGTGCAAGTAAGTTCATATCCATTATTTCTTCAGTGTGGAATTTGTTTGTTAAATGAAACATCTCTGTTTTCTGTATAGAAGTGTGTGTTTTGGCCAAACTGGTTTAGCTTTTCTGTGACATATGCCTAAGACAAAATATGGAATAAAGTACTCAGAATTTATTTCTGAGAATGATACAGAGGTTCTATAATGAAATATATGTCTTCAATAATTAATAGAGGTCAGGTCTCTTCTTCTGATAGTGGATCTGAGATTTTGTCTCAGAGAAATTTCTGTGTATGTAGTGTCCCCCAGGGATCAGTGTTGGGCCCAGTTCTGTTTAATATCTTTATTAATGATCTGAACAAGGGGATTGAATCCATCGTCAGCAAATTTGCAGATGACGCCAAGTTGGAGGGGAGTGTCAATCTGCTGGAGGGTAGGAGGGTTCTGCAGAGGCACCTGGACAGGCTGGATAAATGGGCTGAATCCAATGGTATGATGTTTAACAAGACCAAGTACAGGGTCCTGCACTTTGGTCACAACAACCCCATGCAGCGCTACAGGCAGGGGACAGAGAGGCTGGAGAGTGACCAGGCAGAAAGAGACCTGGGGGTTCTAATCAACAGGAAGCTGACCATGAGCCAGCAGTGTGCTCAGGTGGCCAAGAAGGCCAATGGTATCCTGACCTGGATCAGGAATAATGTGGCCTGCGGGACCAGGGAAGTGATTCTGCCCCTGTACTCGGCACTATTTAGGCTGGACCTTGAGTCCTGTGTCCAGTTCTGGGCCCCTCAGTTCAGGAAGGACACTGAGGTGCTAGAGAGTGTCCAAAGAAAGGCAACGAAGCTGGTGAAGGTGCTGAAGCACAAGTCCTGTGAGGAGTGGTCAAGGGAGCTGGGGCTGTTTAGCTTGGAGGAGAGGAGGATCGCTCTATACAGCTACCTGAGGGGAGGTTGTAGCGAGGTGGGGGTCAGTCTCTTCTCCCAGGCAACCAGCAGCAGGACAAGAGGGCACGGTCTTAAGCTCTACCAGGGGAGGTTTAGGTTAGACATTAGAAAGAAAATTCTTTACAGAGAGAGTAATCAGACATTGGAATGGGATGCCCAGGGAGGTGGTAGAGTTACCATTCCTGGAGATATTTAAGAAGAGACTGGATGTGGCACTTAGTGCAATGGTCTAGTTGACAGGGTGGTGTTGAGTCATGGGTTGGACTTGATGATCTCAGAGGTCTTTTCCAATCCGGTTGATTCTGTGATTCTGTAAACACAGACATTATTTGATATTAATCTTTCTTGAAATTTTAACAATAAAATACAAGCAATAAAACAACAATATCCACATATACTGAAGGAGCAAAGCAGTGTCAAGACAGATACCATTACAATTACCTGTAAATGAATAAGGGAGGTATTACTTCAGGTCTTTTAAAGCATGCTTTCTTCTTTGGTTGTGCCAGTTGAATTTAGTCCCTTAGAAATATTTTAATCAATTTAAAAATTATGTATTATCCCTTTCTGCATTTATTTGGGTAAATTACTTGATAGCATTTTCTCTATAGACATGTGGTCAAAGACTGAGATGAAACATATTCTGCGCATCACTGTTATTTAAAATAGGAAAAAGAGAAGACTATTTTATAGTTAATTCAAGTGGAACCTCTTAATGATGGCAGAAACTACATGAATAGCTTGAAAAAAAATATTCCCTAATCTTGTTTCAATTTGCTTTAAGATTTTAGCAGATGGGCAGAACATGTGCTAATCAAAATATTCACATTTACTAGGAGGGTTGTTCTTCATGCTTTTTTAGTAAATGATAATCTGGTATTGGTGTTGCAACAGATGTTGATTATGCCTGGCTTCACACTTTTAAGAAGAATGCGTAGGAGTATTACAGTTATATTATCTTTAATGTGTGTATGTGTTATACCTAGTATGCATACATAGAAAACAAACATATTTAGCTACACTCTCTGTGCCTCTCTATACACGCACATTTTTATACATGAATAAATGCATAGGCCTGTTTAACTATTAGACTTGATGGTTGCTAGGTAATACCATCATCTGGAACTAATTTTCCATGATTGAGGTGGATTTTGTGGAAGTATATACTCAGAAGCAAAAATAAACCACATTTTTATATGCCTTTTATTATTCAACCTTAAAACATTCTTTAAAAGAACTGGTATGGCCTCCTAAGCTTTTCACTAAGATAATCTTGAAATAAAATGCATTTGAAGAAGTTGCAACAGTAAAGTGTGTGGAACTGTACTTTTCCTATCCTTTCCTCTTGATAACACAGAATGAAACAGGTGTTCTCTATTTCCATAGATAATATATAACTAAATGTAGATTAAAATTTATTTTGCCTTTTGAAATGTTTCTTATTTTGGAATCAAGAGTTTAGAAACTGTATTGGTACATCATGGAAGATGTAGTACAACTTCATAACCTGGACCATAAATTTTATGAGTCTCTCTCAATTTCTCAATCGTTAAAATTTTCCTTTTTTTTTTTTTTTTTAATCTATTCTTATTTTGTTATATATTTGAATACATGCAATTTATTTATGCATCAATGCCCTTTATTTGAATGCATGTCATTGGTACATTTTACTAGCAAGCAACACTTCAGACCTCAGAACTGATGCAAGAATTTAGTGAAAAAAATCCGGACAGACCGTTACCACATTTGATGCTTTCATATGGTTCATACTTCACATTGCCCAGTAGCTTAGCTTTTCAATCTTTCTTTTCCCTTAGAGAATATTTTTAGTGTCAAAAAGGCTCTCTTTTCTATAAAGTGATTTAATAAACTCAATTACCATATTTTTGAGAGGTAAAATGATTCTGTATTTTTTAATTTGAGCTTCTAATTAAAAGAAATAGACTACAGAATAAAGATAGTTCTTAAAGTGGCCATACATCTATTGAAAAATGTTTTAAGAAATTACTCTCTTTTTGTTTTTTATAATTTATCTCTCCATCAGTTAAGTTCAGAAAGAAAGGTTACTATGCTGTAGCATAGTATGTATTTGCAAGGGTAATGAGTTCACATTTATAATCCAAGAATAAAGTGCATAATTTTGATACATTATTTATATAGAAAGGAAGATGTACAATTTATATAAAGATGAAAAGTACTAAATAAAGTCTAAAATTTAAATAAGCTGTTTAAATCCATGCTTAGTCACTTTTCATAAGTGCTTGAGCTCAAAAGTTTAAGTGAAAAAAAGATGATGCTATCTGAGCTGAGCTCAGCATATTATGTCAGTCTCAGGCTTGAAATTTTACAGTGTGAACAGAGGCTGAAGTGTTTACATCAGGCTTTGTTTTCAATCTCCTTTCGCATAGTTTATTCACATTTCCTCTTTCTTTGACTGTTTTACTCAGAGTTCACATACTCATTCTGATATTGGTCTCCAAACAATGTGTAGTTTCCTTTTGAATAAATGATAACTACTGAAAGTGAAAAATTAGTTCATTGGTTCCTTCCCTTTGATGACTGATTGATAATGAATTCTTGTAGGAAAAGACAGAAGTCTCTAGAGCTGCAAATGCAAGAGAAATATTCACTAGGACAGCAAATATAGATGAGATTTCTCTATGAATAAATTTTAAATTTAGTTTCTCCAGTTAAGCTGTCTGATTTCTTTGTCACAATTTTACATTCAGTATTTTATCCACTTCTCAGGTTAATTCAAGATATGAGTGTTATATATTTGAGGGAGGGGGAGCTAAGTTCCAGGTATTTCCATATTTTATGGATGCATTCTTCATAAAAAAGTATTCTTTATGCTGACTTTCTGTCTTTGGTTCAAGAACTTTCTGAAAGGAGAGATTTATTGAATTTATTTTGAACTAAATTATAAATGAAAATATATAATTTTGCTTTTTTTCTGTTCAACATTCCACTTTACACAGCCAAAATTACTTAAAAACATTCTTATAGTTGGGTTCTAAAGCAGGAATGAAATTACTGTTTTATACTTTGAAAGAGACATAACTGGAAAATGATTTGTTATTATATATACAGTATTAAAAATAACCTTTTTTTGGCACTTTGGATGATTCTTCTACAGCACAAAGCTTATGCACTACAAATAGACTTCAAGGCTTGGAGACCTTTTATGATTCATAAATAATCACAGAAAAGGTCCAATTTTTTAGATTATGATTGCTCTTTTATTACATGTGAGGATTAAATTGGAACTTTCTATCTCAGAAGAGTAGGATTTTCAGCTTGGAGGAATTTTACACAGTTGTACAATTGAAGAATGTTACTTAATTTAACTTTAGATATAGCATTGTTTTTGACCACTGTCTTTTGAATTTTTTTAAAATCAATATCTTACTAATAAATGCTTATATACCAAAATCTTACCTTTTTAAAAACAGTATTAGTAATAACAGAATAGCTTCAGATGTTTGTATAATCAGTTTAAATGCATCTGGAGACTTCTTCCTCCAATAACCTGTTTTTTTTGTTTTGTTCTGGGTTTTTTTAAATTTTATTCTAAATTAAGATCCTTATGTTCTCGGACAGCTATAGTCTAGCTCTTTGTATTATTGTGTAGAACTGAAAAAAATCTTCTAATAAGTGAATATATAGACTTTTGGTGGCTTCCTTTTTGAGCTAGTGAAAGATATGAGTAAGGGAACTTAACTTTCTTCCATACATTTCTCTCCATTTCAAATGTTACATCATCACACTGTTTAGACTCTACAACTTTCCTTCATACTTACAGGAAGTTTTACCATACAGAGACTCATAAGGAAAGGCTAAGGAGCACCTCTTCCCTCTTCTCCTTGTAAAGTTCATGCAAAAGTTCTGTCAGTTGAGATTCCCAATACAATGCAGGACAGTTCGGCTGTGCCTCTTTTATTAGTTAAAATCTCAGAATGTTTTATGGTAGCAGGGAGTTGAGACTCTTTAGGAGAAAGAAAGACCGAGCACTGTGTCCTTATTCACCAACATTATATGTGCTCAACAATAAAAACTATGGTCTGTCAGTGCTCTTTAAAGCACCATATCTGCTTCATAGCTTCCTCATTGTATTAGTGGAAAAACTGCTCTCATGTCAACGTTTTCAAAGCCATGTATAACACAAATCCTACAGATTTTTTTGATCAAATGATGGTCCTAAATTAATGTACTGACTTACTCATGTGGTACTACTTATTGAACATTATTATTATTAGTCCATTGTCAAAACATTCCTCCGAAGAGAATCACTGAATTGTAACACTTTATTTAAAAACAATTTTTTTTCTTTTTATCAAATAGAATGCTGCATCACCTTCTCTTTTCTGTATTTCTCAGAATGGCTTAGTTGTTTTCCAGTCTCCCTTGATTTTTTCTACAGGCTGCTGTGCTAGTTGTCATCATCAGGTTCAAATTTTGCCGGACTACTTAGCAGATGCAGAATATCAGTAGTGCCTTCAGAAATGTTTTGCCTTACTTATTTGAATTTGGAAAATCCAGGACTTTGGCGGAGTGGTTTATTTCTCTTCCTTTGTGGCCAATATTTATGATCGTGAAGTGTCATTCATTTCATATTTCTTTAAAATTATTATAGATATAGGTTAAACAGATGCATCAACTGAGAAAACATAAAAAAAAAGAGGTTGTGAATATGAGACCAGCGGACATTCAAAAAAAAGAAGAAAAAGATTTTCCAAAGAATGTCTTTGTATACGATAATATTTGAGTCCACTGCTGATAAATTAAACTGGTACTGGTAGAAACATAGTGAACTAGTTAATGTTCCAAGATCTTGCTTAGTACATGCAAGGCCATAATTTTAAAACATTCTCCTATATTGATCTTTTAAAATATTTATTCCAATCACATTAACAGTTACAAAATTATCAGTTTAAATCTAGAAATGGTTATTTCTCTGTCAGGTCATGGACCTGAGTCCAGCCTGAGTGCCATCACAGGGCATGTGCATGACAACAGTGGGCATGAGGCTCAGGTAGCATGGGTTTGTGAAAGGCAGGTCCTGCTCCTTCTGTGACCAGGTGCCCTGTTTAATGGATGAGGGAAAAGCTGTGGACGTTATCTACCTAGACTTTAGTCAAGTCTTTGGTGACATTTCCCACAGGATTCTCCTGGAGAAACTGGCTGCTCATGCATTGGATGGCTTTTCCCAGGTCTCAGCTGTGGTCAGTCCTCTTTAACATCTTTATCAATGATCTGGATGAGGGGATCAAGTGCACCCTCAGTCAGTTTGCAGATGACACAAAGTTAAACAGGAGTGTAGGAAGGCTCTGCAGAGGGATCTGGACAGTCTGGATTGATGGGCCAAGGCCAATCATAGGAGGTTCAGTAAGGCTAAGTGCTGGGACCTGCACCTGTGTCATAACAATCTAATGCAATGCTACAAAGCTGGAGGACAGGGGCTGGAAAGATGCTTGTCAGGAAAGGCCCTGAGGGTGTTGGTTTACAGCATGTAGTTATCATGTAAGTGTAGATAATGTAACAGGTTTATAGCTTATATCAAGGGAATTCCAGTTGGACTCACTTCCCTTCTAATGGGATTCAAGCCCACTAATACACCAGGAGTTGTGGTGGGACTCAAACCCACTAGTACACCTCTGTTTCTGGTGGGACTCAAACCCACACTTGGGCCTTGGGAATCTGCTACTGACTGATAAGAAGGACACAAAGTGTAGAATTAGAACGGATTTTTTCTTAGGCAATGCACGCGCAGTGACCCAGCCTCATGTTTGGGGACCCTGATACTGAGACAGGTAGAGTTTATATATCACACATCTTAAGAGATATGGTAGCCTAATCAGTTATCAGTGTGTGTATAACAAGTGCATGCTTATCCTGTGCAAGACCTTTGTATGTTTTTCCTGGACAGGTGGTTGGCAGTGTATATTAATCTTCACTGTTCTAAACCTGTGCAGGTGGAGTTATTTTGTACTGGCTTCTGGACAGTTGCTGTTCCTAGAACCTTGATTTCATCATTAGACCCAGGTTCCAATACTTTTCCATTGCCTGAGAGTCTGAGTAGATCTCTTTGGCATCCACTGATATTAGTTTTTAACATTTCACATCTACGTTTTTGAAATGAACGTGGAAAATGTTTAGGACTCCTTCAGAGGAAGGGCTTAAAGGTCTAGAAGCAAGGCTAAAGGAAAATTGTTTTGAAAACTGTGACATTTTAAGTAAAACATCACCAAATAAATTATATTACAGGGCAGTATTTTAATGTTACATCTTTAATACACTGAAGTAATACAGCTCAGTATAAAAGATATAATAACATACACTAAACTCTGAGTACTCACAAACCACTTGTGTTTTAGTTTGAATGGATATCAATATAAATACTCAGCTCAGCAGAAGGTGTAACATTTTACTTATCTTCAAATGGTTTTCACCTTCAGAATACATAAATCTATCTTGATTTTAGAGTTTCTAAGTCTTCTTTTCTCATAGATTTCATTACAAAATGCCTTGTTCAGCTATAAAGCTTTCACACTATATAATAATTTCTCCTTTTCTTCTATGAGTTTGCATTGGATACATTGAGCACTTTTACATTACAAAAGTGGAAATTAAATTATTATTTAATATATAATAATTAAGTAGGTGTCTAAGCTCCTTGTAAGTACAAAACTTAAACAACATTTCTGACAAAATATGTGAGACTTAGTTAAATTTTTTTCAAACCTTAGGTCTAAGCTAGCATCCACAACTGAATCTAAGGTGTCATTTGATGAAAATTTCCCTTATGCTAGATGTATTGTACCTGTAATAAATTTGAACTCTGACACTTAGGGAAGATGATGTTTTGAGGGTAATATTCCATAAACAACATAGTGTTTTGGCAAGTCTGCAGTTCAGCTACAGTTGCTTGAACCAGCAACTCTGGTGAATATAGATAGGTGGTAAGATGAATGACTATGAATTTCTGCTGACCTTGTTTTTAATGTTTTTCTAGTATCTTGGCATTTTCTTTTATTTTTATTTGCCCTCTTTTTAAAAAAACCCAACGAAACACAATTCACTTTTTTCTGTATTCTCTGTATAGAAGATAAAATAAAATACTGCTGTTCTATTTCGGTTTTCTTATCCTTATCTGTTTGTATTTTCAGCTTTTTTATTTTTTATTTATATTTTATCTCTCTCCTGATTTCTCTGTTTAGGCATTTGAAGGCCATCTGTTCTGAGATCACTTTTATTTCTTGATATTCGTTTATTTACCTTGAAGACTAAGTATCTCTGTTCTATGCTGAATCTCCTTTCTCTGAGTTTCCAGTAATCATTATTAGTTAAATTTGTTAAGCTATGCTGGCAGTTTCCCAGCAAAACCATCTCTATAAACAAAGATACTAATTTGCATTATTTAATATTTCAAAATAGTATTCTAACTCCTTACAGTTATTCTGTGTTGTGATATAGCACCCATGATTTTTTAACTGTTAAGTGCCTGTAACATACCTTTCATGTATTTGTTTATTGTCTTAAGTATTCATATAATCTACCAGTAATTGTTTGCATGTTTCCTTTTCCTCATTAAAGTAGCATTTTATTTCTGTGTGAAATCTGTCATGGGGGCTAGAGGATAATTTATTATGATAATATGTAATATGCCAGAAAATATCACTTGAGTTTTTTGTGCTTTTCAGTTTAATTGTTAATGCATTAAACCACAATTTCATGTGCTCTGACCTTTTTTTTCCAATGTAATTTATCCCAAGCTGCATAAGCAGCAGTGTGTCCCTGACAAGCAGCTATGCATGTCTCTTTTGTTGCTTGATATTCTGTTTTTCACTTAAAGCAAACTGTATATGTTCACAGAACCTCACTTCAAATATCTTTCATGTCTGAATTTATCAATGTAATTCACTCAGATATGCCATACTATACATCTTCTGTTCCTTTTTGTTTGTTTGTTTTCCTTAAAGTGAAATATAGAGAGATGGTCTTCTACATTACCATAGAATGTCATTAGTAGCTAGAGTTTTACTGCTATTTCAAACTAACAGGCAAACATTAATATCTATACTCAGAAGATTATAGTTTTCATGGTTACTTTGTCACTCTCTATTAAAGGATGTGTATGATGTTTCATGGAAGAATGTGCAAACAGATCCTAACTCAGCAATGTTATGCCAAATATAATCTTCAGATAGAAATGCATAAACCCATGAAAAATGCCAGGGAAATGATAAAAATCCCCCTCAGTAATCTAATATGCCAAAGTAGTTCTGCCTAAGACAGAAGTTTAGACCAAGTGTGCAAAGCATGTGCCTTAATTCAGCTAGGAACATATATGTGCGTATGAGGATTCCCTATTGCATGTAGTTTTGAATGAAGATGTAGTTTTTCAATAAAACAGGAGTTGAAAGTGAGCAACTTGTTTTCCAAAAATCAAGGAACTTCCAGTATGCATTTAGTAAAGCAAGGCCTAGCAATATTTAAGAAACAGAGAACAACAAAGGCTTATAAATGTTAATTTGTGATCTTTTGAGCTGATCATGTCCTATGTTTCCCAAAGAAACTAGATGAAAAATTTCAAGTACATTCTTAGTTATTTGACACTGGAAGTGGTCGGAGACTTTGACAACAAGGTCTTTTAAGTGCTCTGAGATGTGTGGGGTTTTTTTCTGGAGATCTGTACTCAGAGAGTAGTTCAGTTGAAATTTCTTGACACTAAGAGTAAGTGAATATTACTTTCTTGTTTGTTTAACTAAGTAATGTTTTTCTCCTAAATAATGTTTTTTTTACAGTTAAGGTATTATGGACATGCCTGGTGAAAGCACTTGGTTATATAAAATTATTAGGTTTCAGTTAGAGAGAAAAACTGTGCAGTGAATGATTGGAATTAATTGGAATTAATTTTCACCGCATTGCCATCAAGGCAGTGGCATGAAGTTTTTTAAATGAGAATCCAAACAATAACTCTTTAGCTCAAGCATCATCTATGCTTACAGCAATGATTAGGAACTGATTGGATCCAGGACTAGGGCTGTATTCTTACAAATATTACATTTTTCATATCCTCATACATTTATCTGATCTTTCGCTTTTGTTACTATAATGATAGTGAAAAATGGTAGAAAATAACAGGGGGATTATTGTTTCTATGATATGTCTGTTGATGTGAAATACATGGGAAAATTAGAATTCTCTAATAGCAGGGTTCATTTCCATTGGGACTTACCCCTCTTATTAGGCAAAATCATGTGTCTACATTTTTATTCTGTCTGTCCTGGTTTAGAAAAATTTGATCACTGGGGTTGGTCACATTTAGTAGAAATTAAGTTACCTGGAGAAAATTGATGAAACAACTCTTCAAATATGTGCTTTTCCTCCAAGGAGGGAATTTACAATTTTTTTTTTAATGTAAAATGTTCAGCAAGTTATTTTTTGAGCTTATCATGAATCTCTTCATTCTATATGTTTCTACAATAACTTTACTTCAGTGTGCAGTACTTGATCACTGCGAAGACCCAAACCAAAGTTAAGTTCAAAAGCTCTATGCTGTAATTTGTCTTTTACTCATCTCCAAAGAATTTCAACATATCTCAAAGTGAACTTTTCACGGAAGGTAGGGAGAAGGGACCGTGGAAACCTTGAGTAGGTCAATTTTCATTGAGGCACCATTTTGGTAAAACAGTTTCAGGATGTGCTGACAGGAGATGTGTCTCTGGGAATGATGCCCAAAATACGACAATGTTTGGGAAACTGAAAGGTATTAAGTATGATCTGGTATTCTTAGAGATCTAAGATAATTCTGTTGTTTAAGGAAATTATACAAAAGTCAAATAGTCAGAGTTGAAAAAAGAGACAGCAAGTGCAGCCTTAGTTAAGTCCAAAATACATGAAATGAAAATGATTCTCTGTGTGTTAGGAAGAAAATCATGTTACTTTGTCGCAATACTTTGAAATTGATCTGCACAGTCATTTTTTTTCTGCTATTTCCTGACCTCTGAGGGCACGATTAGCAGTGATGTGTGGTAACTTCCAAAGATGACTAACTTCTCTTCCTGATAACATATGTTAGTGTGAAAAATATCTATATATATACACACACACATAAATATGCATACCAACTTTAAGGGCTTGTAAAGAATGTTTGTATGTTTTTATGTGAATCTGTGGGACACGGTACTCATAAAGTGCTAGTAGAAACTGTGAAACAGTACAGATACCTGTTATAGATTTTTAACTCTGGATACTGGATAAATAAATGACATACTGAGGCCATATTTTATATAAAAACCCCGCGTAATGAAAAATGGATGGTTAAAAGTTTTCTTTTAAGATTATATGGTCAAGTTCAAAGAAAAATATTAAACCCGAAGGAAGATTTTTTACTTCTTGCTCTGCTTTAGAAGTGTATTCAATAATCTGTTATTGGAAGTAAAACATTAATTTATAGTATTGTTACTATAAAGCCATTTGTGTTTTGCTAGATTTTTTTTTAATATGTGGATTAATTTGTAAAGATTGCTACACTTATTCTAGAATAAGTGTCTTGTCAAAAATGTATCAAAAGTCATTCTTGAAATTCATGGTAGTTGATTTTCTTTATTAGTATTTAAAATTTTTTTTTCTGGATAGAAAAGATACCACATGCACCATTCAGCCCTCTCACTTTCATGGCTTATGATTTTCAAGCTAGTTTGAAAGTAACCCTTCTGGCTCTCAAAAGACCTATTGAAATACTGTAGATTTCATAATTTCAAAATGCAACAGCAAGACCAGTGCAGGATCTACACTTATATTATTCGTACAGTGTAATAATAACAAAAAGACGGTACAGTTAGGAAAAGCCACCACAGAAGTACGGTGTCATTGCTCTTCTCTGGAGTAATCCAGTTACTATTAGAGAGGTGCATAAGGACGATAGACTTTTGCTGAAAGAGCAGTAGGAGCTCAGATATTTCAGCAATTTCTGGTTGTCTTTGTAAGTGTAAGAAGGATTTTATCTTTTTTATCTACTGCTTGTACCTTAACAGGGGAATATTGTATATTGCTGGGAAACCAGGAGACTATATGTAAACTAGTTTCACTAGTTGCAGATTTTGTGTACATCCAGAATAGAAATAAAACTGCAGTTTTGTTACAGGGATGAGTTTAGAGAACTGGAAAGAGAAATTATTTGAACTGCAGAATCAAAGAATCACTGAGGTTGAAACTGACCCTAGATATCACCTCATCCAAATCCCTGATCGAAACATGGTCAGCTAGAGCAGGTTGCTCAGGGCCATGTTCTGTCAACTGCTGAGTGTCCTTAGGGATGGAGACTCTACAACCTCATTGGGCAACCTGCTCCAGTGTTTGACGATTCCTAAAATAAAAAGCGTTTGTTTTTTTTTATCTTTAAATGGAATTTCATGCATTTCAGTTTGTGCCTGTTAGCTCTTCTTTCACTAGGTACTACCGAGAAGTTTCTGGCTCCATCTTCTTTACTTCTCCTTCAGTTATTTGTATCCCCTCATCAGATCTCCCTGAACCTTCTCTTCTTCAAGCTAACCAGTCACAGTTCATTCAAGTTTGTCCTCAACTGGCAGGTACTCAAACTTCTTAATCATC
This sequence comes from Pipra filicauda, assembly GCF_003945595.2. NCBI lineage: Eukaryota > Metazoa > Chordata > Aves > Passeriformes > Pipridae > Pipra > Pipra filicauda. The sequence continues at coordinate 2,145,145 of NW_024103751.1, read as the reverse complement.
TCCATAACACTTTGCTATACTTATTCCAGCATGTCCCTGTTTCTCTTGTACCAGTTCAGACCTGGAGCTGTCAATCTGATGATGAGTATCATCAAATGCTAAGCAGACATCAAGGATCACTAATATAGTAACTCAGTAAAGATCAACTGATTCTTAACTTAATCTTAACTGATTAAGATTACTTAATTGTGAATGATTTTCATTGGAAGGGACTTGGAAGACCATATAGTTCCAACAAAACTACCATTGACAGGAAACCTTCCACTAGATCAGGTTATTCAGAGCCCCATCCAACTTGGCCTTGAACACCTCCAGGGATGAGGAGTCCCCAGCTTCTCTGGGCAGCCTATTCCATTGTCTCTTATTAGTAAAGAATTTCTTCCTAATATCTAATCTAAACCTACCATCTTTCGGCTTAAGGACGTTCCTCCTTGTATGTAGTGATAGGTCACTACATACCCTTGTAAAAAGTACCTCTCCAGTCTTCTTGTAAGCCCTCTTTAGGTATTGGAAGACTGTTTTAAGGTGTCCCCAAGGCCTTCCCTTCTTTAGGCTGAATGGCCCCAGCTCTCTCAACCTGTCTCCACAGAAGAGGTGCTTCAGCACTGTGATCAACTCAATGTCTCTCCTCTGGACTCTTTCCAATAGATATTTTTTTTATGCTAGGGGCAGCAGAGCTGGACACAGTACTCCCCTTGGGGTCTCACAAAACCAGATTAGAGGGGGAGGATCACCTTGCTCAGTCTTCTTTTAATGCAGCCCAGGATGCAGTTGGCTTTATGTGTTGGCTTGAAGTGCACCTTGCTGGGTCATGCTGAGATCTTGGTCCACCAATAACCCCAACTCCTTCTCATCAGGGTTATTTTTGATCTATTATCCACCCAGCCTGTATCTGTGCTTGGGATTGCCCCGATCCAAGTGCTGGACCATGCATTTGACCTTGCTGAGCTTCATGAGATTCTAGTAACATGGATAATGTTACTCAACTATCCATCCACTTTCTAATTGGGCAGTGGTTAGGAAAGAATTTGTCTACATCTGCCTGTCATGCTGACCAATGTTTTTTCTTGTTATGCTGTGTGTTCTTATTCATTATCTATTTGCACCCCTCTGTTCACCTTTGTCTCCTAGAATGAAGCAAAACGTCACATAAACCAAGGGATAAATTATAACAGCAGTGACATTTTAAAGTGCTTAATAGATTTCATCTTATAAATATCAGAAACATTTTAACCACCACAGATTTCATCCTCAGGATTTGCATTTTATTTTCATTAAAGCTGATTGTTAATAAGTTTACCCTTGTATCTTCAATATTTAAATAATTGCTAGAGCTTGGATAAACTTTATTGAATTTAAATAAATATAATAAGTTTTTCAAATGAGCAAGCTTATATATACCCTAAGCAGAACAGAACTAAATCAGGATCTACTGCATAAAAATACTGCTAACATTTTTCTTTCAAAATATTGTCCCAAAAAAGATTTGTGACAATATTTTTGAGTAATATAATCTTTATTATATTAGCCATTTTTGTTATAATTATGGGACATGTAAAACATTGTATGATATACAAGGTTTTAACACTATACACAATATAAAACCACTACTGTTTTTTATTTTATATTTGAGGGAGTTTTCTTAAAAGACCTTTTTTTTTGTTATTGCTTATAATGATCATTTTTAATTCAAGTAAGACCCTGGCATCTAATTCCTGATTGAGAATTCCAGAGTGTGGATTCTTTTAAAAATTAAGTCTAGTCCTTGTCATGCCTGCATCAAAATGCAGGTGAGGGGAATGAGTGCACAGGAGGTTGATTTTGTCCATATTAATAGGTTTTATCCCATTGATTAATTAAGCTGATGATAGATTTCAAAAGTTATCAATTGAGAATTGTTAATCAATAAGTGGTGGCATATCCTGCAGTGATCTACTTTCATCCAAATGTTATACAAAAGTTTTATTAATCATTTTGATTCCATTGTAAAAAATTGAAGATGACAAAGTAATATAGAGAAGTGGGAGTAAGTCAAATTTGTCGCAAGTCAAACTTTATTGCATGATGAAATGAATTCACTGAAACAATTCGTTAAAACCTCATCTGTTTGAGAACAGAATTTATGTCAAAAGGAAAAGTAATAGATTGGTTTTTTTTCTGAGTGCAGTAACTAAAGGTCTAGGTGACACAACTGGTTAGCAACTGGAAAAAAACCCAACACTTCCATGGAGTTGCAGTCAATCTGGAAAGTATGATAAAAATGCTAGCTATAAACAAGGAATCAATGTTACCTCTGTACTTTATTTAAGGAAGTTGTGCTGGAGCATGATGTCTGATATTTTAATATTTAGTTGCCATCTCTAGTAAAAAATATAACATTAGGGAAAAAAGAGTATTAAACAGCGAAGAAGAACTGAAATATTTTAGTTTAAGTACTCTTACTTTTTTTTTGTAATGGGAGAGTTTTTCTTTCCTGTATTTTGAGCCACAATATCTACACTGTCTTGTAAATAATGTCTTTGACAGTTTACTTTTTCTGTGAGCATGTGAATCTTGCTCTTCTAAGAATTAGAAGAGAAATTTTGTGCAAAATTCCCAGAGTGAAGTGATAAGAATTAAGTCTGAGATTTTTTTATTGTTGAAACTCATAGTCACCCATCTTCCAGCTACATACAGTTTTGTGGTCTACTGCCTCTAGTCCTCTTACATACAATTTCTGTAACTGTTGACTAAACTGAAGTTGGTGCAAAATACTTTAGTGAAAGCGTACTGTAAATCAACAGATAGAAACTTTGTGACTGTTTTGAATGAGTACTCATATTACATCTTTTCAGCTATTAAATCTAATCCATGTTGGCATAGCCAAATGAGAATAACTAGAATAACTAGAATAACCCTGAATAAGAGGAAATAATGTAAAGTAACTAATTAGAGATTTCCTGATGGTTTAGTACTAGCATTTTTCCTTGACTCATTATTCAGATAATAGCAAAGGAGCAAACAGAAAACAATGCCGAAACCAGTTCTAGACAGTGCTAGGTTGATCAAAAGATATGCTTTATCCTATATAAAACTAATGTAGGTAAGATTCCAAACATTTTTGTCTAGTTGAATTCACATAAAAAGTTGTTTCCGTAGTGGTGGACAGCAGGCAAATTTCCTCTGCAAAACCTTTTGCCTTTTTTTTTTTGTTTAGAAGATCTGGATCTCTAGGGAGATTACTAGATCAGGACCCTCCTTTAAAGACTCTAAAGGGATTGTAGCTGAAACAACCATTAGTTATCACAACTGTTCAGGACTTTGCCAAGAAAAGAATTAGACATACTGACATAAGAAAGTCTAAAGAAAGGAAACAGTTGTGTAATATTACTGTGTCAGTAAAATGAATCTGAGTAAACTACCTGTCTTTCAGTAACTTTTTGTTGCTGAACAGTAAATATTGAGAAATAGCTCAACAGCTATTTCAAATGTTACTTGAGCCTGTATCAATTGAAACTGTCATAACACGTCACTTTCTTATGTTAAAGTACTTTATTATGCTAATAAAGTAACAACTGCTATTCCATCTAACTGCTGTTCCATCTATATTTGATATTGTTAGCAATTAATTTTAAATTACAAAAGTCAGGATCCCACAAATAAGGTATGACATCTAAATTCAGCTATCAAATAGGGACATTTTTTGTACTTTATGGTTTACTACTCACATTTGGCAAAGATAGTAATTTCTAGTAGCTGCTTTCCAGGACTTGTGAGGAGATTACCAAGAAGCTTCATCTGGGTTTTTCGCAGAGGAACCTGGCAGGAAGCCTAAAGGCAACAAGCATATATTGAGAACTTCCAAGGGTGGGAAATTGCATAATCTCTCTAAACAGCCTGCTCCAATGCTTGTTTGTAGAAACTTTTTCACTGCGTGGATAGACAAGCAGTGGACTAGCTTATCCAGAGAAGATAGGTAGTCGCCATCCTTGGAGGTTTTCTACACTGACTGAGTAAAGCCCAGAGCAACCTGGTCTGATCATGTAGATGCTTAGAACAGAAATGTTCTGATGTCTCTCCCCACCTGAATTATATGTTGATCTTTTGAAAGATAATAGAAAAAAAATTAATGTCAAAGTAATGTAAGTGGCTAATTAAACTAAAACTAGCAATAATTTCCTCATAAAATCCTAGAGGATTCAAAGGAAATGAAGATCTTGTGACAAGAACAAAACCTTGTCACAGGGTGTATTTTCTATAATGTAGCAGCATGAACAAGGCAGTTTAAAATAGACTGTAAGCTTAAAAGCAAATTACGGTTCTTAGTTTTTTAGATCATTGGCAGGGAAATGCACTTCTATGAACAGGAATAATGCATAAGCTCTCTGTGCATTGAGTCTGTTAGACAGATTTAAGGAATTGAAGCTGGGCTTTAGCCTTCCTCTTTTTATCTTAAGGCTGCATTTTCTCCAAAGGGAATGTAACTGAAATTCAACTCTCAGGTTAATAATCCCAAAAATTTGAGGTAGCTGAAGAAGTTTACTTTTGACTTAGGGTCTTAAGCTGAAGTGGCATAGTGGATTAAACAGAAGCCTTATGAATTTTTCCTTTTAAAAGAGTATATTCTTTTATTTTTAAAAGTAATTACTGGCAGTAAGTTTATCGCTGCCTATATAGAAGTAAAATTACTAAAATGCATTTTCAGTATATGTGTAGTTTTGTGTATATTATACAATTACAATATGATTGTACTGACTGTATAAACAACTCAGATAGATAGTGTATGACTCCACTTGCATTTTTAATATAAGCATTCATAGTTGCTACATTGATGCAAAATGTTAGCAGCAAAATTCTTACTGGAAGACTCCATTTACGTTAGCTAAAAAACTCCATTATTATAGCTGAATATTCTGTAGTTGTAGAGTCTAATTAAAAAAAACTATTAGCCATTTTACAGTTTCCATGTTTAGATTGTATTTAAATTCTTCATTCGAGTAAAATAGGTGAGACAAAAGCTTTTCAGAAAATTATCATCAAAAGAAAATACAATCTGTGTTTGTACTTCCCTTCCCCAGTGTTATTAGTAGAAGCCATAAAATGCTTCCAGAATTCCATTTCCTCTCAAATTAATGTGATTGTTTTTCTCGGTTATATTTTATAGAGTTAATTTTCACAGACAAAACATCGATATCTGCAAATACCCATTTACATAGCATGCCATGCTATGACCATGCACTACACCACATTTACTTGCAGATTTCTTGCTGAAGTTATTTGTAACTGTATGCATAGATTGAATTCAGTGTAATTTTAAAATCTGTCCTCTTAGAGGTTATGTACTAAATTTCAGCCTTGTAAAAATGAAAAAATGTCCTCCCTTTTATTCTTTGAATACTACTTTATGTAAAATAGTCAACAAGCTGCTTGGAAGTAAAATGTAAATGAAGAAGCAAAGGAGGATGGTTTTAACCTGCTATAGGCACTTCTGTAGCAGAAAATAAATCAGGGATACCTTGATTTGTTTGTTAACAAATGCACATCTCACAACTGCAAACAGTAGTAAAACAGAGAGGCTTTATATGGCTGTGAAGATAAATGCTTATCCTTTGTCCCTGCCTTGGTCAGGCAGCTGTTATGGTCCATTGTTCCCAGTTGTACCATGCAAGAGGTCCTAGTGCTGCCAAGGGACACTTTATGACCAGTGGAAGCTTCACCCTTCAGCTAGTTTGGTCAAGGCTTATCAGAAGGTCCTGAGTTCAAAGAGGGGGGGTTGCAGTGTGGGAAGGGAAAAGATGCACAACCACAAATTATCGTCTGCAGTGCAGTCCTTCAGCACATAGTATGGCTGTACAACACTTTCATTTTGCTCAGGACTTTGTGTTGGAATGTTTTCATCAGACTTACTTGTTTCTACTTGCTGTTGTAACCTTTAGTTGGCACAGAATTTTTCTCTGTAGCATCTAGTTTATACTAGTTAATACTAGTCCTTGGATGCTATCATAAAACGGCTTTTATTTCAAGAACTCTAAGGTCAAGAATATGTACTATTTAAGATTTTGTTTTCAGATAGATAAACCTTTTTTTTTCTCTGAAGAATAGAAACATGCATACGTTCATTCTAAAAAATGGAATCATCAATCATTGCCAAGTGAGATCAATATTCTTTGAAATGGAACTTATCAGAAAGCCATTTTAGAATGTACTAATTTGTTAATGTTCTTAAATGTAGATTGATAAAATCCTAATTTTACACCGTTCCTCTCCAATTCATACTGAGAAATAAACAACAGAGAATTCTCTTGTATTTTTTGTTGTAGATAAGTGTAGGAGACCCTGGTACTGCACTTCTGGAAACGGCTCCTGATTTCTCTTACTTTCAAGTAGTGTTGCTTTCAGAATGAAACAATTACCAGGAGAATTGAGTATTTCAGACATAATATATATTAACAAAAGTGGTTACATGTGGCAACATTACGTTTTTAATACAGTATTTCTAGCAGCTATTTTTCCTCAGGTAGTAAAGATTCTGGATTTTCTTTTTGTCAGATGCTTAATTTTTCTTCTTACAGTAATATTCTAGTTCAAGAATATTGAAACTAAATTACTAAAGCTCAGAAGATAATCTTGAGATGTCAAGTTATGTGCATAAATTTTGTATCTGTGGTCTCAAGCTGGGATATCTGATTGTCCTGTTCTGTCATATGAGACATATTATTTCTTGATCAGTTATTTTTCTAATTTCATCTGTAACTTGGCTCCATTAGAGATAGCTATAACTTATATTCAGTTGTATATGTTTTGTTTCCAATGACCAAAGGTTGGATTTCCTGTAGTATTTTTGAAAAGAAATGATTTGTTACTCACTAAGATTCTGTTAAAGATATAAAACCAAAATTCATAACTGCCAATAGCCTTCCAAAAGATCTGTTTTCGCTGTCTTTGTCCAGCTGCATCTGCTGACAGTTTCTAGTGAATTGGCTTCAGACTCTTAGGATCTGCTATTTGCTTCACATAGTTTGTTATGTTTTGCAAATTTCTACATATTGATTGATGACTTTAATGCAAATTAATTTAAGTTTCTTACTTTACCGGTTTTTTTTTCTGCACCAGCTGAAATATCATCAATAATACACAGTCTATAAAAAGTCATCCACTGTGGAATAAAGCCTTACTGGTTTGATTAATACCTCTAGATTCTTAACACCAATGGAAATGAAGTGCATATAATTTTTTTGACCAGTAAACCCTTGCCAACTTAAATGAACAGTGCCAACAGTGTTTTACATTGTAACTAACTACAGTAGATCTAACTGCATAAATGCTCATAACATCAATAGACCATAGCAGAACTTTGTGTAAGGTAAGACAACAAAAATAAAGGAAACACTGAAATGCTACAACATTGTGTGGGATTTTGAGGATTACACAGTATACACAATATCAACTGAGCAAAAAATACACAAATGTATAAATTTATATTATTGGGAATAAAATCTCTGTATCTTGGCTTAGAACAGGCATTCTGAAAATGGTGTTATTTGCAGCTATGTTACAGAGATACATTACTTGGGCAAGAGTTTTCCATGGTAGCCATATAATTTCTGTCATTACATATCTATATTTACATATAGTTTACAAAAAATTCTTAGTTTACTGCTTTCCAAGTCTCGTATTGTACAATTTCTCACTCTGAACTTTCTCTTTTCATATGTGCACATGCACACACACATACACACATACACAGGATATTTCAAGAGCTGTTGACAGAGTAGTAGATGCTGTAGGTTTCTTGTCACTATGATTTCCATTAAATTTTGATTAAAAAAATGGTATAGATTATTCACTAATCCATGAATTATTGCCATAATAACTAAAATTAAATGGAAATTGACAAAATGCATTCTATTATGTGATTTAGTTTTAAATGCTCCAACTGATTAATAGCTATCTATAAGTTTTGTAGTGATTTCCGTAAACTAGTAAGAACAGTTCTACTTTGTTAGAACTTACTCACCAGCCTTTCAGGTGTAGCACTTTCAATTTTAAAATGCTCTTCATTTTGTAGCAATTCTTTTATGCTAAAATAGGAAGAACTGCCTCCTGGCTTTTTCCCTACACTTATACAAGCATATTCACATCTGCTTCACAAATATATTGGCTTCTAAAATGCACAGTGAAGCAGTGACAAGAGAAGACATATGTTGAAATGTACATTTTAAAAAGTTTTAAAATATGTGGTAATGTATGTCCACATTTTCTGCAAGATGCAACAATTTCCTTCCTTTCTATCCCTCTGATAGTGCTTTTAATTTTCTCTAAATACTGCTATGTCAGTTTAGGAAAAAGGAGGTAGAATAAATCTGTTTCCTTACTCACAGGGAAAAGAGAGTTTTAAATTTCAGGCTACGTAGTACAAGAACAAACCTCCTCCATATACAGTTTGTGTTTTGCATAATTTGATTGTCTGCTTCAACCTGTTTCTTCTGACTTATGGCCTGTTTCTCTTTTTGTATTTCTGTTAACAGAAAGCTGACCTTGCAGTTGCACCCTTGGCAATTACCTATGTTCGTGAGAAGGTCATCGACTTTTCCAAGCCCTTTATGACTCTTGGAATAAGTATTTTGTACCGCAAGCCCAATGGTACAAACCCGGGCGTCTTCTCCTTCCTGAATCCTCTCTCCCCTGATATCTGGATGTATATTCTGCTGGCTTACTTGGGTGTCAGTTGTGTGCTCTTTGTCATAGCCAGGTAACATGTCAACTTTTGTGATTTTTTTGGCAATTGTTACCATTTTTTTCTTACTAATAATTGTCAAAAGTCACAAAAATTTTCTTTCATACTCTTATATTTAAACTTCATGATGTACAGAAGAATAATTAATGATGAGGGTTCTCACTATTAATATTCTCCACTGCCATACTAAGTCTCCAGTTTATGTCACTAAGTCCTGAGTATGCTAGCTAGCTTTCTTCTTTTATTAACAAATTTAGAAACACTAGAAAGTTTTCAAAATATCTTTTCCCAATATGTTTGTGTTTAGAAACATAGTTGACATGATTTATTTTGTTAGCCCAATTTCTTTTTATGCTATGGTGCTTAATCTCAAACTGAGTACTTAGTTGCCCATGTTAATTCTAGATGTCCAAACTGGGCCTCTACCTCTATACAAAACAGTTTATGTAGATTAATATCTTAGAAGTAGGGTAACAGTAGTCAGTTTTTGGGTTTGGGGTTTTTTTTAATTATATGCTATCCCTGAGATACCTCACAGAATTTAAAGTCTCAGAGTGGAATATATTTGGAAGCTTAGTTGAGATTTTGAAATTAAGGAGCTGAATACATTAATTATTAAATTATAAATTGATTTTATATAGCCCTTTTTTATCTATTTTCTTCAACACAGCCAAGCAGAAAAAAAAATTTTTCCTTGTTAATTTATTAAGTCTGAGTCCAGATGCTCGCAGAAGTAGTCTTACATGTAACTTTGGCTTTTGTTGTGACAACAAAATAAAACCAATCAGAATAGTAAATCAGCTATTCCTGGGGTTATAAATTAACCTCTTTTGCAGATTTTTCCTAGTAATCACTTGTAACTTTTTTTTAATCAAATGTATAATCAAACTATAATGTCTTTTATTTCTTAATATGGTGGGGTCTTTTTGTTTGAGTTGATAATGCAATCTCACTTCAGTCCTGAGATTCCTATGGTTTCATTCTGTGGTTCACAGTAGAATCTTCATGTTTTTCTTTTTTATATTGTGCTGTAGTTAGTATCAGGATTCTCCATCTGTCTTTGATACTCTCTGTTTCATTTTAGAGAAGTTGTATCATTCCTCTACTAGGGAGAAGCAATATTTTCAGAAACCAGTTTAAAAGTAATTTAGCACCTGTGCATGAAGTACATGAGCTGTTAAAGTAATATAGATAACACTGAAACATAATGTGTAATGAATAACTTTGCTGTGTGCCTTCTTCAAAAGTCTGCTTTAAAGAGCAAGACTTATGATGAAAGTTTCTTGAAAGAACAGTAGATTTTAGTGGACTATATAACCAGAGAGTACACTCATTTCTGAGGTGTTCCTGTGATACAGATCTCTGAAAGCACAGTCGAGCACAGTTGAGTGTAAATCACAATTTATCTTGTGAAATGCCTCATGTAAAATATTTATGTGTATGTCCAAAAGTTTTAACCCTACTGTTATTACTGAAGTACATATTCAGCATGATGCACAGCGCTTTTGACAGACAGCTCCCACTAATGTTAGTAGGAGTTGTATGGCTGAGTTCTTACTTGTGCTTTGAAAATGTGTCTTGACATATTTTTTAGGAAAAATAGATTGTCTTGAAGCCCTTTTTTTTTTTTAATTAAGCAATTCAACCACTTGAGTTCTCTAGCAGAACTGGAAATAATGTTTATTTTTACACAGAAGCACTAGATAGTAGGCAATACTGCTGAAATTTTTTTTCACTTGTTTCTCTAGACAGCACCATAAATTCCTCATAATAGGAAACATTATTGTAAAGCAATACGAAATATGTTTTATACTGAGCAGAGGTTTGGTCTTTTGTAAAGTTGTATAAGATACCTTTTTTACACCTAAATTTATATTAGCCTTCAGATCTAGAGATTTTCAATAATTCTTAACTTGTACAATCAAATATTGATAACACATTTAGAAATAAAAGATGTAGGATTATGTAAGACAATCTACAGATTTTATTAATAATGCAGAATGACTTAATAGTATGTGATAGCATTTTTCAACACTATCCCTCATATAGGGAAGCAGGTCTAAGTTAAAAATTAAATCTCCTGCTGAATACTAAACAGAGAGAAGAATGTTATTCAAAAGTAAAAGAGTTTTTTGCAAATACAATTCACAAAATGTATCTGTCATGTAAAGGGAGATACTTTGAAGTGTGGTAGTGAAGAGGACTTTGCAGATAGTGGTATGTATTTTCAGCACACATTATATGTTAGGTATTGCACAGCTGATGTATTTTTCAGTCCTGGTGTTGTGAAACTGTTGGACTGTATGCCACTAAATTAATAGCTTCCACCTAGAATGTCTTATTAAGAAGATTTCTATTTCATAACAATCCTTTCATAATGAATGTTTAACTACCGGTGTTTCACAATAATTACTATGTATTTCATAAGGTGTACCTATGTTTGGAGCAGTACTTAGTATGTCTTTTACAATATGATGTTTTATAATTACAGCTCACCAGAGTATTCAGTATAGAATATTTATTTTTAAGTTTAAACCTCCCATTTTTTTGTCAAGTGTTTTGTGATTTTAATGTTTCACCATGTCTTCTAAACAATGTTGGAGTGTAAGAGGTTGGTACATTGAAAATGGAAAATACCATTGTGCTACCTGGTTTTCACTCAGTAATTAGCAGTATGGTCATATTTAGGGAAAGGTGAAGAAATTTCTAAAAGGTTTGAGAATCTTTAAGAAGGAATTGCCGAAAAGACTGCCATAGAGTAAAATACTAGGCATAAAAGGGGAGAAATGGAATATCAATCTTTATCAGTCTTTTTCTTTATTTGAAAGAGCATTGGATTTTCCTTCTGTTTTGAGAACCAGATATAAAGAGCTGTAATCTTTTCATATTCTACAAGACGAAAAGCTAGGAGAGATTTATGTGTTAGCTGGAGAGTTTTTCTATTTCATTTTCCTCTTGTAGTTCCTCCCAAAAAGATGGTTCTACTTATGAAAGTGTAAATTTTGCATTGCGGGTAGGAAGACCCTATATGTGTTGTACACAGTGTTTACTTTAATTGTCATTCTTTGTGGGAGTTATAGTAGGCTGTGGTTTCTCCACAGATATAAAAACCTCTTAATCTTGTTTGTTTCAATTGTTGAATCTTAGTAGTTGTGGTAGTTAGTCTCTAAAAGTTCCTCTCTTTGTTATACAGGCTGGTGACTGATAGATAAACCCAGTCTGCATGACACTAAGCCTATTAATTTTCTGTGAACTGAGAAATTCATATAACATTTTTTTCTCTTGTGACAACAGCAATAGATCTGTTTCTGATGCCAGATAGCAGTGTGTTTGGGTGTCTGCTAGCACTGTCTTGTGTCATCTGAAATCTTGTTATGTTCCAATACCTTCCTGCTACGCCTCTGCCTTTACTTGTTTCTTTGATTTGGAATACCAGTTAAATTCACAGTTTACATGTGATTAGAAGGAAAAATAATACTGCAGTAAATTTTGCCAAGTCCTTTTTGGAGTTCCGTCAAGTACAAAACATTTTCTGATCTGTATAATAAGAAATCTCAAATACTGGAATTTCTTTTTATTTCTGTCAGTATAAACCATAGTTTCATTTCAAAGCAACATGCTGTTTTCTTACAGTGTTGTATATCAACTTCATAGACACATATTGTTCCTTCTTTTTCATTAGTCTGTGTACATGAAACAGACGTTTCCTAATTTTGGTCTCTGCAAAATCTAATGTGTTGGTAACTGAACATTTATCTTAGGCTTTTCTCTGTGAAGAAGCTTAGGAATAGCCTGCTGCTTCAAACTTGAACAGACGCCTGAACATTATCTCTCTCTGGAGTGCATGCATATTCTTTTACATCTCATTAGTCTTCATTTTTATTTTATATTTCTTGATCCGCTGATTTCTGTCCTTGAGCTTGTCTGATTGATTTTCAAGCTACTTCTTGAAAACTATCTTGATAGAAAGAAACGAGATAAAACTACTTTTCCAGTTACTGTGGAGCTCTCATTCCTATATTACTATGTTGATATTTATTCAAGTTGGAAGTTAGCATATTTATTCTTAACAAGCATTCTTCCTATGAGAATTATATCACCTGAGGTCTCCCTAGAGAACTACAGCATATGCTATGAGGTGTTTGCAGGAATAAATTCATCATCCAGTAGGGCAATCCAGATGTCAACCCTGAAATCTGCTTCTTTTATGGTCTTACAGTATTAAAACAGTTTCGCCTCAATTGTAACACAAAGATTTAATTTTACCTCGGCTGTAATGCAAGTGGGGATATTGTCACTCTCCTATAAAATGCTGTGTAAATAGACAAGGATAAAAGCATGCCAAAAATATCACACTTTCAAAAATTATTCCATAACAATTATTTCAAAATCAGAACATTTTATTTCTTTTAAACCAAGTTGCAGTTTATGACCCTCGGTTGATTGATTCCAAAATATTCCATATAATTGTCTTCTTTTCAGATAATTTTTTATGGTTGAAAAACAAGTCCTTGTTAATGCTTGAGATCATCTTTATCGTAAGCAGAAAGCAACTGTGCCAGCCTCTGGAACACTTGAATTTTTTTGTCAACTGAACTAGGCACATTGCATGACAAGAATTTTTCTCTCTCTTTCGTAGCTTTTTTAGCATTTTTGTTAACTGATGTATTTGTGTAGCTATACCAAGAAATCCTAGAGTTGTGTGAGAATATTCTAAAAAGATTACTTGCTGAACTAAATATCTTCTCCTTTACATGAGACCTGGGAAATTTTAATTTTAGATTTCCATCATTCAAATGAAGTTTCGATAAATAAGATAATACAAAGACGATAACTCAATTATATCTTATATCTTATTTTTTTTGCACCATGAGCAAATTATTAAGCATGTTTTTCACTTTTCCTTCTAAGTATTATAACAAGGAAATTGTACAGTCATCTTGCCTGGACAGCTGTAACTGGAAACTTTGTAGGCAACACTTGTCCATGGTATTTCAAATAATGTTCAGGTATTTTTGAGTATCACTTTTCCCAAAATGTGGATGACAGCTTAAACTGGTTAAACAGTTTACTGCACTGTATACTATTTACACTAGCATAAATTTTCATAATCTCTAACACCATTTAAGTCTAATTTTTTGTGGCTGGCACACAGATCTGATGGTCATCCATCTTTTTTTCTATGTAAAAAATGCAAAACATACTGCAAATATAATTCTTTCTTTTGGCCATCATATAAGTTCTGTAGTTATTTTGAGAAGTTTTGATACAGATTACAATCAGTGCTATATAGTCCGAGTGTTGTAGATGAGGATATGTGGCTAAAAGAAGGACATGCATAGCAAAGAGATAAGCAACAATCTCTCAGTTTGCATTTTGACACTTGGAAAAATGATTACCTTCTCTGATTACCTCCAGAAAAGATTTATCTGGGTTCAATATCAGTTTGTAAGGTCTACAGTTTATAAATAAACAACTCTGTAGGGACTCCTCATCCTAACCCCTCAGGATTTGCTTGAATAAGTTCTGAATGCTTTGAATCTCCTTCAGCTGTTCAGAGAGCCAAGACTTTCAAGAGGGCTACAAATCTACATACAGACCCAACATCTACATGATAACCTCTATTATAATACTATTAGAGATCATAATGAGAAAACTTATCTTTTAATCTTTTTAGCATAAACATCCACTTCAGATTTTAGGGGGAACCCCCCAGTTCACTAAATCCTTTCTATATTGGTGGTAGATCCCAGATACTACTTACCATGCATCAAAACTACAAAGAAACTACTGCCAGCAAAACAACTTAAATGACTTAACTGAGGCTGACTGAAAAAATCATAATCAGATGCCTTTGCAGTGCAACAGAAGATAGAGTACCCCCTTATTGGCTATATCTCCATATGCATGTTGAAGAAAAATGTGTTCACTTGAAGACAATCAATTCTGGATTCCTCCACCAAGAAATTGATTTTTTTTTTGTCTCTGCTGATCTAGCCAAACTGCAGAGGTAAGATGTTGGGGTGGGGTGGGCATTCTAGGAAAACAGTAGTTCTGGTGGCTTCTGCCTCAAGGGAAGCATCTTATAATATGCATTTGTTTGTACCACTTGCTTCATCAGCATGTTTTATGTTAATTCTTGTTCCTTTATAGATTACTGAAATTGGAATTTTATTTCTTTTTTTAATTAAGAGTATAGTAGTGTCCTTATATTGTGTGAAATTGAAGGTGGCCTAAAAATTCTTTTCATCCTCTCTGTTACTTTTTTCCTCATTATTCTGAAAGCCATCACAAGGTTCTTCAATTCATCACTACTTCTCCAAGAACCTAGGTATTTTGCAGGGCTGAACTGAATCGTAAATCTACTCATCCTTAAGGAATTTGGTGTCTCTTACTACCAGCAACTCAATCTCTTCATTCTCACTTACTTAAGCATGTGATTCCAAAGACAAGAATTAAAATTTAGATAACTATAGATAGATAATTATCTCCAGTTGGCTGGACAGCTCATTCATTCTGTATCCACTCTGACTTTACTTTTATGGTTTTCTATATGCAAGTGTTACATACTTTAAAACATCTATTCCCTGTCCATTTTGATGGAACACTGTAATGCAGTCTCTTACAGAATCTGAGGGATATATATGGAAAGTTGTTTCAAACTCATATTGAGCTATTTTTCATTTTGTGATTTCTCTTTATTTCAGTTACTTGTTTACATGTTACACTGAATATTTCACAGCCCAAACATGTCAGGATCCTATATATCCTTTTGAATCTCAACATTACCTTGCATCTTAGGATCCCAAGAGTCTTCACTAAAGCTTTTGGAGAGGATTCAGCTGCATAAACCATCTTTAATAGTAAAATTTCCTAAGTTTTTATCAGTGAACAACTTCTGGAATAACTTTACTCACTGAACTTCTGTTATTTTGATTTTTTTACTGACTAGAATTGTTCTGTTTAATTCATTCTGTTTCACAGAGTTCATTGGTAGATATATACCTGAATGCCATTCACTGTTTATCTAAATCAAGATTTCTAACTGCCTATGGCAGTTGTATTTGCATTCCCTTCATCTTTAGAACAAACTGGGTGATGCTGGAAGATATGTCACATGTATTTTGATTTCTTTTACGCACTCATGTTTGAATTTACATGACCAGCTTTCTGTGACACTTTTTTTTGCACACTATAGGAGCAAGTTAAAATATTTTAAATGTACATACTATGAAATTAGCTTTTGAAAGTATCTCTGCAGTCAAAACAATGACATTCCTCATTAGAAATTTGCTATTGTCTTTATCTAATTGGTTTTAACTAAAAGCAAAGTAGATCTCATCTACCTAATTTTGTGTTTTTAAATGTCTTGGATAAAAAAATTCTCTAAATGAGTCAATATCTGACAACTGTTTTGTCAAGAGTTCTATAACACCACACAAAATAGTGTTTCATATCTACCGTGGACAGTGATTTGTTAATTTCTATGTACTGTGTTAACATCCATTAGCAAACAGTCCTTGCTCCTAAAAAAACGGTCTGAGGAAAAATTTTATTTAGTTTTGAAAGATTCCTTACACTATGATAACATATGCAGAGGTTCATCCTTATTTTTAGCAGCCCTTGCTAATCACCAGCACAAATAGTACATGAGAAGAATATTGAATTGCTTTTATGAAGTAGATGACTTGAAAAAAATGTTGAATCTCCAGAAAAAGTACCAAACATTCTTTTTTGATATTGAATCATTTAATTTTGTCCTATCAAAAAAGTTTCTTCCTCTATATGTGGCAAGAAAAGAAAACACAAGTCTAGCCTTGGCACTTTGTACATTTATTTAGCAAGTGATAGCATGGAATAATATTAAATGTGCCTAAAGAGAAGGGTTCCTCTACATATAAAGCTGAATGTTTCAAAGCTAAAATGATGCTTTAGAGAAAGAACAGTGCCTCTTATGTTTTAGGAGTTTGGGGACAGAAGGTTTATTTACTTTAAGTTTGGTTTACTTCGTGTGTTTTACTCTGACACGCATCGTATTAGTAGGGAGAAGGAAACTTTAACTCTCACCATAATGCAGTTTTCTCATGAGATATGCAAACCATGAAGTCCTCCAACCCAAAGAACAAAACACAAGGATCTGGCGGAATGGGAATACAATCAAAAATCCAACGTACCACAGCATTATCAAAAGATTTTGTTAATTATTGGATACAATTTGAAAATGTGCAAGTTAGCTGATGACTCCTTTTCCATTAGCATCAGTGACTGAATTTACAGAGTGCCTAGTACATTAAAACATGAGTTCAAACGGCAGCTGAATTGCTGAGGGTTTTTTTTTTTGTTTGTTTGTTTTGTTTTGTTTGTGCTTTTTTTCTCCCCAATGTCAAAATGGAAAAGCTGCTGTAGGAAGCTTTTTATTTATTTGAGTCATTTCACACATACATCCTGCTTGGAATACTTGACTTAACAGTGAAAGATTTCCTTGAGAAAAAAAGTAGGGATTATAGGGATAAGGTGCAAAATTGAATGTTAGCAGTCATGATTACTATTTACCCTTCTTCTGGAGGCCCAGAAACATAAAATAATATTGAACAAAAATGACTGTAAGGATTGAAAGGCAGTTTTTATGCTAAATGAGCAAAATATATAAAAATTATCATTATTTATTTGCTAGATATGTGGACCCATATGTGATGAATTCCTTCATATCATCTAAATTAAGGAGACATAAACCATTGGAAGCAAAGCCAATATATGATATGATGGCTATTAACTTTGTAGAAAATTCTAACAACAGATGTTCAGTGGAATGAAATAGCAGTTTCTGTAGAATAGTATTTGAGAGTTCTCCATTGAATTCTTGTTTCACAATTTCTTGAAGGATAAGAAAACTTGGGTAACAAAAGTATTTTATGAATTTTACTCTTTTATTCTCTAAAATAGACCTTGTGTTGTATGTAATGTTAATAATGCAGATAAAATTCTAGGCTACTTTTAGGTATTTATAACTAAATAGTCAAATGTCCAATTTCTTGGAGTGGTGTAATGTGTCTGTTAGAATATAGGGTGGGTTTTTCTGTTTTTGTTTGTTTTGGGTTTTTAAAATACACATGAGCTTCTGACTTTGGAATTGGAAATAACTAAATTTTTACAAATTTAGCTAAAACTGAATTTTCTAAATTTCTCTATCTCTCTATCATTATTATCCATTATATTCTGAAAAAGAAAAGTAAATAGACATGTAAGTAGAACTAAATTAAAGGAAAAATGAAACAGAAAAACAAAACTCTAAAACCAAATAAACCTTACCTCTTTGAAAGATAATTTTTTCCTTGAAGGAAAAGACTATTAGACCTGGGTCATGGTTAAACACTATACTTTAAACCAGAGGCATATAAGAACCAAGGAAATAAAGTGGGAATATTTCTTAACTTTAAGTGTTGTTCACTATCTGGAGAAAAATAATATTGTTCCCTACAAGTTTCTGTAGTCAGACATATGAGAATTATATCTCCTGCTTATCTTTCCGATTTAGCTCTTTCCAGAAGTTTACCTGGCTTACGCAAACCTTCAGTCTGTAACTCACTAGAGAGTGTGTTATTTAAGCAATGACAAGACTTGATCAGAAGTCATCCTGAAAAAATAAGTATGGTAACTGGTTTTGATGGTGAAACAAAATCAGTAGTGTGTCCTTCAAGCATTTATGTTTTATGTATGGAAATCACTCTGTGTAAACTCTGATGATAGTGGAATTGCTTTAGTATAAAGCTCATCACGCACTTTCAGACTTAGGAATAAAATGAGTGCATTTTTGTTGTTTGGTTTTGGTTTTTGGTTGGTTGGTTTTGTTTGTTTGTTTTTTCTGTTTGCTTGTTTTGTTTTAAATTTATTATAGTATTATCAGAAGGTTGATCTTTAGCAACAAAGGTATCATTCTTACAGGAAAATTATTTGACAATATTGAAAATTTTGAGCATCATAGTTAGAAATACCACATCAGCTAAGGGATATAGATGATTTTATTAGAAAATAGTAACTGTTTAAAATATCAAAATGTTTGTCATTAGTTATTCTTCCAGCACATCAGAGAGGAGTTCAAATTGAAGTATTTTTTATTAAATAAAATTTTTGGCACATTGCTCTCATTATACTGTTTGTTTTGTGTGGCCATTAGATGTGTGGCACCTGCACTTGCCAATTAGGATTTTCCTAAAGACTTTACAACAGGTAGCTTCTAGCTGTGAGAAAGAACCATGAGGACAACATTACTTCAGCTTGATGACATCATTCATATAATTTCACCAGACTAAAGATAGCAAAACACCCAATCTCAATTGCCTCTTTACTGCACGGAAAAATTTTATGTGGTAAAGAGTGAAGTGGTAGATAGCAGAAGGGGGTTATACAGTTTCTTTCCATTCTCCGAGATATGTAAAGTTCTTGTCCTTTCCTATGAGAAATGGCTTTAGCTTTACAGAGAATAGGATAGTTATTTTCTTTTAACTTATTTGGTTAGTAGAAGTAAAGGTACAGTGTTTCTGTACCAAGCATCATCAAAAGGGATATAAAGCAGTTTTCCACTAACGGTGACATATTACAGCAATTAATTAACGTTCTGGAGCAATTTTCTTGGTAGATATTTTGAAGCAAAAACCAGAAAGGTTTATAGCATAATGCAGGTTCAGATAAGTTCCTTTGAAAGAATTCCACTACTTAGAAAATTTTCTGGTTTTGTGGCTGACACAATGTAACCAATGAGCCCTATCCAGAAGAAAAATGGAAGCAGGCAGCAGAATTTTATGCATTGTACTGCTTTGCTGTGGTCACAGAGCATGGCAAAGTTGATGTCTAGTTGCAAAAATATCTGAAAAAGGCTTCTAATTAGTCATATTTATCCTCCACACACTTCTCTCTCTTACTTTGTTTCTCTTGCTCTCCTTTTCTTCTAAATGGACATGTTAGAGTAGAGTGAGTAGTTAATCATGTCAAAATCCTGGTCAGTGTGCCCTTCATTTACTGTAATGAAAGGAATTTTCACCTTGCTTCAAATGTAACTGTAATTAGATAAAGTTACTTGGAAAATGGATAACAGGAACTTTTCATATCTTTCTCTTCAGCTGCTGCTAGAAGCCCATTTCTGCCTCCAGCTTACGTGTCGGCAGGGATTTTTAATGTTCATAACACCTTCCTCATTATCCTGCTTTTTATACTGCATAGTTATTTATGCCTGCACAAAAACAAATTTCAGTATGAATGAGAGTCATAGTGTTGTGCCTGTACGCACAAATCTAAATGACTCCACAGGTGAAGCAGTGAAGATTTCTGGGTGGTATGGAAAGCTTAATTGGGCTTTCTTGTAATACAGGACAGCTTTCAGAGCATCACCAAGCAGGGTCTTCTCTTGTTGTGACTTAGCAAATACCAAATGCTCGCTTTAAAGAATTAACAGTTCAGAATGAGCAGTTAAATTATTTAAACAGTTAAATAGGAAGAAAATTCCTATGAGGTGTGAAGAAAATGAAGTGAAAAATGAGTACATTTCTTAAGAAGTTAGGTTCAGCAGTCACAGTTCATCAGCTACCTAGGCAGGAGCACATTTCAGTTTGCGGTCTACACTACAGAGCAAGTGAACTTCAAGGAGGATTTTGAAAGAGGGGTATTAATTTTGGCCTCAAGGCTATTTTCACATGAAGTCTGGATAAGATTCAATTGACAGTGGTGGAATAACTACACAGTTTGTCCTATGGCAGTGACATTAAAATCACTTCCAAGTTTGTCTTTCTATTGGGGAAGAGCAGTGGATGAAGAACAAAAAAAAGAAGAAAATCAGAATGGCTGCGTTTCAGATTAGTCTGTGTGGAAAGGAATGTGGTTGTAAATATTGAAACTTGATGGAAAGCTGTGCAGTTGCATGGGATAGCAGCCCACAGTAACTGCCTTTACAGAAGCATACGAGTTACCTGTAGGTCCTTTTTCTCTGAGACATTGGTGTTGTAGCAGCTGAGCCTCTCTGGTGTTCTTTAACTCACAAATATTTGTTTTGGCAGTCTGGTCAGGGGGAAGATAATAGACTAGATTCAGGTAGGCCATGTGTTGCCAGAAGCAATATGTTTTAGTCAAGTGATGGGGTTAAATACAGAATGAAGTCAAGTCAGTGGTCCTTGGTAAAAAAAAAAAAAGTTAGTGTAACTGTCCTTTCTAGAGAGAGAGAGAAAGAAAAAGGGCTATTCACAGTCTATTTCTGTAAAAAAAGAGTGTTACTGCACATGTCCGGAAACAGTTTTAATCTAGTCACTACGTTGTAGACATGCTACTTCTAGAATCACGGTTTCTTTGAAACATAATCTGGAAAAAATCTTGTGTTGAGGCAAGAACTGATAAGCCTATTACCCTAACAGAGTATTATCAAATTGGAGAGCTGGAGGGGTAAATTCCAGCTCATCGACAGAGCCATGAAAGAGGCACCTAGGTGGTGAGCATGTGAGGATGGCAGTTCCTGACTATCAGTGCTGTCAACAAAAGAAGCACAACTATCTCATCAGTATCAAGCTGAATATGTTATAGGTAGTCCATATCCAGGCCTCGGGGTTTTATTTGGAGGTGAGAGAAAGGTTTAGAGATTACAAAAAAAACCCAAACAACAAACAACCAAAAAAACCCCCGAAACAACTTCAAGTATTTATCCACAATTGGGATGTGGAGCTTGAATTCAGAAGAGTCCCTGAAGTAAACCCTTGTAGTTCAGTTGCAGGTACTTGCAAATTTAAAAAGTGTCATGTGTTTGAATTCCTTTTACCATGGTCTTTCCAGAAGAAAGCCTGTGTGTTCCATTACCAGTAACTGAAATATTTGTACAATTGTTGGTACAGTTGAGAATTGTTATGATATAATTAGAAGGGATGAAACATTTTGTAATCAACTGTCAAATAAGACAATACATGATTCTCCTGTCATGTTCCTATAGCAGTCAATGGGAAAGCTCATACTGATTTTGATAGTGGCATAGTTGACCTGAAGACAAGGGCTGGGGTCCAGGGCTTGCTTTCTGGCCCAAAGCGCCAGAAAGTTTCATATGATTAAATGTACTGTCATCCCAGTTATCCCAAACACAATGCTTACCAGAATTTCCTGTCTCTTTGAACCATATCTGGGCATTATCTGAGCTCAACATGGGCCAAAACTTTGAAGAGGAATGCACTAACAAATAAAATATATGGACAATTGCATGGCATTGCTGAAGTCTCAGTCCTTCTCAGTTCATAGAATGATATTTATTCCTTTTTATTTTAATGTTTTGACGAGATTTTATTCTAATACTTTAAATACAGAATTATCAATATATATTTGTATTGATAGTAAACAATGTAGAGATAAAGGATTTTGCTTCTTTTTTTTTTTTGGAAAAAAAAACAATCACACAGAAAAAAAGGCACCAAAACCCCCTAAAACAAACCACAAAACAACAGTTCTCCAGGTTTTAATTTATAATGACAAAACTTTTTATTTTTAGTTTGAGTGACATAGGAATGCAAAAAAATACTCACTATAAATAAATACTCTGCATAATCCCATATTACATAATTGAAGTTGGTAATTTACTGATTTTATTTAAAGTTGTTTTATTTTGGCAACTTTTAAGCACATAAGGAAACATAATGCTACTCTTGAAAATGTTTTAATGGCTTATTCTGTATGTAAAAATCAGGTCCGATGTGCCTATATTAACAGATATCTTATTATGTAGTGATCCTAGTGTAATAATTTGTCTATTCCTGACATTCCGATGAGTGACATTTAATGTATGTATTACTCTAAACTAGATAACTCCTTTGCTGTGATGCTCACTGTCTGTTGTCAAGAAGTCTGTTGCAATATTGAATGCAAAGGCCAGATTTGTTGCACAACCTTAGAATGAGCTCACACCAACTTTTTTAAAGGAGTCGATATATTTTTACATTGCAAAATATGATTTCACACTTTATTATGTACCTGTAGGAAGTCCTATGAAGTACTCTACTTCTTCCCTCAAACTTGTGACGAACTCTTGAATGAGTTTAGGAAATCAATAGATGCTATACTTTTTAAAGAGGGAGCATTTGAATTTCTCAATTACCCTTCTTTCTTATATTGCATTTTGTTCTCTTAAAGAGAAATAATTATTAACTTATTACTTTATGTTACTATTATAGGATGAAGTATCACTGTTGTATATTACTAATTTACAATCTCATATATAGATACAGAATAACCATTGTAAAAATTTTGTTTGTACTAAGATGGCAAGATCTTCAAATTAGTAGTGCATATGAGTTTCTTATTATTGCAAACACTCCAGTCATCAGCAGCAAACAGTATGAGCAACTTTGCAAGTCCCAGTAGGGTATTACACAGTGATGTACTAAACTATGCCAAACACTTGCTGACCACTTTTCCTATAAAACATATTTGGAGATAAGGAAAAATATAGATCATGAGGTTTAAGAATTAAAAGTAGTCTTATAGAGACAGTGGTTAGTAGGTGTTTTTATTAAAAAATAATTAAATGAAAAATCAATGAAATGCTTGTGCACCTCCTGTCTTCTACAGAGGATGTTGAGATTCCTTGAGATAGAAAGACTGGCTAAATGTAGTTTTTGAAGATGTGCTAGCTTGATAAGTATTTGTGTAAAGGAGTTTCTGAGAACACGGCCCATCCTTTCAGTTTAGGAACGTTACAAAATATGGTGAAGTACGTGACAGTAATAAAACAAAGACTAACATTTTCCAGACAAAATTAAGTGAATCATATTAATATTGATTAATATGATTAACAGTTTACATATTTCTGTTATTTCTTGAGTAACATATATAATTTTTTTCTGGAAGCATGAAGGTTGGTGTGGTTTTTTTTTTCATGTAGTAGATCATAGGCTAAATATCAACATGTGTTATTTCAAAATGTTGAGCTAAGATACTGCTAACATTTTGCTAATGCACACTGAGCATATTCTTTGAATATTCTTAGATCAACAGGGACAGATTTGCTGATTTTCTTTGACAATAACTTCTACATTCTAGATCAGGAGTTCGGTTTCTATGATTTACCAAAACCTTGAAGATGTGTTTTGGGGAATATAAAGGGAAATCCATGCTAAAATTACTCTTCAATAGATTTGACAGTCTAGCTTTGGGAGCAGATCAGTGAACACAGTGGGAAGGAGCCAAGTTATTTTACATAGTAAGTTTAGGGAAATTGTATTGTTTTTAATATTACTTTAGGGTTGCTTAATGAGTCATTTTTAATTCAGGAATAATCTGAAGGCAATGGAGACAATAGATACTTCTCTGGACAGATATAAACAATGTATTACTCAATTTTTAAACATATATAAAAGCATCTAGAAATTGGGAAATAATAGATCCATTTTGTTTTTTGGAAATGAGAGTAATGTTTCATGGTTTCAGGATGTCAGAGCATTTGCTAGTTATTTACAGACATAGCATTTTTTAAAGATAATACTATTCATAATACACAGTAGCATTATTTTTTTGTTACCATATGACAGAAAGATAGCAACTTTAGTTCAAATATGTGCAGTTTTACTAGAATTAAAAATCCAACTATTCCTTAGTCTGGGCTAAAATGAATGCAAATTATACTGTATAAAATAAATCTTTTTTAAAACAGTAAAAGTTTTTAATTAGAGTATAGAAAGATAAAGGAGAAATGATGGAATTACAGGGAAGAGAGAATTATGTGGAGAAGATAAATTATACTTTATTATTTACCCTTTTTCAGAATGGAGAAAAAGAAGGAATATTAAATCAAATTGAAAATAGCATATTTAAAACAGAAAAGAGAATTTAATTAGTTTTATTTTTGTAGATTGTTAATTAACCTCTGGAACTTTTCTCAGGCTAAAATAAAAAAAGGGAGTCCTTTGCAATAAAGCTACAGTGATTAGATATACAAGTGCATCTGAGGTAATGCTTTATGTGTAAAGCAAAGGGTAGAGAGTTATAAAGAATCTTTCCCGGTAGTGCGTAGGCAATTTTCAGGGTTTTTTCCATCTTCACATGAAATGCTAGTACTAATATTAGTCAGAATCAGAATATGTTTTTGCAGAAACTTTCATTATCTCTTTTCCCTAGTTCAGAGAGCAGTAGCGTTGAGGAAAAAAATTGATCAGTGTGGAAGGAAAATAGCAGGCATTGTGATTTTCTCAGGTTAATATTTAGTATGATAACATTCCTACTGATTATGACAAGTTTAGTAAAACAGTAAATCTACCTCATAGGTGGTACTGTGTAATGTCACTTTATTTCATGTTCTGTGCATTTCATTAACCTGTTTACTCTGTCTGTTGTGTAAATTCTTTGTGCATCAGATAAATCCATAGTTCAATTCATAGAAATTTTACCCCAGACTCTAGGTCTATTACAACATCACCAAAGATCATGGAAAATATTTCCATCAACTTCTCTAGACATTAGTTAAGGTCCATTTGAACACGTACACCAGCAAACGACATGGAATGCAGTTAAGTAGAAAAAAAATATTTCAATGAGGTGAACACATATGGGATACAATGTTCTCCTGAGTTTATTGAGTTAGTATTTGAAGCAATGGTGAAAAATATGGCCTTTTATTTGGGCCTCTATGAATGTTACCGGCATCATGACCATTATGAAACAAAAGCTGCAACTGTCATCTAAGTTGGTTCAGAATATGCACCTGAATATTTATTTTACTGTAGTAAGTGACAATTAGGTAAGTTTTTCCCTACTTCCCTGTTAATAATTCCTGATTTACAAATTTGTGTAGTAGTTCAATTAGGTTAAATGGCATGTGTTGAGACTGAAAGTTGTCATTGATTAAAATAGTTTATAAATCATGACAGACAGAGTGGTAAACAGGTAGGCTTTCATTCTTGCAAAAAAACAATGTCAAGAATCATAAAAATATTAGTTAATGAATTTGTCAGTTGAATACAACAATGTGGAAAGAAAAAAGTAAAAGACAAAATTTGATTCTTAATGAGGTACAGGTAATTTTCTATTTAGGTAATGGTTGTTGTTTTTTTTCCAGACATGTCTAATAACTGCTGACGTTTAAGCAGTTTTATCTGTAATAATAAATGTCATATTTTGTATTTAAAGTAAAAGGATCAGAAAAACTTTATACATGGGTATCTTTAAAAGTGTCTCTACCTGTTTACTGTGCTGTCATTATTAAAAGCCTCACAAACAAATATTTTACTTTTATTTATTGTATGTAACTTTGACATCCAGTTTTAAAAAGATATAAAAATGCACATAAAATAATTGGTGCATATAACTAATCATAGAATGTAATGTGATGGTATATATTTTATATGATAATTAGTATTTTTATTTAAATTAAACATATATTTATCCATATATTTTATTTGACTATGTAGATTCAGTAAAAGTTAGTGCTATATATTTAAAATATTGCTAGGGGCAATCCAGATAGGAATTTGTTATGTCTCATGCAGTTTTACAATATACTAAATCATGACATAAAAGCAAATATGTTTAGTTAAATTGTTAGTAGCATCATTTTTATCGATTGAGAATACTTCATAAAATCAAAATAGGGTTAAGTTGTTTGATGCTTGCAATAATACTGCTTGCATTTTCACCCAATTAACACAAGATTATTGGAATACTTAGCTCTTTGAATTATTTTTTAATAAATTTGTTCATTTGATTAAAAATCAACCTTATTTTTTTCAGGTCAAAAAAATCAGTGCAATAGTTTAACCACTGATTTTTGGTTTTGTTTTAAAGAACAGCAAGAAAAGAGGGTTTGTGGTCAGGTGAAAATATTTTTGCTGAATTGCCTAATATGTTACAACTGTTTCATTTACAGAAAACACTACCATTATTGTGCATGACCTTTTTTCTCATTTATTCTCAAATTTAAAGCCACTCTGCCATCAAGGATGTATGTATAAGAAATTGCTTTATAACAAGGAAAAAAAAATTCAGTCATAATATAAAGCAATTTAAACTTGGATGGATCAATTACACTGTTATATCCAAAAGAGCTACAGCAAGTTGTGGGTCCATTCTGTCAGTCCTTAATCAAAGAAGCATGGATAAAGTACCAGAAGTTTTTCCTTAATTCTTTTGTTCTCTGTTTATTGTTTAATGAAATTTTTAGGGGGTTTTTTTGTTTGTTTGTTTGGGTTTTTTGTTGGTTTTGGTTTTGGTTTTTTTTGTTTTTGTTTAAAGATAAACTAAAATGAATTACATGTGTATTTCTACATGGGAATATAACTTGAAGGCTGAATTGTTGCAGTTGAATATGGCTGAAAGCACAGTATGTTGGAAGTACACTGTATAATTTATGTATTCAGAAAGGTGTGCTCTTAAGTAATGTATCTGAATCAAAACAGCAACTATTTGATTTTTGGTCTTTTTCTTTAAAATTCAGAAGCAGGGATATTTCGCATATGAAAATGAACAAGTTAGAAATAAAATCAGTCTCTTTAGCCTTTATCCTTTCGTTACTGTCTGTCTTAATTTTTTTGTGGCTAAAACTAAAAATCAAGTTGAATCTTTTGAAAAGTATTTGTGGCGATATAGTGCTCTTTTTTTTTATAATTCTGAACGCTGCCACTTTGTTTGTAGTGAAAAGAAAATGTTTTGTTTGAAGCTTTACAGCTTAGAGTCAAGTGAAAATTTTTTTAAGCAAGTATTCGAAAGCATATACTTCTCTAGTTGCCAGATTCCTCATTTGTTTCTAAAATATGGAAAGCTAGTTCAGTTTCATGTTTCATTTCAGACAATAATTGCACAGACAGATTGAAAAGGAAAAGGCAGTGTTTCTTGAACTGCTTCATTTTACTGGTGTTTTCAGACATAGATAACAGAAAAGAGAAATCTTGCATTGCCTGAGACTGAGGAATTTTATAGCTGGATAAGTGTTTAGATATAAGTAAGCAGGATTCCTAAGAGCATGGACCTGAAGTGATTTGGTTTTTCAATTTTCTCAAGAGATCTAGGAATCATACATTACTGATATTGATTCTTGCTTAAACTAATAATTATGTCCTATTTCACTTTCTTTCTGCTGGAAAGAATCATTGCCATTTGTAGTATTTTGGGATTAGATCACCCCAGTTGAATAAACATATCTGAACCAGAACAAACTACCTAATGTGCTCTCCTCTTAAGTATGAGTGGCTACATGAACTGCACAGTAATTTTCTTTTATTTTTTGCATAGTGAAAAAAACTACTAGACATTGTGAGCACAGCTACTAGTAAAATGAAGACAATATGAGTTTGGCATGATAACGACATAATTGCTAATGATTTTTACAACTTCTCTGGTTGAATTAAATTGAAAAAAAACAATACCAACAATTCTCATGGCATAAACCCAGAGCATTCAGAATGGATATGTGTGCAATCCTCACTGCTTCCAAGTTTGTAGTAATTTTAATTGAAATTCTTACTTGCATATAATTGAGCCACCCAGAGAGAACCTACAGCAATAATTACTATGCTCCAGTGCATTCCTGCTGGTGTTTCCTTTTTCTTACAACTGAGTTGATATTTGTTCTGCAGTCTGTTGGTGTCTGCAATAACAATTGTAACAAAGTCCATCCAGCAAGAACATTCTTCCTGGACTTTAAGATGTGTCAATAGCAAAAATTTCTCATAAAGGAAACTATAGTGTCCAGACACTGCAATGAGTCTGCTCTGAAAACTAACAAACACCCCACCCCACTCCCTATTATTCTTCACAGGAAGAAAGTATTCCTATGCTACATTTTCTTCTTTTTTTCCTTTTTTTTTATGGGACGCTTAATGATGCAAGTAATATTCTATTGGCTTTGGATTTTTATATTAGGTTTTCTTGTCAATTATTTTGTAGATTTTGCGTGTAACTATATTACATATAAATAAATGTGATAGTAGTAGTTTTTAAATGTACTTACATACTAAAGGAAACCATATATAATATTTAAATAATTATCTATTCATGTGAAATATGCAATCATTAAAAGCACAACTTTTCCTTAGGAGAATGGGTGAATTTAACATGGCTGTCATGCCAAGGGGCTTAAAACCGAGCCCTAGATTTTATTAGAAATCTTCATTGAAGGAGATATCACAGTTTTCCGCTTACACAGCTCTCATTTGCTTTTCATCAGCTAGTGCTGATGATTTTGAATGCCTCATCTTTCTATAATCCTGTGATAATTGCATCCATTTAGTCTACCATGTAAGGCATCCATGCATTTTAATCTTTTGTTTACAGATGCCTAGCACTTCTCATGCTTTGCTGTTGAATGCTAATGCAGAGCTCAGGTCTTAGGCTATTCAGGATAAAATAAGCAGTTAACTAAGAGTTTTGAAAATGATAGCCTCACTAAACTATTTAATAAATTGGTCAAGTGTCATTTTTACACATTATTCTGAGAGATTTCTTCCAAATGATTAATTTCTCAAGAGAGGTGTTTATGAATATTCATTTATTAAAGTAATAGAATATGAGTTTGAGTGTGTTTCTGCATTGTGTTATTATTTTGTGGCTTACACTGCCATTAATTGAAAAAATATGTCAAACCTGTATAATGCAGTTCCCCAAAACCTTTACAAAGCAATTCATCAGGATGAGGTATCTTAGCTGATGGCAGTGTAAAGACAGAACCTATTAGATATCAAACAGATGACATTTTTGTTTCCTAATCTGCTTTCAGGAAATACATACATAATAAAAGATACAATTAAACTAACTTACCAGAGGATATGAAAAATTTTTAGGGACTCATAAAAAAGTCAAATTGTTCAAAAGGATACAGTGTTCAGTAGGAGTGACTTCTATGATAAGTTCAGGCTCATACCAGATGTGAAGCTAAAATCTACACAAATGTCAGAAATTTAAGAACCATTATTTCCAGATACACTGCGCTGCTTTTTTTCATTCTTTTCCCAGAAACATACAATAGTAAATTATAGTGTAGTAGAACAAGAGCAATACCAATAATTAAATATTTTTTATAGGTAAAAAAATTCTTCACTATACTAATAAAAAAAAAATCCAGCCTTTACATTTGTGTTTTGTAGTAGGCTTATCCCAACTGATTCCTTCCATTTACTGAGTGGGATTTTGTTGTCTTTACCACTGCAAAAATCTGGAAGCAAGTAAGAGCAGGCTCTTCCATTCTCACAGCATAGACAACATAATGGACGAAACACATAAATGAAATGCACTGTTCTCTGTAGCTCTTTTTGTTTTGATGGTCCTTTTATCAAGTATTGTTTAACTTCCATTCAGATACTAGTGCACCATTTTTGTCCAGTGTTAGTTTCGTTATTTCATAACATTTAAGAAAAGGGAAATAATTTTAAAAACCAAAAAAATAAAGTACAGCTCTTCAATGAGTAAGAGACAGATCTTCCCCCATAAATTTTC
Source organism: Pipra filicauda (assembly GCF_003945595.2). Taxonomy (NCBI): domain Eukaryota; kingdom Metazoa; phylum Chordata; class Aves; order Passeriformes; family Pipridae; genus Pipra; species Pipra filicauda. The sequence continues at coordinate 2,114,994 of NW_024103751.1, read as the reverse complement.
TTGTTACTTACAGGAAATGCTGCAGACTGAAGAAAGGAAGGGAGTTCTGATGCAGTTGATAGAATTCCAGAAGGCAATTCAACCTGCTAGTATCTCATTCTCCTATTTCTGACAGTTATACCTAGTGCCCCAGGGAATCACCTAACAGTAGAAAATGGCCTTCTACTTGCCACTTTTTAGTGCACTCCAGGCAAGGAATAAAGAACAAAGAACCAGTAATAAGAGATCAGATGCTTTTTGCCTGTATTAGTAGTGTGTTATGAAACAAAAGTAAAAGGAATGAAAGGACAACTGGAAGATGCTTTGCGTTTACATTCAAATATATAAAATAATTTTAATTAGAAACAAAACCTATTTATTTTGAGATATGGGCTCAAAATATGAATCCTTAGACTTCTGTAAAGGTAGTCTTTTACTCTGCTGTACTACCCCTTCCAAAGAAAACTATTTTGATACTTCTATAACTTAACTTTGCATTTTGATCAGTTTTCATAGTACTTATAGAAGTGAGGTACAGAGTTAAATTTCAGGACTATGTTTGAGAGTAGAATGCAGAATTCTTTGATAATTTACCTTTGCTTGAAGCATGTTTCTTTTCTGAGTCTGTTTAAAAACTATTTTAGGTTTTCTTTCTCTTTTCTTTGAGTTAATATTTCTTAATTATAATTGTACTTAGATTTGTTTATGTTAATAGTTTTTCCTACTCAACTTTGAATATGACTCACTGTGTTCATATCATGTGGTAGAAATGACTTATCAGCTGAAGTACAGGAGCTCTAAAATGGGGTCTGTGTATTGAGAGAGTATAACTGGTTTTTGTTGTAATGGAATTAGAATTCTTCACTGAAGGTTTAAGGAGTAAATAATCTGAACCAGTTTATGCAACACATTTGCCCAGGTAGCAGCTGAAATGTAAATCCAGCAGTTAATAGTTTTGTTCCTATATGGTCTATATTTATATGGCCGTGTGTGTGATGTATTTAAGTATCCTGTTTTTTTTACAATCCTGCTGTCAGGTGGCTTTTGCTTGGGTCCTCAAAGGTTGTGATTTTTTCCCGCAGGTGTAGTGATGGTAAAATCTGGATACTCTTTACACATGGCAGCTGATCTAAAACCTAAGGAGAGGACAGAGCAGTTTCTAGGGTCAAGTTACAATTTCCTTGTTACCATTCCAATTTACATGGACAGAGAAGATCCTCTGGGATCTTTTGCCAGTTTTAAGATGACTGCTATTACTGTTACCATGGTAAGCATTATACGGGGAGTGATTGAAGCCAGGCTCAGTGGAACAAATTACAGCTATCTTCCACTGACCTCAAAGTGTTTGGTAAATTAACCTCAAAATCAGTCCTCATGTTTCTTCATAAATAATTGCCTAAAGAATCGTTTTACTCATTGAAACACATCTGCAAGAGCTTAAGTGGATGTGAAGATCTGTTTCCCCACTCCTATCTCCCTGTTTCTGTGTGTCAGTAAAAGGGAAATCTCCCTCTCTCTCCTTCTCTCTCATTTCTCTGTTAAGGTATGATATTATCTATAGACCTCTTAGATAAATAATCTGCTATATAGGCTGTAATTTTATTCTTATTTTTACAGTACATCAACACCTGCTACCATTCTGTTCAGCCATTACTGATCAGGATATTTAGCCTTCACATTAGTTATAAAATGAGTGATTCTTAAGAATAGAATTTAAATTAATATTAAATAATAATTATTTTTTAAAATTATTTGTTTAAAAGAGGATTAGATTGAATTTCATATTGTAGGACTGCAGTCTGATATATGAAGGTATGCAACATTGTGACCCAAGAATGGCTGATATTTTTTTAAAGAATTACTGAATATTCATACTATAGCTAAATCCTCTGCCCAAAATAAATCTATCCTTATTGCTACAATAAAATAATAATACCCACTGCAGTGATGACATTTATTGTCAGCTGAACCTATCTATTAAACAGTGTTTAAAAGGATTCTGTAAGCATTAGAAAGATAAAATAATGCTCTTTTTAATTTCTGAAACAGATCACTGTTATTGAATTCTTAATTACAGAAAGAACACCTGATTTACAATTAAGTATTAATGGAGTACGTTGATATCAGTTTAATTAGTACAGAAACTGATCATAATTATTGTCAATTTTATATTATAAGAGGAAGGAAAGAATGAAAGAGTATTCAAGCAATGTTGGAGAGACTGCTATATAAAAATTACAGAACTGTAATCTGAAATTATGAGGACACTCCAATTTGTTTTTTGATTTTCAGTATTTTTTAGTACACACTATAAAAAGAACTGCAAATCAACAAAACCAAACCAAAATGCCTCTTTTTAAAGCAAAGCTATCATAGTAGCTTCTTTAGAAGATTACAATGTGTGTAAAAAAGTAAACAATGTTGTTTTTTAAGAAATAGAATAGGTATCACTGTAGTCTTTTTTCCCCTTGGTAGAGCAGTGAATAATAAGATGCTTCTCTGCAGCTATATATGCCAGGCAAAATCTCTTGGCATGTAGTAATTAGTTTATAGCACCCTATAGCCCAGAGCCCAGCAGGAATTATTTGTAAGCAAGTACAATATAAACAAAAAGACAGTTCTTGTTTTAAAGGTGCTGACTGGCTCCTTTGGTCACCAAGCAGTTTCTTCTGATAAGGAATATTTGTCTTACTTTAAAAATGAATATGGATGGAAAGCCAAGTCAGTAGAAGGTATAAGAAAGCTATCTTGTTTTAGGTTGTGATTGTTGCTTGAGACAAGTTATAAACTTGGTGAATTTAGGCTATTATAAATAAAAAATGAAAAAGGTTCAAGCTTTTTCTCCAATATAATGGATTGAATAAAGCAAACAAAATTTTGTGCTTGAGTAAAAAATATAAGAAAGAAACAAGTTTAAACTCTCAGGATTTTTCATGCCTCTGAGGTATTTAGAGAATACCTACATATCTTTTAGTAAGACAGTCTCTGAATGAATCTGGATTCAGACACAGTATTTTTACTGAGTATCTATGCTATATCAGTGGCTTACCTATTTTATATTGACACATAGGATCATTCAACTGCATGGTTACAATGAGAAGAATAACTCTGCCAAAGTATTAAAAGATCATAAAAATACCACAGTCTGAAATTATATCCTCATGAAAAGCTAAACTGGCATATAAATGGTAAAATTCACGTGATATGTTCCAGACCATAGTGAGCATATGGGCATATAATGACGCTTTTTTTAAAATGTTTGTTTCTTAAGTTATCCTCTGCAGCCAATACCAAAATAACTATCAGTCTTCTTAAGTTATCCTTTTGACACAATAATATGTGTTACCTTAAATTCAGTGAAGGTAGTTTAAACAGATGTCTTTAACATTACAGTCAATGGGACAGATGAAAGGAGAATATACAGATGATTGCAGTGACCTGTCTGGCACTAAGAAATGATCACTTAATCGTGTTTGATTGTGGGTCTGTATTCTTAATAATCTCAATCATAGTACCTTATTTTTAACTTTTTTTTCTCTTAAGAATGAATTTCACATCTGGAAGCCAAGTCGCTGTATAGTTAGACAAAAAGTAACTCAGGTAGGATAGAGGTGTATTGGGCAAATATGCTTCTCATTACAATAGTTACTGCTCAAAAAGGAAAAGTAGTCTCTCAAAACACTTAACAATTGTTGGATGCTTGCAATGCTTGCTTGTGATGCAGCCCATTTAGTTCCAACATCTAACCCAAACCTCCTCTGGCCCAACTTGAGGACATTTCCTCTTGTTCTTTCACTTGAGACATGGTAGAAGAGACTGATCCCCTCACTACAATCTCCTTTCAGGTAATTGCAGAGAGAAATTAAGTTCCCCTTCACTTCCTCACCCCTAAACAGAGGAGGCCAACCTTTATTTCAAAGTGGCAAGTAAACCTATTCCCACGTTTTCTTTGAATTAAGCTTTCATGAATACGAATCTGGTCTTCAGAGTTACACACAGGTCACTGTGTGATGCCTTCTTTTTCTCTGAAAAGGTAAAAGACCCTTAAAGGTTTTCTCCCTTTGGCAAGCATCTTTTAAAATATTTCAGTAATTACTTTAAGTACCAAACCCAGTAGCAATGATGCTATACAATGCTACTATGCCCAGGGAATTAAGGCCCTATAAAATGTATAGCATTAATAAACTCTAAAGATAACTAGGTAAATAATCTTTCAAATATGAACCTTTAGGAAAATGGAAATTATTTCTTTATGTCACATAATTTTTAGGCCTGCAAATCTGTTGAAAATGTTTAAATTAAAAGAAATCACATGTGCTAGTCAATACTTGGCAGGAAGATCTCTAAAAAACATTAAGTACTCTAGACACAGTTTAGGGTGATCATTAATGTTTTTGTTCAGAGCTGAAATTGATCAATAAAAACACTGTGATACATGAGCATATCTCCTGTCTTTTCGGCAAAAAGTAAATAAGAGTTTTTTACAAACAATGATCTTTAGAGATTCTTCTGTGTTTATTGTAATGTGAGCCAAGCAAGGAACAGTATCCTATCTAGTATACATTTTATAAGTGCATAAGATGGATAACATTTGTATCATTTTACTGTGCCCTAACTAAATATTGATGTCAAGCTGAACTTCTATTACAAGATATACAGCAGGACTTTTGAACAAGAAAAGAAATTCTAGGCACTTTTTGTGGTAAGCTGTGAAGTGTGTTTAGGAGGAAGAAAGAGAACAAAAGGTCTCATTTTAGGATACAAAAAGCTGCAAGTACTCTAAACCAAAAACAGCCTGAACTAATGAAAACACCCTCCTGCTATAATTTTTTCTGCTCTTTATGGCTGTCTTTACACATTAACCATGAGCTGGTAAGGTTTGATTTGGATGTAGAAAAAGTAGTTACCTATATTTTAATTCTCATCAAGTGTATTATTGTTCATTACATACGTTGTTATTTATTGATCACAGCTATCCAGGAATTGTAAGTGATGCAATTTTTTTAAGTGGGAAATGTGCCACAGCAAATCAGTTCATATTCCTAATAGAAATTTTAATAAAAATAAGAGAAGGCAGTGGAATGGGAAACAAGTGCCCTTGAAAGTGAACAAAAGTTTTTGTACTGTTTGTGTCAGTTACTGACTGAAGAAAAACAAGAACTTGAATTTTGCCTTTCTTTATTTCCTGGAAAATACCAAGGATGCAATAGAGATTCAATTAATTTAACTAAGTTCTTTATCTCTGACTGCAAGCAGAAGTAGTTGTGTACAGAAGAGTTAAAAACATGAGGAAGTCTATGGGAGTGCTTCTCTGGGGTACATTCCCAGAGAGGCAACAATTCGTGGCTTTTGACTTGAAAGATTTTATTTTTTAATTAATATTAAATTTTATTTGAAAACTTAAAAAGTGAACTGAGGAAGATATTTCTCATCCAGGACTAAATATGGTACAGACTCCACAAAGCAGATAAGACATGGTTTCTGCCTGGAGAAGCTGGCAAGAGTAATTTTAGACATGACAGAACAAGTGAGAACAACAAATAGTGGGGGAGGGTGGGAGCTGAAGAGGGTCGCACTAAGAAGATTACAGGGTTACTTACATTCATTTCATGCATATCTTTATAGTATCACTGTTCCATTTGTATATAACATTTTAAAGCTTCTGTAAATATTCCAGAAATAGCTGGAGAAGCGGCAGAAAGAGTAAGAAGTGTATCTAAGATTTAGAAGTAAAAGAGGGTGATAAAGGGAATCAATCATGTATATAAAATAATGGTCTGTATTTGTGAACGGGCTCTTTTGTTTTTCTATGTGACCTTCTAGCCATCAAAAGATATTCAGATGATGACTAGTCTGTGTAATCTGTGTGGAGGCACATTTTAGACTTTCTGTTTTACTGGATATATAAACATAGCTCTGCTGAATAATTCCAGGACCACTATTAGTAAATATTTAAGTCTTACTGTAGTTTGTGAATGGAAGTTGTTTGTGCTGTATGAGGGCAGGTGCTCAAACTGTTGTCCAGAACTCAAGTTTCAACTCCCAAAGGAGGATTCTCAATATATGACGTAAGCCAATCCTACATTGTGGGAGGCTAACCTTGACTAAGGACCAAACTTTTGCCTAACCGCTCACTTAATCCCTCCACACCAGGAAAAAGAGAGAAAACAGAGATGAGAATTTTCCAAAATAGTCAGTTTTTTGTTTCTCCCATTTTTTCAATATATTCAGGGAAAACTATATATGAGTAAACAGTAATAATGTTCTCTGGTAAAGATGTAAGAATATCATAAGAAATAGCTAAATGTAGACTATTTAGAAGGAAAATGTAAATAAAAATATAATAAGTATTGTTAATAATCAATTTTTGGAAGTAGCACCCAATTGTTAGTTAGTGTCTAGATAGAGGAATAAAGGAATATAAATGCAGATTTAAAGAGTCTCATGAGCCTAAAGAACAAAATATACAAAGGGGGAAATCATATTGAGCATATCAGCTTACTTATGTTGCCAAAAATGGGGCAAAATATTTTCTAACAAAACAAATTCTCTGTTTTTCTGAGTTGTGCTTCAGATACAGAAATCAAGACAGGTTGTGAATCTTGTGAAAAATAAAAATGAAGCAAATCTTTTAACATCTCCCCAACTACACCTTACTTCAGATATCTCAGAGCTGCATAGTCCTAGATATTTGTTTTTTTAAGATTTCAATATGTTTTTCAGAAGTCAGGATAAGTTGATTGCGTGAGAAGCCTACAATCAATGACGTTCACATACATTAAAAGAGAGTAATTTCAAAAAAGCTTTCTTCAGATTCTTGACTGTCATTTAACATTTAACCGTGCCAACATTTCTTCTGTTCAAGAAGTGGATGGACTAATGTTCTCGAAGTTCAAAATTATTTTAAGAACTGAAATAAGTATATTTAATAAATTAAAGAATAGGAATTTGACTAGTGCTTCAAAATTGAGGTTGTATGTGTAGCTTTGACTCTTATTTCCATCATATAATAACCTTTAATTATGATGGTAATATACTATGTCTTTAATACAGAATATAATGGATTTTAATAAACTCTTAATTCACATCCATAAAAATGAATGTTTCAGTTATCAGAAACTTATACTAATTATAAAATAATAGTTAAAAATTTGTTTATAATTCTGACATTTTTAAATTTTATTTCTTCAATGTATGGCATTGAGTAGAAATTTACTAAATACCTGAGAACATTACAATCAAAGGAAATATTCTCTTTGTCTTCAGCAGATATGAGAACAGATCCATACTTGGTATAAGTTTTACAGTATTTCATTCTACCAAACAAAAGCAACCTTTTAAAATTTTAGTTCAGATTTGATCTATGACTAACCTACTCATTTCTGCAGCCACCAAGGCTACATTACTTTGGATATAACTGCAAGACTATTAGCTAATAGAGCAGTAAAAATAGACAAGTTCTGAATATCACCAAATATTCTCTTTTTCTGGATGATATTACTCCTGTATGTTTACAGTAGAGGTTTACTGAATAAGTTTTGTATTATTTGCTTATAAGCTAATTGAGTTTTGGTGATTTTTATTTTGTTTTGATTTGTTTTTTTTTCTTTTTTTTTTCCTAATATTAACCAGGAAGATAAAGTTGTCCGAATATGGACAGGATATACTTATTCATATAGTGAAGATTTTGGTTCTGATCCTGAAGTAGCTTATGTATTTGTATTTAATCTCTGACTCAATTGGATTTAACAGAATCCTATCCATGTTTAAATTAATATTGCCTGTAAGCCATTTAAAGGGACAGATGGTAAACCTATAGAACACAATTCTATAAAGACAGTATACAACTTACATACGAATCTTGTGTTTTTCAAGAAGACTTATAGATAGTCTTTTAGATATTTAAAAAATCAGTTGCATAAAGTTCCATTTCTAGGCAATGGAGAGGTGATAGTGATTCAATGAAACTGATTTAGATGGGGATTTTTTGGTATATAAAAAAAGTATTGGGTGACCAGTCCTTGTCAGGAAGCAGCAAAAACATGGCAGCTCTATGAGGGAAGATGATGTGGAAGATGATCACAGTGCAAGCAGGGCAATTACTGTACTGAGAAAGGTACTGAACAGGGCAGAGGTGTTGGTAATAACAGTCTGTTCACAGCCCAGCAGTTGTCAGATAAGACGAGGCAGTGAATCAGGTTGGACATCCAAGGAGCCGAAGAAAAATCTTGGTTTTTCTAAAAAAAAAAGAAATGCAGGCTTTACTAAACAGAAGTAGCAACATGTTTTTTTGTTGAAGAGTGTAATACGTTGCAATAAAGCATCCATTTCATACCCTGGATATTCTTGAAAAACATTTAAAATATTGTAATTTATCTGTCGTTTCTCATGCAGTAAGATATGGATTGAGGGTGTAGTCCTGCATGGAAGCCCTGTAAAACAATGTCTAGAATCATCCTTACTCTTTGTTCTAGTGATTGGGAGAATGTCTAATTTGCTAGAGCTAAGAGTATCTCATATAAATGCCTTGATAGTTTGTTGTGTTCAGCAATACCCAGTACTGGATCAGTATGCTCAGAAGTTCATGAAGAAGATGGAGTAAGATTCTTTTGATTTATCAAATTGTGCTCATTAGATTAAGCCTTATATCTTGTGAAATCTTTGTGCTAAGGGTTTTGCAGTGAAACCCATTTTCTGCCTTCTTCTTGGTCTGATAGTGCAAGAGATGTCTGTGTGCATATAAGTGGGTAACCACCTTTCCTTTAAATTTCTTCATAGTCCTTATCCAAAGAAAAGTGAGGAAATGAATGAAAAGTATCCAGGTTAATTTGACAGGTTTGAAATAGTGCTGTTATAGTATGCACACTTTGTGTGCTGTGTCAGTGACATATATTGCTGAGCTATGTGAGATGTGTTGGTCTATACATCATACTCCAGATAATATTTTTATAATACCATTTTCTCCTAATGGATTTAAATATTCATTTAAAAAAATACAGTAGCAACATTATGTTTGTAATATCACTGAAAAGAATGTAATTTAAATAAATGAAACACAGCTACCAGTAAATAATCTCATTAGTTCTTTAAGTCATACTTGCATGATACTTCTTTGCCATCATATTCCCTTTACTTCCTTAACTGAAATTACTTGTAATTCTGTGAAAATGGGGAAGTATTCTATCTTACTGCATCAGACCAAGAATTCAGTTTATTGCATTTGATTTTTGTCTTGTATTTTCAAACTATCTTGGAGGACATAGATTTTTCTTAGCCTTTCCATAGTTGTTATGTGGCTCCTATTTGTGACAAAATGGAAGACAGCATCATGTCTTAGATAAAGATGAAAAAATTTGTCAGTATGGATTTTTAAATAAGAATTGAACGTCAGACACTATAATGGTAGCTGATAACTATCATGGATTTTTAGTTAAATATTCAGTATTAACATGTGTTTTGCTTTTCCCTGAGGGGAAAAAAAAAGAAAGAAACCCCTACGTCTCCTCCCATCCTAAAGACTGGTTTAGACCTTTCAGAAAAGTTCTCTATAAGAATTTAACAGGTAGCATGCTGAATATGATTTAATAACAGTACCCACATGTTTTACAAATATCTGAAAGCAACGCATAAAACTCAAATGGTCTGTATATATTAGTAACAGGTCCAATCTGTCTTATCTCACAAGGACTGACTGTATATTCCCAACTGGTGTAAATTCTCTCCTGTGTAATATTCCTAGACAGCCATGTGTCGGTATAACGAAAACCCAATTACAAATATCACTCCAGTAGTCCATTTTATCTTTTCTTTAAATTGTAGGGTTTGGGTTTTCTTCTCTTTTTAAAAAGTTTCAGTGCTATCCATAAAATACAGCTTAAATTAAAAATTTCTTTACCTCCAGATAATATTGTCCACAATAAGCATATTTATCATTTTTTTGTCAAGACAAAATACTATATTATTATCAGAGAGAAACTACTTGGTTTTTGAATTTAAATTGGTGGAGGGTATTTACATATTTTCAGCAACTTTGAATTCATTCTTACAGAACATGCTAGACCACAGCTTTTATGAGAGCAACTGAAAGCAGCAGTCAGTGTGTGACAGAATGTACTGTGCTGAGTGTAGTTGGTGAGCCAAAACGCTGTATCTACAGTGACATCTAAGGTCATCTAGGCTGAACCCTGTGACTCTCTGTAAGACGGTGTTTTTATGTACCTAAACTGTAGTAAGTATTCTAGTTTATGTAGAATTAGTCATGTCTCTTCCTGAGTTTGCCTCAAACTATGGATGCTGGAAAGGAGTGGGTGCCTGCAGGTCAAGAATTAAGGAACAGAATCTTGTATCATTATCACAAGACTTCCTATGCCAGGAGTGTGTAAAAACAAGCTCTTAAAAAGAGAAGCAGAGGTGCTAGCATTAGAGTACAGTTAATGCTTTACCCTGTTCTGAAGTCAAACAGGCTCAAGGAGTCTAAAAAGACCTCTATGGAGTCTAAAAGCAGACATTCTCAGTGTAGAGAGTGGAAAGTTAATACCTGAGAAAGGACCTCTTTGTTGATACTGGTAATGATCTTACCTTAGAGGACTAGCAGGATTTCGTATTGAACCGAATTGTTTACAAAATGAAAGACTAAAATAATGAGATATTTTACACTTTCTGACCCTGCATACCATCTTCCATAGGATATAGAAAAGCATTTTGGCTAAAACTGGTCTCTTTTATGTGCATAGAAGCACAAAGACAACTGAGAGGTTCCATAACCTGTAGCTATGTCAAATATAACATGGTATTGCCTTTCATGAAACGCTGTTTATGTTTCTTTCTAGTCTTCCCATACACTCAGAGACCGCAATGAAAAATCCAGTATCGGATTAGAGAATTATCTGAGCAGGTTTTTTAAAAAAAAAAACAAACATTTTTGGCATCCCACAATGAATGGGAAGGGAACATGTGGGAAGGTCCACAGATTCACATGGTTGAAAAGGAATAACAGAAGTCAGAGGGTCCACAATAACTTACAGAGTGTTATTAGTAAATTAGATACTTGGCATGGACATTGTTATTAGTCCCTTATCTGTTAGTCTAAACACATGGCAATGTATTTTGAATAACAGGAGAGAGAGAGAGAGAGAGAGAGAAGAGAAAGAGAGAAAGAAAGGAAGAAAGAAAGAAATGACAGAAGGAGGAAAGAAAGAAAGAGAAAGATCACCAGTCCTGGCTCCAGCACTGATCCAGCTGATGGGGTATCCAGAGTCCTGGGGATGCCACTTCGGCTTGGTGGGGGTTCCTTTTTATAGATAAGCTTCCCCACCACGGAGATAAGTTTCTTGTTTTCTATGCAAATTAGTTATCATGTGCAGTTTGTTGTTCTAGACCTTCCTGGAAATAGGTCGGAGGGCTTCTGGGGTCTTTGGTGGTCTTGATCTCCCCCTACTGGGCCAGCCTTTGGTCCACAGTCCTGCTTTTCAACCTCATCCCTGTGCTTGCACTGTACTATGCTTATTTCCAGGAGCCAGAACAAGGACATTTGTTCCAGAAAAGTGCTGGCCTACCTTCATATGGCCCCCTTCTCCAGCTACATGCTCTTGTTACCAGCAATCCTTGGTTGACTCCATGGCTATTTGACTCTAGGTGTCTGAGACATACACATTAGCTCCCTTATCTTCTGGGATTCTACACCATTATTTCAAACACTGTAGAAATACCGAATGTAATAAATTGTAGTCTTCTGAAGTCATTTGCAATTCTGAAGTAGGTCTGTCTGCTCATTGGGCATACTAATTTTAATTGCTAATATCATGGAATGTTCCTAAAGTAGAATTAAATTTAACACAAATCTTCCCTGTCTTGTGGACTGCTAAGATTGCTGACTCTTAAATGTTATTTTTATAAGCCAATAATTTTGGGAGAGTAATTGTAATATTTCAGTGGGTAGCAACAAAGAGAAAACTGGAAATCAGGTTGTAAAGCTAATTTTAAGTCTATTTTTTCACGTGTTTCAAACACCTGAAGATTTTAGGCATTAAGAGACTGTATCTGAAATGTTAGAATAAACACTGATAAAACTGGGTAAATGGGAAGAGTACCTGTTATCAGCAGTTAGAGAAATCAATCTCCAAAATTGCTTTAGTTCACTGAAGTTCTTTGTTTTCTTTACGCTTGTCTTCTTGACTGAGCTAGTGTACTACATTTAAATTTGTGGGAGTGTAGTCCATTAATCAAGGAAAGTGATTATTCCCATAATAGCATTTATTATACCACATTCGAATACTGTGAACAGTTCTGGAGCCTTCAATACTTGAATAAACTTAAGCAAGTGTCACCCAACTTGGACTCTGGATCACAAGACTAGTGAAAGGAGGCTGGGGGAGCTGGGCTTTTCTAGCATCAGGCAAGAACAAATTTTCCCACTGGGCACTTTCTAATAAGAGAAGCTGATCATAAAGGATGGACTTGGGCTCTTCCAAAGATGCACTGTTCTTTATACTTTGAAACAAGGGAGGTTCCAGCATGACCCAAAGAAAAAAAAATAAATAACATCATTATTATGATAACTAAATGCAGGAACATGTTACCCAAAGAAGTTGTGGAATTTCTGTCTTTGGACGTTTCTGAGACCTGACTGGACAGCCCCCTGTTCTGAATTAGTGGTTGACATTACCTTGAGCAGGGTGTTGGATTATTAAAACCTGATGAGTGAACCTAAATTTATTCTATAATCTGTAATTTACAAATATTTATTGCAATAGGTTAAA